>NC_080414.1:33057500-33685000 GCF_030265065.1 Corythoichthys intestinalis | reverse complement strand
CTGAGACTTCTAGTGCTACCAAACCAACGAAAGCAGCACTTTTATGGTTATAAATACTCCACAAGAGCACTGCGTTATTTTCAAATAATTAAACCCACCAGGACATCACGACGAGATGTAAATGAGAGTTTAAGAGGATGCTCGCCATGCTAAAGCTAATGCTAACACAAGTACTACGCTAACGCTACAAGTTACATTTCAAGTGAAAGGATCACTCAGTAAACACCTTAAAAGGCTAAAGTAACATTGTACTGTATATTCTCTCATGCAAGATAAAAAAATCTTACAATATTTACAAAACAGGCAAGCCTGAAGCTTCCTGGAGCGGCCTGTGTAGTAACCCAATGTGATTACTGACAGGATATGAGTCTATTAAATTGTGTTTGCATGTATGAGATTATGAACACTTTTTTGAATAATATAAACAATTGAGTACACCCCTCATATATCCGCAGTTATTTAATTATATCTTTTCATGGGACCACACTGAAGATATCACTTTTACACAATGAAAAATTAGTCAGTGTACAGCTTTTTAGCAGCAAAAATATATTGTTTCCTCAAAATACCTCCAAATACAGCCATTATTATTAGTACTAGCATTATTATCAGGTATTAGTAAACATTGTTTAAAAAAAAAAAAAAAAAAATCCCCGAAACACATCACATAACCAAACTGTCGTAAAAAGATCGCCAATCAACGCATGCACGGTTAGCTTGTGCATGTAGTGCACATGCGCCATTCACATCCTGTCCGTACTCACATTGGGTTGTGACAGCCTGCTGCAGAGTCCTTCCGGGGTCCTACCATCAGTCAGCGGCTGTCGCGGTTGCTCAGACAGATGCCTGATCAAAAACCTTTTTTTAAATCTTTTTTAAAAATGTTTAGATTGTTAGCCGATGTTGGAAAAAAGTCCATATATCGGCCAACCAATACATCGTTCAACCTCTAATTTCTGCTTCTTAAATGACGTATCTACATTTTCTCTGGACAATGTGAAGGTTCTACAAACAGGTTTGCCAAATCAAGGTGTGGTTTCAAACAAATGAGTAGGTTTGCATAGGGACGAGAGGGACATAACACTACCAACTTGTCGTCCCTTATTTCTATTTAGGAAAGGTGGCAACCCTGCTTTTAAAACAGGTCTCAAATTAAAGTGACATTTCTTTCAGTAAAAGACAATAAAAGTAAAGTAGACCAGATAAACTGACCAGAGTTTGTTGCTCTGGTGTCCGGTCCAGCCCCCTTTCTCTTGGTAGCAGTTGCGCTTGTTGCTCAACAAGCCTCTTTGTGTTCGTTCACGTTTCATCTCCAAATGTTCTATCAGGTTCGAGGTATTGAAACTGGCCGATTTAACTCCACCTCTCAAAACTTTCAGGCCGCAAATCTTGCAACCAGCCATTGTACTCGAAAGAGCATGCTGAAATATTGACAGACCGCCGACATTTCTTCTCCTGGTTTGTTTTTCCTCATGTAAAACTGCTGCCCCGGCATTGGTTAAGAGTGACTACTGGCCAACTCTCATTGGTTTGGAGAAACCCAATAGCGATAGCTTCTCAGCATGCAAAGTGAGTGTAGTGAGTGTCAGGAAAAAGAAGGCTGCGTTCAAGTGACACCAGTAAATGGTATCGGCGCCCTATTTGTTGGTACTCCCCGATACCACCATTTTACTGCCATATTGGCCCTCCCGCCGATACTGGTATTCGTGCAACTGTAATACAAAATCCAGACACTTATTCTGGAAGTTTTCAAAATGTTTCTTTCGTAGTTTTTGGAAACAAAGGTTTGAATTGAGCGGTGTACCACCTAAACCAATACATATGCACTGAAAAAACCCCAACTCCTTAAAACTGGGGGGAAAAAAACTTTCCTTGTTTTCAGTGTAAATCGACTAGAAATAAGTGAAATTATCTCATAGTGCTTCAAGTAAATTTTACTCACATAGATTTCATGAAATAAGAAAAATACTTAGCTGAAAATAAGCTTAACAGAATTATTTTAAGCAAAAAGTTTTTAATAGTGGTGTCAACAATAATCGATGCGGCGATGCATCCCGATGCGGGGCATGGACGATTCGATTCGATGCGGGCAAAAAGCCGAATCGATTCAGCGCATTTTAAAATATACTGTATATTTTAAGTCCGTTCAAAAATCTTCCCTGCGCAAAATGTATTATTATTCTCATGTTTCATTTTTTACACGCTGCATAACTCTGGTCAAGTTTCCCACATACCTCGTAGAAGCCAAAATGTCTCCAGATGTCTGCTTTCAATGTCTTAGGTGCATCAATAATCTTGCTCGCTCCCTCTTTCTCCGCTTCAGCCATTGTTATGTTATGTTATATCTCTAAGAGGTTAGATCTTGCGCCCGAACCCGAACGGGTCGGGTCTGGCCCAAAATGTTAAGCATTCACGTTTGGGTTGGGTCGGGTGCGGCCGCCGCGCCGGACTAATAAATTATTTTTCAAAAATGGGATAAAACCGAGACCAGGCTCTCTGTATTGTGCATTTGCTTGTGCAGGCACATGAACCCAGTGTCGCCGCCAGCTTTTTCTTCTTCTTCTCCCGCTGTGGCGCTTGCGATTCGTTATGAAAGAAACTTCTATTTATGCACACAAAGGCAACACAAATGTGGTCCTTTTGAATCTTCTCCTCTGTGTGTCTGCAAAATCGCATGTTTTTTTTTTTTTTTTTTTTTTTAAACTTTCCCAGCATTATTTCGTTGTGTAAATGCTCTTATAATGATCATAAAAATATGTAGACTATTTAAACATTAAGAAAACTTACTGTTTTTTCTGCCAACTCAGAGAAATGAAAATAAATTGCTGATGCTGTTTTTTTTTTTTTTTTTTCGCGTCACTCCAACAAATTAAAAAAAAAAAAATTGGGGTTTTTCGGGCTGGGCTGGGCTTCAATACCAGTGGGCCATGTCGGGTCGGGCTGGATTTTTAAGGCCCGATCTAACCTCTACTATCTCTCTGCTCTCTCGATTGCAAAAAACTGATATTTCCTCATGTTGAAACAGATTGTTATGGCTGCTGCACTTCATTTTAATTCATTATTTTTTATTGTTATGTGGTAGTAACTGATTGCATTTCTACGTTGATTGCACATATATAGTGGGCTAGGCCTACATTTTACTTTTGTTCTACATTGCAATTTAGTTTATGTTTTGTTTGCAACTGAATTGATCCCTGGATTGATATTGCGATAAAGATGCTGCTGCAGTACAATATTTTCTTTGTCGTTTTCTTTATTATATTTACTTGAATATTTTTATTGATGGGTCGTTGTGACTAAAATACAGTGACTGTTATTACTGATTTTGCACAGGAGTTTAGATGTTGCACTGTGTGAAAGGCTGCTACTGTGTGTAAAAAAAAGAGAAAGGCCTGGTCTCATTCAAAGCACTAATTAAATGCTGTGATGTTTTTTTTTTTTTTTTTTTTAAATATACATATATATATCTGAAAGTATTTTCATTTGACTTCAACCAGGAGTGACACAAGAGCCAATAAAAAGTTGTTTAATGTCTGACCGCTTGTGTTGCCTCATGATTCACGAAAAATATGCTTTGCTTTAGAATTTTAATGCATCCCAGGCTTTAATGCATCACGATGCATTGCCGAATCGAACCGAATCGAATCGTGACCCTCTGAATCGAATTGAATCGTGGCCCTCCGAATTGTAATTGAATTGAATCGTGAGGGCAGTGCCGATGCACACCTCTTGTATTTAATATTAAAATAAACCTGTTTGTCAGAGGTGTTCTTAATTTAAGAATTTTGTTCAAAACATTATTTGAAAGTGTTTTTTTTTTTTTTTTAATTTAGGTGAAAAATTACCAACTTTTAGATGAACTGCCTTAATATGAACAAATACCATAGTAATATTTATTTAAAATAAGTGGAAGAATCTGACGCATTAATCTGTTAACTAGCCTTTAACACTCAAAACAAGATGGAGAAAATTATTCGACTAGAATAAGAAAAATGATCAGATTAACAAGTTATAAATTTGCAGTGTAAATTAGTATAAATCAGAACAGATTTATTTTGCATGAATCATTTAGCCTATCAATTAATTTGGTTCATATTGGTGAGAAATGTAGCCCTGACCCCCATTCACCAAACTGTTTGGTTTTATCTATGGCCCATTCCCAGCAAAAAGTGTACATGCAGGTTATTCTGTTATATCATCCCTACAAATATTGAGACCAAACCTACACCCTTGGTTTCAAAGCACAGACAATGTTGGGACTTTGTGTTCAATTAGAAATTCTATTAAAGGCTGTTGATTAGAACCACTTTGACCATAATGGTAACTAATTGGGGGATTGAAACATATATTCACAACATATATCATAAAATTAACATGTAAAGTTCTCACTCAGAAGTATTTGGAATTTTCCCAGGAAGCAAGCAAAACTAAATAAAATGAGAATCGATGTTGAAAACACAGTCATTTTTCCTCAAGATTCCATCCAATATAACAACTGCCTGCCGTAGCAAATATTGATGAGTGTCCGTATACTGAACGTATTTTCGTTTTAGCGCTGATGAGTTTTTTTGGGAGGGTAAGCTGCCATGGAACATCAATATGTATCACATATGCAGACGTCCTGACAGTATTTGGACTTAATGTGCTGCCTCAGCTGAACTGGCTTTTTGTTACATTGATTTCTACCAGATTTATGGAAGACACAAGAAGCATTACTGTCTCTGAACGTTGCCAAAGCTTCATTCTAAAGAAATTACTGTGTAAAATACTATGTGGATATATAACGTTTGTATTAATGTTCAGTATGTTCCAATATAATTATGCACCGAACTGCATACTTTTGAATGGCTGATATAGTTTAGTGCAGGGCTCGGCAACCCAAAATATTGAAATAGCCATATTGGACCAAAAAAACGAAAATGTCTGGGGCCGAAATAAATTAAAAGCCTTACATAAGCCTTATAATGAAAGCAACACATGCTGTATTAGCTACAGTGGGGCTAATAAATATTTAGTCAACCACCAATTGTGCAAGTTGTCCTACTTGAAAAGATTACAGAGGCCTGTAATTGTCAACATGAGTAAACCTCAACCACGAGAGACAGAATGTGGAAAAAAAAAAAAAAAAACAGATAATCACATTGTTTGATTTTTAAAGAATTTATTTCCAATTTAGATTGGAAAATAAGTATTTGGCCACCTACAAACAAGCTAGATTTCTGGCTGTCAAAGAGGTCTAACTTCTTCTAACGAGGTCTAACGAGGCTCCACTCGTTACATGCATTAATGGCACCTGTTTTAACTCATTATCGGTATAAAAGACACTTGTCCACAATCTCAGTCAGCCACACTCCAAACTCCATTATGGCCAAGACCAAAGAGCTGTCGAAGGACACCAGAGACAAAATTGTAGACCTGCACCAGGTTGGGAAGACTGAATCTGCAATAGGTAAAACGCTTGGTGTAAAGAAATCAACTGTGGGAGCAATTATTAGAAAATGGAAGACATACAAGACCACTGATAATCTCCCTCGATCTGGGGCTCCATGAAAGATCTCCCCCCATAGCGTCAAAATGATAACAAGAAAAAGAGCAAAAATCCTAGAACCACACGGGGGACCTAGTGAATGACCTACAGAAAGCTGGGACCACAGTAACAAAGGCTACTATCAGTAACACAATGCGCCGCAAGGGACTCACATCCTGCACTGCCAGACGTGTCACCCTGCTGAACCCAGTACACATCCAGGCCCGTCTGCGGTTCGCTAGAGAGCATTTGGATGATCCCGAAGGGGACTGGGAGAATGTGTTATGGTCAGATGAAACCAAAATAGAACTTTTTGGTAGAAACACAGGTTCTCGTGTTTGGAAGAGAAAGAATACTGAATTGCATCCGAAGAACACCAGACCCACTGTGAAGCATGGGGGTGGAAACATCATGCTTTGGGGCTGTTTTTCTACAAAGGGACCAGGACGACTGATCTGTGTGGGTCAGACATGTCTAAAGTCCGGCCCGGGGGCCAAATGCGGCCCGTGATCAAATTTCATCCGGCCCCCAGCCTCTGTCATAAAATCAATAAAGTCTGGCCCGCACACAGACTTAATAAATTGGTCAGCAGTACTGCTACCAGCGTATGAAGTAGCTTACACACTAAATTTACCCACTAAAAGGCAGCAGCACTCTAAGCAACATTACCCTGTGTAACCCTTCCAATTTTCTAAAATGGCGACAATCAACAAAAAAAAAAAAAAGAAAGTTGAGGATAGGTGGAAATTGAACTACTTCGTCACTAAAATACGCAACAACTGTGTGCCCCATTTGCAGAGACAGTGGCTGTTTTTAAAGAGTTCAATTGGAGGCGATATTACCAAACAAGACACCGTGACATGTATGACAGGATTACAGGGAAGATACGCAGCGAGAAATTGAGGCAACTTGAAGCTAGTTTAATTTCACAACAGCAGTATTTCGCAAGTGCCCGAGAGTCTAAAGAGAATGCCACAAAGGCTAGCTGCGAGAGTGTTGAAATTATTAATTAAAAAGAATAATAAAGCAAATGTGGCACACAGAATGGCTTGCTAAAATTTGCTTAAATATATTGTTGTACGTAAAAGACGTCAGGCAATATCGGCCCCCCACATTTTTACCGCACCAAATCTGGCCCCCTTTGCAAAAAGTTTGGACACCCCTGGTGTAAAGGAAAGAATGAATGGGGCCATGTATCGAGAGATTTTGAGTGAAAATCTCCTTCCATGAGCAAGGGCATTGAAGATGAGACGTGGCTGGGTCTTTCAGCATGACAATGATCACAAAAACACACAGCCAGGGCAACAAAGGAGTGGCATCGTAAGAAGCATTTCAAGGTCCTGGAGTGGCCGAGCCAGTCTCCAGATCTCAATCCCATCGTCCAAAATCTGTGGAGGGAGTTGAAAGTCCGTGTTGCCCAACGAGAGCCCCAAACCATCACTGCTCTAGAGGAGATCTGCATGGAGGAATGGGCCAAAATACCAGCAACAGTGTGTGAAAAGCCTGTGAAGAGTTACAGAAAACGTTTGGCCTCCGGTATTGCTAACAAAGGGTACATAACAAAGTATTGAGATGAACTTTTGGTATTGACCAAATACTTATTTTCGACCATGATTTGCAAATAAATTCTTTAAAAATCAAACAATGTGATTTTGTTTTGTATTTTTCACATTCTGTCTCTCAAGTTTTAGGTTTACGCATGTTGACAAGGCCTCTCTAATATTTTTAAGTGGGAGAACTTGCACAATTAGTGGTTGACTAAATCCTTATTTGCCCCACTGTAAATTTGCCCGCTATCAAAATGACTAAATAAGCTAAAAAATATATAATGAGCCTTCATGAGTTAATGTTTATTTTCCCTGCAGTGCATCATATGCACTACGTGACTATGTTGTATAATCCCACCTCAATTAAAATATTAATGAATTGTTTCATTGATTTTATGACATTAAAGGAATGCAATAAAAGAATCCGATTTTTTATGTCATTTTTATCTTGAGGTTTCGGAAAACAACACATATAACATAACATGCCCCTTATCTGGGCATGTCTTTGAGTTTCTGTATTATCTCGGTTTTGTTTTTGAAGTCTGCAAATAGGTATTCTTATTTGTTGATGAATGTCCCCTTCATGTACTCACCATCTGTGAATGGTTTACCACGCTTATAATCTCCCGGGTTGCAACAAAATTTACAGCAGTAGTGGAGTTCTTCAGAAGTAATGAAATTGCACTTTTTCTCTCACTGACAACTTCTCGCCTCAGAGTAAACATTCAGGCAATCAATCCGCATTGGCAATGGAGATTGGAGATTCCGTGGGTTCCTCTGGTTTGATTGTACAGTTTTAACTTTGTCAACACACTGCTTACTTCAACTGAAATTCATGTTGTTCTTTCTAAACCGGAAATTCGGAGCAGAAATTTTCCAAAATGGCGCCGCCCATGTTTCAGTCAGGAAACTTGTCTATAAAAAAAGTTAAAGTATTAAGGATTTTACAGCATTTAAGCTAGCAGACTTTTCCTATGCAAGTTCTGCTGTTGTTCTTTTGTAGTACTTGGATCTTCTTTTTTTTTTTTTTTTTTTTTGACGTTTGAGGCAAAGCTTGGGTATTTTACTTTAGTTTTAAATGCATCTGTTGCTCATGTGAAATGAAAGTGCAATTCTGCATAGACTGAAGTAACACTCAAGAACATTATTTTGTATTCGCATTAAATCCAAGCACAAACACTTATTTGTATTACATGTCCTAAAATTTATTCTGCAACACATTAGATGTTCATAATTCGATTATTTGAACCAATTGATCGATGGATTAATCGATTACTTAATAAATAGAGAGCTGCAGCAGTATAATATAAATAAAGATAAATATATGACTAATATTCTTTTAAACTCAGAGAGAGATAAAATCGTGAAATAAATTTGTATTAAGTGTGTCGAAAAGGGGAGAATGATGATGTTTCATGTTGTCACTTAGGTAAAGCACGGATTCAGCTTTAATTACATTATCCACTTATGAGACAACATGCAGTGGTTAGTTAAAAAAAAAAAAAAGGATTTAAAAGGATTTACTTGTCACTGTGCCAGTGTGGGACTAGCTGGCACTTGTTTTCAAAATCATGTAATGCATCATGGTTCAACTTCGTGATTTAGCGGTGAGCAATGTAATCATGGTAAAATAGGAGAACTTACAGTATGTTCTGGAATGCTGCTTGGGTTTACCTCACAGCCACTGCAGAGCACTGGCAATGAACACTGGAGTAACCACAGCAGTAAAAGCAGGCATTCTTAATGATAATCTCTGTTTTATATTATGTGTTTTGCCATAGTTCTGTGAACACCATTCAATTTGTGTTTTCAGGTGCTGGTTCTATAAATGTAAGTATGATTCATTATTCTCTGTAAAGAGAAATGTCATCAATACTGCTAGTTTGTTGTGTTTTTAAAAAATGCAACAAGTCCATATTAATAATTTTTTAAAAAATTACAGAGGCCACATATATCACAAATTGTATCATTTGAGTTGTTTTCCATTCACCTGCAAATTTTTGCATGTACTATAATTACTTGGGAACATTTGTTGTTTCATTGCTCAAAGTGTGGACTGAAGTGCACCCACTTCACTTCACCAATTAATTTTCATCCAGCGACTGGGAGCCCTAGGAAGTGTAATATTATGTTCATGTTTTACAGGTTGGTTTTTGTTATTAACCTTTTTTTTTTGTGCCAGTAGTTTGTATTTAGTAGTCTTGACTCAACTTGACCTTTTTTATAATAAGAATCAACTGTGTATAGGCATCGGCCAATCAGTCCAGCCTCCTGTTTCTACACATTGTGACCATAAGCGTATTTTCAGGGGTGAGGGGGGTGGGGGGTCAAGGCCAGCCCCCGTTGGCCGAAACGTGTCATTGCATGTAATTGACTTTCCTATACAGTATATGATTTTGAAATTAAGAATTTACCGGGAAAATATTGTCTATAAAAGTTGAAAAGCAATAAAAAAACAAAAATGAATTAAATGAACAAAAAAAAAAAAATTTCATAATGGGTCAAAACAACCCGAGGACCGAAGAGGCAAGATGGTTATACGTAATTTTTTTCAAACCTAAGCTTGTCAGGATTTGCGAACGCGAAAACAAGGTTGGACTCACAACAGACAACCAACGACTGAGGGACTCGTACAAGGGTTTATTAAATACAAACCAAAACACACGCGATCGCGGTAAAAAGGGGAAATAACAAAACGGGTCCGTGACAGGAGGTCGACGGGGATCAGTATACAAACGCGAAGGTAAACCAAGGTAGTAGGCAGAGAGCCAATAAAACAACTTAAATACACTCACGTACCTGCACAAGATAGAGGCATACAAAACTAAAGCGACAGGCGACCAAAAACCCACGGCAGAGGCGTAATTACAAAAAATAACAAGCTACTCGAATGACAAGGATGTCGAATGGCGACCAGCAAGGAAAATATCTCTGCGTCCTTCCAGTGGATCGCCTGCGTCTTTATACTGTTGTTGATGAGCTGCAGGTGCGACGTCGGGAACGCCCCCACAGCCGGCTCTGCAACAACACAAAATCTGACCAGGAGCAGAACGTGACAAAGCTTTTAAAAGCCACAACAACTACTGAGCAAGAACCAAGGATTGGATAGGTTGACCATGAAATGCTAGAGACCACCGTCAAAATGGTGAGCGGCGTTTAAATTTGCCCCACTAAAGACGCTAATTGTACAACAGAGCCACCACCGGTGGCTTGCCAATGTAGTTACCCCCGTCAAAAATTGTGTCCCCTTTGCCACGAGAGTGCACACACACACACACACACCCACACACACACACACATTAGTTATGAGTTATGTCGACTCGAACAATTAATTGAATAGATAAGAACTACAGCTAGATATTTTGGACATCAGAGTTTATTAAACTGGAGAAACTCCATACAGGATTTGAATTACAGTAAAAACAGTTATAGGTCATCCTACGAGTAAAACAGTGAAACATTGCCTTTTTTACATTCAGTACATATGTTATGTTATATGACAGAAAAAAAAGTTTTTTAATGGATGTGCCATGTTTAAAACCTCGTAGATAACTACATCACCAAAACACGGAAATCAAGCAAATCAGTGCAATGCAGTGACATTTTTTTCATGACGAGTCGATAAGTACTAAAAAGTGACTTGGGAGACTAAAACATAACGACACGAATGCCAGTTTTCGTCTGACAAGACAAGAAAGAGACTTAAAATGTGCCATAATTTTTGTCACAGGTTCACAATGTATAATATTTTATGTGTAGTTAGCCTGTTAGCCGTGTCTGGTTGTGTCACTCATGTGACGTGCTGCGCCCCCCCCCCCCCCCCAACTCACCCACTAGTGTCTTTTCCAGTCTCCCCGTTGCTTGTTTTGAGCTGCACACGGTAAGATTTGTGTTCTTATCATGGCAAGAGAGAATACGCAATGTTGCATTAGCCTAGAATTATCAAGGGAGGATCAGTTGATACAAATCACTTTTGTACCCAGAGAATGGTCATCTGACTCTAATCAGCATATCTTTTGTGAGCATTGAGGTCCTCATTAGTCATTCCCATTCAAACTCGCAAAACCACAGAGTTGGATTGCTTCAATTAGCATCTTGAGTTTTTGCAGGGCTGGGTTGCCTTGGCTTTGTCGGACAGTGGACCGCTCAGGCAGGCAATCGGGGGGACAACCTTTTTACTGTATGTTTTAATGTTTGGTAACTGCTCAGTATGATTGTCTAATGTGATCAAATTGTGCACGATTTGACAAAATCATGACGATATCAGAGCACTTTTTTTGCTGGGGATTTGTTGCAGAGGACTGTCTGACATTACAGCATTGAGAAAGAACAGCTGTCTAAATCTCGCTGAATATTTAGTTGCACTGTTTCTTGTATGTATGGAACTATGATTGTCATATTGCTGATGATGGATGATGGTTAATGATGCACAACACAAGCCTTTTTTTGCACAAAAAATATTTTTATTCAATAAAGAAACTTATTTGAAAAAGACAACAACAGAAACTATATACTGTACAAGGGACGGTGTAATAAAAAACAACTCATTTTTATGTGGTGACATATGACACCCTTTTCTCGGGGCTAGGTGTTAGAGGTTGTTGCCAAAGCAATTTTTCCTTCTGCACCTTCTTTGCACCCACATGAGAGTGAGCCAATTCCTTTGCAAGGAGTGACCCCCCCCCCCATACCTAGACAGTGACTCCACAGGAGTGTGTAGAGGGGTGGTCTGCTTGATTGCTTGTTTGGGTGGTTTATTGTTTGACAAAGCCAAGTAGTCAGTTTGGTATCGGGGTCATCTGACGCCCCTCTGGTCTTTGTTTATAGCCCAAATTGAAAAAAACCCTAGGACTTCCAGTGTTTAAAGGTCTGCACTGAGTCATCATCACACACTAAATGTAACTCGTAGCGTTAGCAAAGCATTCACGTTGGCATTACCATTATGCTATTGCTAACGGCGAGCGTCCTCTTAAACTCTCAGACAACTTTATTTACACACAGTTCATGGCATCCAGACGGGTATAATTAATTGCAAATAATGAACTAATTACGTGCTGAGAGTGTATAATCTCGTGATGGATTTGTAGATGCTAAAATATGTCCTTGTCTGTCAATGTTCATTTGAAAAAGTTGGAAACCTTTTTTTTTCATGTATTTTTGGAGGGAAACTTTAGAATTTTACAGACAAAATTATTTGAGTAACTGTCAACTACAACAAAATTTGTATGATATTTCGTTGCCTATACACAATTTGTATGATAATTCGTCGCCTAAAACTAGACGAAAACGAAAACATTTTGAAATGACAAAATATGACTAAGACCAAAAACAATTTCTCATCCAAAAGAATAAGACCAAGACAAAAAATTAAAAGGGCTGCCAAAAACAACACTGTACAACAATATTATTATTTTATTTTATTTTATTTTTTAACAAATCAATCATTAACTCGCCTTTGAGCAAGCATAAGTGTCCTTGGGTACCTGTCTTGACATGTTGTTTATGTAGTCAACGACAGAGCCTTATCCCGACTTGTGATTTGGTGGGGTAGTTTTGTGATCCCATATCTAAGAATTAGACCATCTAGATCCATATCTTCTTCAATTAAGTGCTCATTTTATCAGTCCATATTTAGATCATATTTTTAACCCAAACTCTTCTATCTGGCATAATCCCTACCTCTTTAAAAACTGCTACTGTAATCCCGCTACATAAAAATGGTGACATCTCTGACCTCAATAAGTACCGTCCAATATCCAAGCTTCCGTTTTTATCCAAAATTCTTGAATCTTTGATCAATTCTCAACTACGTTCTTTTATTGACTCATCTAACATACTTCAGCTGCAACAGTCTGGTTCTCTCCCAGGTCACAGTACAATTACAGCTACAGTTTCTGTCTTAAATAATATTGTCTCCTTTCTTGATAATAAACAGTTCTGTGCTGCTCTTTTCATTGATCTTTCAAAAGCATTTGATACCGGTGATCATAAAATTCTTCTTCACAAACTGCAGGCCTTAGGTTTAGGTGTTAAGGCTCTCAACTGGTTCCAGTCCTACCTTACAGACAGAATACAAACTGTTGCTGCTGATGGTGTTCAATCACGTCGACTTACTATTACAAATGGGGTGCCGCAGAGATCTCTCCTTCGACAACACCTTTTTACAATATACATTAATAATATTATTCTTCCTAATCAATATTATAAATAATGCCCACTTTTTTGCTCATGATTGCATTCTATATGCTCCCGGTTCTTCCCCAGCTCTAGCTCTGACTCATTTACAGACTGCTTTTGATTCTTTATAAATATCTCTTCATAACCACAGGTTAGTTTTAAATGCTGAAAAAACTAAATACTGTACATGGTTTTCTCCACTTCCACCATTACTGACAATAACTTACCGTAATTTCCCGAATGTAACACGCACTTTTTTTCCCCAAAATCAACTTGTAAAATCATGGTGCGCATTATAAACGGGTACAGGGATGGAGACAAAAATATAAATATATAGTATTATATATATACTGTATATATAAAGACCGATTTTTTTAATTGACACGGCCATGTTGTGTTGAAGAAACGTATGCGACGATCCGTTGCCGACCATTACGGTACGTGACGTCACCATTTTTATTTCGGTCGTGGCGAGCTAGTGAAGGAGGCGGAGTATCAAACAACGGAGCTAATCCGCGTTGCTTTAATGACATTTAGGCTGCAACAAAATACGGTAGCAATGTCTGTCTCACATGCAACCCGCGGAATATAACTATCTTTCCGGCTGTTCCCTCAACAAAATACCTCCCCCCGGGAACTATACAACGTGCCAACATAAGTTCCGATGGTGAATTCTGTTATAACTCGTGACACGGTAATACTTCACTCTGATTGGTCGAATGATTTCGTCTGTGTTAAATTCTGCTTTTTTACACTCTTCATAACGCACAGAATTTAGTTTCTTGAACTCATTTAAGTCAATGTTTATTGCAGCTCCACAACTCGGACCGTAACAAATGTAACACAACACAGACTTTCTGTGTCCGTCAACTATATCTGTCCCTCGGGAAACTCAAACCCAGATAACAATAGTTCCTCTTGTTAGTCTACAGCGATACGCGCTTTCGGTTTTCCGACTTCTAGCTTCACTTTTATTTTACCGTATCTATCCATGGAAGAAACATTTATTCATCATGATGAAACGAACAAGTTATACAGCAGCCTTTAAAAGAAAAGCCACATCTGTTTTGTTTTCTCCTTGATTCTGGTAAGTTGGAGAAGTTGTCAAATCATATTATTACGTACATATTGTCAGTTTACGGTAATGTTTTGAACTACCAATGTGGTATGCTTGTGCTGTGTTTCACCAGTCAGTAAAATAACATTTCTGTATCTGTACACAAGCTCTATTTTCCTGTATTCTTCTATTCATTGGTGCTAAAATTAGGGTGCGCGCTATAAACGGGTAGGCTACAATAATTTTCCCTAGATTTTACAAGTAAATTTGGGGTGCGCGTTATACACGGGTGCGACTTATATTCGGGATATTACGGTATCCGGAATCAAATCCCTAACTGGTACCCAAATTCCTCTCACTGACTCATACAAATACTTAGGAATTTGGATTGACAGTAATTTATCATTCAAAACCCATATTCATCATTCTAATCCGTAAACTTAAATTCAAATTTAGCTTCCTGTATATAGAATCAAAGGCTGTCTGTCAACTTCTAACCGAAAAACCATTGTGTTATCTTCTTTTGTTTCTGTTCTTGATTATGGGGACATCCTGTATTGTCTTGCAGCTCCATCAACTCTTCATCAGTTAAACCCGGTCTATCACAGTGCACTACGTTTCATCACCAATGACAATTTCTGCGCTCATCATTGTACCCTTTATCAAAACATTGGATGGTCTTCACTACAGTCAAGAATAAATATCCAAATCATGCGACCCTCGTAAGGAATAAGCGGCATGGAAAATGAATGAATGAATGAATGTTATTCATCTATAAGGCTTTACTGTGCAAACTTCCTGGCTACCTCACATCTCTCCTGTCATTCAAATCCAGTAACTACAAAACACAATCAACTAACTACTTAACCCTAAACATTCCACTCACACGCACGAATGTTGGCAGAACTGGCTTTAGCTATTATGCTCCTCTCAAGGGGAACAAATTGCAATCTACTCATAGACTACAGTCAATCATTAATCTTGTTGATTTTAAATCTCTTTTGTCTGATGTTTTTACTGATCATTGTAACTGCTGTTAGTGTATTTTGTGTTGTCCGATATTTGTGAATGTTTCTTTCTGTTCAGGCTTCTCTTGTAAAAGAGATGTTAATCTCAATGAGACTGCCTGATAAAATAAATAAAAGAAAAATAATAATGCAACAATACTTTTATGGCTTACTTTGCTTCTTTGCAACTTTATGGTCATAATCTCCAAATTTGGAAATGAGAATTACCGGTAATATATTTTTCATGGTCTGCAACAGAAGAATACAAACAACCATTTTGCATTGTGCTATTGATTAAAATCTTTTTTTATATGAGAATCTAAGCGAAAATGAATATTGAGTTGTGAATGTGCATTCAATTTATAACAAGGCGTTGCAATACACTGCATCTTAATACATTCAGTATATTTCACCATGAATAATAGTTTGGCCATCAAAATTCTCTCCCAAGCAAATAAATCACAAAAGGCCGGCCATGTCCAGCCTGTCACATTATGAGCATGAGAATAATAAGGGGTAAAAAAGCTTTTCCATCATTCTCTGCCTTTGGGCCATGCTGCGTTGCTTGCTTGGTGTGCGTGAACAGTAAGAAACAGATTGAATTGATAGCATATTTCTATGCTTCAGTCTCTCAGGCGCACTCATATGGTGTGAGAAAAGCAGACTAGCTCTAGTTTTTTGATTAAATGTAAAAAATATATCGTCATAAAGGCACCCCACCGCCATGTTGTATTATCAGTATGGATTCAGTTGTTCATTTCTCAGAGGTGGCACCTCTGAATAGAACATTAGAAAACAATTTCTCACTGTATTTCTCTCATTAACCACACATAGAGTTGCAGGTATTTGCAGTAAAACACTGGGGGACTGTTCTCACTTTTTTATGCTGTCTGGTGCTGTGTTTTAGCAATCTGGTTGAAGACCGTATACGTGGGAAGGAAAGTTTTACTGAGAGTTGTGGTGGATTGCAATCATTTAGCCTCAGGCTTGGTTGCAATCACTCAGGTCACCTTGACAGTCCGTCTATATAGTACTCTGAAGTAGACTAACAATACGAGATTTCTAAGGGGCTTCCAAACGTCTCATAAAAACTGATTGCACTGCTTCTATTGTGTTTTGGAAGTGTGGTGCTCACACGCAGACAACACATATTTGATGAAAAGACATGAAGAAGAGGGTCTTAAGCCATGATTAAACTTCATAATATAACTAATTGTTACGTTTGAAGAGTATGTACAGTATATACATGTCACTGTTGTTGTAATACAGTATCTCTTATTGCGGCAACATTTTTTTTTTCAAAATGTTTTGAATAATCTTGATTTAAACTATTACAAACTACCTCAAGATTAAAGCAAGACTTTAAAGAGCATACAAAAGGAGAAAAAAAAGTCTTAAATGGCATTATTATGTGAATTAGAATCATATTTTGAGACGATTCGACTATATGCAACAATTTAGCAAAGCGCAGATGACGAGAAATTAGTCTTTTAATCTGCCGGTTAGCCACGCCTACCATTATAGGGCTTTAGCGTCCCCAACAGGTGGATGACGTCAGCGGGAGACTGGGCTCATCGGTTTTACTGTTCAGCCCATTGAGGGGGAATTATTCAGAACGAGAGAAAACGCAACGAAGAGAGCTGCAAAATGTCATTGTTTGTGTCTCTTTACTTCAATATTTTTACAGGATAATCTTTTTATCCAAGTATTTTCCCCAATTGCTAAGTAAATGGCATGGTCATGACAAATAACAGTCTTGTGCTAAATGGAATATGAAATAATAAAAATGCTTTTATTCAGGACGATATGGCAAAATTACTCCATAACGGTCAAAACTGTCGACTTCACCTTTACTGTCGCACCTCCCGAACGATATTTTATGACACCTAAATCGGACATATGTCATTTCCCTTCCCTGGCTTCGGAGAATGTAAATAAACCAAGAGGCGTGACAGCTAGCCGACATGCTAACCCGAACCGAGTGATGTTTCAAAGTCTTCGAAGCGGAAAATCACACATAACTAGCCTGGATTATTTGACATGACGACTGGGTTGTCGACTGTCTTCGCGGATCAGCAAACCGCCCGGCGGAGAGCAATTTACAACTCATTCCCCTGAGGAGGGTGGCTGCAGTTGTTGTGCAGCTAACGTGCTGCTAATGTGCATGAGGAGAGCTTTTTACATGCCTATCAATGATCAAACGTAAGTAGTCCTATATTTAAAGAAAGTTTGTAGTGTTTACTTTGTAATAGCTGTATTAGTATTTGACATAATACTAAACAAGATGTTTACTCACTTCCTCGTAAGTCCAATGGTCCCACAGTAGTCGGGCTTGTTTTGGCCAATATCCTCGGTGAATGGGAACCTTTTGAAACTCCAAAAAGGCGTATACGCCTCTCCCTCATAATGATTTTTCTGCAGCCGTTTGGCTGGCGTGATGCGAAAAATAAACGTATTAATCCACAAAATCAGCTGAATCCTTCGTCCTCATACACAACAGTACGCTGTATAGTGAAGAGGACGCCTTCTCCCGTACACGTCACAGCGCCCTCCTCCTCAATGCAAGACCGAAGCCGGAAGTCACTCATTTTCATGCCGCGGGATTCAAAAAACTAAATAAATATAGCGATCGCTTCCATCATTCAGGAGCATAAAATATCGCGTGTATTATGAAATAAACAGGCTTTTTCGTCTCACATACTGTACATTTTAATGCTGTCTTAAAATTTACTAGTACTCAAGATCTAACAGTCTCACCCCTAGAGGTTGACAATGACATAGGAGAAATGACACAGAGCTGTTCTTTTATTGCATTAAATTCCGATTAGGTGTATATGAATTGACTATCAGGATCATATTTTTCTTTAATGATGTTTCTGCTGTATAAAATTTAAGTTGTATGCAGTAAATTAAATAAATGCAAAACCGAATCACACGCGTGCTCTAGTGTGTTGACCAATCTCTGTCTTTTAATGGATTTTTCCTCCCTGATCATTAAAGTCCGCCTATCACGGGTTTTTTCCATACTAATAAACGATTGAATCTTTTCAAAGAGTATTCAAAAACCTACTCTCTAGAATCACACATATCCATAATTATTGAAATTATGGAATGAAAATATTTTTTGTAACGATTTGTCTCTGCATCCCTGAAACCAAACACATAGTCATAGCCAAGGATTCTGGCAGAAGCCATTGGACTCAATGTAAAATAGAAGTAGAGACTCATTGACTTCATCATGCAACGTGTCGTAATCTCAACATACGACCATTTCGACTTACAAACAACGTCCTGGAATGAATTAACTTCATACGTAGAGGTACCACTGTATTTCCACATGTTCGAAAATAAGTTGGAGGACCAGCCAAGCTATGAAAAATGTGTCCACAACAACAATCCAAAAACGGCAATATTTACAACAGAATATGTTGCATAGCTTATAATAGCAGTTTTTTTTAATACTGAGGATTCCATTAATGTCCGGCTAGTTGTCATTTACATTTTGTAAAAAATGTACATTTGACGTGAATGACAGTAATGGTTAATAATAACTTTGTGTGATCTTTGAATAGTCACTACCACTGGCGTGCACACGTAGACGGCAGGTGGTGCTCAAGCAATGGCATTTGCCCTTTTAACCGAGCAAGTGCCCTCATCAAGATTATTAAGTCATGATCATTATTATGTTAGTAATGCGTGTGCCCCCCCCCCCCCCAAAGCGCCACAGCCCTAATCACTGTGACAGCGCCATCTGTCTTTCAAATGCGGAAACACACCCGCAGCACTGTAGATTAGCTTCCATCCACGCCCTCTCCTCGCCCCCGCCTGCAGCCCCTACGCAGAGGTAACACATAATCTGTATGCGCCCCGGTAAACCTGAGGTGCTTACTGATTCCCGCCTGCAGCCACTACGCAGAGGTAACACATAATCTGTATGTGCCCCGGTAAACCTGAGGTGCTTACTGATTCCTGCCTGCAGCCCCTACGCAGTGGTAGCACATTGTCTATATGTGCCCCCGTAAACCTCAGGTGCTTAATGATTCGTCTTGTGAAGTAGCCTTTGTCTCTGTGCAACTCTCTAAATTAGCCGAATGCCAAATCCCACCTATTAAAAAAGCTAGACTAGCCGCTCGCCATAAATTTATTAATAGACGTAATGTGGCGACCAGCACACAACCAGTGTGGGTAGGAAAAATTAATAAAACTATATATTGTAATGCCCTCGGCTGAGAGAGGAGAGGAGTCAGGAATGGCTTCACTCACTTTAATGTGACAACAATGAAAACAATAATACAGCGGTTGCTGCGGAGTGTGCCTGCTATCACTAGCTCCCAGCCAGTTCTCTCTCACTTCACTTGCTCGCTTTCGCCTACGTTCCAGCCCACACATCCAGAGTGTCTCTTAAAGGGGCCACATATAATTATGGACCTTATTATAGTTCAATATTTAGTCATGTAATGCTACTTCGGGAGAATGTTGCTGCTTAACAAAAACTAATAAGAATCGCAATAAATGCACACAAAAAATATACATTTGAGGGAGTGAAAGTGGGTGTGTGTAGTCGAAGGTGAAGCTCCAAGAAAACTTTAGGCTCCCTCGTTTGAGTATGTGCGCACAGATACACTGTTATGACAGCTATGCAGGTTTAAAGCAGAATATAAGCATAATTTATTTGCTAAATGCCAAACATAAAATCAGCTGTGTAGTGTGTGCTTTGTTGTAATGCCACCAAGCAGGCTTATTCATATTGTTTTTTTTTTTTTTTTTTTTTTTTTTTTTTATATTTACCACTTGCAGCAGCAATTATGCCTTGGATGGAAAGAATAAAGAAACTAAAGGGTTTTATTGACCTTTGCTAGTTTAGAGTAGGTTGCTATTTATTTGAACATTTAAAAAAATATGTAATTACATAATACCAAAGACTTCACTATCAGTGTTGAGACAGCTCCTGCAGACATTGTGTCACAGATTCCCGTAGGGGGCGGAGCCAGGCAGAGCGTCACGTCAGGCTTCACTGCAATAAACTCAAACACACGCGTTTTAATGCCAAATTTAGGTGGAAACAGGACGAAGGTTATAGTGCATACAAGCAGGCAAGAGTGTCTCAAGAGTGATTTGGTCGAGGAGTCAAAGTAATTATTAGTGCTGTCAAATTTATCGCGTTAACGGATAATTATTTTTTTAAATTAATCACGTTAAAATATTTGACGCATGCACGGAATGACCCGCTCATGCATTGCCTGAAACAGATTAGAAAGATGCTGTTTTTTCACATTGAGAAAGGCAGAGACATGCAAGTGGACACAGGCGTTCATTAGACCGTGCCTTTTATTGGCATAATCTTTGACAACTCTTTCACATCAAATATAACTATTGTGGCGAGTGACGTGGGGATCTTTTTCTTAACATGCTTTATTGAACACAACGCAGAACATATACCATTTGCAGCCACCACTGACAGTCATGGTTGCCCAACTTCCCATTATGCATTTGGGCAGAACAGTTAAGTCGCTGCAGTATCATTTAGTGAAAGCACAAAAAAATAATATTCCTATCCCTCAAAAAAATAGTGTTCACAAAAAGAAAAGCGCTCAATGCTAAGAGAACTGGCATTCCCAATCAAAATAGCTATGCAAAATACACATAAAACTTACTCAAACCTTGCCTTGGCTAGATCTCTAATTAATTTAAAACTTGCCATTGACACCTTGTGGTGTATTTCAATCACTACCTTACGTGGTTAAAGACACTGTGGAAGAAAGGCAGGGAGCCCATGTGACGTCCCGCTCGGCGACATCAACAATGGCGAGCTAATAGTTTATTTTTTGATTGAAATTTTTACAAATTTTATTAAAAAGAAAACATTAAGAGGGGTTTTAATATAAATTTTTTATAACTTATACTCACATTTATCTTTTAAGAACTACAAGTCTTTCTATCCGTGGATCCCTTTAACAGAAAGAATGTTAATAATGTTAATGCCATCTTGTAGATTTATTGTTTTAATAAACAAATACAGTACTTATGTACAGTATGTTGAATGTATATGTCCATCTTGTGTCTTATCTTTCCATTCCAACAATAATTTACAGAAAAATATGGCATATTTTAGAGATGGTTTGAATTGCGATAAATTACGATTAATTAATTTTTAAGCTGTGATTAACTCGATTAAAAATTTTAATCGTTTGACAGCCCTACTTATTATATAAAATAGCACCATGCACGCAATATGAAACGTAAAAAAAACAATAAATGAATGGAAAAAAATAGCGTAACTTTAGCTTGCAATAGTTAAGTAAAATGAATGATAACTGCTCGTTTTTTTGCTTTTAACCTCATGTCTAGACTGTTTTACGTTCATATCTATAGAAATTCTAGGATATACGCACTTATTTATGAGAATTTTAACCAAAAAAGATCTTTGTTTGGTGATGGCTCCAATATCAGTCAGAAGAGCTCCGGAGCGGCTTGAGAGCCTCACCAAACTTTGACCCGACATTTTGCAGACCCTCGGCGGCCTACAGACAAGCTTTTTCCCGCTGTCCTCAGTTATTCCAGCTCCAATAGTGTATCTTAAAGTTGCTGCAGCTAAAAATCTTGTAGCTGAATCTCGGGATCGACCTGACGGTCCACCGCGAGGCGAGCCACCATCTCCAGCAGCCCTAGCCTCTCGTCCGCCCACGGGGAGAACGCATGTAGTCTCGATATATGTCCATCAACTTAGAGTTTGTGAGGCACATCAACTTATCTTCCCTTACCTTACAACGTTTTCCACCTGTAAACAAACGAACAAATAATTTGTAACTCTTACTTTATGCGTTGACATAATTGTGCCATCAACATGTACTGATTAGCAACAGGCTAGCGGCAGATACAGAAGTTGTAGTAAATAATATTCAAGATCATCATAATAGCAATCATCATGGTAATAAAAATATCAAAGGCAACAAGTCGTTTCATGCGCAAGATTTTGGCTTTAGTATTTTTTGAGCACCCGACACATGAAAATGCAGACATACCTTCCATAACACAGTGGCAACATGGCTACAACATGAACATGAACATGTTGTCCTCCACTGTCGTGATGATGGCAGATGGATGTGATATTTCCAAATTGTTTTTTTTTAATGGATTTCATTAGTAACGTTACTCCAGTTCCACCGTTGTTTTGAATAGAGAAATTCTAAAACGGAAGTTGCTTACAAAAATAAGGAAGTAAAGCAGAGGCATCTCGGAAACTTGTCTATACTGTAGAAAAATGCTAATTTTGCTTTTGTTGAGTTAAATTAAGATCATTTTGCATTCTTTCCTCAAGTACTAAGTTTCTGATGTGAAAATTGAGTGATTCATTTGCTGTTGAAAACTTATGTCAAAATTGCACTAAATTAAAAAAAATATGTCGCTATTTCGGGCAGAAATTTATATGATATGTTAAATATTGCTATTGATCCTGAAAATATAAGTGAGTATCTCTGCGTTTGGTGATCTTTGTGCATCTAACGTAATATAAATTTTGAAATATTTATATTAAAAATATCAGGATTTTATTAGGGAGTGACTTTGAATTTTTTGATGGCACTGCTCATGGAGACTCATATATGCCAAAGGGAGGTGCCTATTCTGGTTTTAGGTCGCTAGTGGCTTTGGTTTTGAAAATATTTGAAATTTAAGTTTTTGAAAATAAGCCCCCACACAGAGCCGCCGTCAACTGATAGTGAAGTCTATGGTAATACTGGACATCCATACCTGTCAAGTTGTATGGTTTCGGCGTAATTTGTACAAGTGAGCACTGATTTTTAATTGTGTACGCAGTACGTTCAAAATCTGTATGTTTTTCGTGCGTTAGGTTTTTTTTTCTCCGTTCGGATTTTGTCACCGTTTCGGCAATGAGATAATGTGCGTATGCGTTACGTTGGTTGAATGACGCGAGAAAAGTCAGAGACACGGAGAGAGAAGAGTGTTATTTATGATGCTGTAGCATATGCGATGCTAGGCTTGGTGGCTCCAATATTTCCTGACTGTAGCCGACAGCCTACAATCTACGCCTAGATATCACATGCATATAGAACTACATGTGAAATGACAGACTCGGCGGCGTTGGGAAACAGCCGCCATTATAAAGCAGTAGACTTCTCAGAAAGGCTCTGTTGTAGTGAATCTTCCAAGTTAACCTAAATTACATTTTATCTAAAATACTCCTAAATCGGCAAAATCTTGACTTGAATCCATCTTTAAATGATGAAACAGTTTTAAAACTTTCACATGTCGAAAGTAGACAGAAGGGAACTAATGCAAAAACGGGAGAAATTTGAACAACTTTAACTACTACTTTTTTTTTTGAAAAAATAAAAAAAAAACATGACACCAGTTACTTTGCCAAGTAACTAATTACTCTTACATTCAGGTAACTGGGTTACTAACTTAATTACTTTTTGGGAGAAGTAATTTGTAACTGTCGTTAACTACTTTTTAAAAGTAAGATAAACAACACTGGTCATAATGATGAAGTCTGCAGAAAATTGAGAAAACGAAAGCGGAGATTTTATTCTGCCAATTTGTTGCCGAACACATTTTGCCCGCAACTATTGCTAATCACATCTCAGAATTAGCAAAAGAAATGTTCCCTGACTCAAAAATTGCATCGGTAAGTTAATTTTATCAATTGACCTTTTTAATTCATAATTGGACACACGAACGAACTACCTTCAAGTCAAACTGAATTGCGAGCTGAAGTACGATGAAGTGCAGTCATCGAAAGACATGATAGAAACTGCAAAAAGTGCTACATACAATTATAACAAAAGTCACTAAATTTTAGTAATCATGATGTAGCACCATTGTTCTTTGATTGCACCAGGTTATACGTGACAATATTACCAATAAATTCATGTTATTTTAAAAATTGAGTTTTATTTTTGTTGTGTATACGACGTTGTAAGATTACCGTAATTTCCCGAATATAAAGCGCACTTTTTTCCCCAAAATTTACTTGTAAAATCATGGGTGCGCGTTATTCACGGGTACAGGGACGGAGACAAAAAAAAATCATCATGATTCATGTTCCATTGTAAGCATGGACCAGCACAATATTACCTAATCCGAACGACAGTGATATAATAATCAAGTTTCATGTGGTAAATAATTGTTTTCATGATATTTTTCACATCTAATAAAATTAAAATGTTTTTTTGTACTGTTCGTTTATTATTTACCGGTACATTTTTGTAACCTTTGCGTTGCAACATGCCGGCACACGGCGATGTTGTCTTGAAGAGAACGTATAAGGCGATCCGTTTCGTATAAATGTTGACCGTATGGCGAGCTAGGACAGGAGTCTGAGGAAGAGTGTCGAACCACTGAGCCAATCCGCGCTGTTTTATTTACATTGAAACTCACAAAGTAACAACGTACGTCTTGCACGCAAATCGCGGGACATTTGTTTTATTCCGGCTGTTCCCTTAACTAAACTCTTCCCCCCGGGAACTACACAACTTGCCAACATTAGTTCCGCTGGTGAATTCTGTTAAAACTCGCTACAACTCCTTACTTTGTGAAAATTATTATCATATACTGTCAGCTATTTTACCACAGAAAATTAATATTCTATTTAAAAACAAAAAATATTTGACAAAAGGATTAAAAAATGCTGCAACCGCGTAAAAAGTTCGATACATGAGACTCATATTCATTGGTGCTAAAATTAGAGTGTGCTGTATACACGGGTACAAGAATTTTCCCTAGATTTTACAGGTAAAGTTGGGGTGCACATTATACACGGGTGCGCCTTATATTAGGGAAATTACGGTAGTCACCAATTTGTAAGGGCATACGTCAGTATTTGTAAGGTTGCCAACGGCCTCGGGTTGACAGGTATTTAAATCTGAACTGTACTTTCTTTTATTAGTTCACCTTGTGCCAACGAGGCAATAGGGCTGGAAGTTACATACGCTGCAAAAGGTGCCCTTTTTTCCCCTCTGAGCACCTGCCCCGCAAATTGTCTGTGCACGCCACTGGTCACTAATATCCCTTACGCCAGCCAATTTTTTGCTGAAGACACGAGGAACAGTTAACTTTACATGAACCTACCTTCCTGATTTTTCTTCTTTCTAAATGTATGCACCATCCTTGATAACCATCTCTCACAGTGTATTATTTAGAGGTCATTTATCATTTTGCATATCCCTCCGAGATCACGCCGAGTATGGTTGAGTCCTCACTTATCTAAAACTACCTCTCCCTGAAAATGTGCTGTCGAAGAAAGTCTTCAGCCCTTCCTGAGTGCTGGCACTGCGAATAATAAGTCAGCATTGTGAGCATAAGAAACCACCTGATGTCAAGGCAATGTCAAACTTTTTGACAGAGTGTCAAACATAAAAAGCATCAGTGATGAACTCTGACATCGCATTGAACCACTGCTGCCCTTTCATCAACAGCATGGGCCAGTGAGCGAATGGCTTCTTGAATAATCCATGGAGGAATCTACATGTGAGGATGGGACAACACTCACACACTCAAACGCTCACTAGCCTCAGGCTATGTTGCTGGGATCTTCAACTGGCAAACCCAAAGGAGTTAGCTTTGCTGACAATGGCAATCAGGCTACTTAAACCTGAGGAGTTCATTTATTTATTTTTACTTAAATGGATGTTGGTCTCTTTGGAATTGACAGCAAATCTTTAACATTTACATGCTATACAAGTTGTGCCTATCTATTTGTGTAGTATTTTTTTCATCGCGTTCTCAAATCACAAGATATAACTGCTACAACGATATCAAAGTCTTTATTCCATGTTGACTTTTTGGAGGATGGTGATGAAATCCACAGCAATCACAAGCCCAGTTTTTGGCAAGATCTCATACCGTGGTGGATAGGTTTTTAGATATTTTAATGAGGACACTGAATGAAGGGAACTCATTTGAATGAAGAAAAACGTACTAGTTGGATGCTGAAACACTGCAATAAATTGCATCAGTGAAGCTTATTGAAACTATGTTTCATGTTAAACTGTAGCACCTTATTTCTTCGAATAGCTGCCTTTCAGGTCGTTCTTTGACCTTTGGAAAGATCTGTATATCGTTTTTTTTGGGGGGGTGGGGGTTGTAGTCCATTCATTTTCAAATGTATTATGCTATACAGAGGTGGGCAGTAATGTGTTACATTTACTCCATTACATATACTTACTTTATTTACTAGAGTCATTACAGTTTTCCTCTTTATTCTACATATTCACCTTATTTTTGCCGGAGATGCCAACAGTGGCTTTACCAGTTTCACAAATGAGATGTTGCAGCAATGATCACATGACTCCATTATACAAATCAGACATAATAACAAGGCCGGCCCAGCCTATACGCAGATTATGCAGCTGCTTAGGGCCACCAATCTGCCAACCTCATTTTATACGTTGTTAATGGAGCATCGTGAATAATGTGGCGCGCATTGCCGTTTATCTATGTAAACATCCATTTTCTTGTCATTTCAATCTGGCAACCTGGGGAGTGACGTTGAACCTACTTTGCGATGATTGGTGCTCATACTTGCTTGGAAAATAGATGCACGACTATGTCGAACAGAATTTACCCTTCTGGAGCAGAGAAACGAAAGAAGAAGAAAATCGGAGAAGAAAAGAAACAACAGTATCAAGGTATTGAGCATGTTGTTGATGTTGTTGTTGTTTTTGTTGTTCTTGTTGTGCAAGACACTCCGACTTAAACAGTGTTGTCAGCTGATATGCCGTACTGGTATTTGCCGTTAGCCGTAGGTCGAAGGCCCGGAGCGAATCAAGTTAAGTTGAGCAAGTTGTCACCTGTCGGCCTACACTAGGACAGATAATGGCCTTAAACGTGTAATTACTTGGACTCAGGGGTCGCGTTAACTGAATATTTTCCGTCGTTGACCGGTTTTTTAAAACGGTGACGGAAAAAATTGAAGTCCATCTGTCGTTTTGACAGGTTGCAATTCACACCCCAGACCACAGGGTGGCGAGTGAGCATATTAATTAGCTATTGTCTCTCTTGATGCATGACGTCGTTGGCCTTACTCGGAAAAATGTCAAGGCAACTGAGTGTTTGCCTGGCACGGCCAGACTGTTCTCCCTGTATTTTTCAAACACTGAGAGAAAAGTCTGGGACCCAGCCCATTAACGGCCTCTCGAGTAGGTACAAAATCAGTCGACAAATCAGATTTGTTTATTTGCGTGACGTGTTCTTCACGAGCAACGTCACTCTTGCGCACCGAAAGTCGTCTCTACAAGAACACGGATGGCGAACGGGAGAGCCGAGAATATGTTCCAATCCGCGGTAAATTCAGTTTTAAATGAGCTAAAACACATCGACACAAGTCATTGACAACAGTCTGTCTCGCGCTAGCCATGTTGAATAAACTCCGCTCTCCTCGTATGTTTACTTCCGCGCGCAAGTCCCACGTCCTGCCCTCGTCGCTTTGCTAACGGCACGTCTGACCGTCGCTGATTGGTGCACTCCGCTGTCTGTTTGCCTCTTGTTAAGCTTGTTCGGACAGAATATTAATTAAAAATGAATGAAAACTAAATACTATTGAATATGTCATTATTATCATTTTTAAAATGTAAGTGACGGGTAAAAATAGATTATGACCAGATTTTTATGACACTGTCAGTCAAAATGACAGACAACGAAAAAGTCTACCGCAACCTCTGCTTGGACTATACCACATGTTGGCTACACTAGTATGGATTAGTTGCTAGACAGCTAATGTAGGCGGGTAATGTTACCTGCCGCCTACGCGCCGCCTAATATGGACTGCTGTCACCATACAACATTCGGATACTCAGCAAGGGACGTCATGCCGTCACTGTTTTTAGTGTGGCATGACAGCATCGTAAACAATAGAGGTGGACGATCACGACGTGGCATTCCTGCTCTTTTCTTTTCCACACATTTTTCTTGAACCTTCAAACTACGTCGCAATAATATGCTTCAATTCAGTGCCCATTTCGGGTCCTCCCATCACGAATGAGGTGGAGACCCGTACCACCCGAAACGCGTGGTACCCCCGGTCAAAGAGGCGCGATCAGTTTTTTTTCCAGACATTTCTGCCTGTCAAAACTGTTGCCACTTCCAGGATCGCCACTTTTATGCACAAGCAGTGCAGTCCTGGTTGCTGCTTCCAGGAAATATACTCAGCGCCAAGGGCGTAGGTTTGGTCTCAATGTTAGTAGGGACAATATAACCTTTATCATAATCTGTATGTACACATTTTCCTGGGGACGGGACATTAATAAAACTAAACAGATTGGGTGAACAGCGGTCAGGGCTACATTTCTCTCCAAGAAGAAAGAACCTAATTAATTGATAGGCTTGATGATTAATGCAAAATTAATCTTTATTAACCGATACTAACTTTCACACTGCAAATTTACAGTATAACGTCTCAATCTGTTACTTTTTCTTGAATCTAGTTGAATAATTTTCATCTTGTTTTGAGTTTTAAAGGCTAGTTAAAATACAGTATTGACGCGTCAGATTCTTCCACTTTTAGTAAATATAACCATTTGTTCTTATTAAGCCTATACATATAAAAGTCGATCATTTTTCACCTAGATCAAGAAAAAAATGCTTTCAAATAATGTTTTGAACAGTTTCTATTCTTCAATTAAGACCTTTTTTTTTTATTTTTAAACCTGTCCTGTTCAGCTGCTTGTCAAAGAAAATGAAGATCTGAGTGTCCGATTGGTCTAAACAGTTTTAATATATCACATGGGAGTATAATTATACATTTATTTAGAGCGCTTTTCAAGCCACACAAAGACGCTTAAACGTACCTCGTTTATTAGGAGAAAGCAGCGAACAGGAGGGGAATGGAAGAAAAGAAGGAGAGAGAGAGACGGACGGACGGACAGACAGACAGACAGACAGACAGACAGACAGACAGACAGACAGACAGACAGACAGACAGACAGACAGACAGACAGACAGACAGACAGAAGAATCCCAAACAACAACAACAAATACATTGAACACCAAAACTAACTATGAATATGTTGGCCCTATCATTAGCTAGTTGTATTAGTGAATTAACAAATTTTTTTTTTTACTTAAAATAAGTCTGTTAATCTTATTTTTAGCTTGCTATTTTATATTATTTTAAGAAATCTGAGTAAAATTTACTTACGCACTTGCAGATATTTTCACTTAGTTCTAATAGATTTACACAGAAAACAAGGTAATTTAATTTTTTTTCTTCTATTTTATGGAGGTGGGTTTTTGCTGTGCATATGTATTGGTTCAGGTGATACACTGTTTGATTCAAACCTTTGTTTTCAAAAACTGCTGCAGAACATTTTAAAAACTTCCAGAATAAATGTCTGGATTTTATTAGGAAATTTAAATTGCATTATATGAACATAAATTATATTAACATACACAAGAAATACAAACTTTTTAATCATCTCTTAAGTATCCAGGAATGCAAAATAAATCAACATTTGTCTTAATACCATTCAAACTTGACTGTCTAAATCAGGGGTGGCCATTACGTCGATCGCGATCGACCAGTCGATCGCAACGCTAGTGTGGGTAGCTCGCAGCATCAAAAAAAAAAAAAAAAAAAAAAATTTTTTTTTTTTTTTTTAAATGTACATGGTTAACTCATTTGCTCCCAGAAACGTATGAATACGTTCCATTTTTACATGCTTAACTGTCCCAATTACGTATTTATACGTCTTTTGCGTTTTTTTGTACAAGAAGCATCAAGAGCTTCCCATCTATCTCCAAAACAAAAAACAAGCCTCAAAACTAATTTTAAAGCAATAAAACTGGCCACTGGAGGGCAGTAGCGCATTTGTTAAAGGGGATGTTTCGGCAAAGGGGGTGTGAGACATCAATAGAACCGTTATGCGCCAAGATAACAAATATTGATAAAGTTAACAAAAAAATCAATCACATTAATGAGCAATTATCGAAAATAGATCGAAAATGACGAACACTACCGAAAGTGTTCCGGAAACAGCCGAATGGGGCGGCGACGTCACGACAAGTGATTGAAAGTCGAGGCGGAGCTAGGTGCCATTGTTTTTTAACGACGAGAGAGTAGCGTTGGGGTTTGTTTGACCAAAACATCACAACAATGGTTCAAAACTGCTGTGCTATGTGGTGTACAAATAGTTGTTTATCGGAATATAGTATCCATGAGTTCCTGAACGCGAAAAAAAAAGCTGGACTACACAGAAAATGGGTAAAGTTCGTCCGTGCAAAGAGGGCTAATTTTCTAGACACAGCCTCCGGCACGCTTTTCTGTGGTGCGCATTTTCCAACTGAAAGCTTCTCGAACTATGGACAAGAGAAATCGGGTTTTGCTAAAAGATTGCTGCTCAAAGGAGATGCGGTGCCGACCATAGATGCACAGCCACCTAAATGTCCCGAGATATCAAGAGAGAGACGATGACTGCTAAAGGAGGCTAAAGCTACGCAAAGAAGGGAGCAGCCAAGCTTGAAATGGCCAGAGTGAGTACTCTTTTATAATTAATAAAAAAAAATGTCACGCCTTTGGATACAGGACTCGACACATGTATAAATGATCGTTCGTAAAATATATAGAACAAATCCTCTGATCCCGTTCATATTTGTGTCTGTTGGCAGAGCGAAAAGCTATGATAGCGCAATAAATTATAATTATTCTATGCATTCCTTTATTTTGCAGTCACGGTGTATCAGCTTCACAAAAAGAAATGCTAAACAAATCATTGGTGTTTCCCACACGATCTGCTGCCGATGTTTCATCAGTGTCATTGCTCCCCTCAATGACCGTTTCATTACGCTGCATTGGCGTTCGTTTGGGCTCAAATTGGTCACCTATAACACCGATTAAAGCTTTGCAACTCTCCTCGTCACCATTAGATGAACATTCGTTACGTCCTTCTACGTCGGATTCGTCGCTGAAACTAGAAACGAAATTGTCTGCCATCATCGCCGCCATTCAGTATTAAAGCACTGAGCCTTTTTCTTGTTGAAGAAACAGCCCTCACTGCCAACTCTGAATTCTCTTTTATTGACAACGAGCGGTGTTTCTTCATGAGGGAACCTGGAATATGTGCAGGACGAACACAATGCATCAGCATAAACAGCTCAAAACACCCCTAATTCTCCCCACACTAGAAGGAATTATATTGATGCAGACAGGCGCTGCCCCCCTAGTGGCCGGTGGCACTCTCTTCACTTGACGTGACGTCACGCACACAATCTGCCAGATCTCGGGCGCCGGTCGTTTTAGCTTGACAATCGAGCCAAATTTCTCTCATTTTCTTGTGTGTAATTACACGAAGTGGCATGATATGAATACAAAAGGCATGCGTTTATGGATAAATGATGGAATATCAAAATTTTCCCAGGGCGCTACATCCCCTTTAAAACGCCACAACCCAATTCAAACAGTACAACTTTATTAGGGAAGTTAGCAGAGCCCCTCCGCAGCTCTCTGCTCAGGTCCACCGCACGCTCGAGTGTCCTGCACGGAAACGCGCATGGCCAAACCAGTTCCCCCCCAGGAACATAAGTTCCCCAGGCGAACGAGACAGTGGTCACCACAAAAAAGAAAGACCCAAAAAAAAAATCCATCTTTACGAGACAGTCTGCAATGAGGGAAACGTTTAACCACTGTCGCAGCCACCAAACGTCATCTCTCAGTTAGGTAAGTGTGAATAAATTGTTACTTTGCTATCAAAAGCTCTATTTGGCTGGTTGTTCATGTTATTTTGTAAAAGGAACACATTATTCAGATGTTTGGGATGTCACTGAAGCAAAAAATAGCAGTGTTAAAGTCAAAGTTATGTTTGAAATTTTTGCGTTTACAAAAAGCTCATTTTCTCCGTTTTTTCATCAGAAATTGGAAAATTGCTCCAACTAAGCTATTTTCTAATGCTGATTTCTAAGGAATGGAAAAAGATATGAACTTACTTTTTTTTTTCTGCTGAAAGAAGAGAGTCTAATATTACTTTTGGTGGGTTCCATGTTTATATAGCAATAGAACAGAATTTTCTGTGGGCCTTGCAAAATCAGTCTAAATCGAGTAAAATGGCCGGGAGCGAAGGGCCTTGCTCCGGTGAAAATGGCTGGGAGTGAATGAGTTCATTATGTTACGTGAGCAAACATAATTTACCGTCCATTTTTTATTTATATTTTTTTAAACGTACACAGTTATTTGTGTTTTTTGTGAGCAACATAACGTCATATGTTGCTCTTAAGGTAGATCGCGGGAGGTTGTCTCATTTAAAAGTAGATCTTGGAGCAAAAAACTTTGAGCACCCCTGGTCTAAATAAATTACCGTATATACAACAACAACAAAAAACTTCTTAGTCAGGTAATAACAAAAATAAATAAAAATTGAGCCTTCTTTCCGGAAAAACACCACTGCTTTTGTCCACAAGCACAGCAAAACGCAACAAAAAATGAAAGCTCATTTGGGCTGCTTTAAGACCACATAAGCAAAATAAAAATGAAAACTGGGGAGAAAGGGGGTAAGCCGTGGTACACTAAATTTCTTACAGCTGAGCAGAGTTTACTATATTTCTTACAGTTTACTTAACGTTACTGTAGAACATTTGGTTAAATGTTGTTTGACACTCATGAGCCGCCGTACCCTTGCTGTCATATGTACTAGTAAATGGCGTACCGCACGCAGGCTATTTTTAGACCGTGACCTCGCATCGTAAAGCGGAAGGAAAGCCGAAGTGGGACATTATAGACCGCCCCGCCCTCGCATAGACACAACGCAATTAGTGCTACTTTTCGCCGGTAATCTTTCAAAAACGAACATGCTGATCACGCATTGCTTTTTTGGAACTTGTAGAAACGACTCTAGACATTACGACACATGAAGATGTTTTCTTCATAAGTTTCCGGAAACCAAAAACTCGAGAGGAAAAAATGTGAAGACCGAATCAACTTGCGCGGACTTTAACACCAGCTCGGTGAATCCATTCACGTTTCATATGCAGTAAACATTATGTTGGGTTGGCATGGTCTTTCAGAGGACAAAGAGGTAAGCCATTTTTATATTTCTAACTTATTTTTTTAGCGTAACGTTGTGCCGTACTGCTTGTCTGACAATGAATGACCTGAAAAGAATTACAATGGTATCTGACTGCCACTGTTACCGTTTCTGTTATATATATAAAAAAACAACTTTAGTAAAAGGGAAGTGTAAATAAATTATAGGATTAAGATGTGTTATCAATGAAAAAATTGAAAGTGTTCATTGGCTGTCACTGAGTAGCATTTGCGATCGCTACACAAAGCTAACTAAATAACCCCCAAGAACGGTAAGAGACGTAGGACAACCAGAGGATATATAAGAAAGACAGGGCTGATGGTAAAGGATAGCTTGTTGAAACAGGAGAATGTCATTGTCAGTCGCGTCGATAAAAAAGCTAAAGCTATGCTTAGATCGGCTCATTTTTTTCGTCTTTTTCAGCCTTCGACACTAAAGCCATCTCTTTAACTGAACATTTTTATGTCCTTCCACATCTTTGCCAGTGAATTTGGCACCAGGCACATCACTTTCGGAGAGAATTGGTAGGTTTAACTCTGCAAACATCTCCTTCGTACACGATTTCCATTCATTTCCTATTAGGGACAAACAGTGGCTTGTCCTTACTTAGCAACAGCAGCTAATGTCATGAATATTAATGAGCAGAAGTGACGCGTTGCTTGCGGTACGCCATTGCCAATCACCGAAATAGCGGCAGTATAGACCCTACTCACATGACGTCACAACCATGCCCCTGCGCCATATTGTCCGTCAACTCGTCGTGTTGACACATTACCGCTACGTAAATTCCTCCTATTATGGCGTGTTATTCTGCTCGTTAACATTAGTAATCAAAATGGTGAAGGCGTGTGTGGCGGTCATTTGCAATAACAGAAAAGATGGACAGAGAGACTTGACGTTCTACCGGATTCCAAGAGAGGAGAACGAGATGGACTGCTGCAATTCGACGAGAAAACTGGGCTCCAAACGATTACCACAGATTATGTAGTAGTCATTTTATATCTGGTAAGATGCATTTAATATATATTTAGAGGGTTTTGGGCTGACAACCACAATTAAGATCATTGCTAGGCTAATCGCCGACAACATACACTCAGACGTTGTGAATGAACTACCTGAAAATATATAATTATAAGCGGATAATAAGAAAGTTGTCATACAATTAATTTGCAATTTCACTATTGAGGTCAAAAGCCAAAAAATAAATTCAACTAGGGACAGTCTGGAGTAGTGCTATCGCACTTCATATTTATTACATATTGTATATGTATGTAGTGAGAGTGTTATCGCTAAACCATATAAACATTAAAAGCCCTAGCTCCATTGACAAATGACATGAAATATATTAGACTTGACAGTGGATGTTAGCAAGAACAAAAGATTTTGAATTGAAAATTTCGTAACTCACCTTTCCGAGCACAAGATAGATTCCTGCCGAATTTTTGTGGACGAGGACCTGTTTCACCCAACCAGCAACGAAGTATTTATAAGCCTCCAAGCTCTTAAAGTTTTTCAAACTTTCGTGAGAATAGGCTGATTTTGTGTGGACAAGATAGTTGTAAATATCAGGGTAGCAGGTGTCAGGCAGAGACGGCAAAGACAGCGGGTCGAAAAACATCGATTTAGGCATCAAATATGGATCTGGCGAATAGATAAACTGAAGCTTTTCCACATAACGCCTTTTATGCAACGCATCCAATGAGTTTACAGCGTCAGATAACACCGGGGCTTCCATGAATTGCACTATAAATTGCACGACTAATTGAAACCATTGAGAATAGGGCTAAAAAATGACGGACAATATGGCGGCCGGATACAGCGACACGTCATTTTGTGACGTAGGTGAGTAGGGTCTATTGATGAGACTAACACGGAAGTATGCACGCGAGGCAATCGGTCGTTCAGTTTATTGTGTTATTCATAAACTAGTGGTTTGTTCATCTTAAGTGTGATCCTTGACTCACACGTAAACAATCAAGTTTCGACAGTTACCATAGTAGAATACACATACAGTAGGACACTTCTCCTAAACAGCTTCCTACTAGCAAGTCCCCACAGTTTAATGTAATGGTAATGCGAGACTGTGATGCAGGTCGGACTTTCAGTAGCAAAATTAGTGGTGCGTTTCACAACAATTACGTTTTACATTACTTACGGTGGGTTGCTGGCTGAAAAAAACCTCTAATATCCCTCCCATGTAACGTAATTCTGTACTGTGAGAGTTGCGTGTGTATGGGTGGAGAGGGAGCGGGGGAGGGGGGTCAAGTCATCAGCCAATCAAATGTGCGTTTGAGGAAAAACAACATGGAATGGCACATTCAGCAAGCGAAAAAGGGAGAGGAGAGTGGGAGAAAGGGGTAAATGTAAGTCTGAAAAAAATTCACTTAGTAATGGTAGGGTCAATTCTATCGTTACAACAAATGGGAAGACAATCTAAATGACCTTTATAACTGAACACATTATCTAATGCAAATATGGTTGCTTAAAAGTTGGTGGGGGACAATTTGAGCCTCCTAAAAAGTTGGTAGTGATTTTCCCCATCGTCCCTATGCAAACCTACGCCCTTGCTCAGCGCCATACCATATGCTTCTATTTGTTATTTACCAAGTGGTGAGAGCGCAACTGAGCATCGATTGTAACATCTCAAGTAATGATGTCAGGCTTCCGTTTTATAAAGATTTATTTCAATCACAACACGGCGCCTGCTCATAGAAGCAGAGCGTGCTCTCCCTTCCACTCTCGCTCCTGTGTGATGCGTTTAATTGCGATCACGAAAAAAAACAGTGATCACAAAACCGGCCTTGCATAACAATACAGTCGCATGACCAGACGCAGGTTTGCAGTCGGAAGTCATATAATCAGGCCGGCCTGTTCAATCACTTGGTGTCCTCAACGCGCTGTAAAAATTAAACTATTTGACATAGAGTCAACTTTACTCGAAAGCGCAGATTGTTTGAATCTTTCTCCAAGTTTTTATTGGGCACCCATTTTTGAGGGCATGCTTGCTGGACAGGTGATGTTTCATTTTGTAGTTTGAATCCGATGGTTTTTGTTAACTTGTTTGGTCTAATATGGTCATGTAATAGGTTATATACTGTGGCCCAGAAGTGCAACACACAACGGCAAATTAAAAAAACACAACGGCAAATCACATAACAAAAAAAAAAAAAAATCAGAAAACACAATGACAAATAAAAAAATAACAGCAAATCACATCACAAAAAAAAAAAAAAATCAAAAAACACAAAAAACTCATCGCCAATTGGACGAATCCACCGGAGGGGGTAGGTACTGACGAACTAGGAAGTTACTTCGCTTTTGACATGGAATTTCAAAATGAGCATTACCAAAGACGTGAACATAGCTGCCGCTATAAATAAGTATTTCTATTTGGCACACACATATGAAGTAAAATACTGACGTACAATATTACTTTATCCGTACAGTCATGGATGAAATTATTGGCACCCTGGAATTTTTCCAGAAAATACAGCATTTCTCACAGAAATGAATGCAATTACAAATGTTTTCAGTATAAATGTGTTTATTTCTTGGATGTTCATTACAAAAACAAAAAACAGCTGAGGAAAATAAGTCAAAATGGACACAATTTTGGACAAAACTCAAAAAATAGCCTGGACAATATTGTTGGCACCCTCACCTCAATATTTAGTTGCACATAATTGGGAAGAAATTACAAAAAGCAATCTCTTCCTACAACCATCAACAAGTTTCGTGTACCTCTTTGATGGGATTTTGGACCACTCTTCTTTTGCAAACTCTTCCAGGTCTCTCAGATTTAAAGGGTGCCTTCTTGCAACAGCAATTTTGAGATCTCTCCATAGTGTTCAATATGATTTAGATCCGGACCTATCGATGGCCCCCTCAGAATTCTCCAGCACTTTCTCTCCAACCGTCGCTTGGTGCTATTTGAGGTATTTTTTGGGTCATTGTCCTGTTGGATCACCCATGACCTCTGACGCAGACCCAGTTTTCTGACACTACACCCTACATTCCGGCCCAAAACCATTTGATAGTCTCTATATTTCATGACTTCTTGCACAATGTCAAAGCACACAGTGCCAAAAAAAAGAATGAGGCCTACAAAGAGAAGAACACAGTGCCAAAAGTCAAACATGGTGGCGGTCCAATGATGTTTTGGGGTAGTTTTGCTGCCTCAGGCACTAGGTGCCTTGACAGTGTGCAAGGAGTCATGAAATATGGAGACCATCAATTGAAACTTGTTGATGGTCATAGGAAGCGATCGTTTTCTGTTATTTCTCCAAAAGGATGCGCAACCAAATATTAAGTTGAGGGTGTCAACAATTTTGTCCAGCCCATTTTTTGCATTTTGTGTAAATGTTACATCCCACGGACGGCTCGCTAAGGGCGTAACATGAAACGAGCCACACAAGTTGACAAGTGGCACAAATTTATTTACACAGTCAAACTTGCAATTAACAATATATACAAAATGTGGAAGAAGCGTGGCTTCAGGGTAAGCCCAGGCCAAAACAACAAACAAAATGAATCTACACTTCAACCCCACCCATTAACTAAACCCTGATCGTAAAAAGGAAATAACAAAAAGACACAGCCACTACCCCTGGCTACCGACTCTAAACAAAACAGGAGAAAATGGGTTGATCAGGAATGGCAGCTTACCCCTACTGCTTCTGTGTTCTTATTTACAGTGGTGAACAAAAACGATCCAATTATGAATAAACACAAAAGACCTCGCTGAAAAAGCGGGAGTGTATCAAACTAGCGATCAAAGCACACGAGAATGAATGGCGAGCAAACAGCTGGTGAGGAGGACCGCGGCACAAATGCTGTCAAATGTAACCTCCCAGAACGTTGACAGCGGCAGGTTTATGAAGCTTGGCGCCTTTTTGTCGTGGCCAATCAGCGACGGTGACGTCGTCATCTGTCCGTCCGTCGTCGATCAGCTTACATCACAGTGGGAATATATATATATGTGTGTATATATATAAATATATAAATATATATATATATATATATATATATATATATATATGTATATATATATATATATATATATATATATATATATATATATATATATATATATATATATATATATATATGTATATATGTATATATATATGTATGTGTATATATATGTATATATATGTATATATATGTATATATATGGTTTAGGATTTTTCATATATATATATATATTAGTGCTGTCAAACGATTTAAAAAAAAAAATCTAGTTAATCATATGTCAACTATGTGATTAATCATGATTAATCACATTTCCCTCAGGATGAAAAAAGTTGCTCTTCAGGAAAAAAAATCTAGGAAAATACTATAATTGACTTAAAATTTGTTTTAAGATGAAATGTATGATGTGTGAATGAATCAATACTTAACCAAATAGAGTTTTAAAATTTTATTTAACAACTTACCTCGTATAAAATAAAAAATAAAATAAATTGTCTGTATTATACAGCAAAGAGTTTTAACAGATTAAAGTGCCTCAGACTAACAATGTGGCTCAAGTACCGTTTGGCATAATACCCAAAATGAACTGCCAATTTAAAGAGCAGACAAGCACAATACAGTAACAATAGCTAGTGTTTCAAAAATGTGTAAACAACTTGTCTGTTAAATTGAACATTTCACACAAATAATGCAGCATTTGCAGTTTTACACTAAATGGCCTGAAAGCTGTGTGAGATATAAAAAAAATAGTCAATTTTCACACACTTAACTGAAAAACATTACACTAAACTGTGTGTAAAGGTGTTTAGAAACACTGCTTAAGTTACCCATACTCTTATTTTTATTTTCAACCAACTGCTCAGGCAAACTAGCTTGTTGACATTTTCAGATAACAGAGAAGACCTTTTTTTTTTAACTTTGTGCCCTGTCAAAGAAAACAGTCTCTCGCAAAGAACGGTTGTGGCAGGTATGACCAGATACTTTTTTTGCTAGGTGGGCCAGCTTACTGTGGGCACCATTGTGCGCAGACCACCACTGTAGTGGACATGAGTCAATGCTGGCACTGCCTTGTACCTGTCTAGTGGTTTGTCATTGGTTGTTGTTGTTTGTTGTCATTGGATTTTCAAGGCCCTCGTCTTCGACTATGTTAATGGGTCTACACTCTACAGTCTCTGGCTACCCAGTTAGCGATAGCAGTAGTCAACCTACTTGTTGTCTTTTTGTTGGCAAGTCCGAGTCCGCACTCTGCCAGTGTAGCTTGATGACTGCGGCTTGTTCCCACAGTGTTAGAGTCATTGCTAACACTAGCAAAGATATGCTTTGCCCGAAGGTGGTACTTCAGGCTGGTTGAGCTTCGATCGAAAGACAGTTCATTACATCAGTGTGTGCACACAACTTTGGTTTTATCCAGAGTTCCATTAGGCAGCTTTTTAAAACAGAATTTGGTCATAATCCCCATTCATCCTCACTCATCGTGGCTGGCTGCATTGCCGCGCGGAGAATGTAAACATCAGCGTGTGGGACTACGGGAGGCAGTTGTGGCCAAACTAAATTTATTAATTTTAATTTAATAAATTAATTTATTTAGTAATTTGCATTTTTTTTTTTTTAATGCGTTAATATTTCCAGATTAATCATGGTCGTTAACGCGTTATTGTTGACAGGCCTAATATATATATATATATATATATATTTTTTTTTTTTAAATCGTCGTTTCGCCTACCCGGGCGGTATGGTCTCTCCTTTCAAGCTCGGGTCCTCTACCAGAGGCCTGGGAGTTTGAGGGGCCTGCGCAGGATCTTAGCTGTCCCTAGGATTGTGCTCTTCTGAATGGAGATGTCGGACGTTGTTCCTGGTATCTGTTGGAGCCATGCACCCAGCTTGGGGGTTACTGCCCTAGTGTGCCGATCACTACTGGCACCACTCTTGCCTTCATAGTAGTGATCGGGACACTATATACATATATATATATACATATATATATATATATATATATATATACATATATATATATATATATATATATATATATATATATATATATATATATGCACTCACCGGGGAAGAAAGGTGATTTGACTGACTTTGAACGTGGCATGGTTGTTGGTGCCAGAAGGGCTGATCTGAGTATTTCAGAAACCACTGGTCTACTGGGATTTTCACGCACAACCATTTCTAGGGTTTACAGAGAATGGTCCGAAAAAGAAAAAATATCCAGTGAGCGGCAGTTCTGTGGGCGGAAAAGCCTTGTTGATGCCAGAGGTCACAGGAGAATGCCCAGACTGGTTCGAGCTGATAGAAAGGCAACAGTGACTCAAATAACCACCCGTTACAACCAAGGTAGGCAGAAGAGCATCTCTGAACGCATATATATATATATATATATATATATATATATATATATATATATATATATATATATATATATATATATATATATATACATACATACATATATACAGTGCCTTGCAAAAGTATTCGGCCCCCTTAAATCTTGCAACCTTTCGCCACATTTCAGGCTTCAAACACAAAGATATGAAATTTAATTTTTTTGTCAAGAATCAACAACAAGTGGGACACAATCGTGAAGTGGAACAACATTTATTGGATAATTTTAACTTTTTTAACAAATAAAAAACTGAAAAGTGGGGCGTGCAATATTATTCGGCCCCTTTACTTTCAGTGCAGCAAACTCACTCCAGAAGTTCAGTGAGGATCTCTGAATGATCCAATGTTGTCCTAAATGACCGATGATGATAAATAGAATCCACCGTTGTGTAATCAAGTCTCCGTATAAATGCACCTGCTCTGTGATAGTCTCAGGGTTCTGTTTAAAGTGCAGAGAGCATTATGAAAACCAAGGAACACACCAGGCAGGTCCGAGATACTGTTGTGGAGAAGTTTAAAGCCGGATTTGGATAAAAAAAGATTTCCCAAGCTTTAAACATCTCAAGGAGCACTGTGCAAGCCATCATATTGAAATGGAAGGAGCATCAGACCACTGCAAATCTACCAAGACCCAGCCGTCCTTCCAAACTTTCTTCTCAAACAAGGAGAAAACTGATCAGAGATGCAGCCAAGAGGCCCATGATCACTCTGGATGAACTGCAGAGATCTACAGCTGAGGTGGGAGAGTCTGTCCATAGGACAACAATCAGTCGTACACTGCACAAATCTGGCCTTTATGGAAGAGTGGCAAGAAGAAAGCCATTTCTCAAAGATATCCATAAAAAGTCTCGTTTAAAGTTTGCCACAAGCCACCTGGGAGACACACCAAACATGTGGAAGAAGGTGCTCTGGTCAGATGAAACCAAAATTGAATTTTTTGGCCACAATGCAAAACGATATGTTTGGCGTAAAAGCAACACAGCTCATCACCCTGAACACACCATCCTCACTGTCAAACATGGTGGTGGCAGCATCATGATTTGGGCCTGCTTTTCTTCAGCAGGGACAGGGAAGATGGTTAAAATTGACGGGAAGATGGATGCACCCAAATACAGGAACATTCTGGAAGAAAACCTGTTGGTATCTGCACAAGACCTGAGACTGGGACGGAGATTTATCTTCCAACAGGACAATGATCCAAAACATAAAGCCAAATCTACAATGGAATGGTTCAAAAATAAACGTATCCAGGTGGTAGAATGGCCAAGTCAAAGTCCAGACCTGAATCCAATCGAGAATCTGTGGAAAGAGCTGAAGACTGCTGTTCATAAACACTCTCCATCCAACCTCACTGAGCTCGAGCTGTTTTGCAAGGAAGAATGGGCAAGAATGTCAGTCTCTCGATGTGCAAAACTGATAGAAACATACCCCAAGCGACTTGCAGCTGTAATTGGAGCAAAAGGTGGCGCTACAAAGTATTAACGCAAGGGGGCCGAATAATATTGCACGCCCCACTTTTCAGTTTTTTATTTGTTAAAAAAGTTTAAATTATCCAATAAATGTTGTTCCACTTCACGATTGTGTCCCACTTGTTGTTGATTCTTGACAAAAAAAATAAATTTCCTATCTTTATGTTTGAAGCCTGAAATGTGGCGAAAGGTTGCAAGATTCAAGGGGGCCGAATAGTTTTGCAAGGCACTGTATACACACACACACATACAGTATATATATATATATATATACAGTGCTGCTCAAAAGTTTGTGAACCCCCTCAACATTTTGGAATTTTCTATTATTTCAACCTGATTTCCTAATCAATCAATTCAGTAGTTTTTTTTTGTTTTTTTAACAGTTGTGTTGTCGAGACTAAATTAAAAAGAGTTTTCATCAACTGATGTAGGAGCAAAATTGAACTGTTTGGTCACAACCAAAACCGCCATGTCTGGCGAAAAGTCAACACTGCATACCACCAAAAGAACCTTCTCCCAACAGTGAAGCATGGAGGTGGGAATGTCAAGATCTGGGCTTGCTTTTCATCCTCAGAACCTGGACAACTCCACATAGTCCAGGGAATCATGAATTCTGAGGAATATTGTCAAATCCTAGAACATAACCTGACGCCATCTGTTTTGAAGTTAAAGCTTGGCAGAAGGTGGATCATGCAACATGATAATGATCCAAAGCATTCCAGCAATACAACCAAGGAATGGCTGAAAAAGAAGAAGATTCGTGTTCTGGACTGGCCCAGTCAAAAGTCCTGACCTAAATCCCATTGAAATGCTGTGGCGGGACCTGAAGCGAGCAGTTCATGCCAGACGCCCATCAAACCTCTCTCAACTGACTGCGTTCTGCAAGGTTGAATGGGCAAAAATCCCCCAAAGTAGATGTGAGAGGCTGATTAGTCACTACAGAAACCGTTTGGTTGAGGTAATCTCTGCAAAAGGAGGCGCAATATCCTATTAACTGAAGGGGTTCACATACTTTTGCACACATGATATCTGAGTTTTTCTTAAATCAACCACTTTTGTTAAATAAAGAATGACAATATAACTATTTCTTTTGTTTCAGTCCATTATTTGGAATGTCAGTATTGTGGATTTGGGTATAACTTAACATTTAATAAGGTTATTTTAGTTTTTTTTACAAAAAATCTGACCATCGCTGTGGGGTTCACAAACTTTCGAGCAGCACTGTATATATATATATATACATACATACATACATACATATATGATGAGTTTCTCACTATTCTAGGGGGGAGAAAAAGAAAGAAGAAAAAGGACGACAAAGGGTTAGGGTTTAGTGTTAGGGCCCTGTTGACCGCGAAGAATGGGCAAAGCAAGTCCGACAATCTAGAGACCATTGGACGGATGACGAAGTGAGTAAACTACGTGTAAACTACATGTTATGTTAAATACTGGGATCATGTCAAACGTTTTAATAAGGAGGTGGCGTGCATTTTGTGGGTGACAATGCTCCCTGTCCACCGAGAAGGCCTTTCGGCGGACGACCAGCGGCTTGTTGAACACCATGGTCGCCAGCCGTTAAAGGCATGCCCGCCGTTTCACGATTGTGTTGAGACTTCCACCCCCATTAGTCCTCTTCGCATACGTGCCTATAGAGCGCTATCCTCGGCTTGAACCTGAGGAGGCCCCCGCTCTTGTCTCCGGTTCTCAATTGTGTCGAGATTTCCAGCCCCCTCGGTCCTTTTCACGTGCCCGCCTAGAGAGCTTTATACTCGGCTTGGGCTCAGGTGGTCACGCACTCCGATGTCGTCCAGTTTATCCACCGAGAATGTGCCATTTTCGGCGTTAATTCTTCTCTACGTCTCTGGCGACGAGCACACTCTGCCTGCCTGAACAATGAGCTGAAATGTGCTCGCCGCCGGGGGCTGGCCTATCGGTGAAGACAATCACTCCCGCTGTCGTGTGTGAAATGAGTCGGGGTAGTTTTGTGTGATTTTTCATTCTCAAAAGGCGAGGAAAAGACTTGTAAAAGCTGCTCGTTTCGGGTTAGCATGTCACCTAGCTGTCAGGCCGCCTGTTTTGTTTAACTCTTTCCTCTGTCCCCGCAGCCGGGGCAGGAAAATGACAAACGCTGGACTAACTCCAGTAAAATAATATACCGCTCGGGAGGTTTAAGAAGTCGGCAATTTTGACCATTATGCAGTAATTTAGCCCTGTCGTACTGAATAAATTGATTTTTAATATTTCATATTCTATTTAGCACTAGACTGTTATTTGTCATGACCATACTATATGACATTTTGAGCAGTCTTCCTCCTCCATTGGGCTGAATTCTAAACCAACTGAAATCGTTACTCTGCCGACGTCATCACCCAGATGGCGGCGCCAGAGCGTCATGATGACAGGTGTAGCTGAACGACAGATTAAAAGACTGATTTCTCATCATGTACACTTTGCCATTGTTGTATATAGTCGAACCGTCCCAAAATATGATTTTAATTCACATAATGATGCTATTTAGGATTTTTTTTTAATGGTGTCACAGGCACTTTTATGGTAGATTCGTCCAAGAAGCGATGAGTGCACTTTTTGACAGGTGTCCAAAACCTGTTCCGGTCTCTTCACGTAATTTCATTTTTGGATTTCTCGTTTGTTTTTTTAGTTGTCGTTGTGTTTTGCACTTCAGGGCCACTGTAGTAGGTTCATAAAAATGATGCTTTGTTGAGAAAAAAAATATTATTTTAAAAAAAACTATCACACTGTAAGAAGTTACTCATTACTTGAGTATTCTTTTCACCGGATACTTTTTTGCTTGTACCCGACTACATTGATGCCTATTTTTACTTGAGTATTATTTTGAAGTAACGGTACTCTTACTTGAGTAAAAAATTTGGCAACACTACCATCTTCTGATCCTACATGAGGAATACAGTTATTGCACTTAAATGCTTATAGTGAAGCAGCAGTCGTTGGAATTTCCCATCTATTCTAGTAGCAGCCAGTATTTTATGTTCAATTACCTTGAAATCGGATGGTAAGAAAAGCATCCTTTTGAGACTTTAAACGTCTGAACTGAACAGAAAGAATTAACCAAAAAAATCTTGCAAGTATTTCTGAAGTTCAACTTGAAATGATTTCTCAAATATTTCTTTGACAGCCTTACTTTATGATGACTTTGAACTCCTCTATACAGAATTATCTGTTGACTCTTTTTAAAAGACCACTGCCCTTCTACAGTACCTCATCCTTTTTCAAAGTCATTCAATTCTGAAATGGTCCATTAATTTCTCTGTGGTACTTATCATCTGAGCTGAATCCTCCACTTAACATGTTCTTCACAAAATACCTGCCAGCATAGGCATTTATTTTTTTCTTTTCATCAGGTTCTCAACAACATAATTAAACAACTTTCACTCCCCAAAGTTTGTCTTATGTCTTTTCTTCTTCCACCTCCTCTGACATTTAGAACATGCAGTAGTTGCCCTGAAGTTCATTTCCATTTCCTCTTTTCAATTTGCAGCCTCTCCTTCAGCCGTTTCCCACCTTCAATACCTTTAAAGAAGTGATAACAGGAGGGTCTCATCAAAAGCAAGTTTTTGACTTACCGTATTTTCCGCACAATAAGGCGCACCTAAAAGCCTTCCATTTTCTAAAAAGCCGACAGCGCTTTATAAACTGATGCACTTTATTCAGAGATCAATATTGGTTAATCATGGAATGACATTCCCTTTAGCGCAGCTCCATATAGTGGATGCATAATGTAACCCCAACCTCTACTGCTACCAGGGGCTAATTGGGGGAGGTGGAGTGGCCAGGGAGTCATTGAAAGACCGGCCCACTTCATGGATGGTGTTGGAAGCCATCCAGTCAGCAAAACAAGGACCTGTACCTTGATGGGGGGAAAAAAACAGTATTTGATGTTGTACTTCATCCAGCACTGCTTGCCAATAGCTTCAACCTCAGAGGATGCAGAAATTAATTCAAGCTATATAAAGTTCCATTAATTATTTAACAACCCCCGAGCATATATATCCGGGCAACGTGCTGAAATGTAAAACAAATATAGCCTGAAGAATGAATAATGTATTGGTAAAAGGCATGATACAGTATGGTCTGAACACCAAACAGCTACAATGTGATATCCTATATATTAGCTGTATCAAATCCCCCTTTAAAGTGCGTATGATATAAAAAAGCATGTTTATTTTATATTTCACACAGTGTTTTATGCTCCTGAATGAAATGGACCGCTTGGATGTGTGTGGAAGCAATCGTTTTATATATTCAATTTTTGAATCCCGCACCATGATAATGAGTAACTTCAGGCTCCAGTCTCGGGTTGAATGCAAATGTGAATGTGACATCACCCGGGTCAGCATCTCACAATACAGCATTGCTTTATAACATGCAGATGGACTGGGGATTCAGCTGATTTTGCTAATTAATTTGTTTATATTTCGCATCAGGCCAGCCAAACGGCTGCAGACTTTTGTAGCTGCACCAGGGAGAGGCGTATGAGCCTTTTTGGGTTACAGAAAGTTCCTGTTCACCCCGAGATCGGTCAAGACAAGTATGCGACATTTGTGCGACCATTGGACTTACGAGGAAGTGAGTAAACATTGTGTTTTGTAGTGGGATCATGGCACACATTTTAATACCGAGGTGGCTTGCATTTGTGGCTCACATTGCTCCTTGTCCACCGAGAATGCCACTCGGCCGACGACCAGGCTGCTTGTCGCACAGCTCCCCTGCCGGGAGAGCGCTGTCCTCGGCTTATTGCCCTCTTCGTGTGCCCGGTGTTCTGTCAAATTTTCTACCCCATCAGACATTGCAACTTTGTGTTAAAGTGGCCACAAATACAGCGATTACAAAGTAAACACTACTAACTTTCTTTAAATAAAGGAATATTTCCTAACATTTGATCATGGACGGATATGTAGAGTTCTTCTCAGACACATCCTGCCTTGTTAGCTGCACACAACAACTGCACGCCGCTCTCTCAAGGTTTACGTCTTCGCCGTGTTTTTAAGCATTAATTTACGCCATATTCGTATTGACTATGTGGCAGCTACGCGTTCCTCTGACGTCGGCCGGTTTATCCTGCGGTCATTGTCCAGCTGCAAACGAGCTCTCCTGCCTGCTGCAGGGGAACTAGCTGTAACGTGCTCGCTGCCGGGCGGGTTGCCGATCAGCGAAGACAATCGACAACCCCGCCGCCGTGTGACATGACCCGGGCTAGTTTTGGGTGATTTTTCACTTCGAAAAGCAAAAATGAGGCTTTGAGACGTCACTCGGTTCGGGTTAGCATGTCGGCTAGCTGTCACGCCTCTTAGTTTGTTGACATCATCCAAAGCCGGGGCAGAGAAATGAAAAAAGCTGAACTAACTATGGTGGCATAAAATATGGTCCGGGAGGCGTGACAGTAAAGGTGAAGTCGACAGTTTTGACAATTATTGAGTCATTTTGCCATGTCGTACTGAATAAATGCATTTTTAATGTTTCATATTCCATTTAGCACAGGACTGCTTTTTGTCATGACTATACAATTTATTTAGCAATTGGGGAAAAATACTTAATAAATATAAGAATGTAAAAAGAATATCCTGTAAAAATATTGGAATAGAAAGATTGAAACAATGACATTTTGCTGGTCTCTTCGTCTCATTTTCCTCGTTCTGAATAATTCCCGTTCAATAGTCTGAATCCTAAATCAGATGAAACCATGACCCTGCCGACGTCATCCTCCTGTTGGGGACGCTAGAGCCTTATAATGGTAGGCGTGGCTAAACGGCAGATTGAAAGACTGATTTCTCGTCATCTGCACATTGACAAATTGTTGTATATAGTCGAATCGTCTCAAAATATGATTCTAATTCATATAATAATGTTATTTAAGACTTGTTTTATCCTGTCATACGCACTTTAAATGTATAATTTAAGTGCCTGTGACAGAAAAAAAAGCATATTTGTTTCATATTACATGGTATTTGATGCTCCTGAATGAAATGGACCGCTTGGATGTGTGTGGAAGCGATCAATTTATTAATTTAATTTTTTGTATCCCGCGCCATGAAAATGTGTGACTTCTGGCCAGAGTCTGGATTGAGGAAGAATGCGAATGTGACGTCAGCGGACTAATCATTTTCACAATACAGCCATTATTGTAGTATGCAGAAGGATTCCGGATTCAGCTGATTTTGCGGATTAATTTGTTTTTGGGGTTTTTTGCGTCATGCCAGCCCAATGTACTTCAGGCTTTTGTTGCTACACGAGGGAGACAGATGTGAGGCTTTTTGGATTATCAAAAGATCCTGTTAACTGCAAAGAATGGGCAAAACAAGTCTGACAATCTAGTGACCATTGGACGGATGACGAAGTAAGCTACGTGTTTTATGTTATGTCATATACTGGGATCATGGCAAATGTTTTAATAAGGAGGTGGCTCCAATTTTGTGGGTGACAATGCTCCCTGTCCACCACAAAGGTCACTCGGCCAATGACCGGCAGCTTGTCGCACACCATGGTCACCGGCCGATAAAGGCGTGACAGCCTATACAGCGCTATACTTGGCTTGGGCTTGGGCAGCCACGCGCTCCGATCTCTGCTGGTTTGTCCACTAAGAATGCACTATTTTCGGCATTCTTTCCCCTCTGAGTCCCAGGCGACGAGCATTCCCTGCCTGCCGGGGCCGCAGCACAATGATGAGCCGAAACTTGGGCTGCCCAATCGCCGAAGATAATCAACCCCACCGCTGTGTGTGACATGAGTCGGGGTAGTTTTGTGTGATTTTTCGTTTTTGAAAGGCCAGGATGTATGTTTTTGGTCATTTAAAACTGAATTCACGGCTCTCTCGTTCGCCATCTGTGTTGTTGTGGAGAAGACTTCCGACGCGCAAGAGTGACGTTGCTCGTTAAGAACACGTTACGCAAATAAACGAATCTGATTGCACGGACGATTTCGTCCATGCTCAAGAGGCCAAAAAGGGACTGGGTCCCAGACTCTATTGCTGGAACAGCGGTGAGTCTGGAAATCAAGGCTAGCACTTGGCTGGGAAGACTGAATCTGCAATTGGTAAGCAGCTTGATGTGAAGAAATACACTGTGGGAGCAATTATTATAAAATAGAAAATATACAAGACCGCTGACAATCTCCCTCGATCTGGGGCTCTATGCAAGATCTCAGCCTTGGAGTCAAAATGATCACAAGAACACTGAGCAAAATTCCCAGAACCATATGGGGTGACCTTGTGAATGACCTGCAGAGAGCTGGGAACAAAGTAACAAAGGCTACTATCAGTAATACACAACGCCACCAAGGACTGAAATCCTGCAGTGCCAGACGTGTCCCCCTGCTTGAGTCATTGTACATTGTATCACAAAAGTTAGTACACCCCTCGCATTTCTGCAGATATTTAAGTATATCTTTTCATGGGACAAAACTGACAAAATAACACTTTGACACAATAAAAAGTAGTCTGTGTGCAGTTTATATAATAGAGTTAATTTATATTCCCCTCAAAATAACTCAAAATATAGCCATTAATATCTAAATCCCTGGCAACAAAAATGAGTACACCCCACAGAAAGTACGTACATCCCTAAATGTCCAAATTGAGTACTGCTTGTCATTTTACCTCCAAAATGTTATGTGACTCGTTACAGGAGTGCTGTCAGCGTTGCTGCAGAGATTGAAGAGGTGGGGGGGTCAGCCTGTTAGTGCTCAGACCATATGCCGCACTCTACACCAAATTGGTGTGCAAGGCTGTCACCCCAGGAGGAAGCCTCTTCTGAAGACGGTACACAAGAAAGCCCGCAAACAGTTTGCTGAAGACATGTCAACAGAGCTCCTGGATTACTGGAACCATGTCCTATGGTCTAATGAGATGGGTGGGCTTTCTTGTGTAACGTCACATGACATTTTGGAGGGAAAATGACAAGCAGTACTCAATTTGGATGTACGTAGTTTCTAAGGGGTGTACTCACTTTTGTTGCCAGGGGTTTAGATATTAATGGCAATATTTTGAGTTATTTTGAGGGGAAAATAAATTAACTCTATTATATAAGCTGAACACTGACTACTTTTCATAGCGTCAAAGTGTCATTTTTTTCAGTGTTGTCCCATGAAAAGATATGGTTAAATCTCTGCAGAAATGCGAGGGGTGTACCCACTTTTGTGATACACTGTACGTTCAGGACCATCTGAAGTTTGCTATAGAGCATTTGGATGTTCCAAAAGAGGACCGCGAGAATGTCATATGGTCAGATGAAACAAAAATATGTACCGGTAACTTTTTGGTAGAAACACAACTTCTTATGCTTGGAGGAGAAAGAATGCTGAATTGCATCAAGAACACCATATCTATATAGTGAAGCAAGGGGGTGGAAACATCATGCGTTATGGCTGTTTTTCTGCAAAGGGACCTCGACACCCGATCCGTGTAAAGGAAAGGATAAATGGGACCAGGTATCGTGAGATTTGGAGGTAAAACCTTCTTCCATCACAAGGGAATTGAAGATGAAACGTGGCTGAGTGTTTCAGCATGACAATGATACTGAACACACTGCCTGGGAAACAAAGGAGTGGCTTCGTAAAAAGCATGCCAAGGTCCTGAAGTTGCCTGCCAATATCCAGATATCAACGACATTGAAAATCTTTGGAGGGAGTTGAAAGTCTGTTGCCCTGCACTGCACTGAGCTTGGTGGGCCGTTTGGGGTCCCGTGGTGTGCCGTGCCGGTTGGGGGGCTGCAGCTGTGGCTAATGGGTCGGGTGGGCGGACAGGGGTGGGGTTGTTGGTGCGTCCCCTCTTCCCATGCCTGAAGGCCGGTTTTTGGGAGCGTGGGTTGCCCAGGGGACTACCCTGGATCCCACAGGGGGTGACGATGGCTCCTTTGCTGTGCTGCGTGAGAAGGGATGGGCTGTGTGATTTCGCGCGCTCGGGTGGGGGCCCCGGGCCAGATTGGCGATGGGGCGGCGTGGGGTCGGTTGCCGACGGGCTTACACTCACAAGGGATTCACACGATTAGTGGTTTCTAGATCACAGAGCTAATTTGTGTACACTCCACCCCTCCCAGCCACTTAGCTTATAGACTCCCCCAGCCCCCTCACCTTCTTCCCCTGGTCAACAGGCCCCCCACATGGTATAAACCTGAAATACATCTAGCTGACGATAGTACCAACATATTTATAGTTAGTGTAGGCGTTCAATGTATTTCTTGTTGTTGTTGTGTTCAGGACAGGTTTAAAAAAGGAAAAGAAAAAAAAAGAAAGTCTGTGTTGCCAAACAACAGCCCCAAAACATAACTCTTCTCGAGGAGATCCGCATGGAGGAATGGACCAAAGTACCAACAACAATGTGTGAAAACCTTGTGAAGCCTTACAGAAAATGTTTTAACCTCAGTCATTGCCAACAAAAGGAATATAACAAAGTATTGAGATGAACGTTTGTTCTTGACCAAATAACTTATTTTCCACCATAATTTGCAAATAAATCCTTTAAATCGAACAAAGTGATTTTCTGGAATTTGTTTCCTCATTCCGTCTCATAGTTGAGAGATACCTACTATGAAAATTACAGGCCTCTCGCATCTTTTTAAGTGGGAGACCTTGCACAGTTGGTGTCTGACTAAATACTTTTTTACCCCACTGTATAGCTCAAATGTTAATCACGATTTTTTTCCTTAAATCTAATCAAATTTTCTCCATCTTTTTTTGAGTGTTAAAGACTAGTTAACAGATTGTGTCAGTTTTGCACTTTAAGTAAATATTAATATTTGTTCTGATTAAGCCCATACATCTAAATGTTGGCAATTTTTCACCTAAATGAAGAAAAAACTGCTTTCAAATAATGTTTTGAACAAAACCCATTCTTGAATTAAGAACATTTCGACATTTCAAAGCTTTTTAAAAATTAAATATAGTAATATATTGCTTAAAATAAGTCTGTTAAGAAAAACAGCTAGCTGAAAATAAGCTTATTTCAAGGAATTTAGGTGAGTAAAATGTACTTGCAGTGGCAGATATTTTCACTTATTTCTAGTAGATTTACATTGAAAACATGAGAATTTTAACTCATTTTAAGGTGTGTTTTTTGCAGTGTAGCACCTCTCTCCAGCAGAGGGCAGTCTTATACCACGAGAAGACTGAGCTGAGACATTTTGCATAGTAGTAACTATGGTGATTCTTCAATGTACATTTTGTCATGAAATCAACTTATGAGTAAACACAGAAATGGGTGATTTTATCAGCGTTTGAGTCAACTGATTTGTCAATTTGTACTCTTCTTCAAAGTATTGTATAATCCTAATGGGCTTTCTATGTTTTGGCTATGTAAATTGGATCGATTAGGCACATGTCAATTGTGTTATGTATGTATGTGTTACTACTGTTGTTGTTCCACCACCTCACACTCAATGACATGGCATTGCAGAATTTAAAACAATGTGAAATGTTGTCAAGAAATACTCCAAGGAAATCCAGGACTTCAGACACGAGGATATGACTTAACATGAGAGTGTTTCCACATTGCCTGGAGGGATTCTGTGTCTTCACACTTGCATTTGAATTGTTCAATTTGAGAAGCAATGAGTTTGGGGTTGGTGGAGCAAGGGGTCACTCAAGAGTTTGTCCTTGATGGGAAAGGAACTGCATCAGCATGCACATGAATTGTTCTTTTTTTTTTTTTTTTTTTTTTTTTTTTGTAAATATACACAAATATAATTGTGCACTGCCATGAGCTGGATCACCTTTTTGAAGGTGACTAAATCTATAAAGTAGCTGGCTAAACTTCTTCAAAGCTGTTACTTATTCTTTTTTTGTATTATTATCATATTACAGTAAACTGCACAAAAAAATGATTTTTGTGAGTAGAAATTATGATAAGTATAAATTTGTATAAATTATACTAAAAGTACTTAGGTAAGCAAGTCAACTGTATTAAATTGGTTAAAATTTACTCACTTTACCTGATTTTAATCAGTAAAAACTTCAACTTGAACAAACAAGATAATATCTACCCAAAAATGTGTGCGCTCAAAGCTGCACATGCGCCAACGAGTCTTCTTCAAAACTGAAAGAAGGACCATTTCATTTGGGGAGACACTCCAAATTGGATGGCATCGTACAATATCAGGTAAGTTTGGCATTCTGCGTGTTGAATTAAGCCCCTATAGTAAAATTATTTTTATATTTTATTCCTGACTTGCGACAGCCATTCCTGATGCCAAGCTAGTATTGTACTTCATAGCATAGCAACACAAGTTGTTGGTAATAATGTGGCTTAATTTGTACCATTAACCTTATTTTCTCCTGAACTTTTTAGTTACAGCGTATAGTATTGTCAAATGTTTCGCCCTTCAGTATAATTGAGTGGCCCCCTCTAGTCCTCGACTGGAAGTACCACGTCCGCCTTTGCTGATGTGTGCTGCCTGCAGCACACAGCCAGCAGCAGCTAACGTTACTGTTTACATTGAATGACAGTAATGGCAGCAAACATTAAAGGGCCACCAAAACTCAGATTAGTCAATAAATATTAAAGTGCGTATGACACCAAAAAGCAGGTTTATTTCAAATTTCACGTGGTGTTTTATGCTGCTGAATGAAATGGACCGCTTGGATGTGTGTGGAAGCTATCATTTTTATATATTCAATTTTTTAATCCTGCGCCATGAAAATGAGTGACTTCCGGCTTCAGTCTCGGGTTTAGGGCGAATGTGACGTCACCCGGGTCAGCATCACACGATACAGCATTGCTTTATAGCATGCAGATGGACTGTGAATTCCGCTGATTTTGCGGATTAATTCGTTTATTTTTCACATCACGCAAGCCAAACGGCTGCAGAAAATTGTTGCTGCACCAGGGAGAGGTGTATGAGCCTTTTGGGGTTTCAAAAGGTTCCCGTTCACCGCAGATATTGGCCAAAACAAGCCCTGCTACTGTGGGACAATTGGGCTTACGAGGAAGTAAGGAAACATCATGTTTTGTATTATATCAAATACTGGGATCATGGCACACATTTTAATACGGAGGCTTGCATTTTGTGGCTGACAATGCTCCTTGTCCACCGAGAATGCCAGTTTGCCGACGACCGGCTTCTTGTCGCATGCAGACCCGCCGGGAGAGCGCTGTACTCGGCTTATTGCCCTCTTCGTGTGCCCGGTGTTCTGTCAAATTTTCAAACCCATCAGAAATTGCAACTTTGTGTTAAAAATGGCCGCGAATACAGTGATTACAAAGCAAACACTACAAACGTTCTTTAAATGAAGGACTATTTACTTATGTTTGATCATGGACCAGGGGTCGCGTTAAACGAATATTTTCCGTCGTTGACCGTTTTTTTAAAACGGTGACGGAAAAAACTGAAGCCCGTCTGTCATTTTGACCGGTTGCAATTCACACCCCAGACCACAGGGTGGCGAGTGAGCATATTAATTAGCTATTGTCTCTTTTGATGCATCTCGCTATCCGGGTGCTGAGTGCTGACAGCGCATTGAAGAGTTAAGGACAGGAGGCTTTGGAGCGCTTCTTGTCGCATGCAGACCCGCCGGGAGAGCGCTGTACTCGGCTTATTGCCCTCTTCGTGTGCCCGGTGTTCTGTCAAATTTTCAAACCCTTCAGAAATTGCAACTTTGTGTTAAAAATGGCCGCGAATACAGTGATTACAAAGCAAACACTACAAACATTCTTTAAATGAAGGACTATTTACTTATGTTTGATCATGGACCAGGGGTCGCGTTAAACGAATATTTTCCGTCGTTGACCGTTTTTTTAAAACGGTGACGGAAAAAACTGAAGCCCGTCTGTCATTTTGACCGGTTGCAATTCACACCCCAGACCACAGGGTGGCGAGTGAGCATATTAATTAGCTATTGTCTCTTTTGATGCATCTCGCTATCCGGGTGCTGAGTGCTGACAGCGCATTGAAGAGTTAAGGACAGGAGGCTTTGGAGCGCGTCTGGGTCACAGACCAGTGCAGCTGAACCACTGGTTCAGAAGGAGCGCATGCTGCAGGATTTCCTTCCGCTGAAGCGGGTGCTTGCGGGTTCAGGAAACCCCTCGTTCAGAGAGTCTTGTCGACTTTTGATCAGGTCACTTGGAGAAATGTTCCCTGATTTCAAAACTTTGGCTGAAGTGGCGCTTGTAATCCCAGTCTGCAGTGTGGCCGCAGAGCGCGGATTCAGCCTCCAGAACAACATCAAAACGGCCATGAGAAGTCGTCTGTCCGAGGCAAAAGTCCAAAACCTCATGACAATAGCCTCTGCAGCAATCCCACTTGAGACATTTCATTATGCACAAGCGGGCACGCAATGGCGTACCGCACGCATGCTATTTTTAGACCGTGACGTCGCATCGTAAAGTGGAAGTAAAGCCGAAGTGGGACATTATAGACCCGCCTTCGCATAGGAACAACGTAATTTGTGCCACTTTTCTGGGGGTAATCTTTCAAAAACGAACATGCCGATCACGCATTGCTTTTTTGGAACTTGTAGAAACGACTCTAGACATTACGACACATGAAGGATGTTTTCTTCATACGTTTCCGGAAACCAAAAACTCCAAAAAATGTGAAGACCGAATCAACTTGCGCGGACTTTAACACCAGCTCGGTGAATTCATTCACATTTCATATGCAGTAAACATTTTGTTGGGTTGTCATGGTCTTTCAGAGAACAAAGAGGTAAGTCATTTTTCTTTTTTTTTTTTTAGCGTAACGTTGTGCCGTACTGCTTCTGTCTGAAAATGAATGACCTGAAAAGAATTACAATGGTATCTGACTGCCACTGTTACCGTTTCTGTATATATATAAAAAACAACTTTAGTAAGGGTGAAGTGCAAATAAATTACAGAATTAAGATTTGTTATCAATGAAAAAATGATAAGTGTTCGTTGGCTGTCACTGAGTGGCATTTGCGATTGCTACACAAAGCTAACTAAATTACCCCAAAGAACGGAAAGAGATGTAGGACAACCAGAGGATGTATAAGAGAAACTAAATTCTATTGAATATGTCATTATTATCATTTTAAAAATTTAAGTGACTGGTAAAAATAGATTATGACCGGATTTTTATGATCCTGTCAGTCAAAATGACAGACAACGAAAAAGTCTATCGCAACCTCTGTCATGGACAGATATTAGGGTATAGAAAAGTTCTCCTCAGACACATCCTGCCATGTTAGCTGCACAACAACTGCACGCCGCACTCGTATGACTTTCTCACTGTTTACGTCTTCGCCGCGTAGTAAAGCATTATTTTACGCCATATTCGTGTTGACCATGTGGCAGCTACGCGCTCCTCTGATGTCGGCCGGTTTGTCCGTCGGTCATTGTCCAGCTGCTTCCACGCAAACGAGCCCTCTGTCCGCAGATGGGGAACGATGAGCTCTAACTTGCTCGCCGCCGCCGTGTGATAATATCTGGGCTAGTTTTGTGTGATTTTTCGCATAGAAGACTTTGAAACATCACTCAGTTCGGGTTAGCATTCGGCTAGCTATCACGCTTCTTGGTTTGTTCACATTCTCCGAAGCCAGGGAAATGACAAAAGCCTGACTAACTACGGTGGCATAAAATATCGTTCGGGAGGTGCGACAGTAAAGGTGAAGTCGACAGTTTTGACCAGTATGGAGTAATTTTGCCATGTCGTAGTGAATAAATGCATTTTTATTATTTCATATTTCATTTAGCACAAGACTGTTATTTGTCATGACCATACCATTTAATTAGCTATCGGGGAAAAATACTTTGATAAATATGAATCCTGTAAAAATATTGGAGAGACTGAAACAATAACATTTTGCGGCTCTCTTCTCTTCGTCGCATTTTCTTCGTTCTGAATAATTCCCCGTTAATGGGTTGAATTCTAAATCAGATGAAACCGTGACCCTGCCGACGTCCTCTTCCTGTTGGGGACGTTAGAGCCCTATAATGGTAGGCGTGGCTAAACGGCAGCTTAAAAGACTAATTTCTCGTCATCTGCGTTTTGCCAAATTGTTGTATATAGTCGAATCGTCCCAAAATATGATTCTAATTCACATAATTATCCTATTTAAGACTTTTTTTATCCTGTCGTACGCACTTTAAGAAACAACTCATCAGCAAGCTATCCAATAGCCTGATAATGATCCGAAATATTTGAATCAGGTCTGTTGGAGGAGAGAGACATGGAAACAGACTGGATAGGTGCCCTCGAGGACTGGAGTTGGTGACCCCTGGTCTAACATTTTTAACATGCTACAACATAGCACTCCTTTTGGGGTCAAACATCTATGGAACAGCATTTTTGCTTAATTTGTATCTCAAAATGAAAGATGCTTGATGTACTGGTGTTGTTCACTGTTTAGTTAAAACTTCTTAAACTCATGTTGTTTGCATTTTACATATTTTGGACTGATGCCCTCATGTTCTTCACTCATCAGTCAATACTTTACTTGATCTCATACTAAGAGAAAAAAAATTGTCAATTTGTTAAATTTAATGAGCAAATTGGCATTAAAAAACAGTTGAAAATCAAATGTTTCTCTTGTGTGCAATGACTTAAGGGTAAAACAAATCTTATTTACAATCGTATTTGAGTTGATATTTTAAATAAGTATTTAAAAAAATATTTAGTAAAATATACAATACAAATACACTGCAATCATGAGTAAATAATACTCAATTTTAATAGGTATTAAGTGATATAATCTGTTCCAAAAGGTTAAGTAAAACTTACCCAAATTATTTGAGTATATTATCGTTGATGAATTTAGGTAATATTTACTCAGTAAAATTAGCCTAACTTTACACTATCAAGTGTCGAGTATCGAGTGTAAATTGTTACCACAATTTTATTGAGTAAATTCTATGGGTTGTTTTTTTTTTACAGTGTACTGTTAAAGTAAAAATAAACAAGTACGCCAATCATATCATCAGTTAACATTGGACTTGAGGCGTGAATCAAAAATATAGGGTGGCATTCTGGATATTTTTTTTTTTTCAAATGTTTGTTCAATTTTACATAAACTCTTTTACATGCTTTCCTGTTTAACACTGGTCACAACATTTACATTCCAAGATCATGAACAAAGACGATCCGCTAAGCAGCAAATGGAGAGCACATCAAATCTAGCTCTTGAGTTACTGAGGCATCAGCATGTCCTTTCTAAAATTTGATGGTGCTCAGACTTTTTAAAAAATATTTATTAAAAAAAAAAAAAAATCGCCGTGATCAGTGCGACCACTGATTATACATACACTACGCTGGGGTTTCTCATTGACTTTTGCCTGTTCAGCCAGCAAATCTTTCAGGAGCCATTAGTGGGTTATTGCCCTCTCTAGTAAGGGGGGGGCAATTGAGCCAGGATAGCACTGCTGAGCAGCGCACTATGGATTGCTTTCAAGGCAAATTGTGAAACCGCCACACACCGACCACCTTTGCATTACTCCATTTCTGTATCGACACAATTCTCTGTAAACATAGTCTAATTTAAGTGGTGAAGATTCAATCTGTCCTTCATGTCTTCAATTATCAATGAATGTTGGTAAATATACAACATTTTCAGGGGAGCAGGGTTGAACATTGTTTGCTGAAGTGAAAGCTATGCAAGTCATGTCAGTAAACGTTGCATGACCTGGAGGTGAGCTCTATGTTGTACTGATCAATAGGCAATATTAGGTACCATTTGTAGAGACACATTCTGTTTAATTGTATAGTTTGTGTTTGCTATAGATTTATTTTTGGGGGGAAGGCGGTATTAGATTTCTTATATAATACTGAATTGTTCTTTTAATCATACGCAGAGATTAAGGGGAGGCCGGGGGGGGGGTTATAGCCCCCTCTGGTGGCCAGAATTGTCATTGCATGTAATTGACTTTCCAACACATGGCTTTAAAATTAAGAGTTTGCCGGTGTAGGTTCACTATCCTCTTCCCCTCACTATCCACTCGCTCTCGCTATATGATTGGCCGAAGAGTCGAAATGCTCTCCCGTGAAATGCCTGTTTAAAAATGTTCCCGTTGTTACCTCTTGCGTTCGCTTAAAAGTTCCCATTTAAAAAGGAAAAGCGATGGATGATACTACACACAGAGCGTATTATTAACAAATGCTATAGTTGTATAATCATCAGCGAGAATAAGGAACGTCACTGACAAGCGCAGGCCCCCGCGAGTGGATAGTGAGGGGAATAGGATAGTGCGCCTACACCGGTAAAATTGTGTCTATAAAAGTTGTAAAGCAATAATACAAACAACAAAAATGAATGAACTGAACAAAAAAATAGATTTTTGTAATTGGTAAAAATTAATTTTCGAGCAAATCATATGACTAGCACCTTAGAGCTGATCATTTGCTTTGCTTAGCCAGAACCACCTGAGGACAGAAGAGACAAGATGGATTACGTAGTTTTTTCTAACCTAAGCTTTCAAAAGTGACAACAACTACTGAGTGCGAACCAAGGATTGAAGTTGTGGACCATGAAACGCCGTAGAGCACCACCAAAAAGGAGAGCGGGGTTCAGTTTGTTCACTAAAGACGCTAATTGTACAACAGAGCCACAACCGGGGTACCATATTTAAGGGTGTGAGTGACTGGAAAAACTTGGCATTGAATTGGCTATCTCCGCGAAATGCAAAATCGGCGTCTACTTCTCCACAGAAAAATACATGCACTCCCACACACACGCACACCCACACACACATAACTGGGATGCCGGTATTTACTAACATGTGCAAAGCTTCTAGCCCCAGCATATATCTTGTAAGTTGATTTTATTGCTGACACCGCGTTTCAGGGTCATCAAAACGTTTTGCCCCCCCTCCCCCCCCCCAAGCCACAAAAGTCAAACTCCGCCTATGATTTTAATGAATGACAGTATTTTTCCACTATCCCATTATTAGTAGTTGTATAACAATTTGTGCTCATTTTCAGTGTTGGGAGTAAAGCCGTTATAAATAATGCCGTTACGTAACGGCGTTATTTTTTTCAGTAACGGGGTAATCTAACTAATTACTTTTTCTGCCGTTATAATGCCGTTACCGTTACTGACGGTCAAAAGCAGTGCGTTACTTACTCTGAATAAATTGAAGAAACTACCAGCTGTGTTCAAGTCGACTCTCTGCTCTGTTGATTTGTCATCCAAGACTTGGGGTGCGTTCAGGTTCGAGAATAGCGCACGTACTTCTGACTCCAAGCTGTTTGTCCCTGCTCATTCAATTAGACAATGCTTTCCAAAGTTTGGTAACGTTTCTGTGTTTGCTACACCTAATGCTAGCCTCGTTCCCATCTCCCACTGTCAGCCAGCAATAATTCTGCTTCCATCTTGAGGACGGCAGACACTTTGAAGGTGACGTGAATTGTCGGGAAACGAGCCTACCTTAATGCATCCCCTCGAGAGATGCGATGGAAGTGATTGTGATTGGCTGAGGGTTAGAGTCATTTGTCGTGGTAAGCCAATCAGTATGGGGTTATATTGCTGACACTATTCTGAGCGAGCAATAATGGAAATTGAGCAAAAATAACCTAGATTTCGAGCACAAAAAAATATATTGAGCTAGCAGTTAAAGATTTTAAGCAAGCAATTGTAGATTTTGAGCACAGGAAATAATATTGAGCAAAAAAAAAATCTACTCTGTGCCGCTCAATTCCCCCCTCCTGCTCTCGCTACGTATCTCGACTTCGCTCAATTCCCCCCACCTGCTCTCGCTCTGTATCTCAACTCCTCTGCTCGTCGGTTTCTTTTCTCTGGCGGAAATACCGCCAGCTCTCTGATTGGTTGGCTTCGTGACACGTTGGTGGACGCATGTGCTCAACTCAGCGCGCAGAGAAAAGAAACCGACGAGCAGAGGAGTCGAGATTAGAGATGGGCGATACCAGTGATTTTGGATTCGATCCGATACCAAGTAATACCAAGGCCAAATACTGCGATCCCAATCCGATATCGAAACCGGAAGTTCATAATATATAATATATTATATATATATATATATATATATAGAAGACCCTGCAGTGTTCTCAGCCATTCTGATGATATCTAATGTACAACTACATCAAGCACTCAAAAACTATTAAGTCTCTTTGTGTCAAATATGCTTTGCAATGGAAGACTGCTGCTTTTAATAACGAGCAAAGCAGTTTCCCTCAAACTCACAAACCAATCCATCAACAACAAGCTCTGATTAGTCAGCCTCACTCTTTAACCATAACCTTTAAATTCGTATGCACAGAACATTTCCCTGCTACACGTTGTATTTGATCAAATTTTAATCTACCTAAATGAAATATTTTTGATCTAATTAAAGAACGAATTAATAGTAGCATGTTACCGCCCTCAAATGGTAGATCACAAAAAAAAAAAATCCAATAATCAATAGTCACTTTCTGTTTTTGAATTTTAATTTACTAACACAATTTTCAAACAGATTTTGGGGAAAAAAATAAAAATAAATAAATAATTGAAACAGACCTTTAACAAAATAAAAATAAGTAGCAACAAAACATAAGAAATCAAGCATTTAATTGTTTGTAACATAAAAAAATATGGAAAAATATTTCATGAAAAAATAAAAATATGAAACATAAATTCACAAGAAATAATAATAAATGAATAAGAAATAATAAAAAGGTTAAGTAAGAAATTAGGCGTGAGAGGGGCGGAGGAAAAGCATGCTGTTGGACACAGGATAGGGATGTGAATGGGGGCGGGAGCACACGCTGGTGCACTGCTTATGTGTGTGCACTGCTTACGTGCGTGTAGAATGCGAAAGGGAAAAGTAGTACAAAAAGTGTGCACAAAAATACACCGAAAAATTGACAAAGAAAATATAATATATTAATTCCATATATCGATACTTTTGCCTAGGGATCGATACCTAAAATTTAATACACTAGATCGAAATATCGATATTTTGGTATCAATCCGTCCATCCCTACAACTCAGTGCGCAGAGAAAAGAAACCGACGAGCAGAGGAATTGAGATAGGGAGCGAGAGCAGGAGGGGGGAATTGAGTGGCACAGAGTAGATTTTTTTTTGCTCAATATTATTTTCTGTGCTCAAAATCTACGATTGCTCGCTTAAAATCTTTAACTGCTCGCTCAATATAGTTTTTTGTGCTCGAAATCTAGGTTATTTTTGCTCAATTTCCATTATTGCTCGCTCAGAATAGTGTCAGCAATATAACCCCATAAATATTGAGCAATTTTTTTGCTCAATATTATTTTCTGTGCTCAAAATCTACGATTGCTCGCTTAAAATCTTTAACTGCTCGCTCAATATAGTTTTTTGTGCTCGAAATCTAGGTTATTTTTGCTCAATTTCCATTATTGCTCGCTCAGAATAGTGTCAGCAATATAACCCCATAAATCAGAGCCGGTGATTTCAGAAGCAAACCGGAACAGCGCGTGCGGTAAACACACACGCGCAAAAATAGAAGAGGAGAGACAGAGACAGAAAAGAACAAACAAGAACAAGAAATACATTGAAAACCTAAACTACCTATGAATATCGCGGTGCTATCATTAGCTAATTAGATTTCCTGTGGAATCCCTTTGGGGGCCGAGGAGAAAGATGAGAGGAGGGGTGTGAAAAAGAAATGTGATTTGGCGGGGTGGAGCATACACAAATCAGCAATGTGAGGTATGGAACCCAGTAATATTGGAATCACTGGTCGTGTGGATACGTTGACATCCTATTTTATGCTGCCTGATCGCTAATCCTGGCACCGATAGTTTCTCTACTTGATGAGTGCGTCTAATTGCATCCAGTCATACGTGAATCCCATCAGACGTGGGATAGTCGGCAACCCGCGTCGGGGCCCAAGAAGGATACCTGGGTAGAGAAGAGGGAAAGGTGGAAGCAGGAGAGCGCCGAGAAACTACTGTGGGACAGGAGCTCCGATCCCCTCCACCGCCAGCCCAGGCGAAGAGGTGGCCACGCCCAGGGAGCCACATCGTAGAAAACAGTGTAGGAGCCACCTACCGCCCTATTACTGTGGATGCCAGGTCCCCGACTGGCAGCCATTACCCATCACTGTGATGGGATTGTGTGGGGAGGGTAATGCTGCATGGAAGTTCTTCCCAGTCACACAACCCACCACCCTTCACCGAAGCCCCCCTGTGAAGTATAATGTATGTGGCGCGTGACATTTGCATAACCTAATAAAATGAAGTAAATATGTAAAGTAGAAAAAAAATTGCGCTTGACTAAATTTTTTTTCTTACAGTGCTTGTATCAAGCATTCATGTAGAAGTAATGCTGAAAGTGTATAGTGAAAAACGTACCTCTCTTAAAGCTAAACAACATGTTCCTTTTTTAAATTAATACTTTACACTAGTTTCTTCTATTGTTATCATAATAATGAACAGAGGACCTTTAAACCATGTATTTGTGGTCCTGATCAGTCAGACGTCAAAATAGAGGTTTTGCTATTAAGGTGAATGTAAAATATCACAACAAGGTTAAGAGGAAAATATATTTATTTACATAAATTGCGAACAATTTGACAAAGCGCAAAAAAAAAAAAAAAAAAAAAAAACTGAAAATGAATCATAGGAGGTCAATGTAGTCATATAAGCATTAAAAAAAAAGCACTTAAATGCAGCATGCTTGTTAAAACACTTTCTGCACAAGTAGATTACCAACCTCATAATATAAAAGCTACAATTATTGCTGGGTCATTAAAGTGCTATTTTTTTCTATACTCCATGAGTGCTTGTTAATGCAAGGCAAAAAATAAAAATAATCATAAAAGTATTGCTTGGCATCAAAAGTTTAGACAAACCGGACCAATTCATTCTTTGAAAAGCTCGCACTCAGCGACATGACCTTTCTCAGTCACATCATTTTCCTGAATCTAGAGCTGTTTTAGCTCGCAAGGCCTACAAGGTGAGCAAAAAAAGTATCTAATTGTAGGCACATTATTCCTACACTCTTCAGTCAATTGCATCTATCCCAAAAGTTCAAGCAAACATAAGAAGCAATGTATACAAAGGTATTTTAAGGTTTTCCTCATGGTCATCTGCATTATACAAGCCAGCTGTGCCATGGTACTGTTGTGATTTGCACTTTATGAATATCAAAAATGCTGAAACTCATTGTACACCAGCCTCCAGTTTTGGTTTTAGTATCTTCTCAAGAAAATCATGGAGCCCCCTGAAATGGAAATCGTTATCTCTTCAGTCTCCTAACAGGGCTGCCATGATCACCTTGTTGGGCCCCCGCAGCTTTTGGATGCAAAACAATGGCATCATCCTCTCTCGACTGTTGCTTGGCAAAATTTACAAACACCTAGAATAAGCACAGACATATACAACATTAGAGAGAGAAAAAATGTGTTTCTATACACTTGTCATCACCTGATCAAGTGTTGTCTGAGAAACTGAATAGTCCTCGATGTTGAGCTTGTCTTTGTTAGCAAGGACCATCTGAAAGATTCTTGCCAGGGAGGAGGAGGCAATCTTGTACTGCAGGGTGTTGTAATGTTTTTCTCTCTGGATGCAGCCAGGGAAAGTGTTTTCCATGAAGGCTTCCGCCGGGTTCAAATCAGGTGTGCCGCCTGACTTGGAGGCCCTTATCTTCATGGTCACTACGTAACCATCGCCGAATCTGTGGTTAACGATGAAGCAAATAAAGTAATTTAAAGCCACCTTGCTAAATGAATGATTGGCAATGGGAATCCTTAACTATACGGGGATCACTTGCACAATCTAATGAGGTCCATGTCAGTCTACAAAAGTAAATCCAATGCTCTTTGCTGTGTGCTCTTGTTGGGTTCAGAAATATTGCGCACTTGAAAATGAGAGAGCCACTGCCACCCACTGAGTGGATGTACGATTACACTTTATCCTAGTACGGCAAAAAAAATATGTTCCCCGAGGTCACATTCGCTAACCCCGGCATCGCTCTGTGTCCCCCTGGGTGGGCGCGCCCCACTATTTGAGAAGTACTGCCTAAGGTGATGATTGCATTCTTTTTGTTTCTGGATTGTGTGTCATCATCTCCTATTCTCCAGCAGGGCCGAGAACCAAAAGTGGTATTTGCCATGTAGCAAAATGGATTTGGCCATGTGGCATTTTTTTTGCCATGTGGCAAATTGTTTTTGCAATGTGGCTAAATGGAATTTGGCATGTGGCAACAGCCAAATATGTTTTTCTGCCATTTAAAATGAATGGAAAATTTGGACCTGCATACCCATCAATGGCATGGACTTACTTTGGTGTCAGTTGAATGTCAATGCGCTCTAATGTAAAGTGTATGGTCAAAAATCACACCCAAATATGGTTTTCTGTCATTTAAAATGAATGGAAAATTTGGACGTGGATAGCCATCAATTGCATGGACGTGCATGGCCTGCAAAACTGCCATATACACCCCAAAAATGCCATATACCCCCCCCCCCCCAAAATACTACTTGCCATATACCAAAAAAAAAATGACACGTGTCAAAATCCATTTTGCCACATGGCAAAAAAAATGCCACAAAAAAAAAAATCCGCATGGCAAAAGCCATTTTGCCACATGGCAAAAAAAAAAAATTGCCACATGGCAAAAAAATGCCACATGGCAAAATCAATTTTATCACATGGCAAAAAAAAATGCCACGTGGCAAAATCCATTTTGCAACATGGCAAAAAAACTGCTACATGACAAAATCCATTTTGCCACATGGCAAAAAAAATGCCACAAAAAAAAAATCCACATGGCAAAAGCCATTTTGCCACATGGCAAAAAAAAAATTGCCACATGGCAAAAAAGTGCCACATGGCAAAATCAATGTTGCCACATGGCAAAAAAACGCCACATGGCCAAATTAATTTTATCACATGGCATAAAAAAAAAAAAAGCCACATGGCAAAAAAATGTCACATGGCAAAATCCATTTTGCAACATGGCAAACAACTGCTACATGACAAAATCCATTTTGCCACATGGCAAAAAATGCCACATGGCAAAATCCATCAGTGTACTGAGAGTTTATACACATTATGATTCACAAAAAGATCACAAAAAAACAAACAAACACCAACTTGTATTTGAGTTGCTGAATGGTTCCGAGGCATTTAAAAGATCCATTAACCATGATGGCCAAACGTGTGCACAATGCCTCACATTCCTCCATGCTGCGAAGGGACAACAATAATTAGGAAATTCTTTGCACGCCAATAATCATGAATGCACACGGACCAGTTAATATCTACCTGTGCGATGTGAGAACGACAGCTCGTCTGTCCCGGATCACGCTCACGATGGAGCTCCAAAGGAAGCGTCTGGAGAGTGGGTCCATGCCTGTTGTGGGTTCATCCTTGCGGTGCACAAAAACACAACAACATCTTGTCATTTCTCCAACTTGGCTCATGTGAGACTCATGTGTTCTTCGTGGGCTCACCAGCAAGACAAGAGCAGGGCAGCCAATCATAGCAATAGCTGTGGACAGTTTCCTGCGGTTCCCTCCACTGTAGGTGCCAGCACTTTGACCCGCATACTCTGACAGACCAAGCTTTTGAATGGCCCATTCAGCAATCTGTCCAATCAGCCCTCAATCATTCAGACTGAATCATCGGCTTGTGCAATGACTTTTTCATTATAAATGAGACATATTAAGGAAAATTGTTTTTAAATTGCGTGTATGCAAATGTAGATTTATCATGTGTGACACTATTCAATTAACATGCTGATTTGGGGACTCAATAATTATGAGCTAGATCTCCTTCAAATGATTAACTATGGTATAGTTTATCAGTTCTGTATGCAGGTATTGAGACGCGCTCCTACTCACCCTGCTGATTTCAGCCTCTGGTACCCCACGGAGGCGAGCATAGAGGTGAAGGTGTTCTCTTCCTGTGAGGAGTTCATCAATGGCGTCAAACTGTGGGCAGTAGCCCATGTTCTGGTGGACGTCCAGGATGTTGGTCAAAATGCTGACGGTGGGAGGTGGTGGAAAACAGGCAATCACACAAACAAAAGTCCCTTGTGTCTAGATTAATAGTTTATAAAACACTAATTATGCAACATTAGAGCAACAATATTTGCTGGTTCAGTGATCCCTCATTTTTTGTGGTTAATGGGGACAGCCCCCGCGAAAATCGAAAATCCGATAAGTAGAGACGCAGCTTATTTACAGTGAAAAAAAATTGATTTACCGTAATTTTTGGATTATAAGATGCTACTTTTTTCCTTCATTTTGAATCCTGTGGCTTATAGTCCAGTGCAGCTTATTTGTTGATTTATTTGGGTTAATAGGTAACACTTTAGTAGATTTTTTTTCTTCTCCAGACAGTGTCATGTCATAATTATGATTGTCTTATGGCGCCACTGTCAAATACAGTGTTACCAAATGCCATAACTAGCAATTCATGAAACAACTAGAACAGTAACTGAAGAAACAGCAGAGCATGAATTTTGATAATTATTTACGTCTATAGCACTGCAATGCATGCTAGGAGGGATGTTGCAAAACAACAGTGTTGACAGCAGGTGACAGCAGAGGTTGACTGTCTCCCCCAAGAGAGCAATGATTGCCGAATGAAGCTTCTTGGAGCAATGAAGCTTTGCAGCCAATTGGTTCAAAGCTTCATGGTGGTTCATTTGATCCTATGACAGTCGTATGATGTCACTGTGAAATAAAGTGTTACCGGTTAATATCTTTTTGTGTAAATATCCCATAATACAGTGAGAACAGCTGTGGCTTATAGTCCAGAGTGGCTTATCTATGAACAAATGCCGTTTACGTGTCAAATTTGTCTGGTGGAGGCTTATTGACCCTACTCACCTACGTCACAAAATGACGTGTCGCTGTATCCGGCCGCCATATTGTCCGTATTTTTTAGACTTATTCTCATTGTTTTCAATTAGTCATGCAAGTTATAGAGCAATTCATGGAAGCCCCGGTGTTATCTGACGCTGTAAACTCATTGGATGTGTTGCATAAAAGGCGTTATGTGGAAAAGCTTCAGTTTATCCATTCGCCAGATCCATATTTGATGCCTAAATCGATGTTTTTCGACCCGCTGTCTTCGCTGTCTTTGCCTGACATCTGCTAGCTACCCTGATATTTACAACTATCTTGTCCACACAAAATCAGCCTATTCTCAGCACTCTCACTACATACATATATAATATGTAATAAATATGAAGTGCGATAGCACTACTCCAGATTGTCCCTAGTTGAATTTATTTTTTGGCTTTTGACCTCAATAGTGAAATTGTAAATTAATTGTATGACAACTGTCTGATTATCCCCTTATAATTATATATTTTCAGGTAGTTCATTCACAACGTCTGAGTGTATGTTGTCGGCGATTAGCCTAGCAATGATCTTAGTTGTGGTTGTCAGCCCAAAACCCTCTAAATATATATTAAACTATTACCAGATATAAAATGACTACTACATAATCTGTGGTAGTCGTTTGGAGCCCAGTTTTCTCGTCGAATTGCAGCAGTCAATCTCGGTCTCCTCTCCAGGTCTCTCGGAATACGGTAAAACTTCAAGTCTCTCCATCTATCTTCTCTGTTTTTGCAACCGACCGCCACACACGATTTCAGCATTTTGATTATTAATGTTAACGAGCAGAAAAACACGCCATAATAGGAGGAATTTACGAAGCGCTAATGCATTAACATGACGAGTATACGGACAACATGGCGCGGGGGCGTGGCTGTGACGTCACGTGAGTAGGGTCTATAGCCAGGTGCGCCTTATAGTGCAAAAATTACGGTATATACTGTGTATATAGGTTTTTTTGTGTGTGTGTGTGTGTGTGTGTTCAATGCATTTTTTTTAGATTTCACAGCATTGGAAAGCGATATGGGGTTACACACACTTACACACAAAAAAAACAGTTATCACCTAAATTTTGAAAAGGGTTAATGAATTTTTAATTTTTCGGATTTACCCAGAAGAATTAATGATCTAAGAGTCCAGGAAAAAAGACCTTCAAAATGCCATGGACTACTGAAGAAAAAAAAAAAAACTAAAAAATAAAATTTTGGTTATTCAAGTTATTCGATTTTTGGTGATGACCATTTTTTTGGTGTCACCCTGTACATTTATGTCATGTTTTTTTTCCCCCTTTTTCCCTTAAAGTATAATGAATACGAAGCATTTGTCAGTGAATCCCAAATTCTGAAAAATAAGGTCATATTGGAACATTTTTAATTTCCCAAATTTGGAAGAAAAAAAAAAAAACATTTCTGGGGGTGGCGTGGCTCAGTGGTAGAGTAGTTGTCCCCCAACCCAGAGGTTGGGGGCTCGATTCTCCGCCCTGATGAAATCGTCTAAGTGTCCTTGAGCAAGATACTGAACCCCACGTTGCTCCTCGTGCTAGGAGGTGGATGGCTAGATAGTGTAAAGCGCTTTGAGAGCCTTGAAATGTGGAAAAGCGCTATACAAGTATAACACCGTTTACCATATCAAAAGTGATGCATTTGGATATAAAGGATTAAAAACAACTTATTGTGTTTATTTATATTTTAATAAATGGTTTAAGAGCACTGTAAATGTAATAATTATGAGATAATTTAGATACTGTAGATAAAAAAAAATATATTTTTACATGTATACATGCATATATCTTAACATTTTTAAATACTGGATTTCTTTTTTTTAATTGAAAAAAACCAAAGGGCGCAAAGTTTTAAGTGTGAATTAGCGAGGGATCACTGTATATACTTCATTCTTAATAACACTATACAAATGCACAGTTATGTATAATTTAAGCCTTAAGTACCATAAACAGAACTATTTGGTTTAAACTGTTATGGCCACTGCTAATACTCCTTTAAATAATACTCATTTTTCATTTGTGTGGTCAAACAAACCTGTGACCTGCAACTGAGGCATCTCCTGTGGTAACATCGATGTCTCCAGTTAACATCTTGAAAGTTGTGGTCTTCCCAGCACCATTTACTCCCAGGAGACCAAAACACTAAGATGGGGGGGGGAAATATTATCAATGACATGATGTTAATTGACCCCCCCCCCCCGAGTTCAATTTATAGCATCGCCCAAATACTTTATATAGCATTGTACAAACCTCCCCCGGTGATACACCAATACAGATTTGATCCACTGCGGGAGTAACAGTTCCTGTGTATATCTAGCGAGGGAAAGACAGGACCAAACATTTGTATATAACTTTGGCTGAATGTTAAAAGGTTGAAACAAAAATAAATAAAGACGACTGTGTGCATGGGTGATGAGAAAAGGAGTGCATTACAGTTTAAGATTGCTTTAGTAAGAATCCATCCATGCATCCTTCCTTTATCCACCACTTAATCCAAGGTTGCATCGCAGGGGCAGCAGCTTTAGCCTGAAAGCCCTGACTTCCCTCTCCCCAGTCACTTCAACCAGGTCCTCCAGCGGGATCCTAAGGTGTTCCCAGGCCAGCTGAGAGACATAGTCTCTCCAGCCTGTCCTGGGTCATCACCGGGGCCTCCCGCTGGTGGGACATGTCCGGAACACCTCTCCAGGGAGGCGTCCAGGAGGGATCCGAACCAGATGCCCAAACTACCTCAGCTGGCTCCTCTCCACGTGGAGGAGTAGCTGCTGGACACCCTGTGGAGGAAAGTCATTTCGGCCGCTTGTATCCGGGATCTTGTTCTTTCGGTTAAGACCCACAGCTCGTGAGGGTAGGAACGTAGATCAACCAGTAAGTCGAGAGCTACACCTTTTGCTTTCTCCACCACAACGGACTAGTACAGAGTCCGCACCACTTCAGATGCTGCATTGGTCCACCTGTCAATCTCACACTCCTTTCTACCCTCTACGTGAGCAAGACCCCAAGATACTTGAACTCCTCCACTTGGGGCCGGAGAGGCCACGGCACCCTTTTCTGACTGAGGACCATGGTCTCGGCTTGGGAGGTGCTGATCTTCATTCCAACCGCTTCACACTTGGCTGCAAACCGCCCCAGTGAGAGTTGGAGATCACTGCTTAATGAAGCTAACAGCACCACATCATCTGCAAAAAGCAGAGACGCAATGCTGAGGCCACCAAACTGGACCTCTTCAACCCCTCGACTGCACCTACAAATTCTGCCCATAAAAGTTATGAACAGAATCGGTGACCAAGGGCAACCTTGGCGGAGTCCAACACTCACTGGGAACGAATCCGACTTACTGCCAGCAATGCGGACCAAACTCTGGCACAGGTCGTACAGGGACTGAACAGCCCTTACCAGGGTGCTCAGTACCCCACACCCCACTCAGGTCTCCCCGAGGGACACATTCGCAAAACCACAAAACACATTGAGACCGGTTGGGCGAACTCCCACGCACCCTCGCGGGGCGCTGTCGAGGGTGTACAGCTGGTCCACTGTTCCACGGCCTGGACGAAGACAACACTGCTCCTCCTGAGTCCGAGATTCGAATTTCTGACGGGCCCTCCTCTCCAGGACCCCTGAATAGACTTTACAAGGGAGGCTTAGGAGTGTAATCCCTCTAACATATCATCCGGTCCCCCCTTCTTAAAAAGGGGAACCGCAACCCTTGTCTTCCAATACAGAGGCACTGTCCCCGCAATGTTGGAGCAGCATGTCAACTACAACAGTCCCACAACATCCAGAGCCTTTAGGAACAGTTGTCATCCACCCCTGAGCCCTGCCACCGAGGAGCTTATCATTAATTAAGATTTCATTGATCTCACCTTAGAGAGATTACAAACATGTAAAATGTCATTTGTTTTCCCGCTTCTATAGATTCTCTCTCTTTCTTCGGCCACATCCAAGTCTTCATCTAGAATAGAGGGTTTTGGCCCATCTGGTATCCTGGCAATGGATCATTTAAACAAAATGTACTTGATTAGATGAAGACAACAGCACTTAATGTTTCTACATAATAAAAAGGTTCATGATTCTTTTAGGAAAAAACACTGAACATTTCTGATCGGTCTTGTAAGCTTACCAATGATCCAGGAAGAAGCGATACTGACAGAAAATATTTAAGGTGAAGTAAATGAATCCTTCAACTGCCATGCAGAATAGATTCTTTCCAATAAAGTCCCAGTTGTAGGGATCTGGGCTATGATCCTCACCTAAGGAACGTATTGCAGGTTAGCCCCACTAGAAGCACGTTTATTCATCGCTTTTCCATGACATTATGTAAAACAAATTACCAAAGCGAGTGAAGACATCAGTCACAGCCTGGTTGATTGCCATATCTATGAGGCCTCTACCCAGGCAGTAATGAGGAAAGATGAGCAGCACCGTCTTCAGCAGCTGATTGAACTTGTACAAAGCCTTGACATTGGCCCAAAAACATTAATCAGATGTATTTCTTGGAAGGAGGAGTATACAAAAGTAGGCTTGTGAATTCTTACCGTGGTACCTTCAAAAAGATCCAGGATGAAAGTGATGGCACTGCTGTTGATGCCTATAAAGAGGTTGATACTTGACAAAGACACATAAGCTGTGCTGGGGACACTGAACATGTAGGACATTGGGTACATCATCGGGGTGACGGACCATCTGAAAAAAAAACAGAGTGAAGGAAATTGCCTTTGTGATATCGATTTCAGTCATGCATTTTTTAAGTGCATGGACTAGGTAAGTAATAAACAAAATGATATAATCACAGTAAATATTAAAACACCAATACAATGAACTGTTATATTTGTGTTTATTTAGTTGAATTGGACTGCATCGATGAAGCATTTCCTAACTTTTATCTCTCTCTAGACAAAAATCAATGTACTATACAGGAGTCCCCAAGTACGAACGAGTTCCGTTCTACGCTGGCGACATAACCCGAATTTCTGCGCAAGTCGGAATTGACCCTTTAAGTACCCCTAAATATCCCCTAAATCTCAAAATAACTATCCAAAAACATGTATTATTCATCATAGTACTGTCCTCGCGTAGGTGTTGGAGCCAAGTCCTAGCTAGACAGCGAGCAAAGCTCCAAATAACAAAGTCAGACTTCCTTGTGATTTGCTGAATTTATTCAGCTGTTCATGACATCAACACTTGATGAATGAAGCTAAAGTAAAAATGACATTAAACCAGTTTCATCTTTAAAAACAGCAATTCAAGTTTGCTTTTATAACTAGCTGTTGACACAGCAATAACAATCCACACAAAAGATTAGCATCTATCAGTAAGCGTCCTCACATCATCAAAATCAATCACATTAATTTACCCCAATTATTCAACCACAATTGAAAACACACAATAAAAAGTAAAAAAGGTGTTATATACAGGTGTTGCCTCTGTGGATGCTTCATAAGGAACAAATGTGCGCACAGGCTTGCAGCTGTAATCACTTCCCCCTCTTGCTCACTTGACTTCTTCCTGGGAGCAAATGCGCTCTTACATTAATAAAACAAACAAAAAAAGTGACTCTGGCGTTGTAGAGTTGTAATCACATAAGTCGGGTAGGTCGTAACCCGGAGACAACCTGTACTCGGGCTGCAACTTACGATTATTTTTATAATCGATTAATTGGACGATTAATTACACGAATAATAGATTGATTCATCAGATAACTGTCACCTTTTCATTCACCTTCACTGTTTAACTTAAAGTTGTTTTAGGCATGTTGTAAGTAACAATGAAGACAATATGGATTACTATTTCTTTCAAAAATCACAATTTATTACAGCTTGCTGACTTAACTATTGTCTACAACTGTAACTTTAAAGTACAGAAAACTTGTTTTAAATAAAAGTTTTGATTTGAAAAAATAAAACAAATTTCTTTGTACACAAATTAGACAAATGTCCTGTTCATTCAAATAAAAATTGCTTCTGATTGGTATTTTTTGTCTTGTGGGCAAAGCACTGACATAAATCATGTCAAAGACTCATTTTATTTTTAAACAAACTAAACAACAAAATTTAATACGGAGGAGGCATACTGTAATTTATCAGTTTAGTTTATCAAACAGTTGTTCATAAATACAATCCAAATCCAATTTCAAAGCATACTATCTTGTATGAAAATTTACAGTTTGAATGGGAGTTTGCTATTTTTGGGAGTTGCTTTCTTTATAAAAAGAAATGAGACAACTTTACTATCTAACAATAACTCAAAAGCTACTATCCTTCTCCAAAACATAGCACAAACGGACACTTATAACACTGATTAGCATCATCGCTAACTAGCTTAGCACTCCATGCTAAGTAGTAACGTCCCATCAACAAAGAATACAAACAATACAATTGACATCATTAACCCACCTCTGACAGATGGACATTGGATCTAACAACACAAAGGTCAATCTATCTCTCGACAATGTGTAATATTATTGATTCAGAAACCCAACCTGAGTGTAGCAATGAACTGATGTATGCGGAGCCTCGCATTATACACAAACAAGGACCCAAACAGGACAGCTCATAGCTGCCGGCAAAAATCAATCATCAAATTTGTTGTGATCTAATTTATTGATCAGTTTTAATCGATTAATTGTCGCAGCCTTATACTATACTTTATTGTAATATTGTAATTATTTATATTTTATTATGTCTGCACACCTACCCATAAAGCATAAGTAGTGCGATAAGTGGCTGCAGATTGGCTTTTGAGGTGTAGCACTTCTTATCAAAAAAGATGAAAATCTGCACCACCATCAGCGCACTGATAGTGTAATTCACCTGTAAACACACGGAAGCACGTACACAAAATTACATGAACATTATTATTATTAGTTAATCCAACCAGCATTATGAGGATCAAAAAGGTACCATGTCCCAGAAAAAGTTGGCCATCCAATAGATCAGAGGGCTGACACCACTGACGAACTGTAGATGTTTAGCCTGAGTGACTCTTTCCTGAATGAGATAGAGGACAAAGCTAGCTGGAACAAAAGACATGGCGAAGATGACGCAGATGGCTACTACCGCATCCACAGATGTGTTCAAACTGGGGAATGGACAAAGAAATCCCCCAAAATGGTTAAAATAAACATGTCATTGGAGTTATGACTAACACTGTTTGGAAAGTGCCAACTCACACAGTGATTTCAGACAATTGCTCTTTGGTGAGGTTCAGTGGATGATTGATGGCTGTGATTCCATATTGATCCAGTTTAGTTCCTTTTGGGAGGTTTGCACGAAGGATGGCATTGTTGGCCACGTTCATGAAAGACACCATGGCATGCCAGCCCTTGTTGTTATACCATACCTAAGCAGGGATTTAATACAGCTAAATTACAGTATCCATGCATTGACTTCATAATTATATTGACAGATCAACCCTCAGACTCTGCGCCACACCTGTAAGTAGGGGGCCTGCCCACACCCAGCATCAAGAGGAGTTATTCTCAAACACACGCACGCAGCGATCCAACGCCGGATTTAGATTGGAAAAAGTACGAAAGCTGTACCGCATACAAACAGGAAAGATTGCCTCAGGAGTGATTTGTTCGATGATTCAAGGTAATTATTATATTTTTCATACCATGCATGCATTTTGAAACGCTGTGAAAAAAGTCAACAGCAGCTACAGCATTGGCGTTATAATTCGCAATATTTACGTGAAATAAATGCTAACTGCCCGTTTTTTTTTTTGTTGCTTTTAACCAAGAATCCAGACTGTTTTACGTCCATATCTATAAAGAATTCAGGGATTTAAGCATTTATTCACAAGAATTTTCAACGTAAAAAGGTCTTTGTGGTGATAAGGCGGCGCCACAGTGGCTAAAAGACTAGCAGCAAATTTGACATACAGTATTTATGTAAAATAAATGCTAACTGCCCGTTTTTTTATTTTATTTTATTTTAACCATAAATCGAGAATGTTTTACAACCATATCTATAAAGAATTCAGGGATTTAAGAATTTATACACAATAATTTTCAACATAAAAAGCTCTTTGTGTTGATAAGGTGGCACCGCAGTGGCTAAAAGACTAGCAGCACATTTGACATACAGTATTTATGTAAAATAAATGCTAACTGCCCGGTTGTTGTTGTTTTTTTATTATTTTAACCATAAATCGAGAATGTTTTACACCCATATCTATAAAGAATTCAGGGATTTAAGTATTTATTCACAAGAATTTTCAACATAAAAAGCTCTTTGTCAGTGTTTCCACTCGCTCAGCTTTGACGGAGATAGGCACCCTATGAATCGGCCCCGCGCCCCATGTCCTGCCAATATATTATGAAGTCTATAATCCATGTTATGGCACAACTACAAGAAAATAACAAGGATTACTTGCCTTGACGTTGTTTTGCGTCTCCATGTACCTGAGGAATGTTCCTATTTCCCGCAGTGTTTGTTTACTGTGGTCACCCTACAAAATTATAACATGAATGAACAAGAAAATTCAATTTCTGGATAAATTTTTGCTGGCATCACTTTGCTGTGATGTTTGGTAGATAGATGGTAGGTTGGGCCGGAGTAGGTGCTGCAGGCTTGCACACACGGTAAGATTTGTTTTCTTGGCCAAAGAGATAATGTTGCTTTAGCCTTTGAAGTTCTGTGCTGAGTGATCATCACACATAAAATATAATTCATAGCATTAGCATAGCATTTGCGTTAGCATTAGTCTAATGCTAACTGCGAGCGTTCTTTTAAACTCCCAGACAACTTTTATTTTACTTTAGGGCTGTCAAAATGATCGCCTTAACGTGCGTTAATTATTTTTTTAAATTAATCACGTTAAAATATTTGACACATTTAACGCACATGCCCTGCTCAAACAGATTTAAATGACAGCAGTGTCATTCTCACTTGTTACTTGTGTTTTTGTTTTTTTGTCGCCCTCTGCTGGCGCTTGGGTGCGACTGATTTTCTGGGTTTTAGCACCATAATTATTATTGACATCAACAATGGCGAGCTACTAGTTTATTTTTTGATTGAAAATTTTACAAACTTTATTAAAACGAAAACATTAAGAGGGGTATTATTATAAAATTTCTATAACTTGTACTAACAGTTATCTTTTAAGAACTACAAGTCTTTCTATCCATGGATCGCTTTAGCAGATTGTTAATAAAGTTAATGCCATCTTGTTGATTTATTGTTATAATATACAAATACAGTACTTATGTACAGTATGTTGAATGTATACAGTATAGCCGTCTTGTGTCTTATCTTTCCATTCCAGCAATAATTTGCAGAAAATATGGCATATTTAATAGATGGTTTGAATTGTGATTAATTACAATTAATTAATTTTTAAGCTGTGATTAACTCGATTAAAATTTTAATCGTTTGACAGCCCTAGTTTACTTACAGTTCGTGGCGTCCAGGTGGTTACAATTAATTGAAAATAATGTAGTATTTTCCTGCTAAGTATGTGTTCTCACCAAGTAGGCGTTGTCCTTGTGGATACACGCTACATTATGTGCTCGTCTGTCATTGTTCAATTGAAATAGTTGGAAACCTTTATTCATGGAGTAATTTTTAAAAATTTTAAAGACGAAAATATTTTTAGCAAACGTCGACTGAAAGTAGACGAAATTAGTCTTGAGTTTTCGTCAACAATAACTAGACGAGGTCTGTTCAAGTTGAATAGAATAGACAATAGAGATAGATAGAGGTTATATAGATAGATATTATATAGATTTACAATAGAGATTTGGTTTTGGGTGTGCCAATGTAAAGTTTATTTGCCACTGAATTTAATGGTGAATAGGGCCATTGAAAGTGAATGGGAAATTTTGGCCATTTGAAATGAATGAAATTGGCAAATTTTGGCGTTTTCAGCAAAAACTGTATACAATATTTGTGCCCCTTAACTCCCTAATTTATTAAAAATTGGTATATTATCTGATTTGATTCTTGTAGGACAAGTAGCTGTTTGAAATTTCCCTTTTTTTTCTTCTTTTTATTCCAAAAATACCTAATGCTTTTGTGTGAACAGTTACAAAAAAAAAGCAAGCGTCGCGCGAATTCCTGTCTTTTTGGTGTTTGTACGGTGTGAGCCAATGGTGTGGGATGGGCGGCATGACGAAGAAACGCCATTGAAAAAAAAAAAAAGAATATGCAAAAGCATGAAAATATTAGATGTGTGCATGTAATGCAAAAGCTACCATCAAATATAAATGATGACAAGAGAAATAAGCATTTGAAACATTACCCCAGTAACATTAAACATTTGTCCCAATTGGGCTGCAGAGTCCTGGATGAACTTTGGTTGCAGCTCTAGAACGGGAAGCTGACCTCCGACTGATATTCCTCCATACCTGGAAATCACGGACAGAATCTTCAGCTTCACTGTAACTCCAGTCTGCTTGCAGATCCACTGTCCAACAGCAGAAGGAGAATTCTAGAAAAACTAGGTAAAGTATTTAAGACAGTCCTTCACAAATAGTGGGGGGCGCACGGGGAACATACTTTTTTTGCCATACTAGAATAGAGTGTAATTGCACATCCACTCAGTGGGTGGCAGTGGCGCTCCCATTTTCAGAGTGTGGGCAGTACTGTATTTCTAAACCAAACAAGAGCGCGCAGCAAAGAGCAGGAGATATAAAGAGCTAAGATGAGGAAATATGAGGAATAGTATGTTTGTCTTCACTTTTAATACAGTGCGAGACAAGGAAAGACCAGTCTATTTACTAGTGGTGTCAACAATAATCGATGCGGCGATGCATCCCGATGCGGGGCATGGACGATTCGATTCGATGCGGGCAACAAGCCGAATTGATTCAGCGCATTTTAAAATATATAAGTACGTTCAAAAATCTTCCCTGCGCAATTCCAGTGATGCAACGGATTTGGTTTCCCCATTTGTATTATTATTCTCTTGTTTCATTTTCTACACACGCTTAACTCTGGTCAAGTTTCACACCAACCTCGTAGAAGCCAAAATGTCTCCAGATGTCTGCTTCAATGTCTTATGTGCATCAATAATCTTTCTCGCTCCCTCTTTCTCCGCTTCAGCCATTGTTATGTTATGTCCTATCTCTTAGAGGTTAGATCTTGTGCCTGAACCTGACCCATTTGGGTCGGGCCCAAAATGTTAAGCATTCATGTTCGGGTCGGGTCGGGTCGGGTCGGGCCGCCGCGCCGACTAATAAATTTAAAAAAAAAAAAAAAAAAAAAAGGGATAAAACCGAGAGCAGGGTCTCTGTATTGTGCATTTGCTTGTGCATGCACATGAACACCGTGGCGCTGCCCGCTATTTTGTTACGAAAGACACTTTTATTTACAGTATGGACACAAAGACAACACAAATGTAATCCTTTTGAATCGTCTCCTCTCTGTCCGCAAAACCGCATGTTTTTTTTTTTTTTTTTTTTTTTAATATTAAACTTTCCCGGCGTTATTTCGTTGTGTAAATGCTTTTATAATGATCATAAAAATATGTAGAATATTTAAACATTAAGAAAACTTGCTTGTTCTTCTGCCAACTGAGAATTCGTTACGAAGGACACTTTTATTTATGCACACAAAGGCAACAGAAATGGGATCCTTTTGAATCTTCTCTGTGTGTCTGCAAAACCGTTTGTTTTTTTTCATATTAAACGTTCCCAGCGTTATTTCACTGTGTAAATGCTTTTATAATGATCAGAAAAATATGTAGACTATTTAAACATTAAGAAAACTTGGGTTTTTTCTGCCAACTCGAAGAAATGAAAATAAATTGCTGCTGCTGCGTTTTTTTTTTTTCCGCGTCACTCCAACAAAAAAACGGGTTTTTCGGGCTGGGCCTGCAAATATAGTGAATTGATCGGGCTCAGACCGGGTCAGGCTTCAATACCAGCAGGCCGTGTCGGGTCGGGCTGGATTTTTTTAGGCCCAATCTAGACTCTATTGCACATATATAGTGGGCTAGGCCTACATTTTACTTTTGTTCTACATGTTTTTTGTTCTAATTTAGTTGATGTTTTGTTTGCAACTGAACTGATCCCTAGATTGATATTGCGATAAAGTTGCTGCTGCACTCAATATTTTCTTTGTCGTTTTCTTTAATATTTACTTGAATATTTTTATTGATGGGTCGTTGTGACTAAAATACAGTGAATGTTATTACTGATTTCGCACAGGAGATCAGAGGTTGCACTGTGTGAAAGGCTGCTACTGTGTGTAAAAAAAAAGAGAGAAAGCCCTGGTCTCATTCAAAGCACTAATTAAATGCTGTGATCTGTTTTTTTTCTAATATATATAGATATATAAGTATTTTCATTTGACTTCAACCAGGTGTGACACAAGAGCCAATAAAAAGTTGTTTAATGTCTGACCGCTTGAGTTGCCTCATGATTCACGAAAAATATCCTTTCCTTTAGAATTTTAATGCGTCCGAGGCTTTAATGCATCGCGATGCATTGCCGAATCGAACCGAATCGAATCGTGACCCTCTGAATCGAATCGAATCGTGGCCCTCCAAATCGTAATCGAATCGAATCGTGAGGGCAGTGCCGATGCACACCTCTACTATTTACTGTATCTTAAAAATGTATGCAGCGGACAGCAGGAGGCTAAATCAATAAAGATGTCACATTATACTGATAAGCCGCTTGTTTTGTTTGTTTTTTTTTTCAGAGAAAACGTGCCGAATATTGCCAACAATCGTCCCGCTTTGTCATTGTTATATCAGTAAACCAGCGAGCACTGTTGGCATCATAGAAGGTGGCATTCCAAGTTGCTCAGTGCAAAATAACACCACACCATAGAAAAGGAGCTGATACTGTCCGCAGCAAATATAAACACTGTCGCTCTGTCCAATGAATGTGTTGTTTTTCTTTTCATAATTTTTGTTTTTCCGGTCAAATTGTTTGGCATATTGTACTCTAAGTTAATGCAACATTTGGTAGCTTTTCAGTTTTGGTCGATTTTAGCGATGCCAGTGGACAAACGCGGTAGTGTTTTGCCTTAGAGACGACTCTGTTTCCCATGAGGACGAGCCCTGTGTTTCCCATGAGGACTAGCGCACACCTGCGCAGTGTCGTAAAATCATCAATCAAGCAAAAATCAATCTCCCTGTTGCCTGCAGATGGATTAAACAGCATTTCTGTTTAAAGCGGCTGTATGAAGGTAATGAATCAAGTTGTGGCTAAACAATAGCATACTGTATTTGTGTCACCGTGTGGCTTAGTGTGGCTAACACCTCCAACGCACCCAACGCTGACGAGTTCTGTTGGGTGGGGTCATGCCAGCGAGTGAAAGCTGGGCCAATATTTATTATGTATATGCTGGTAGCCTCTCTTTTTTCCTCCTTAGACTAAACTTTTTGTCTCTTTTGTTGCTGTGCCATCTTTGCAGAATTCGCGCGAAAGCATTCGCATCCACTTCGGTCTTTATAATGAATGGAGAAAGTGGGAAGTAACGTATGTCGTAAAGCAGTCAGCAAATTTGTATTTTTTTCTTGTGGCAGGGTTCCTGCCACCCTCCTCTGAGTTAATTAGTGCCGGTGAAAGCGATACAGACCCCCTCAAGATATAAAAGAGGTGTCGTTCAACCAGTTGTCGTCAATATATTATCACAAATGTTTTGAAAATATTTTATACAGGTTGAAAATTTACCTAGTGTTGCTTTAATGTTGCTAATCAATTTGAATTTATTGTTATTTATTGATTTTATTAAATTTTATTTCTCAGTATCAGATCGTTAAAAAATGTACTTTTGAGTATATTTACAGTTTGGATGTGACTTTTAATTCAGGCAAATTGATTTGCTTTTATGTCTTTTCCGTTACAAACGAAACAATGTTAATAAAGTAACACTTTATCATAAGTTGATCTATATTACCGTAGTGGCCCGAATAAAAGACGTCCCTGATTATAAGACGACCCCCTCCTTTTCAAGACTTAAGTTTGAAAGAAGACTTTTTGAACACCAAATTAATTTTTGTACAGAAAATAATTACAGTACATCCGAAACAAATGATTATAACAATATATTTGAGAAAAAAAGCATGTCATTTTGCCTCATTCAAATCTTAATATCTGAACATTTAAATATGTAAACTAAAGTGCAATCACATTCGTAAATGAATGGCTTCTGGTTTTTGAAATGTAAATAAACCAATCTATTGTAATAAAACAACAAAATTGTAATACCTGCAATAACCATTAAAGTGAAGTCTTGAAACAAATCTGAATAAGGAAAAAGATTGTAATAAAATAATGCAAACTGGTTAGACTTGAGAGTAGCTGAGATTTGTCATGACAGAACATCGCTTCAATGATATCTGGCGCCATCTAGCGTCGTGAATGGGAAGAGTAGCTGAGATCTGTCATGACAGAACACCACTTCAATGATATCTGACGCCATCTAGCGTCGTGAATGGGTATAATGTTTAGACCGCGAATACAAGACGACCCCCTCTTTTTCAGTCTTATTTTAATGCAAAAAACACCATCTTATATTCGGGCCAATACGGTACTTTTTTTTACTTTAAAGTGCCTATGACAGAAAAAAAGCATGTTCATTTCATATTTCACACAGTATTTTATGCTCCTGAATGAAATGGACCGCTTGGATGTGCATGTAAGTGAACGTTTTATTTATTCAATTTTTTGCTGATCGGCGAAGACAATCAACAACCCTGCTGCCGTGTGACATGATCCACGTTAGTTTTGTATGATTATTCGTTTCGAAAGGCGAGAATAAGACCTCGAAACGCTGCTCGGTTCGGGTTAGCATGTCGGCTAGCTGTCACGCCTCCTGGTTTGTTTACGCTCTCCGAAGCCGGGGCAGAGAAATGACAAAAGCCAGACTAACTCCAGTGGCATAAAATATCTTTCGGAGGTGCAAAAAGTCGACAGTTTTGACCATTATGGAGTAATTTTGCCATGTCGTACTGAATAAGTGCATTTTTTATAGTTCATATTCCATTTAGCACAAGACTGTTATTTGTCATGCCCATACCATTTATTTAGCAATTGGGGAAAATACTTAGATAAAAAGAATATCCTGTAAAAATGTTGGAGTAGAGAGATTGAAACAATGATGACATTTTGCTGCTCTGTGTCGTATTTTCCTCATTCTGAATCTTCCCTCTCAATGGGTTAAATTGTAAATCAGCTGAAATCGTGACCCTGCCAACATCATCTTCCGGCTGGGGATGCTAGAGTGCTATAATGACAGGCGTGGCTAAACAGATTAAAAGACTAATTTCTCGTCATCTGCACTTTGCCAAATCGTTGTATAGGGTCAAAACATCTCAAAATATGATTGTAATTCACATAATAATGCTATTTAAGGCTTTGTTATACAATAATAGGCACTTTAATGCTAACAAGGACACAATATTATGAAGAGGTGTACTTATGATAATTTCATAGACAAATTATACTATTTACAGTGGCTGCAGAGAGTTTGGGGGGGTAAACATTTATGTCTTCCTGTGGGGGAGGAGGCGGGGGCATAACAATATATAATTGAGAAGCAGTGACTTAACCAAACAAGAGTTATTTCAGTTTAAATGTGCATGAAGTTCATTACCTTTGTTCATTCACCCAATATTTGCTCTTCAAGCTGAAAAGACAATGTTATCAATTGTTTATTTGGGATTGCATAACATTGTAGTCATCCTTTTCATTTCACACCTAGTTCTGATGAGACTGGGGTACGTTTTCACCAGGTAGTCTGAGATGTTCCTACCCGTCAGATCCATGAGAACATCTCCTGTTGACTGAATTCTCTAATGAACAAAGGCAAAAGACATTTTTAGGGAAAACCTGCAGGAGGATTGACGATTCTGTGAAGTGTACCTGTAGAGGTGGAAGACCTCCAGCCCCTTCGGGGCATGTGGGCAGCATGGTGAGCTTTCTGTCTGTGCTGCACTGACAGTCTGGTGATGGTCTGATGGAGTTCCAGCCAGGGCCAGACAGGAGCTCAACCACCGAGGGGTTAACCAGGAGCCTCTCCCACTCAGTGGTAATGTTGTTGCATGGGAAATCTCTAGCAGGGAGAGAAATTGACCCGCGTGGTTAAACAAAACAGTGAAGAGCATGAAGTTTATAAGATCAAGTAGGATTTATAGGTGGAATTAATTAAGTTTTTGTTGTCGTGTCACCACTAAGGCAGGTGGGGGTAAGGGTATTAAGTCACAATGGTCCTCCAAAGGTCTTTAAATATCATGTGTCCGCTATAAAAGTGTGACATTTGCTTACTCCAGTGGTTCATCCGCCATGCAGCGTGTCCCAAAGCCTGGCCTGTCCAGCAACACTTCACCAAAATGTCTCATTTGGGCATCCAAAGGACGTTCATTACTGCAGTGGATACAGAAAGAAATTAGCATTAAAATTGCTCCGATTTCTCTCGGAAATTAAACATGAATCCCAATATTTTGCACTTTTAAAATGAATTTTGGATAGATTTTGATGATGATTCCTATGAGATCACCGAAACGTTATTCTTAAGAATCCTAGTGATGATGCAATGTAACTATTGTATTAAAAGAATGGTCCTACCTGAAGAAGGTGTACTGTCGGCCATACATCCAAGGACTTAGAGTTACACTCGGATATTCCCCAAATGGTGGAACGATGAGTGTGAATGTAAGGGCCAGGAAAACAAAGCTGGCTGGTAAAATAATCTAACAGAGGCACAAGATTAAAACTCACTTAAAACATTTGAGTAGATCAGTGCTTCTCAATTATTTTGTGTTACGCCTATTTCTGTTACGACTACATGATTTGACATATGGTACAGCACACTTTAAAACACTATCTCATTGAAAGGAGGATGGATCGCAATAGTACAACCGAATTGAGAAAATTGTTATGCTTAAATGGTCCATACATTCCAATTTAGTGTCAGATAAAAACATTAAATATAAGTATAATTTGAACAACTGAATATAAATTTGTAGATACCGGAGTAGAGTCTAATTTATGCTTATGAAGATTAACAGGAACCAATTTCTCCAAAACAACATGCATTTATTTAATGAAATTGTGTGTTGAGGATGTAGTGAGACATTGTAAGCAAGGTTACCTGAGCAAAGAAGTCTTTGCAAGAGCGGGTGGTGTGGTGCAACCTCTTGATTAACAATGCAAAGAACTGTTTGACAGCCAGACACAGACCTCTGACCTGATAAGACCCTCGTCCTGCATTACCTTCTTGACCATCGCATGGGCTGGTGACCGAAGGCTCGCCTGAGGCTGCAAAACAGTGCTCGAGTGAAGTGACATATATTAATATGCATATATTGCATTTGTGATGGACTACAGGATTCTAGCCAGCAAGCAGCAGAGGTTTTGTTGACTTGATCAATTGGTGAGCAAGTTCGGTGCACTTATCAAGTTTTTTTCCCCTTTTTTTTTTTAAGGAAAAACTATGGTTTGTCGCAGTTTGCTTTAATCTCCTATAATATAAGCATCTGTTCTGAGCTGTAAGCCATATTCTTTTGTCACCTTCAGGTAGCTCCATAGCAATTGCGACTCTGTTGAATCCACAGAGACTAGCTCGAGAAATTTGCTGCAATGATTTATCCTCTGACAAAGGTAGACAATGGGTTATAAGTGAAACGGATTGAAATATTCAAATGAAATCCTTTCTTCTTACCTTGAATGCATTTCTTGTTGCTTGCATATCCATCAGCAGTCACTTTTAAGAAAATCTACAAGAGAACCAACTGTATAAAATATATTCTTATCGTATAAATTATTTTAAAACCACACAACCATTCAATGAGGCACAATATATTTGGATACACGCAAGGAGTTTTTAATGTACAAACAGTACTAAGTACTTCGAGATGAGCATTTTTGACATGTCATGGAATTCCTACCTCATTTAATTTTGACATATTTCAGTCATGGGTGCCTACCTCTTCCAATGACGTGTCAGACACGCCAAAGCTACTAAGGCCGATGTCCTCCAGGGTTTCCTCCAATTCCCTAAAGAGGCTGGCGTACGCCCTAGGTTGGAAGTCATGACTAGGAAGCAGGTAAGTCATCTCCTGGCCAATGGCCTCAATTAGACGAGCCTGCGGCACATGATGATGCACCAAGGCTGTGATGCGCTCGATGTTTCCTACAGAGGCACAGCACAGGCTGATTGGTACAGTCAGTGTCGTTCCTAGCCTACATGGTGCCCTGGGCGACAAAATTAATTAATCGTAATTGATTGCAATTCAAACCATGTCTAAAAGATGCCATATTTTTCTGTAAATTATTGTTGGAATGGAAAGATAAGACACAAGACGGACATATACTGTACATTCATATGTAAGTACTGTATTTGCTTATAATAACAATAAATACACAAAATGGTATTACCATTATTAACATTCTTTCTGTTAAAGGGATCCACAGATAGAAAGACTTGTAGTTCTTAAAAGATAAATTTTAATACAAGTTATAGTAATTTCATATTAAAACGCCTCTTAATGTTTTTGTTTTAATACAATTTGTAACATTTTCAATCAAAAAATAAACTAGTAGCTCGCGATTGTTGACGTCGAGTCTGTCGTCGCCAAGCGGTGATGTCACACGGGCTCCCTGGCGTTCCTCCACAGTGTCTTTAAAGACGTAAGGTAGTGATTAAAACACACCACAAGGTGTCAATGCAGAGTTTTAAATTACTTAAAAATCAAGCTAATGAGTGTGTTTTGTTTCTTAACGGACGCCGTAGTTCCCTGTTTACTGGTCCATCCATGCCACTTCACGGTCATTTAAGTGCTGGCTTCACAACGTACGAGGCCTCTGATAGTTTGTATATACATTGCGACTAAATATTGCCATCCAGTGTATTTGTTGAGCTAAACGAAATGTTTGATTGAATAGAGTTTAACCAAGGTCTGAGTAAGTTTTACGTGTATTTTGCATAGCTATTTTGATTTGGAATGCCAGTTCTCTTTGCATTGCTGTTTAACTGTGTGAGAATAGGGCCTCATTAATAGAGATTGAAGCACTTTTCTTTTTGTGAACATTATTTTTTGGAGAGATAGGAATATTATTTTTGTTGTGCTTTCACTAAATGATACTTATGTTTGTTGTGAAGGAGTTTATGCAAATAAACGGCGTGGTCCAATGAACGCCTGTGTCCCCTCGCCTTTCTCTGCCTCTTAGCTCTCAATGTGCAAAAAACGGCGTCATTGTAAACTGTTGGAGGCAATGCATGAGCGGGTCATTCCGCGCACGTGTTAAATATTTTAACGTGATTAATTAAACTAATTGCCACCCGTTAACGTGATAAATTTGACAGCACTAATAAAATATAATACAAATAATAAAGAAAGTATGGAAGATTCTACTTGTGACTAGTTGGCTCACATGTGTTAAACCACTACGGGGGCACCAGTTAGAGAGCACAGGAGATGAAATCAAATACTTTTTGGGGCTCATGTGCAGGTGTGCATACATGTACACACATTTAGAATCTGGTGAATAACATCCAGACATAAATTCCTTTCAGATTTATATCCCGGTAAATTCCCGTGTAAGGTAATGCGAGATTTAACCGTGTCATGGCTTTCACACATGGGAAAATGTCCTGGGCGGGAATAAGCTGGGTTGTGTGTGTAAAAGTGGCTTGATTCAGGCTACGTCCATACTAGGACAGATAATGGCTATAAATCTGTAATTAGTTGGACTATACAGCATGTCGGCTACACTAGGATGACTCTTATCCTATTATAATCTATTAGTTGTTACACGGATAATGTATGCGGGCACATTACCCGCCGCCTAATATGGACTGCTGTCTCCGTACAACAATCGGATACTGAGGAAGTGACATCATGCAGTTGCCATTTTTAGTGCGGGATGACGGCGTCGTAAACAATGGAGGCGAACGATCACGACGTGGCATTCCCGCTCCTCTTTTCTTTTCCACATTTTTAACCTTTAAATTACGTCACAATATTATGCTTTAATTCAGTGCCCATTTTTGGTCCTCCCATTGCGGATGATGTGGAGATGAGCGTTTTTTACAGAGCTCGTCTCCCGCGTTGTTTCCGATCAGCCAGCTGGGGGGCTGCCGCCCCCCCCCCCCCCCCCCAACTCAATGCCGACCGAACATTAGTACAGTGGTACCTCTACATACAAAGCTAATTCCTTCCAGGACCCTGTTTGTAAGTCAAAATGGTCGTATGTCGAGCAGGATCTTCCCATACGAATACATTATAATTCCATTAATTCGTTCCACGGCCCAAAAACTTACACTAAATCCTTAATAAATACTGCTGGTACTATTACAAATGGCAATTAAACATAGCAAAACAAATAAATTATACATAAAAATCGGAATAATAATATAATAATAATAATTCCTGTAATAATGTAACGAATCAGGTTCTAATGTGGCGGACATTTTTTGCTGTACGTGAACGCACCGCGTGGCTGACGTGAGTTACTTTCACTTTCAATGTTTTTTTGAGAACACCGTCAACTGCGGCCTTCAGTAGGCGTTTTGTGTTGGATAACTTCTGATATAAATGATAAAAACCTGAGGAAGCTGGCGATTTCTTTGGCGATGTTACCACAATAATACAGTAATTGTCAGCTTAACTTGCGAACGGTGGTCGGAGGAGGACCGTAGGGATGTATTGTTGAGCTAGTTCACGGGTGCGCACCCCACGCTCATGTTTCTATAATTTGCATCTTCATTTCAAAGTTTAACCTTCTTCCTTGTTTCACCACCTGTGCCAACATTTTTGAAACCCGTGTTGATTTCTTACACAAGAAAATCCGCCGTGCGTTCGTCTGTGGTGCTGTCATGTCGTCGTATTTCGAGCATGTCGTCGAATGTCGAAACAAATGGCGAGTCAAATTTTACTTCGGATGTCGAAAAGATCGTGTGCCGAAGCGATCGTATGTCGAGGTACCACTGTATATAAAATGCGTAGAGGAAAATTAAACCCTGAAAATTGACCTGCGTGGTACCCTAAGTCAAAGAGGCATGCGATCAGTTTTTTTCATGACATTTCTGCCTGTCAGGATCGCCGCTGTTATGCACAAGCACTCCAGGTTGTGGCTTCCAGGAAATATACGCAGCGCCACACCATATGTTTCTATTTGTTATTTTCCAAGTGGTGAGAGGGCAACTGAGCGTCGATTGTAACATCCCAAGTAACGATGTCAGGTTTTCGTTGTTTTCTAAAGATTTCATTCACTCTACAAGGCATACTCACATCATCATTGAAGGAGCAACGCATGAGCCTGGAAACGCAGAACTGGCAATAAAAGCACGAGTAGTTTCCAAAATAAAAGCGCCGCTCTGAATAGAAAGAAATTATTTAAACGTCTAAACTATTAAATAACTCGAAGAATTCTAAACAAAAAGAATGCAGACGCATTATTCAACTAGGTCAAATATTCAAGTAAAAAAAAACAAAAAAAGATTCTTCGCACATTAAGAATCAAGGTCAACCCTATGTGAGTGACACTTGCCACGTTTACATGGAGCCAAATATTCCAATTACAATCGGAATATTTGTTCAAACCGAATAAATGTGTTCCATATAAACACCTCATTCGGAATGAACAGGCCCAAACCCAATGGAATTTCATTCCGATTCAAAGGGGTGGAATATTCCTTTTCCCAAACCGATTAGAAGTAAAATTATATCATGTAAACAGGGAAGTGGAATGGTGTCTGGTTGCGTTCTTTCTGCGCATGCTCCGTACTGACGTGGTGACGTCACTTGGTGACGTAAGTAACGTCACTTGCAACATAGCTTCCAAGCACACGCACAGCGCACCCACACAACTTTTTAAATGAACGGCGTATCATTCTGAAGTTTTGTTTCCACTCGAAAAGTTAAAACAGCAGCTGATCTGACAATCGATCTCCATGTTTTGCAACGTGACGCTTTGTTTTGATTAATCTGCGCATGTCAGACGGCAGTTGTCAAACGTCCTTTCGGAATAAAGGCAGTCACATGTAAACGCTGGATCGGAATAGATGAAGTGACATGTAAACAGCTGATGTGAAATTTCCATTCGGAATGATTTGAATCGGTATGAATAAAAGTCAGCATGTAAACGTGGCTACTGTTAACTTATGCAATCCCCCTCTCCCACCTCCTTCTCCTTTTGCGGTTGCGTGCAGACAGTAACTGAGGTCTGCAGGGGGCGTCATTGCAACGCTAGGGGCGCCAATTATGATAGTAGACAATCACTCGCGTGCACACCTCAATCAATTTGCCGCCCCGGGTGACCGCCCAACCTGACCATGCCAGCAACCACCATTGGGTACATGTACCCAGGCAATTGTTATTGAAAAGCATACACACTTCCAGAATTACAAGGTACAGTGAAGAAAAACAGTATTTTAACAGGCTGCTATTTTGCAAGTACTCCCACTTAGAAATCATGGATGTGTCTGAAATTTTCAGGTGCATTTCAACTGAGAGAGATAATCTAAAAAGGAAAATCCATAAATCACAATGTATGATTGTTTTAACAATTTATTTGTGTGATACAGCTGCAAATAAGTATTTGAACACATGAGAAAACACATTTTAATATTTGGTACAGTAGCCTTTGTTTTCAATTACAGAGGTCAAAGGTTTCCTTTTAGTTTTTCACCAGGTTTGCACATAGTGCAGGAGGGATCTTGGCCCACCCATTAGTTAGGTTTCTGGGCTGTCGCTGAGAAACCCAGAGTTTGAGCTCCCGTCAAAGGTTTCCTATTTGGTTTAGGTCTGGAGACTGGCTAGGCCATGCTAGAACCTTGATATACTTCTTATGGAGCCACTCCTTGATTTTCCTTGCGGTGTGATCTTCGTCATTGTCACATTGGAAGACTCAGGCACGATCCATCTTCAATACTCTGACTGAAGGATGGGGGTTGTTCCCCAAAATCTCACAATCCAGGGCCCAAGTCATCCTCTTTATAATACAGTACATTCATCCTGTCCCACGTGCAGAAAAACACCCCCAAAGAAGATTACTTACACCCCATGCTTCACAGTAGGGATGGTGTTCTTGAGATCGTAATCATCATTCTTCTTCCTCAAAACACGGTTGGTGGAATTATGACCATAAAGTTCTATTTTACTCTCATCTAACCACAAAACATGCTCCCATGACTCCTCTGCATCATTCAAATGGTCATAGGCAAACTTAAGACGGGCCTTGACATGTGCTGGTTTAAGGAGGGGAATCTTCCGTGCCATGCATGATTTCAAACCATGACGTCTTTGTGTCTTACCAACAGTAACCTTGGAAACGGTGGTCCCAGCTCTTTTCAGGTCATTGACCAACTTCTGTTGTGTAGTTCTGGGCTGATTCCTCAACTTTCTTAGGATCATTGAGACCCAACGAGGTGATATCTTACATGGGGCTCCACTCCGATTGAGATTGACCATGATGTTTAGCTTCTTCCATTTTCTAATGATTGCTCCAACAGTGGACCTTTTTTCACCAAACTGTTTGGGAATTGCTCCGTAGCCCTTTCCAGCCTTGTGGAGGTGAACAATTTTGTCTCTGGTGTCTTTGGACAGATCTTTGGGCTTGACCATGCATGTTACAAGTTTGAGTCTTACTGATTGTATGGGGTGGACAGGTGTCTTTATGTAGCTATGGACCTCAAACAAGTGGATCTGATTCAGAATAAAACATGGAGTGGAGACTTTTAGTAGGCGGACTAACAGGTTTTTCAGGGTCAGAATTCTAGCTGATAGACATCTGTTCAAATACCTATTTGCGACTGTATCCCATAAATAAATAGTTAAAAAATCATGCATTGTGATTTCTGGATTTTTCTTTTTAGATTGTCTCTCTCACAATGAACATGCACCTCCGATGAAAATTTCTGACTCCTCCATGATTTCTAAGTGGGAGAACTTGCAAAATAGCAGGATGCTCAAATACTGTTTTTCTTCGCTGTAGGTATGTGTACCGTAGGTGATCTGGCTGCACTCCTAACTGAGATCAGCTTCCATTGTACAAGCGTATGGAACAGTACTAGACTAAACAGGCTAAAGAAGTTGGCGACAAACTGCCTAATGCAGTAATCTATCTGAAGCAGACTTTACCATCCATTTGTCTGTCTGAAGTCTGCCCCTCCTCTTGGTTGGCTTTAAACTTCAAACACTTGGAGCACTTACAGGAGGAGATTTCTGTACAGACGTCACCATCCTACAAAAGGTGTAAGCAGAAACAAGTTATATAATAAGTAATAATTCTGCCAGACATAAATGCATTATTCAGTATTCTCCAAGTCTAATGTGTATATGATAAACTTAACATACAGCTTTAGTTTCAGCCAGCTTTGCATTGCTGTATTTCATTCTTCGCACAAGAGTGAGGTAGAAGCCGGCGCCAAAGCAATTTTTGAGAAAGATTGGTGAGCCGCAGCAGTAGAGGCGCCCTTGAGAGATAATAGCGACCCGGTCACTTAAGAGGTCCGCCTCATCCATGTGGTGGGTGGACATAATCACTGTACAACCTGAAAGAAGAGAAAAGAGTTGGTAGGAATTTACATCACTGTTCAACTGGAATATATATATATATATATATATATATATTAGGGCTGTCAAAATTAACGCGTTAACGCGCGGTAATTAATTGTTTTTATTAATCACGTTAAAATATTTGACGCAATTAACGCACATGTCCCGCTCAGACAGTATTCTGCCTTTTGGTAAGCTTTACAGCAGTGGTCTCAAACCGGACCTCAAAGGGCCGCAGGGGGTACTGGATTTCATTCCAACCAAACGAGACAAATACCTTTTCACCAATCTGGTTTCTTACAAGTGTAATCAGTTGATTGCAATCAGGTGCTGCTTATGTTAGTAGAAACCTCATTGGTTGAACTGTTTGTGCTGGATCTGTTGGAACAAAAACCAGGACCCACTGCGGCCCTTTGTGGAGTCGGTTTGAGACCGCTGCTTTACAGCAAGGTGTTTTGTGCTGTCTAACAGCGAACTCTTGTGGTCGCTTTGCGACATGGTTTATTGATTTCTTGCCAGTTCAATATGGCTGCACGACGTCTCTGTTGTGCTTATATGATCCTTGGACAAGATTTGTCCATCAGTATGGTTGTTGTAAAGAATGTACATATTATTTTAGTAAGCGAAATGTTCTATTTTTTGTATGAGACGCTTTTTGTTTATGTTTAGTTAACCTGTATAGCGTGCTAAGCTAACGTTGTTGCTAATGCAATGCTTGTGTACTTTTTTTGGGTTGTTTTAAGACGGTCTAAAGAGGACAATGGTTTGAGGCCATTTTATTAATAAATCAGATGAAAAAGGAAGAAGTCTGATTATTAAGGCGTCGTTCACTAGCTGTCTAGCTTTGGAAAAAGTAGACGCTTCGGAGTGAGGACAGCATAGACAGATTTAAATGACAGTAGAGTGAAATGCCTACTACAGTCCTTATGTACCGTATGTTGAATGTATATATCCATCTAGTGTCTTATCTTTCCATTCCAACAATTTATTTTACAGAACATATATATATATATAATTTACAGAAAAATACGGCATATTTTATAGATGGTTTGAATTGCGATTAATTGCGATTAATTATGATTAATTAATTTTTAAGCTGTAATTAACTCGATTAAAAATTTTAATCGTTTGACAGCCCTAATATATATATATATATACATACATATATACATATATATATATATATCTTATCTTTCCATTCCAACAATTTATTTTACAGAACATATATATATATAATTTACAGAAAAATATGGCATATTTTATAGATGGTTTGAATTGCGATTAATTGCGATTAATTACGATTAATTAATTTTTAAGCTGTAATTATATATATATATATATATATATATATATATATATTAGGGCTGTCAAACGATTAATTTTTTTAATCGAGTCAATTACAGCTTAAAAATTAATTAATCGTAATTAATCGCAATTCAAACCATCTATAAAATATGCCATATTTTTCTGTGAATTATATATATATTCTGTAAAATAAATTGTTGGAATGGAGAGATAAGACACAAGATGGATATATACAGTACTGTATATTCAACATACGGTACATACATTCAACATACGGTACATAAGGACTGTAGTGGGCATTTCACTCTACTGTCATTTAAATCTGTCTATGCTGTCCTCACTCCGAAGCGTCTACTTTTTCCAAAGCTAGACAGCTAGTGAACGACGCCTTAATAATCAGACTTCTTCCTTTTTTCATCTGATTTATTAATAAAATAGCCTCAAACCATTGTCCTCTTTAAACCGTCGTAAAACTACAAAAAAAAAAAGTACACAAGCATTGCATTAGCAACAACGTTAGCTTAGCACGCTATACAGGTTCACTAAACATAAACAAAAAGCGTCTCATACAAAAAATAGAAAGTTTCGCTTACTAACATAATATGTACATTCTTTACAACAACCATACTTACGGACAAATCTTGTCCAAGGATCATACAAGCACAACATCACAACGTAGGCGTCAGCCCGAGACGTCATGCAGCCATAATGAACTGACAAGAAAACAAACCATGTCCCACAAGAGTTCGCTGTTAGACAGCACAAAAGCCTTGCTGTAAAACTTACCAAAAGGCAGAATACTGTCTGAGCGGGACATGTGCGTTTATTGCGTCAAATATTTTAACGTGATTATTTAAAAAAATAATTACCGCGCGTTAACGCGATAATTTTGACAGCCCTGATATATATATATATATATATATATATATATATATATATATATATATATATATATATATATATATATATATATATATATATATATATATATACACACATACACATATATGTATATATACATATACGTATACATATACATATATATATACATATACATATACAATGAGTAAATGAGTAAACATTGTGAGTTGTCTTATGTGAAATACTGGGATCATTTTAATATGTAGGTGGCTTGCATTTTGTGGCTGACATGCCCCTTGTCCCCTCGGCCGATGACCGGCGGCTTGTCGCACATCCCCCCGCCGAGAGAGCACTATACTCGGCTTATTGCCCTCTTCATGTGCCCGGTGTTCTGTCAAATTTTCCGATCGATCAGACATTTTTTGTTAAAAATAGTTGCAAATACAGTGATTACAAAGTAAACAAAATATACGGTAGTTCAGGAGGTGCGACAGTAAAGGTGAAGTTGACAGTTTTGACCATTATGGAGTAATTTTGCCATGTCGTTATTATTTCATATTCCATTTAGCACAAGACTGTTATTTGTCATGACCAAGCCATTTATTTAGCTATTGGGGAAAAATACTTGGATAAAAAATATATCCTGTAAAAATATTGGAGTAGAGGGACTTGAAACAATGACATTTTGCGGCTCTCTTCGTCACGTTTTCCCCGTTCTGACTAATTCCCCCTCAACGGGCTGACTGGTCCTTCTCAAGCTATTTATTTCGCTACTGGGGAAAAATACTTGGATAAAAAGAATATCCTGTAAAAATATTGGAATAGAGAGACTGAAACAATGTCATTTTGCGGCTCTCTTCGTCGCGTTTTCCTCGTTGTGAATAATTCCCCCTCAATGTGCTGCATACTAAATCAGATGAAATCATGACTCCGCTGCCATCATCCACCTGTTGGGGACGCTAGAGCCCTATAATGGTAGGTGTGGCTAACCGGCAGATTAAAAGACTTAATTTCTCGTCATCTGCGCTTTGCTAAATTGTTGTATATAGTCGAATCGTCTCAAAATATGATTCTAATTCACATAATAATCCTATTTAAGACTTTTTTTTCTCCTGTCGTACGCACTTTAAACTTTGGACATTTTTTACATACAGTTTGTGGAGTTCAGGTAATGTAAATTAATTGAAAATAATGTACTGTTTTCCTGCTAAGTGTGTATTATCATTATAAAGATGGTGATGTCCCTCTAGATGCTACAATTATGTGCTCATCTGTCAATGTTCATTCAAAATTGTAGGAAACCTTTTATTTATTTATTCATGTATTAAAACTCTGGAAGTTTACAGATGAGAACATTTTGAGTAATTGTCGACTAACACTAGAGGAAATTTTTAATTTTTATTGACTAAAACTAGACAAAGACAATTAAGCAACATTTTCAAATGACTAAAATATGATCAGAGTTGTTTTTGTCAACAATGATGACAACAAAAATATTTCGTCAACGAACAATTTTTTCAGGACGATGACGCGCTGAAAATGTGTCTTGGGTGACTAAAACAACGAGATGGATGCCAGTTGTCACCTGACGACACAAGAACGAGATGAAAATTTACCATAGTTTTCGTCAAAAATGTGTGAATTTTTTTTATTGTACGTGTTGTGAGAACGCATGTAGCAGTGTTTGGTCGTGTCACACATGTGACGTGCTACATCAACCCCTCTTGCCCCACACACAGGCTTAAGCGTGTGCCCATTCCAGGCTCCTTTTGTGAAACGTGTCAGGTGCTGCTTCGTAAGTTTTGTTTTCTTATCTTGGGTATGCCATGTTGCTTTAGCCTTTAAAGGTCTGTGCTGAGTGATCATCACACACTAAACTAACTTGTAGCATTAGCATAGCGTTCGCGTTAACATAGCGTTCGAATTAGCATTAGCATTTAGCGCAGTGACTGTGTCCTCTTAGACTTGGAAAACATTTAACATACAGTTCGTGGTGTCCAGGTGAGTTTAATTAATTGCAAATAATGTGCTGATTTCCTTCTGAGTGTGTATTGTCATCATGATAATGGTGATGTACTTGTAATGAAGACATTACAGTTATATGCTCGTCTGTCATGCTCATTCAAAATTGTTACGAACCTTTTATTTATTTATTCATTTATGGAATAAAAGTTTTGAAGTTTATGGATGAAAACATTTTGAGAATTGTTGACTAGACGAACTTTGAGTTTTCGTTGACTAAAACTAGACGAAGACGAACACATTTTGAAATGACTAAAATATGAATAATAAGTATTTTCCTCCAAAAGACTAAAACAAAAATTAAAATGGCTGCCAAAAACAACACTGCTGCTGTATGTAAAACTACTTTCAGAATTTAGACAGAAGCAAATTTTGTCCATCAGGGACTACTGTTACCTGTACGATATTTGAGTAACAGATCCCATATGGAGCGTCTGGAATAAGGATCCACCCCTGAAGTGGGTTCATCCAGGATCACCACCTTTGCTCCACCAACAAATGCCAATGCAACTGATAGTTTTCTCTGCATACCACCTGAATGAGAGCAGAATCAAGTGTATATGACTTGTGTGCAGTTTGTTGCATTACAAGGGAACAAAAAAATCTATTGGCGAGGTTCATAGACATAAATTTCTGACCAACCTGAAAGATTTTGAGTTAGTTCATTTCGCTTATGTGGTAGACCGAGATCTTGTAGCATATTCTCAACCTCTTCCTCGGCTTCTGCTATTGGACGGCCTTTGAGCAATGAGTGGAAGAGGATATGCTCGGCCACCGTCATACTAAAAGGTCAGACAGCAGAAAGGGGGGGACTAATTATGTTAAAATTACCCCTTGCTTAATTTTGGACCTCCGTGAAGTTGGCGACCCATCAGACGCAAATTTATAGAAAAATTATGCCATTCATTTGTGCTAGGTTTGTGCTCGTTTGTGCTGAAAACATTTTTGTTTGTGCTGCTATCGTTTTAGAGATATTAACGATTCTTTTATAGGTTAATCTGAGGTCAACCAGCCCTCCATTTTGTTTAAAAATGGCTAAAAATGGTGTTGATTGTTTTTGCTATGTTTGTACTGGTTTGTGTTGTCATTTATTGAAAAATGGACCCGAAATAGTGTCATTCGTTTATGCTACATTTGTGCTGTAAAAATTTTCGTTTGTGCTTCTATCACTTTATAGATATTGAGACAATAATTTCGAGTGATGACGTCAATCCCATCACCTGTGTTGCAGTTGTACAACTCTCTTATTAGAAGAGTGGTGTCCCGACAACTAGCGCAAACGAGCCACGTCATCACCCGAAATTATTAATTCAAGTCCCCCCATTTACTGCAAAATGGACCCAAAGGGTTGCCATTAGTTTGTGCTACGTTTGCTGTAGTTGTTGGGACACCCCTCTGTTATTTAGAGAGTTACGCTTTGTCTGTCACGATGGAATGCTGCGATTGACGTCATCACTCGAAAAAATATCTGAATATTAGGGGTGTCAAACGATTAAAAATTTTAATAGAGTTAATTACAGCTTAAAAATTAATCGTAATTAATTGCAATTAATCGCAATTCAAACATCTATAAAATATGCCACATTTTTTTGTAAATTATTGTTGGAGTGGAAAGATGAGACACAGGATGGATATATACATTCAACATACGGTACATAAGTACTTTATTTATTATAACAATAAATCAACAAGATGGCATTACCATTATTAACATTCTGTTAAAGTGATCCACGGATAGAAAGACTTGTAGTTATTAAAAGATAAATGTTAGTACAAGTTATAGAAATTTTATATTAAAACCCCTCTTAATGTTTTCGTTTTAATAAAATTTGTAAAATTTTCAATCAAAAAATAAACTAGTAGCCCGCCATTGTTGATGCCAATAATTACCTACACAATGCTCATGGGTGCTGAAGCCTATAAAATCAGTCGCACCCAAGCGCCAGCAGAGGGCGACAAAACTCCGAAAAACACAACAAGTACACATTTCACTGTGCTGTCATTTTAATGTCTGAGCGGGGCAAGTGCGTTAATTGTGTCAAATATTTTAACGTGATTAATTAAAAAAATTAATTACCACCCGTTAACGCGATAATTTTGACAGCCTTACTTAATATCTATAAAACGATAACAGTGTTGATTGCATCTGTATGTCTCAATTTTTTGTCAACTGTTTTGTGAAGCAGATGTTTGTATGCATGTAAATTCCCAAATTTAAAAAAAAATCTATAAAGTGATAACAGCACAAACAAAATGTTTTACTGCACAAACGAGCGCAAATGTAGTATAAACGAATGGCACCGTTTCGGGTCCAATTTGCAATAAATGGGGAGCTGTGTGATGTCATCACTCGAAATTACAGCACAAACATAACACAAACAATTGACACCATTTTTTTTTTCTTTTTAAAAAATTTAATTTGACACCATTTTTAATCAAAATGGGGGGCTGGTTGAGCTCAGATTGACCTATAAAAGAATAGTTAATAGCTCTAGCATAAATGAATGACATTATTTTTCTATAAATTTGCCTCTGATTGGGGCCAACTTAACTGAGGTTAATTTTGGATACATAAAATAAAAGATATAGGCTAATAACTACCATAATGTATTTGTGCCGTAATAAAAATTAGGTTGTTGAGGGCTTAAGTTACATACTAGTGAAAAAGAATGTTGTGCTGTGGGCACATTCCTAGAGACAGACGAATGGTGTCCATATCTGTGCGGATGTCTTTTCCGTAAATGGAAGCTGTGCCTGAGGTGGGCGGGAACATACCAGTCAAAATGGACCTAAATGATAGAGAAAGGAGATTGGTGATGAAACTGTTCATTTTGGATGTACAGTACGGTACGTCTGACACATACATAGTGGTAGTCTTGCCAGCTCCATTATGTCCAAGAAAGGCAGTGATTTGGTTCTCGTAGAAGCTGAGAGTGAGGCCATTGACAGCAGGCCTGGAGCTACTACCGAACACTTTGACAAGGTTCTGGATACAAACACCCTTAACCAGGTCAGCAGGTTCTGCCTCAAAGAACACCTGGCCTAAACAGTTGGAAAATGAATGAAATAGTACAATGTTAAAACGGCTGCAACAACTTATCAATTACTTCAATTAAAATCGATTAATATATTAGTTGCCAACGAATGTGATAATCGATTTTTGCTGCCAGCTATGAGCAATCCCGTTTGGGTCTCTTTGTTTGTGTGCAACGTGAGTCTTTGCGCGCGCCAGTGATTAGAGCAAGAGAGAGAGAGAGTTCACTGCTACACTCAGGTTGGGTTGCTGAATCAATAACTTTACGAAGTGTCGAGAGTTAGACTGTCTTTTGTGTTGTTGGATCCAGTATGCCTCCATCAGAGGTGAGTAAATGAAGCCAATTTTATTGTTTGTCTTCTTTGGTGATGAGATGTTACTACTTAGCATGGAGCGCTAAGCTAGTTAGTGATTATGCTAATCAGTGTCATCTTAAGTGTCCGTTTGTATTGTGTTTTGGAGAGGCATATTAGCACTGGAGTTATTGCTAGTAAAGTTGTCTCATTTCTTTGTATAACAAACCACACACATAAACCCAATTATATAACAGCTTAGAGTCTCTTTTCAACACAAACTTCCATTCAAACTGTAAATTGTCATACAGAAGAGAGTGCTTTAAAATTGGATTTGGATTGTATTTATGAACAACTTTTTGATAAATAAAACTGATTCATTACAGTCTGCCTCCTCCTTATTTGAGTTTGTTTAGTTTGTTTAAAGAAAATAAATGAGTCATTGACACAATTTACTGTATATCATCACTTTGGCCACAAGATAAAAAATGTCAATCAGCAGCACCAGTGTTTGATTACTTTCCTCAGTAACGAGTAATTAAACGCTTTCATTTTTACAAACCAGTAATTTGATTAAAGTTAGTTACTTGATTGTCTGTGCGTTACTATTTTGTTGCCTATTGCCTCATGATTTATGTAGAATGAAAAATACTGTAGTCATGTACAAAGAGAATTTTGAATAAATAATGTTAGAAAGGTTTCCCGCTACGAATTCGTTTCCATGGAAACCGATCATCGCTCGAGTCACACTCGCTAAGTGTTTTGGGACTGTCGTGTGCCAGTGCGGGTGCACATTCGAGCCAAGTGTGGCCACTTGTTGAGATGTGCGAGGGACTATTGATCTGTGTGCGTCCATGAATGCATGTGAGTATTTTTTCCTTCATTCTGGAGAGTTAATGCGATAGGTTAGAGCCGGTACATGCGCGGCCGTTTCGTAGGTTTGCTGTTGCAACAGCGGGTAGTCGTCGTTCCCGCTCGTCTTTGGGAAGTCGGTGACCATTTTTTACATCATATTCGTGTTACACATTTATGCCGCGAGGTGAGTGTTCGGTCAGCATCTTTGGGATGTGTTGTAAGTCTGATTGAGTGTAAAGTGCTTAGTTGCCGCCACGTTTTGTGGCCGAATTGACCGCGTGTGTGTACGGCGTACTTCCGGGCTGCTGCGCCCGCGCACCCGCGCCCGCCCCGACCTTTGTTTTTATTGCACTATGCAATTCATTTGTGTGTTATTGATTAGTGCAGGCCATTTGCATTGTTTTATATTGGCACTGATACTGTTAACCCTAACCCCTAAATCCAAACCGGAAATTCATGTTGGCATGAGGCTTGGTCTTTCGGTTGGTGGGGTTTGGTTGGTCTGTGGAGGTGATTTCAACAAAGTCCATGCACTTATTTGTTAGTTTCAGGGCTCCAGAGTGCCTAAGCTAGCACGAGTCAATGGTGGTTGAGATCAACTCCATCGACTAGTTGGACCTCCGCTGGCTCGAGGACCAAGCCTTACAGTATGTGAAAAATTCTGATTCTGAATTCCCCTTTTAAATTCAATTATCAGAAAGTCAATTACATGCGACAACATTTTCTGTAGTCATTCTTATGTTGAGGCGGCAAAGGGAGAAAAACTGCTAAAAAGTAACTGATAACTTACTTTTAAAGTAACCTAGTTACTTATATAATGGAAAAAAATCAGTAAAGTAACAAGATTACTTTTTTTAGGCTTAATCGGTAATCAGTAATTAAATTACTTTTTCAAATAATCTGTGTCAGCACTGAGCAGCACTTATTTGGATGAACAGGACTTTTGTCTTATTTGTATTGTGTACTGAGAAAATCATTTAATGTTTTATACTTCTGTAATCTCTAATCTTTATTAAAAACTGTTTACATAAAACTGTGTAAAGTTTTATGTACTTAAAACAGTACAGTTGTAGAAAACAGTTAAGTTAGGAAGCTGTAAAAATAAATAAATAAATATATATTAGGGTTGTTCCGATCATGTTTTTTTTGCTCCCGATCCGATCCCGATCGTTTTAGTTTGAGTATCTGCCGATCCCGATATTTCCCGATCCCATTGCTTTTTTTTTTGCTCCCGATTCAATTCCAATCATTCCCGATAATTTTTCCAGATCAAATACATTTTGGCAATGCATTAAGAAAAAAATGAATAGAACTCGGACGAATATATACATTCAACATACAGTACATAAGTACTGTATTTGTTTATTATTACAAAAAATCCTCAAGATGGCATTTACATTATTAACATTCTTTCTGTGAGAGGGATCCACGGATAGAAAGACTTGTAATTCTTAAAGGATAATGTGACTTTGTATATTGTGACTAAATATTGCCATCTAGTGGATTTTTATGAGCTTTCAGTAAATGATACTGCAGCCATTTAACTTCTGCCCAAATGCATGATGGGAAGTGCAACCATGACTGTGCATAATGGTACCAATTGATATATCTACTCAGCGTTGGAAAATAAAATAGGGTGTTAAGAAAAAGATTAACTACTACCTTTCTTCCCCACATTGCTTCCCATGATATTTCTAATCGTTGAGAGAGGGATTGTAAGGCTTTAGCCAATTAAAAACAGGCTTCAAAGGCTGCCAAAATTCTCTCTACTCATTTTACGTTGCCTTTTAGCTCCATGTATACGTAATACTGTGCCATTATAGATTGAACGCGACAATGCGTGAGTGGGAAGTGCAGCGCATTCGTTAATTGTGTTAAATATTTAAATGGAATTATCGCCGTTGACGCGATAAATTTGACAGCCCTACTAAAAGCCAAAACTAAAGACTCTGGATGAGTGTAAGACATTTTGTCTGTAACGTTAAGTACAATTAGAAAACGATAAAAAAAAAATATATATATATATATATATATATATATATATATTAAAAAAAGGCATGTCCGATATTTTTTTGCCAATTCCAATACTTTGAAAATGACGTGATCGGACCTGATCGATCGATCGATTTTAAACTTTTAAACAAATTATGTCACAATGAAAAAAAGTCACAGATATCTACCTCATAACTATCGCTTAATTGTATTTTTTTGTTACTTTCGCATTTTCTCCGATATGTTAGATGATAAATAATCGATCCAAACAAAGAAAAATTGAGAAAAAAAAAAAAAAAAAACGCTTAAAAGGGTAAAAAAATGAAAAAGAAAATCTCGAATACTCCTTAATGTCTGCGATTTCTGCATCGCGACCCTTGTTAGATTACCATGTTTTACCCATAAAATCCCCCAAAAATTCAGCTGTGGCCATTCACAGCTGTGTCTTGACACTCAGTGATACATGCTACATAGAGTTTTTGGATCGAAACAAGGTAAGTACACGATGATATCTCGTTAAAGTCATAGCGTTTGTAATTCTGCTCTCGCGTGCTCTCACCTCCAGATAGGGTTTTACTGTTTAAAAAACTTTTTTTTTAAATGCCCTCCTGTTCAAAATGTTTCGTCCCCCAGAAAATTGAGATTTTAAGATGTATCACACATGCATATCAGACAATTTTGAAAGTTCGCCAAATTGGGGGTCTCAGAGTGGAACTTCAAGTCACTTGAGTGTTTTCTGCCATATATATATATACATACATACATGTATGTATACATGTATGTATGTATATATATATATATATATATATATATATATATGTATGTATACATATATGTATATATATACATACATATGCTTTTTTTTTTTTTTTTTTTCTTTTTTTTAAATAGTCATCCATTTTGTCTTATCATTACTTACAACATGCTGAAAACAACTTCAAGTTAAATTGTGAAGGTAATTGGAAAAAAAGTGACATTTATCCGATTAATGGTGGAATTAATTGTCCGATTAGTTAATAGTTCCAGCCCTAAATGTTAACAACAGAAAGTCATGTTGTTTTTGTAGTGTGAATATAAATAGCAATGTAACTATAACCCAATATTTTCTTGTCATGCTCATTTTTTTTTCCTTTTAGTTTTTTTTTTGTCCACCTCTTATATTTAATAAAAAGTATTAAAAGCAAACTAAATATTTATCTGCATTGTTTTGCTGTGACTTGCTGACATTAGGTTTATAGCACTCCCGTTTCGTTTGGCATCCAGCATTAGAATGTGTTTTCATGTACCCAAAGATATTTTCTCAACAGATGAGGAAAATTTCATTTTAACGATTTATTCATGAGTTCATACTAGAATTAATTCAGTGAATTCATGTCATCATGTTGCTTTATGGGCAAGACAACATGGGATCACGGGACTTGAATGAAGAAGAAGGAAAAAATTGTCCAATTTATTAACTTGCTTGTGCGAGTGAGAAAACTACCAGTGTCGGTTCACATGTAGCAGCAAGTACAAATACTCAAGGATATTAATGAATAAATCAGATTTTAGAGGAAATGTGTCTTGTTATCAGTGGTTTGTAATGAATAGCAGATATCGTATAGTAGTTGAACAGCATGTCTAAAGAACCAAATGATACCGTTTATCTGGTTCTCTGGACCCGCTGCATCTTGCTGCATCTTCTTTGGTTTCTCCTGGTTTTCCTGCTCCTCTTTTTTATGTGGATCCTCTTGATCGTTGGATGTCAGGTTGTTAAATCCTTTTTTGGACCCTTCATATTTATTGTTGTCTGGGTGGGGGGGGGGGGGGGTAGAATGGTGGTAATATAATGAACTGCTCAAAACAATTGAGCATAGTGATTTTTATTTTACATTTAAAGTAGACAAATGTGCAAAATGTATTAATATATACAGTCAAGTGAAAAAATTAGCACACCCCATGGAATACTCAGTTCAACTAGTAAGAAATGTTCACATATAAATGTCTGATCTTGTTTTTCTTTAGAAAAGAAAGTGATTCAATTGCAAGTAAACAATAAAGATTAACATTGTTTTACTCATTAAATCAAATATATCAACAAAAATGCATATTCTAACTGAGGAAAAACGTTAGGAAACCCTACCTTCTAGTAGCTAGTGTTACCCCCTTTGGCTGATATAACTTGAGACGCTTTTTGTAGCCATCTACCAGTCTTTGACATTGGTCTGAAGAAAATTTGCCCCACTCCTCAACGCAGAATACTTTCAGCTGTGAGATGTTTAACGGGTTTTTCACATGTACAGTACAGCCCTTTTCAAGTTACCCCACAGCATCTCAATGGGATTAAGAAGCTTTTACTCGGCCATTCCAGGACTCTTCATTTCGTCTTTTTCAGCCAGTCCTTGGTGGATTTACTGGTATGTTTTGGGTCATTGTCATGCTGTAGGGTCCAGTTTTGCTTCAGGTTTAATTTTTTTCACAGATGATCTCACATACAGTACTTCTTAAGCACCCTCTGATACCCGATAAAATTCATGGTGGATTCTATGATGGTGAGATGGCCAAGTACTGCTGCAGCAAAGCATCCCCAAACCATGACACTTCTACCTCCATGCTTCACAGTTGGTATGAGGTTCTTTTCCTGGAATGGTGTATTGGGTTTGCGCCAAACATGTCCTCTGTTCTGGTTCCCAAATAATTCAATTTTAGATTCATCATTACTCCAGAAGTCTTTGTATACATTCATTCTGGCAAACTTCAGTCTGGCCTTCATGTGCTTGTTGGAGAGCAAAGATTTCCTCCTTGCACACCTCCCATGAAGGTTAAACTTGTGAAGTCTCGTTCTGATTGTAAACGCATGCACTTTCACATCAACAGTAGGTCCTGTGATGACATATTAGGGTTTTTGGAAACTTCTTTTAGCATTTTGCGATCTGCTTTCAGGGTGAACTTGCTTGGACGGCCAGACCTGGGCTTGTTGACAGTTGTTTTGAATGTTCTCGACTTGTAGACTATTTTCCGGACAGTGGAATGGATGATTTTATATTCTTTTGAGATCTTTTGAAATCCCTTACAAGACTCATACGCGCCTACAGTCTTCTTTCTGAAGGTCTCAGGCAGCTCCCTTGATCTCACTGTGGTGTTTTCTCTCACTTGAACAGTCAGGGGCACAGCAAACTAAATGTGAGGTTTAAATAAGACAAGCCCCCTTCAAGTGGGATTAAATGTGGGGGTGTCCTAATTTATTCCTCAACAGAAATTACATTTATTTAAAATTATATTTTACAGAAACTTATAAAATATCTTTTTTTTTTCCAGTTTTAATTGTTTAGTTCTATTACTTGAATATCTCGAGATTGTTAAAATTGATACTAAATATCCATATGACCAAATATGTTAGAAAACACACAGGCTTCCATAGGGTGTCCTAATTTTGTCACGTGACTGTAATTACTAAAATAACTCTCTCAACCTGTTTAACTGATTAAGTGGCATATCAACATACTGTTGTCCATCTGGTTTATATCATCAGTAAGGAAATGCATACCTGAAGCTGGAGTGACAGTGTTGAGCCAATAACATGGCATGAAGGGGAAATAAAGCGGTCGACCAATTCCATACTGACCTGTGTTACGCATAAAACAGAGCAACTAAACATGTACCGTACTTTCCACAATATAAGGCCACTTCAAAGCCTTCAATTTTCTCAAAAGCGCAATAGTGAGCCCTATAATCCGATGCGCCTTATAATATATGGATCAATATTAGTTACTGTAATTTTCGCACTATAAGGCGCACCTGACTATAAGCCGCCACCCATATAATTTTGCACAAAACGGCATTTGTGAATAGATAAGCCACACTGGAATATGAGCCGTAGCCGTCCTCACTGTTTTATGGGATATTTACACCAAAAGATATTAACCGGTAACACTTTACACATGAAGTTTTGAACCAATTGGCTGCATGGCTTCATTGCTTCAAGAAGCTTCGTTTCATTGAAGGTGCGCCTTATATTCCGATGAGCCTTATAGTGCGGAAAATCAGCAATTTTTTTTAATGTATGAACCATAATATCTGGTTAGCAAACTCACCAGGAAAGATGTTATCCAAGTACCAGGCTAGTACAGCATAAAGCAGAGTGTCCAGGCTCATCATGCAGATAGAGGTAAGGAATGAGAACTCGTCTCCCTCCAGAGGACTGGTCTGGATATTGTCCCACTGTAGACCCTGACCTTGCTCCTCATAACGGGATAGGTATTCAGTCCCAAAACCAAAGGCAACTTGGGACAAAAGACTCTGAGGGAGAAGATGTTCAGTCCATTACATGCATAAATATAAAATTTTAATAACTGGTGAATTCTTAAGTTCGTCGGCACCTACCACCAGGATCTTCATGTCTTTGGTGATGCGATCTTGCCAAGCAAAGCAGAAGAGGTGTGGAAGATAGAGGGCAAAATAAATGATACCGCAGCAGGCTGCTGCCAGGTTGGCCTGGTTAAAGAAGACACTGAGGAGGAAGCATTGCATGATAGTGGCTGTGGTGAAGGTGAGCAGAAAGAAGAAGAGGATGAGGGGGTTGCTGTAGTTTAGTACTCTTCCTCCCTGCAAACAATGTCACAAGCAAGAAAGATGGTTCACTAAAATGTGTACTTTGTGATGTAATGTACAAATTATGTATGGGCTTGGTCACATAATATGATCTCTGAAACTGACATCAAATTTTAGTGTCATAGTTGACCATGCATATCCCAGCAGGCAACATAAATGTTCCATAAATAGTGGCTTGGATTACAGGCAAGGGTGAAGGTTTGGTTTCAACAATGGTAGGGACTAGAGACAATATAACAGCATAATCTGCATGTACACTTTTTGCTGGGGACGAAGCATTAATAAAACCAAACAGAGTATTGAACGGGGATCAGTGCTACAGTGGTATGAAAAAGTATCTGAACCTTTTGGAATTTCTCACATTTCTGCATAAAATCACTATCAAATGTGATCTGATCTTTGTCAAAATCACACAGATGAAAAAACAGTGTCTGCTTTAACTAAAACCACCCAAAGATTTATAGGTTTTCATATTTTAATGAGAATAGTATGCAAACAATGACAGAAGGGGGAAAAAAATAATTGAACCATCACATTTAATAACTTGTGGCCCCGCCTTTGGCAGCAATAACTTCAACCAAATGCTTCCTGTAGCTGCGGATCAGTCTGGCACATCTATCAGGACTAATCTTGGCCCATTCTTCTCTACAAAACTGCTGTAGTTCAGTCAGATTCCTGGGATGTCTCGCATGAATCGGTGTCTTTAGGTCATGCCACAGCATCTCAATGCGGTTCAAGTCTGGACTTTGACTTGGCCACTCAAGAACGTGTATTTTGTTCTTCTGAAACCCTTCTTAAGGTGATTTACTTCTGTGTTTTTGGATCATTGTCTTGTTGCAGCATCCATCCTCTTTTTAGCTTCAACCGTCTTACAGACGCCCTCAGGTTTTCTTGCAAAACATCCTGATGAACTTCTGAATTCATTCTTCCACTAGTGATTGCAAGATGTCCAGGCCCTGAGGTAGCTAAACATCCCCAAATCATGATGCTCCCTCCACCATGCTTCACGGTGGGGATGAAGTGTTGATGTTGATGATTTTTCTACCACACATGACGTTTTGTGTTACTCCCAAACAATTCAACTTTGGTTTCATCCGTCCAAAAAATATTTTGCCAAAACTTCTGTGGAGTGTCCAAGTGCCTTCTTCCAAACTTTAAACAAGCAACAATGCTTTTTTTTTTTTTTTTTTTTTTTTTTTTTTTTTTTCTCGACAGCAGTGGCTTCCTCTGAGGAGTCCTCCCATGAACACCATTCTTGGCCATAGTTTTACATATAGTTGATGTGTGCACAGAGATATTGGACTGGGCCAGTGATTTCTGTAAGTCTTTAGCAGACACTCTGGGGTTCTTCTTTACCTCTCTGATTATTCTGCACTGAAGTGTTGGCGTCATCTTTGGTAGACAGCCACTCCTTGAGAGAGAAGCAACAGTGCCAAACTCTCTCCATTTGTAGACAATTTCTCTGACTTTAGAGATGGTTTTGTATCCTTTCCCAGCTTTGTACAAATCAACAATCGTTCATCACAGTTCTTCAGACAGCTCTTTTGACCGAGCCATGATGCACATCAAACAATTCTTCTCATCAAGACAATTTTTACAAGGTGTGTGTTTTATAGTGGGCACTCATGAGTGATTGGGCACCCACCTGACTTAAATTGTTTGGTAAAAATTGGTTTCGATTGCTCTATAAGCCTCCTTAGGCACAGGGTTCACTTACTTACTTTTCCCACTTCTGTCATTGTTTGCATGCTATCCTCATTAAATAGGCTGTATTGGCACCATGGAAAAAGTGCTTAGAAAATGGATTTCGTTCCACTAAAGTGGATCTACATAACCTGTACATTGTAATTTACATACGATGCTAATTAGTACCAAAAAAAAAGTTCTACTCACGGTTTACAGTCATTTTTTAGTAATTAGCGTTTTTGTGTCGGTCTTTTTTTTCCCGTGGCGCAGTGATATTGATATGGCGGAGTCGTATCGTCAGTGTGTGAAGCCATTTTAGGTCACGTGCACCAATAGAAGACGAGGACTGTTGCTATGGTTTGAAAAACAAACAACATGGCGGCGACCGTGTCAAGCTACGACACGAGCGAAGATGAACAAAAGATAAGAAAACCGCTTTCGAAATTTAGTCAAAAGGCATCGAAACGATGCTATATGCGTCTCTCATCTGTCCAAGGGCGAAAAAGGGCAGGAATTTGGCCGAAACGGCGGTCAACTTGCTAAGCCTTCGTGGCTACGTCAGACAATGGCTTTCTCTCCAGGCTCCGTCGAAGGATCTTGCTGAAAATGCGTCGACTGGGATTTTTAACGACATTGACTACAGGTAAGCCACACACACGCCTTTTGTTGTGAATAACTATGGGAGTTGGGGGGCTTCTGGTCAGATGACATATAAAGTTAAGACTTGCAATGTGAGTTCTGGGCTGTAGCGGTCATTATTATGATGTTAGATTGATAACTTCGAGCAAAAAGTTTAGATTGACAAATAACATAGTATTTAGTTTGTTTAACAGTAGTTCCAAAAACCTATTTGATAATTTTATTCAGGAAAAATGGCAGAATAGACAAGCCTAGATAATTTGGATTGGAAGATGATGTAAATATGATATGGATGAAACAGTTCACACATGGTTTATGTGTGTGTGCATGTTTTTCAGAACTGAAACACCCTTCACTGACAGCTACAACTTCTTCTGTGAGACCGTCGTCCATTAAAAGATTAGAGTTGACCAGGAAGTGCTGCGAATGGACAAGCTTGTGGAAATATGGCCTTATTGGGACCATGGAAAAAGTGCTTAGAAAATGGATTTCATTCCACTGCGCTGGATCTATGCGTTCAATGCATTTTTCCAAAGCCAATACCCTCCTAACTTAGTCACCAACCAGAAATGTATCTTTATGTGAATACACAAAAATACAGATCTAGTGTTGCTGTTTTTGCTTGTTTTAAGTGTTATATTCATTCTGGCAACACAAAATCTTTATCAAATGTCATAAACACATCTACCAAACATTTGAAACAAGTATTGGTGCCTTAGTTTACACATAGGTGAATTCAGAATGAGGAATGTAGCTAATTTCTTGAAGGAAACACTTCAACATTAATGATTTGCACCCAGCACAATGAAATATATACTGAATTAAGCTAAAGGCTTATGTGTCATATATTAAAAATATCACAACCTACTATGCAATGAAATATATGAAATAAAAAATGCACACCATGATCATAAATGGCTGAAAATCAACCGAATTGCAACCACACCCTCCTAAATGTGAATCATGGCAAAAATGGAATAAGTCAAAAAATTACAGGGTGATCAAAAAATAATGTGCCAAAATCATAAGGTGATACTTAAAAAATGAAAGACATCTTGTTTCATGTTTCACAAGTGCTCAAATGTAAGCACACCCAGCAGCATGGACAAAATCAAGCCACGATGAAAATTCCTCTCAAACGTGTGCATGTCGCAGTTATTGTCTTGATTGCAACTGTTGTTCGATATTTCACATCATCAGTACTTGCTGGACGTGTTGGTATGTTAAAGACAAAGTTCATTATCCATCTTTATGTCACATAACGTATGTTATACACTAAGTGTATGTTCCACCACTTCCAGCAAATATTGATGACATGAAAGAATAACAGACGCAATCAACGCGGGAGGGAGGAATTCTCATGTCAACTTGATGTTGTCCATGCTGCTGGTGATGGCCATATTTGAATACTATGAAAACATGAAATTGAACTTAGTTACTTTCTACATCTGTCCAAGGTAAAGTTTTTTTTTTTTTTTTTTTTTTTTAAATGTTTTTTGTTTTTGACATGGCATTATGATTTTGGCACAGCCTTTTTTAATCACACTGTATAGATACAAAAGGTTGGAATCATTCAAGTATGGTACTGTTGGTACACAACATTTATTTAAACATGGAAGTGTCTCATACTATAAAAATACACATTATTACACATACAAATATTGAAAAAACAAATTTAAAATATATATATATATATAGAAATAAAAAAAATAGTAAAACTGTACATGACAACATTACTCCTCAAAATCGCTTTCATCAAAGTCATCATCCCATCCCATCCAAGTGTCTTCTGTTTCTTTGGAAACATTCTCACATGCTTGGCACAGATATAAACCAGTACAAGAAAGTTTTGCAGACATACAGGAACATCTTCCCGTGTCACAATTGGTTGCCTTTCAACTACAGTTGACTACTTGCAAAACAGTATCAGGGGCAGGATTTTTAGTCATCCATGTCACTGCCAACTGCCCATCCTCAATGTCAATGGGTGAAGGGGCACACATTTTACCTGTCAGACAACGTTTCATAATTGCTGCTTGATAGTTTGCTGTCCTGCAATGTTGGTGCAGAGCATCAGTTTTGGGGGGAATAGAATGTTCTGGCAAGACTGACGAGGCCATACAGAAAGATCTGCATTTGGCATCATTTTTGGCACATGACTGGCCAAACAGGTGGCACACGTATTTACACAATGTGTTAAATGTTTGTAGGTCAAGTTTAAAACTGATGCCCAGCTTTGCAAACCCAGTCAGGTATTCTTTTTTATGACGTGCAAAAGAAAATGTTTTTTTTTGCCTTTGCCATGAAAGGCACAAGCAGAGTCACAACCTGTGAATGTATGGATGCCAATGAGTGCTGAACACACACTAGTGCCAGGAGCTGCAGAGACGTCTGTCCTCGTTCTGTTGCCTCCTCCTGTGAAAAAATGCAATTTACACTGTAAATCTATCTGCAGACTTACAGCAATCACTGCTACGTCAGTATCAGGGCTTTTATTGACTACAGCTTGATGTTCTTGAGCCAAAAGGTTTATTTAACCATTGTCACCCATAACAGGTATGCAATAAAAAGTTCTACTGGATTCACTTTCTATACACTGTATATACATTTTATAACAAAGTGGTATTGATATCTGGGCTAAAAAATGGTATCGTTACAACACTAGTTTAAATAAGAATTTTGTGAGCATAAGTTAATAACAATTAACCTTGTAGTAAAGGCGTGCGTGTGGCTTACCTGTAGTGAATGTCGTTAAAAATCCCAGTCGACACATTTTCAGCAATATCCTTCGACGCAGCCTGGGGAGAAAGCCATTGTCTGACGCAACCACGCGGGCTGTGCACGTTTTATTTTCCAAATTCCTGCCCTTTTTCGCCCTTGGACAGCTGAGAGATGCATATAGCATCCTTTCGATGCCTTTTGACTAAATTTCGAATGCGTTTTTCTTATCTTTTGTTCATTTTCGCTCGTGTCGTAGCTTGACATGGTCGCCATCATGTTGTTTGTTTTACAAACCATAGCAACAATCCTCGTCTTCTATTGGTGCACGTGACCTAAATGGCTTCACACACTGACGATACGACTCCGCCGTATCAATATTACTGCGCCACGGGAAAAAAAAAGACTGACACGAAAACGCTAATTACTAAAAAATGACTGTAAACCGTGAGTAGAACTTTTTTTTTGATACTAATTAGCATCGTATGTAAATTACAATATAGAGGTCAAGTAGATCCACTTTAGTGGAACGAACCAACACAATTTTCGCTCAGCCAATACAGCCTAAAAATATGAAAACCTGGAAATGTTTGGGTGGTTTCAGTTAAAGCAGACACTTTTTTTCATCTGTGTGATTTTGACAAAGGTCAGATAACATTTGATGGTGATTTTATGCAGAAATGTGAGAAATTCCAAAAGCTTCAGATACTTTTTCATACCACTGTACATTTCTCACGAATATAAACCTACAGTAATTAATTGATCGGCTAAATGATCAATTCAAAATAACTCTGTACTGACTTTTACTAACTTTCATGTGTATTGGTTTAAGTAATACACCATTCGATTCAAATCTTTGTTTTCAAAAACTACTAAAGAAACATTTTTTGAGAACTTCCAGAATAAATATCTGGATTTAACTAAATTTATACATGTATAAATTTATACATAAAATAAATAAGTTAAAATAAAGATAAATACATTTTAATTAATAAATAAATGCACCAATACGTAATTGGTTTCAAAAGTGTATTTCTAAACCAGGCCTTTTTCAAGAAGAAAAGCAGCATGCGGTTTTGTCTTTCTTATGAAACACAGACTAGGACCTCTCTCTCTCTAAGCAGCTTCTTGCTCACGTTTTTTTGGTTCTAGCTTCCAGCAGAGTTCATTAAGTTTCTCACAGTTTAACTAATATTAACAATAGAAAACACAACCAGGAGGACACTTCAGCTCCCTACTGGAGTTTTCTACAGGTTAGAAATTCACACAGTTTAATAATGACTCTAATGCAGCTCGGACTTTCAGTAGCAAAATTAGTGGTGTTTTCCCCACCTGCACAACATTATCTTCTTTTTACATTACTTACAGTCGCTGCTGGCCGAAAAAAAACTTCTAGTCAAGTCTAGTATATCAAGTCATCAGCCAATCAAACGTGCGTTTGAGGGCAAAAAAATGGACCGGCACATGGACGTCTGAACATAATGAAAATAATTCACTTAACCATGCTAGGGTCAATTCTATCCTTACAAAATATGGGAAGAGTATCTAAATTACCTACTATGTAACTGAACTCATTATATGATGGAAATAAGGTTGCTTAAAGGTTGGTGGGGACAATTTGAACACCCTGAAAAATCGGTAGTGTTATGTCTCTACCATCCCTATGCAAGCCTCCGCCCTCGGTTACAGGTTCCATCACAAAAGTCAGCTCTAATGACACTGTTTACTGTTGTTAGAATTGGAAAGACATGAGAGGGAAGAGAATAACACACAAGATCTCAAATATGGCTAAAAAAAAAAATAAAACAATATTGAAGAAAAATCCTTATAACAATGTTCTGCACACAAAATCCAATGTACACCCCAAATTAGTTGGAATTAGTAGCGCAGTAAATTTTGTTATTAAGCATACTGCCACTAGAGGTCAGTAGAGTACAGGATTTGTAATCTTGGCTGACTATGACCGTGACGTTATTTTTCACTGGGCACACATATTACATTGGCAAGCACGTACCTGCACATTTTGGCATAATTCCCATGATGTCATAAAATTCACTATCATTTGGTTAATTATTTGTGTGTACGCAATCCCTGTGTCACTTTTCATGAGTCATGAAGGAGTTGATAAAATGTGAAATTCTTAATGTTACAATCATTTGTCACCTGCCAGGATTTGATTGTATCCAGTTAAATCATAATGACGCTGTTTTCAAGCTTAGACCTGAAATTGAGAGACATGTCTTCCTTACCATGATGATGACTGTAAGGAGAGCAGTACTAGTACCCATCATTAGAAAGCTGTCAATAAACCAAGTGGACCAGATGACACCGTTTGAAACTCCCATCACTTTGAGAGTCTCCTTAAGACGGAGTTCCTTTTCAAGAACTATACTTTTGACTGTCATGGACACAGAATAGACCCAGGCCAGCACCATGAAGATGGGAAAGCAGCGGCTCAGTGTGAGCATGAAGCTGTACAAAAAAGGAAAAAAAGATTAACTTTAAGGACAATATAAGTTGTGTTTGTGTATACATGTGTGTTTTCCACTGACAGATCATCCACATAACAAGGGTAGGGCATCTGTTGCAGGTAAACACCCAAAGGCCACTCTTTCCCAGTCTGTGTCCGAATTATCCCGTGTTCTATTATGTCCTGAAGATAAGCGAAACCTCCCCAAATATAGCGCAGGTCATCCATAGGATCCGCCCTTGGGCCCGGATCCCAATACCTGACAGAGATACACATTACTCCCTAAAGCAATATATCCAAACAATGGGTTATCACACTTTCTGACCTTTACACTAACCTGTCTTTGACTTTATTGGTACGCTCCACAGAATCAATATCCATGCGAATCTTGAACTTCACATGAGGTGGGACTTTGGTAGTCCAAGGGTGCATGTTAACAAAGATGAGACCCGCCCAAAATTTGCTGTCCTCCAGTAAGTCCAAGGCCCGATAAGTTACAGTGTCCTCATTAGGCAAAGCCACAAATTTATCCAGGATTATACACTAGAAAAACGGGGTAGAGGTTAAGATTCAGAGGCATGAGGAAACAACAACAGGCAAACAATATTTCATGATTGTTAGGAATATTGTACTTCATTATGCTTGTCAAGGTTCAAAACAACATTTTGAAGGTCTTGGTCTGGTCTTGGGCTCAATTCAATTCAATACAAATTTTTTGTACCCAAGTGCTCTGTTGTAATACGCAGTAATAAAGTTTTTTTCATGCCAGAGCAGCCCACGCTGCACGTTTTTGGAACTTGGTAGACTGGTCTTTGCCAATTTAGGCGTAGTGTCCTAGCAAGGATGTGCCCTTGTGAACACGCCCAGTGCAAGAGACATATTTGTAGAACAAAGGTGCACACTTTTACGAGCCTTCATTGCCGAAGATGGTCATCAAAATCATTCCGCAAGGTAATCTTGCGCACCGCAGAAATGGGAACGTGACGTCAATGTGTTTCAATCGAGAATACATTTAGCAGAAAAGGCTGAAAAAGCAGTTTCTGTTCTTGCACCCCTCTTTAAAATAAACTGCTGTATTTTCAGCCAAAAGAACTGTTGTGTTTGATAGGAAATATGTCTATATGCTGCCATAGCAGATTCATGGCGCATTAATTCCCCGAACTATATTTAATTTGTCTGTTTTACACTGGAAACCCTCGTATACAGACATCGCGCAACCGCTTTTGTTTTAACCTAGCCAGAAAAAGAAGGGAAGTAATTGTATTTATTATTCGAAATGTTTGTCATTTTAGCTTTGAATCATTAATTGATGTGTAATATTTAGTTTAAAAAAAAAAAAAAAGAAACAACTTTAAAAAATTATTCACTCGCATATTTTAAACTTTTAAAAAATTATGTCACAATGAAAAAAATAGCGTCTGTAAAAAAGTCACGGATATCTACCTTATAACTATCGCTTAATTGTATTTTTTTCATTACTGTTGCATTTTCCCCAACATTTTAGATGATAATCGATCCAAACAAAGAAAAATGGAGAAAAAGAAACGTTTAAAAGGGTAAATGTATGAAAATGAAAATCTCGACCACTCCTTGATGTCTGCAATTTCTGCAGCGCGACCCTTGTTATATTACCATGTTTCGCCCATAAAATACACCAAAAAATCCTGCTGTGGCCATTCACAACTGTGTCTTGACACTCGGTGATACATGCTACATGGAGTTTTTGGATCAAAAAGAGGTAAGTAGGTGATAATATCTTGTTAAAATCATGGCGTCTTTAATTCTGCTCTCGCATGCTCTCACCGCCAGTTAGGGTTTTGCCTATTAAAAAACTTTTTTTTTTTTTTTTTTTTTAAATGTCCTCCTGTTCAAAATTTTTCTTTCCCCAGAAAACTGAGATTTTAAGCTTTCCAGTGATGTATCACACGTGCATATCGGACAATTTTGAAATTTGGCCAAATTGGTTGTCTCAGAGCAGAACTTCAGATCACCTAAGTGTTTTGCGCCATTTATTATTGCATAAATCAGTTCATTTAATATGATCTCAGACTCCTACCAAGCACATGTCAATCATTCACTGAACAAACCAGTGTCGTTTTCGTCATGTAAACTTTGTAGAAGATGATCGGTGCAGACAAACACTCAAGTATTTTGCCTGCGCTTAAAACACATGGAAGGGAGCCTGATTATTGGTTCATTGATGCAGCACTGATAACACCTTTTATTGGTGCATCCCACTTCCTACTTCCTAGTGTATGCCTGCGCCTCTCCTCGAAATTACAGAAACCTGGTCTAAATAGCCTGGCCTGTCAACAGACTTGCAGGGGCCCGGAAACAAGAGACGATTATAGGCCGCCCCCTCCCAACCCCTGCCACCAGCTTGTCACGACAAGGCAGTACTTTTAACGCTTTGCAAGCAATGACAGTGTAAATTTTTAAATTATTTACTTTGAGATGGACACTTAAATTTAACAGTCCGTAATGTGATGTGACACAATATAAACAAACTATTTCCATCTATTGTCCCATGTAGGCTACAATACAATATAACTGAGAGTGCTATGCCTGCCTGCTAAGCAACAAAACAGTATAACTAAACATCATGTGCCTCCCCCCCTCCCTCGGGTTATCAAGCCCTCAAGCCCTCCTAGATTTTTTTGACAGCAAAGTCACTTATAACATTAGTGAAATCCAGTTTTTGAGCAAGCTCACACTTAATGGAGAGCATGGCTAGGTTGTTAAGCCTGCCCTGTGATATGTTGGGCCAAAGGTAGTTTTTTATTATTTTCATTTTACTGAAGGTTCGCTCTCCTCCAGCTACAGTTACTGGCAATAAGGCGTTATATTGCTGACTCTATTCTGAACGAGCAATAATGGAGTTTGAGCACAGAAAACACTGCTCCTGCTCTTGCTCAATTTCTGCTCACCTGTGCTGCCTCTATTCTGAGCGAGCAAAAATGGATTTTGAGCACACCTCTTGCTCTCGCTAAATTTCTCAACTCCTGCGCTGGTCAGTTTTTTTTCTCTGCGTGCTCAGTTGAGCACATGCTACTAACGTGTCACGAAGCCAACCAATCAGATAGCTAGCTGAAGTACACTGGTTGGCTGTTTGCCCTCCACTTAATGCACAAATCCGATTTTTACGTGTTTTTCCAACTCGAGTGTGGCATTAACTTGACGGTATGAGCGGGACAGGCTGCATAAAAGTGGACCATTTCAAATCTGATCTAGGTCACTTTCGTATTTGGTTAAAACCCGATCTGGGCCACATTTTTCCAGAATGTGCTTGCAGTCTGAACTGTCAAGTCTCCCAAATCAGAATTCATACAGAAATTAAGTCAGCAAAGAGTGTAAGAGGCAGGGAACTACGGCAGCGATAGAGCTGTGCATTAGCATTAGCGCCTAGTTTGAACTCGGCATTTAGTGAAGAGGCGGGGTTGACAACTGTCCTAAAAAAATTAAAGTGGGGTAGAGGGAGGGGAGCATAAGCCTGAAAATACTCAGTTTTCTTTCTGTGCGCCTAATGAGCAATATTTAAATATTGCTCGCATGGCCGAGAGTTGGGGCACTCTGCTGGTAGCCTATGTGTGTGCATCATGCATGCGTTCTATCAATCCATATAAACTTTGGATATAAAACTAAAGGGGGGTTATTTAAGTCTGTTGTTGTTGCCCTTTTTTTGGAAATCAAAATACGATCGCACTAGGATGACATAGAGCCAGCATGTTTGTTTTAAGGCTGGTCAGTTTGCTCAGCGCTTGTCGGACTGCGAGTTAGTATGAATGCCTGCAACATTTATGGGCTAGATGGAAAAAGCAGTCTGAACGGGCACGCCAAAAAAACACATCTGAAGAAAAATTGGATTTGTGCAATAAGACCTGTGGTATGAACAGTCTTAGGTCTCAGTGTCGGACTTGGTCAAGTTTTGGTTTTGGTCCTGACCAACAAAATTCTTGATCTTGAATTGATGTCAGTGGTTTTAATCATGGTCTTGAGCACAAAATGTTAATTAAACCTGTTGGGCATATAAAAGGAAACCAAGCTAAGAAAATACAGGGTGACCCAGAAAAACGGAAATTTTAAATCCTTTTTAAGATTAGTTCAATTTATTATTTGTTAGTATTATTATTAGGTTAATAATAATTCATTAATGTCAAATGTCCCCAAATGACCTGATATGACCAGGACACGCCCCCCAAATGTCCCCAAATGACCTGGACATGTCCCTGAAATGTCCCCAAATTAACAGGAAGTGACCTGTTATGACCAGGACGTCTCCCCCAAATGTCCCCAAATCAACAGGAAGCGAACTGATATTGTCCCCGAAATGTCCCCAAACAAACTTGGGCGGGGCTAAGATATGTATCTCCACATAGCAAAGACACAGAGTAATTTCTCCAGAAATTGCAGTTTCTAGTTCAAAATATTTTTCTTCCATCACTACTGGGTTTATTGGCTTGTTAAAAGGTTCCCGTTTTTTGAGCCACCCTGCACAAACAGATACAATATCTTGGCCCAAGTTGGAAATCTCCATTAAAAACAGTTTCCCATTAGATGCAGTGCAAACAGGTCCAAGAGCCACTTAACACTCCCAAGCAATTTGCTGGCAACTAAAGACACACTGTCAATTAACACTAATGACAAAGTTCCCCATGCATTAAGTATGTGCAACAATTTCCATTCAAAATGCTGTTCCTAGACATACCAATGTATCCTTCTCCTAAACACTATAGGCCCAGTGTATTGCGTGATTCGCATGCATGCCACCAACGTGCAACCGCTCACCCTTCAAACCCACAGTCATTGTAGTTGCTGTATAAAAGATAGCGGGTGAAGTGACAGCTGTGTCTAATCAGCCTGAGGCCTTCCCACTCTCCTTGTCACACTCAAGTGCTGTAAGCTTTAACTTGGACAAAAACAAAGAGCACCAGCCATCCACCCAACCGTGCCCCCCTTGTCACCCCCCAGTGGGATAGACCCACTCATCCCGATAAGCCCCTTTGGGTGAAAAGGGCTGATTTGGACTTTGTTTTAAATATATTGGCCCACTTAGTTATGGAGGGCCCTCACTGGTGAAGCTTTAATGATGCTTTGTTTTATTTTTTTTTTAGAGAGGCTGCCACTCCATCGTCAGCTAACACAAGAGAGTCGACAGCTCTTCTGTTAGTCTGGCTCTCATCCCACCTGGGGATTGCCACGTTTAGAGGATGGGGGACTAATTCCCAAACGAAAAGACAGTTCATCCAAATGGTCACATCACGTCAAAAATGGAGCATGACAGTGGTCTTTCAAGCATGCTAATGAAATCAACAAGTGACAGGACCTGTGTTCAGTAGGATTATTAGATGAATGGGCAATTCTAAGAAGGAATTCTAGTGCCAAGAGCTCACGTAGGAATGATACTGACACCTTTGGAAACATGGATTAACCCACACGTCACTGAATTCTTGAAATGTAGCAGATTTTTTTTTTTTTTTTTTTTTTAATCACAGCTGCAACAACAGTTTCTAGGCTACAGTACAAAAATATTTCAGAGTGCACTTACATCTCCATATTGATTGAGCATCTGAATGACACGGTCAGTAAGGTTGAAAACATCACGCCAATCAAAATCAGGCATACTTTCAAGGCGCTCCTCTGGCGGACCATTGTGCAAGAAGTTGAGAATGTGCTTGGTGGAGAACAGAGCTTCCCCAAGACTACGGTCAATGAAATCCATTACTGATGGATTTCGGAAGGTATCCTAAAAACAGAAAAGAGACCTTTAAAATTGAATTATGATAAATCTGTCATTAACAACACAGTGTTATAGATAAAAATATAAATGGAAATACAAATCAGAAGTTATATCAATTACAGGACATTTTATTATTTGACTTGAATGCATTATTGAGTAGCATTTTATCATTTTAACTGACCTCTTGGTGCATATTTAAAGATTAAAGGTAAAGATATTTCATTAAATAAAAATGCTATTGAATTTTCATATTATTATTATGATAAACTACAGTGGCATGAAAATGTATCTGAAACTTTTGGAATTTCTCACATTTCAGCATAAAATCACCATCAATTGTGATCTGATCTTTGTCAAAATCACACAGATGAAAAAAAACAGTGTCTGCTTCCCACCCAAACATTCATAGGTCTTCATATTTTAATGAGGATAGTATGCAAATAATGACACAAGGGGGAAAAAATGAATGAACCATCACATTTAATATTTTGTGGGCTCCCCTTTGGCAGCAATAACTTCAACCAGATGCTTCCTGTAGCTGCAAATCAGTCTGGAACATCAATCAGAACTAATCTTGGCCCATTCTTCCCTACAAAACTGCTGTAGTTCATCAGATTCCTGGGATGTCTGGCATGAATCGCTGTCTTTAGGTCATGCCACATTTCAATGGGGTTCAAGTCTGGACTTTGACTTGGCCACTCCGGAATGTGTATTTTGTTCTTCTGAAACCTTTCTGAAGTTGATTTATTTCTGTGTTTTGGATCATTATGTTGTTACAGCATCCATCCTCTTCAACTGTCTGACAGACAGCCTCAGGTTTTCCTGCAAAACATTTGAATTCATTCTTCCATTAATGATTGCAAGTTGTCCAGGCTCCGAGGCAGCAAAGCAGCCCCCAATCATGATGCTCTCGCCACCATGCTTCACGATGGGGATGAGGTGTTGATGATGGTGAGCTGTTCCATTTTTCCTCTACACATGACGTTGTGTGTTACTCCCTAAAAAATTAAGTCTGGTTTCATCAGTCCACAAAATATTTTGCCAAAACTTCTGTGGAGTGTCCAAGTGTCGGGGAGTGTCCAAGTGTCTTTTTGCGAACATTAAACGAGCAACAATTTTTTTCTTTAGACAGCAGTGACTCCCACCGTGGAGTCCTCCCATGGACATCATTCTTAGCCGTCGTTTTACAAATAGTTAAAGTGTGCACAGACATATTGGACTGTGCTAGTGATTTCTGTAAGTCTTTAGCAGACACTGTAGGGTTCTTTTTTAGCTCTCTGAGTATTCTGCGCTGAACTCTTGGCGTCATCTTTGGTGGAAGGCCACTCCTTGGGAGCGAAGCAACAGTGCCAAACTCTCCATTTGCAGACAACTTCTCTGACTGTCGATTGATGAACATCCAGACTTTTAGAGATGGTTTTATGTCCTTTCCTAGCTTTATACATATCAAAAATCCTTGATCGTAGGCCTTACGACAGCTCTTTTCACCGAGCCATGATGCACATCAGACAATGCTTCTCTCAAGACAATTTTTATCAGGTGTGTGCTTAGTAGTGGGCAGGGCAGGTTAAAACCACTCATCAGCGATTGGGCACACAACTGACTTAAATTGTTTGGTAAAAATTGGTTGAAATTGCTCTTTAAGTCTCCTTAGGCTGAGGGTTCACTTACTTATTTTTCCCCCTTCTGTCATTGATTGCATGCTATCCTCATTAAAATATAAAAACGTTTTAATGTTTGGTTGGGTTTAGTTAAAGCAGACAGTATTTTTTCCATCTGTGTGATTTAGACAAAGATCAGATGACATGGGATGGTGTTTTTTTTGCAGAAATGTGAGAAATTCCGAAAGGCTTGGGTACTTTTTCATACCACTGTATTATGAGATTCCCTTGGCACGTTATATTTGTGATGCATGATAAGGATTTAGACTCTATATTTTTTCAAACTTTATTAAAGCCCCAAAACCTTTGATCACATTATGATATGTATTATATATATAGCGGAAAACACTCAGGTGACTTGAAGTTCCGCTCTGAGACCCCCAATTTGGCCACATTTCAGAAATGTCCTATATGCACGTGTGATTCATCATTGGAAAGCTTAAAATCTCTATTTTCTGGGGAAAGAAAAATTTTGAACAGTGGTAAATTTTTTGACACCTTAAAAATAGGTCAAATCAGGTGAGTGAAAAATAGAAATTTTTGACACCTTTGAAATTTTCTTCAAGTTTCTCATTCGCAAAAGGTTTTGGAACCCATTCTGGTACATAATAAATAAGGAACACTTCAAGATGATCCCCCTTTGTCTACTCAAATCTTTGATAATCAATATGCATGCACTAAGACATGTGGGTGGATAAAGAATAATAAAGGAAATTGGTGTGTGAGTAAATGTAGATTTAATTTTAGAGATTTAATTTAGTGTTTTATTTTGTAAATAAACATGGCTAAACGGGGAGTTAGCTATATAGTAAATGATAACTTTATTGAATACAGTTTTTGATTTGCCTTTATCTTGATCTGTGCAAAGAAAAAAACATTTCCAGTGGAATTTTAGGGGTTAAATTCCAATACCATAATATTTTAATTTTTGCAGTGGGCTTTTATTTATTTTTTCCATTTATGATAAAAGAACGTGAATGTGAGATACTGAGAATAAAAGGCTCCATATGCATAAAGGGAACATATAAATGTGAGTATATAACACTATCTATCTATTGTATGTATTGTATGTTAGCCTTGAAGCCTTGGACCTAGGCCTTATGATTTAAGCATCTAATGTATGTAATCCATCGATATCATCCCATAATAAGCACTTCAAACAGCAACAAGGGTTCAAAAGATAATGGACAGCATGCTAGTCAGTTAGCCTGCTGTGACCAAAATTCGCGCGCTAGCGTTCGACTGCAATGTAAGTGTTTTTGTGGCTTTCCAGTACCTCGAGGTGAGAGCATGAGACAGCATAATTAAAGACACAATGATTTGAACGAGATATTATCGCATACTACCCTGTTTTTATCCAAAAACTTCGTGTAGCATGTATCATCGAGTGTCAAGACACAGCTGTGAATGGCCAAAGCTGGACTTTGTGGGGATTTTACAGAAATCACAGACAACAAGGAGTGGTTGAGATTTTCTTTTTCAAATATTTACCCTTTAAAATATATATATATATTTTTTTCAATGTTTCTTTGTTTGGATCAGTGGTGTTACCAGGATGCCAGGTGTGGGTGGGCATTAGTCTTACCTGGGGGGGCAAAAAAATAAAATAAAAAGCTAAGATGCTCAAGTAGGTCAAAATCCAGCATAGGGCTACTGTACCTTAAAACATGTTTTGTTTTCTCCTTGAGATAACTGTTTTTGTGATTTGGTCTAAACAAATTAAAGTTGATTTGATTTCATTTGACGTCGAACACATCCATAACTGAACAGTATGGACATGCAGGTGACAATGTTTTTTTTAGGTAACCTATTGTGGTTCGTTGGTTTTATTATTATTATTGTTATTCTTTGTTCCGCAGCCCCTTTGAGCTCAATTTGACCCCCTTTGAATGCTTCATAATGCGGCAAAATCGGCAGGCAGGTCAAGACAGGTGCAATCTTTCATACCCTGTAAAGACAAATTCCAAATACATTATGTAGCGCCCCCTAGCACTCATTCTTTGTCCCGCCGACACTTTGAATCCTATTTTGACCCCCTCAGAATGCTTCAAAACTCACCAAACTCAACAACCAGGTGAACACTGGTAAAAACTTTGATTAAATGTATAAAAAAAATAAATAAAAAAATCAAAATATGTGTAAATGTGTGTAGCGCCCCCTAGGAACAAAACCAACATTTTTTTTTTTTTTTTTTTTTTTTAAGGTGAAAGAGGAGGTAACAACGCAAAGGTTAAAACGTTTACAATTAAGCGATATTATAAGGTAGATATCCGTAATCTAATTACAGACACTATTTTTTTCATTGAGACATGATTTGTTTAAATTTAAATTTGTTTTTTTAAGTCATTTTTCTTTTAAACTAAATATTAGACATAAATTAATGATCCTACGCTAAAAATGGTAGACATTTCAAATAATAAATATAATTACTTACCTTCTTTTTATGGCTAGGCTGAAACATAAGTGGTTGCGCATTGTCTATAAACTGGGGTCTCCAGGGTAAAACGGACCAATTAAAAATAGTTATGGGGCATAATGCGCCATGAAATTGCTATGTCAGCATATAGACATATTGTTCTATCAAACACAACAGTTCTTTTGGGTTCTTTGGTTAAAGAGGGGTGCAAGAGAATAAACTGCTTTTTAAGCCTTGTTTGTGTTTTTCGCTGTATATTTTTTAAATTTTATTTTATTTATTCATTATTTTAATTGAAAAAAATCCCTGATGGACTGAGGGTGCAAAGTAGCAAGGGATTACTGTATATATGACCACTATCCAGTTGTTCTGGTATCACTGCTTTTTTGGTCCATATGATCACTGTTAATATGTAATGGAAAAGTATTCTTTTTCAATTTAGTATGATTGATTGTTTGTTTTTCGAGATGGTAATAAATTGCATGATTATTTTGCTCATGACTTGTATAGCGTGCCAGGTGAGTGTCATGCAAGCTTTATAATTGACACATTGTGAATTGTTGCCATACCCGTATCATTTTGACTTGCACGCCATCTTGGAAAAAGGCCCAGATCTGTGGCGCCATTTCCTCCCATGCCTTGCCCATTGTTTTTAGCCTTTCCAACTCTTCAAATGTACTGTTGGCCTGCAAGAGAGATGTGTGTCAATCATACACACACACACAAAAACAAATCAATCAATAAATAAATTACATTTAACAATGTGTGCTTATATGCAAATTTTGACTTGATGTCTACAGTCATTATTCACAATGTGTACATGTTCTTTGTATGTGAATACATAACTGCCATACTTTTAATCTATCCTCAGAAGCTTCTGTGACATAACATTCCCACACCAAACTCTCTCCCCAAACAGGCTTTGCAAAGACAACACACACGTTCTCACACAAAGAATTTCCGTGAGCCCTGCGCTTTAGATAACCAGCGAATGTGTGACAAACACGACCTGTGCCAAAATGTCAAATATTTACCACAAGCTTATCTTGAAATCCGAAATATGTGTAACTACAGTGCTTTGTGTGTGCGTGTATGCGTGAACAGCAAATGCTACTTGCAAGTTGAGAGCCATTTTAACATTCAATCATGTGCAGTGGGGGGTGAACATGCTCAAGAGTACACCCAATTAAACGCCTTCCTCTTCTGTATGTCTGATTTTGGGTGACAATAGGGACAATGGAGCCAGGGTGACAATGGAGGCCGTTGGTCCATTGCATTCACACAGAGCAGTGAATCTTAGTCAAGTTCCCACAAGTGAGTGCTTCCTTATAGTTGGACTGTAGAGGGTTGCCTAAGGTCACTTCTTGATTCAAAACACGATTAGTATGTGCTTTTGCTTATTTACATGGAGTTAAATATAATGGTGTAATCACGTATTACTGACTGTTGACTTCCTTTAACTTTGAGGTAAACGCATATTTGCTTTAATGTTAGGGTGTGTTAAACATATTAAGTCTTTGGCATCACTGCTGAGCTGCTGTCGAGAGCAAAGGCTTGAGCAAACATTCCTATTCATTGCATACAGTGCTTTAGGTGTAACTTACAGGTATGACAATACCGAACTTAATGATGCTGAGGCGAATGAGCATGCTCAAGTTTAGCCAACGAGTGAATGCCACTGATAAAATTCCTCTGTTATACCATTTACGTAACAGGAAACCATTCATCAGCTGTATTTGTGAAGTTGCATAACCGTATGGATGTGGATTTCTTGCCACTATTCAAATGGTCCCTTGTATTTTTGTTCCAATGTGCTTGGAAATGTTTGTTTTCACTCCTACTTGGTTAGATTTGAGCTCAAAATACCCTGGGAAACATTAATAGGCACTACAACTCATCCTTCTTCCTGAACCTGACAACGAGTAAGAAGAAACTAATAACGTAATAATTATAGTGATAATACCCTCGTGAGGATAAAGCGGCATGGAAAATGAATGAATGAATGAATAACCCAGATAGCAGACCGACGGTGAATAAACAAAATCATCAGTATGGTTGAGATTTAAATTTTCGCCAACAAACAATGTTGAATCAACATTGCAAATACCGATGACACCTGACAGTGACGTTGAAAAAACATTGTTTTATGGTGTGTCAGGCGATGATTGGGTTAACATTGTTTTATAGTTGATGAAATAATGTTGACAAATAGTAGATTTTTGATTGACCGGGAAATATGATTGAAAAGTAGGAGGACTTATGGTCAAAAATAGTTGTGTTCGTGGCTGAGCGGGAAGATAGCGTATCACCTCAAATGAACTCCACTGGAAACGCCTCATTTAATGATAGCCTTACTTAAAGGTAAGCCTGTTGCTTTTCTTCAGAGACTTTTTCAGCAATGATATCTTACGGAAGAATAAACCGCGTTTGTCAACAAAGTTGTATATGAAAGAGTTTGCCTGACACAACATGACAAAGTTGCCAAAATCGTAAGAAACGGTGCATTTGCTGTGATTGTCATACAAGCGAAGACCTACGTAGCCTGGATGTTAGCTAAGTAGAACTTAGTTTAGCCAAACGTAATTCTTTTTCCAATGAAAGCGCTAAATTCACTGGATATGACACAATCAAACGATCTAAATCTATCGAACATCAAGACAGTGCGATCATTTTTCTATCGTAGCTAGCTAACTAGCTAGCGCCATTCCCACATGTAGCCCAAGTTTGGAAACTAGAAAACTCACTTAACCACAAAATACTGAAGTATGTTAAACTAACCCATGATAACTGCTTGAACTCCTTGATATGAATTAACTAACTTAACTTAATTAACCGTTTTGTTTGTATTTTTGAGATTCACTGAAGAGGCAGATAGGGATGGACATTTGCTGCTCTTATGCAGAAGTGGCTACAGGGGTGTCCAAACTTTTTGCAAAGGGGGCCAGATTTGGTGTGGTAAAATTGTGGGGGGCCGACCTTGGCTGACGTCCTTTACGTAGAACAATATATTTAAGCGAATTTTAGCAAGCCATTCTGTGTGTCACATTTGCTTTATTATTATTATTTTTATTTGATAATTTCAAGAATCTCGCAACTAGCCTTTGTGGCGTTCGACTCTAAGGATATTGCTGCTTTGAAATTAAACTAGCTTCAAGTTGTTTCAGTTTCTCGCTGCGTATCTTCCCTGTAATCTTGTCGTACATGTCAGCGTGTCTTGTTTGGTAATATCGCCTCACATTGAACTCTTTAAAAACAGCGACTGTCTCTTTGCAAATGAGGCAGACACAGTTGTTCTGTATTTTAGTGAAGAAATAGTCCAATTTCCACCGATCCTTAAAGCGTCGGCCGTCACAGTCAACTTTTTTTTTTTTTTTTTTTGAAAATTGGAAGTCATGCGTCACACGGGGTAACGTTGCTTAGAGTGCTGCTGCCTTTTAGTGGGTAAATGAGGAGCAGCATTTAATGTGTAAGCTACTTCATATGCTGGTAGCAGTACTGCTGACCAATTTGTTAAGTCTGTGTGCAGGCCAGACATTATTGATCTTATGACAGAGGCTGGGGGCCGGATGAAATTTGAGCACGGGCCGCATTTGGCCCCCGGGCCGCACTTTGGACAAGCCTGGGCTACGCTATGCCCCAGCCCGCGTTGGTGGCAAAGTTCGCTGCGAAGCTCGTCAGACTGAGGAGGAGGCTTAAAGAGCATACGACAGGAGAAAAAAAGTCTTAAATAGCATTATTATGTGAATTAGAATCATATTTTGAGAGGATTCGACTATTTACAACAATTTAGCAAAGCGCAGATGACGAGAAATTAGTCTTTTAATCTGCCGGTTAGCCACGCCTACCATTATAGGGCTCTAGCGTCCCCAACAGGTGGATGACGTCAGCGGGAGACTCGGCTCATCGGTTTTACTATTCAGCCCATTGAGGGGAATTATTCAGAATGAGGAAAACGCGACGAAGAGAGCCACAAAATGTCATTGTTTCAGTCTCTCTACTCCAATATTTTTACAGGATATTCTTTTTATCCTAGTATTTTTCCCCAATAGCTAAAAAAATGGCTTGAGAAGGACTAGTCAGCCCGTCGAGGGGGAACTATTCACAACGAGGAAAACGCGACGAAGAGAGCTGCAAATTGTCATTGCTTCTGTCTCTTTACTTTAATATTTTTACAGGATATTCTTTTCATCCAAGTATTTTCCCCACTTGCTAAATAAATGACATGGTCATGACAAATAACAGTCTTGTGCTAAATGGAATATGAAATAATAAAAATGCACTTATTCAGGACGACATGGCAAAAATACTCCATAATGCTTAAAACTGTCGACTTCACCTTTACTGTCGCACCTCCCGAACGATATTTTATGACACCTAAATCGGACATATGTCATTTCCCTTCCCCGGCTTCAGAGAATGTAAACAAACCAAGAGGCGTGACAGCTAGCCGACATGCTAACCCGAACCGAGTGATGTTTTAAAGTCTTCGAAGCGGAAAATCACACATAACTAGCCCGGATGTTTTGACATGACGACAGGGTTGTCGACTGTCTTCGCCGGAGAGGAATTTACAGCTCATTCCCCGGAGGATGGCGGCTGCAGTTGTTGTGCAGCTAACGTGCAGCTAATGTGCATGAGGAGAGCTTTTCACATGCCTATCAATGATCAAACCTAAGTAGTCCTTAATTTAAAGAAAGTTTGTAGTGTTTACTTTGTAATCGCTGTATTCGCGGCTATTTTTAACTCAAAGTTGCAATTTCTGATCGGTCGGAAAATTTGACAGAACACCGGGCACATGAGGACAATAAGCCGAATGTAGTGCTCTATCGGCGGGTAAATGTGCGACAAGCCGCCGGTGTTGTGCTGAAAAATAGCCGCCTCGCATGCATGTCAGCCATAAAATGTAAGCCACCTACATATTAAAATGATCCCAGTATTTCACATAATACAAAACACAATGTGATAACTTTACTGAGCGTTAATGAAGTTTTCTATTGCTGTGATTCAATTAAAAATAATTTGAAATCCAGCCGAATTTTTATTTTTATTATTTATTTATTCATCGTTAAATTATTTATCTGATATGTATATATGTTAGAGCTGTCAAATTTATCGCGTTAACGGGCGGTAATTAATGTTTTAAATTAATCACGTTTAAATATTTAACGCAATTACCACACCCAATCGCACTTTGCCGCAAACAGAGTACAATGGCGCTGTTTTACGTATATACAAAGCTAAGAGGCAGCATCAAGTGAAAGGAGTAGATACAAGCATTCATTGGAGCCATGCTTATAACTGGTAAAAGCTTTGACATCTTTTCCACAACATCTATATCTATTGTGGGAAGCGACGTGGGGAAGATTGGAGTTGATCTTTTTCCTAACACCCTGTGTGGTGCCCAACGCAGATAAGATATACCATTTGAAGCCACCACACACAGTCATGGTTGGCCAACTTGCCACCATGCATTTGGGCAGAACAGTTAAGGCGCTACAGTATCATTGACTGAAAGCTCAACAAATACACTAGATGGCAATATTTAGTCCCAATATACAAAATCACATTTATCCTTTAAAAATTACAAGTCTTTCTATCCGTGGATCCCTTTCACAGAAAGAATGTAAATAATGTTAATGCCATCTTGTGGATTTATTGTTATAATAAACAAATACAGTACTTATGTACAGTTTGTTGAATGTATATATCCGTCTTGTCTTATCTTTCCATTCCAACAATAATTTACGGAAAAATATGGCATATTTTAGAAATGGTTTGAATTGCGATTAATTACGATTAATTAATTTTTAAGCTGTGATTAACTTGATTAAAAATTTTAATCGTTTGACAGCCCTAATACATGTATATATAATTTTTTTTATCGTTCATGGGTATTTTATAGTCAGCCTAGCTGTTTCATCGGTCTATAAATAAAGCAGGAGCTCTTAATATAAGCATATTTGAAAGCATTCATAGCATCACGGTTGAAAATGAAGGAAAATTTAACATTGATTCAGCATTGCTCCAATATTATTAATACTCGAAATGACGTTAAGGTTTTCAACAATGGATTTCAACGTTGGAACAACATTAATCGAGGGTTCAAAAGTGATAAAAAATCAACGTCGGGTGTCAGCATTGATTCAGCGATATAAGATTGAAAGTGGAATGTTGATTCAACTTCTGTCTGCTATCTGGAAAAATATACTTTATATACCGTGGATCTAAAAATAGAACATGGTAGCTTTAGAAAGTGAGCAAACCCCTCCATCATGGTTTTATGATGGTATCGTAATAAGTGAAGAGAAACAAAAAGTATTTATACAACCAGTACACAAACCCACAAATCAAATGAATCGCAAAATGAGCTGTTCAGTTTAGTATTCATGTTACGGTTAAAAATAAATTAAAAATGTGGCAAAAGTAATATATTTCAGTCCTTTTCCCAGGGGATAATTTGTGCCAGATCCGACCGGAACAGGATCTGGCACCTCTTGATTTTGGCCTCCCTGTGTTCCGGGACTTATTTGGGCAGATCTGGCACCTCTCGTGTAACATACAAAAATGTTGTTGTTTTTTAAACTTTGGAAATTTGCGGCATCTGAGGAGCAAGCAGCCAGGATCAAACAGTATTTCAACATGCCAAAAATACAGTTGCATTTACTGTCTCTTTTCAAAAAGGAGGAAGATGGTTTAAAACGAGTCAGAAAAGCAACACCCGGCGATGAAGGCAGCAACAACGATCGTGCTAAAGGGCCGAACCGGTGTTCGGCAATACCTTCCTACGCGGCGAACACAATGCTCAGCGCGCTTGCGGAAGCATCTGAAAGCATGCACTCATCAGTTAAAAGGGGCGAGAATTCACTATTTTTGTTTTGGTCAAGTTTTTTATTAAAAATACTTTTTGCATGTATTTCCCTCTCATACTTTTAACCATTGTGCTTTTTGGTGGTAGCTTTAAAGCAGTTGGCCATATTAGTCACTTAGCGTATTTAAATTATCCTTAGTTGATATAACTACATTTAAGTATTTTCTTAAGGCATTTTTTTTTAGTATGTTCTGCCTGTATGCATCTAAACAAAACAAGTTCAGAGCACACGGTAGTACTTTGGGTGTCAAATTCGCCTCATGTTTCGCCGATGTAGGACATTTTGACAGAACACCGGGTGCAGCAGGGGGCTAGCTCCACAGCAGCTAGTCAGGTTCACGGACAGCCAGCCAAGCCGGGGCAGGAGGCTGCTACCTTGGCAGCAGCTGGTCAGGTTCAGCGCCACCCGGATTAGGGGCCAGCTACAGTGCCAGCAGTCAGACAGGTGGACCACCAACAGCTGGAGCAACAGGCCAGTACCCTGATGGGAAATTCGGGTTTGGGCTGCACAATTTGAAAGACGGTGGGAACTTTGGGGCCAGAGAAGACCGGAGGGATGAAACTCGCAAAAGAATGGGTTTGTGTTGTTTATTGTAATCTCAGATTTTTTTTTAATGTTTTACAAGTTAGACCTGTTGAGAAAATAATTGCTGACTGTGTGCTATAAGTCCCACCTGTGGTTATGTGGGCAATTACCTGTGCTGTGCAGAGTATAGCCTAAATAATTGAAAATTGTTCTCATAACATTTATACCATGGATATTATCTGAAATTGAGGCTTGTAAATCTCACGGCATGGCAAGTGGGCATTTGCGTGTTGTTTTCAGCACCATTTTTTGCGTACGTTCTGGGACCTCTGCCCATCTCGTCATCCCTGCGCTGTTATATGTACTTTGGCACCTTCTGATTTACAAATTAAGCACTGGTGATAATAAACACAAAAACAGTACATTCATCATTCAGCACAGACTTTTAAGGCTAAAGCAACATTGCATATTCTCACTGGCCGAGAAAAGAAAACAAATCTTACCATATATGCGTGTGGCCAAGCCAAGATTCAGACTGACTACACATAAAATGTTACATATTGTGAACATGCGACGGAAACTAATGCGCATTTTCGTCTCGTTCTCGTTAGATGAAAACTGGCATTAGGCTCGTTATGTTTTAGTCTCCCAAAACACGTTTTTAGCTGGTTATTGTCTCGTGATGGTCATGAAAATGTGTACGTTGACGAAATATTTTCGTTATCGTCATCGTTGACAAAAACAACACTGCTGTACATGATACAGTGACATCAAAGAGTTCTTCTAATAGAAACCTATTGTTTATACAGTATATCCTATACTAATGATTGCGTGTTAAATGAATGCCCTAGGTGTAAAAGTAGTGATTGATTGATTGCAGTAAAAATCATCTTAAAAATATAATTTTAGATCATATTTTTCATTTATATATAGAGTATTGTATTTTCCGCACTATAAGGTACATCTGAGTATAACGAGCACCTTCAATTAATGGCCTTTTAAACAAAACAGTTTTCATGTATAGGGCACACTTCATTATAAGGCGCAGTACTAGTAGTAGTAACAGTAGTACAGTGGTACCTCTACATACGAAGTTAATTCTTTCCAGGACCTTGTTTGTAAATGGAAATGGTCATATGTTGAGCAGGATTTTCCCATATGAATAAATTATAATTCCATTAATTCATTCCACAGCCCAAAAATCTACACTAAATCCTTAATAAATACTGCTAGTTGTATTACAAATAGCAAAAAAAATTAATTATTAATAATTCCGGTACAATAAAATAATAATGATAATAATTCCTGTAATAATGTAACAAATCGGGTTCTAATATGGCGGAGCTGTTTCGCGTGCTGTACCTGAACGCACCGCATCGCTGACGTGAAAGAAAGAGGGAGCAGTGCAGTTGAGAGTTTACTTTCACTTTTAATATTTTGTTGAGAACACCGTCAACTGCAGCGGACAGTAGGCGTGTTGTGTTGGACAAGTTCTGAAATAAATAATAAAAACCTGACAAAGCTGGCGATTTCTTTGGGGATTTTACCACAGTAATAATTGTCACCTTAACTTATAAAGACTAGCGAACGGAGGTCGAATGAGGACCATGGAGATCGAAGACATTCTACAGCTGTACTGTTGAGCCAGTTCACATATTTGCACCCAAAACTCATATTTTTCTATCATTTGCATCTTCATTTCAATAGTGAGCGTCACCTTTTTTTCTTTTTTCACCACTAGTACTAACCTTTTAGAAACCTGTGTTGATGCGTCTATGTGCGACGCTGTCATGTCGTCGTATTTCGAGCATGTTGTCGGATGTAGAAACAAATGGCGAGTCAAATTTTACGTCGGATGTCGAAAAGATCGTGTGTCGAAGCGATCGTATGTCGATGTACCACTGTAGTTGGGTTGCGTTATGTATCCACTACATGGAGCTGAAGGTCATGTCATGATTAACCAATATTAATCCATATACAAGGCATATTGAGTTTTAAGGCGCACTGTCAGCTTTTGAGAAAATTGGAGGCCTTTAGGTGCGCCTTATAGCGTGGAAAATACGGTAATATCTTTATAAATGATAGTTCTAAAAATAAAACAAATACCTTATCATAAAATTCTGGGAATCACTGTTCATGCCTGAACTACAGTGTTCTACTGGTTGCTATCAAATAGTATGCATAACTGCTGCATGACTGATTAAATCAAAAATGGATTCCGCAAACAAATAGACAAAATTCCTAGTTAAAAAAAAAAAAAAACACAAGGATTACACTAATGCTAAGTAAGAGTATCCACATTTCCTTGACTATGCATGAGTTGCAAATTGGTTTGAGTTAGGGTTAAAGTCCCAAAAAATAGATGAACCGTTTAGTGCAGACATGTCCAAAGTCCGGCCCGGGGGCCAAATGCGGCCCATTGTCAAATTTCATCCGGCCCCCAGCCTCTGTCATAAAGTCAATAACATCTGGCCCGCACACAGACTTAATAAATTGGTCAGCAGTACTGCTTACACACTAAATCCTGCTCCTCATGTACCCACTAAAAGGCAGCAGCACTCTAAGCAACATTACCCCGTGTGTCCATTTACTCCCAATTTTCTAAAAAGGCGACAATTAACAAAAAAACAAAGAAGGTTGACTGCGACGGCCGACGATAGGGGGAAATTGGACTATTTCTTCACTAAAATACGCAACAACTGTGTCTGCCTTATTTGCAAAGGGACTGTTTTTAAAGATTTCAATGTATGGCGATATTACCAAACAAGACACACTGACATGTAGGACAAGATTATAAGGAAGATAGGTAGTGAGAAATTGAAGCAACTTGAAGGTACCGAATTTTTCGGACTATAAGTCGCAGTTTTTTTCATAATTTGGCAGGGGGTGCGACTTATGTGTGAAATTATTAACACATTCTATCATTTCACATGTTATTTTGGTGTTTTGGAGTGACACTGATGTTTTGGTAAGCTTGTTAGCATGTTCTTTATGCTATAGTTATCTGAATAACTCTTAATAGCTATGTTACGCTAACATACCGGCCGCATTCGCATTTCGTTGTTCATGTAACATTATCATACTGTACACTTATTCAGTATCTTGTTTTCTATTATATTTTTATTTTAAATTGCCTTTCAAGATGACATATCCGTTCTATGTATTGGATTTTATGAAGTAAATTTTCCCCTAAAATGCGACTTATATTCCGGTGCGACTTATATGTTTTTTTCCTCTTCGTTGGGCATTTTATGGCTGGTGCGACCTATACTCAGGTGCGACTTATTGTCCGAAAAATACTGTAGTTTAACTTCACAGCAGTATTTCGCAAGAGCCCGAGAGTCGAAAGAGAACGCCACAAAGGCTAGTTGTGAGATTGTTGAAATTATTAAAAATAATAATAATAATGAGGCAAATGTGACACACAGAATGGCTTGCTAAAATTTGCTTAAATACATTGTTCTACGTAAAGGACGCCAGCCATTGTCAGCCCCCCACATTTTTACCACATCAAATCTGGCCCCCTTTGCAAAAAGTTTGGACACCCCTGGTTTAGTGCAATTGTGGGTGTGCGTGTGCCTATGTGTTTGTGTTCACGCGTGCAGGAAGGGAGTGCTAAAGGGCGGCATTTGTGGTCACACATTTTTTGAGGGAAAACTGAATTGCTGATACATCTCGAGGAAAAACCATGGCGCCAGGAGACTGTGACTGTCATGGCGGCCGATAGGCTTGCGTTCCTCCATTGCGAGCAAGCCATCCATGACCGCTGCTATCCCGCTGTGGGGCTTTGACCAACAAGTATCAACATCTAGATACAAAGGCTGGGACAAGACATGGGGAAAGTTGATCCCCTACTGAGGGGGAAAAGGCATTGTTCCCTGCAGCGTGCTTTCTGTGCTCAACAGAACATAGAAGTAGTAGAAAGAAAAATCTTTTATCTTTTTCTCTTTTTTATGTCCGTGTAAAGCAACACTAAAAAGCACTCTGTTGCCAACGTGACTTACATTTCTTATGATCATTCTGACAGCAGGTGAGTCAGGCGCGTATAAGATCTTTCCCATTAACATGGGCTTAAGGGAGTTCCACACGATCCTAGTGGCAGGGTTGGATTCCAGTTCGCTCATCAAATCGTTGCAGAAAGGAGCTGCAGGGCAAATAGTACATTATACAAACCATGCATTCCAATGGGATGATAAAACATGGTGTGGATCTCTTAAGATTTGTTCTATAATTCATTGCAACGAGCGCTAAATCGGAATTTATATTCAATATACTTCATTGAGACTTTTTAATGTTAGATTCTGACAGATTTGCAGTCCATCATGGAAACATATGAATATAAGCTAAAAACAGCTTAAACATGGTGTACATTTGAGGATGCTGCAGGATTTTAAGATACATTGAGATGTTTTACTTACTAGTGCTGTTGTCATAGGTGTGCTGGCTCTTTCTTCTGCCAGTGCTTATGCCAAGAAAAGCTTTGTAGTTGTTGTCCTCATACCAGTTAAAGGAAGCCACTCTGGAGAAACCGCCACCAGTGTAGCCGCAAATGAGGCTGGAAGCAGCAGCCATTACCTGCTTGAAGGATGGCTCACTCTGGAAGAGAGGAGTCATGACCTGGAAGAGATCCCGGGTGCTGCTTCTCTGGAACAACTGTCAGGAGGTTTGGATAAAGTGAACTGGTCATAATAGAGAACTATCACATTTAATTTCAAATTTGCTTACTCATAGGGTGACCATATTTTGATTTCCAAAAAAGAGGACACTCAGCCCGGCCTCATGATACTTGAATTTTACTCGAAGTTCACTCAAAGATGCCGATATCACTTTAATATATTTAAAGTGTGTCCCCTCACTCTGGGTGGAAAAATGCAGTTTGAAAAAAGATAAAAATAATAATATATATAGAATGCAGACCCATTGAAATGTAGTCCAGTCAATACACATACACACAGTAGGCTATGTGCCAACTAAACATTTTTATAAATTACTATCACGACAATTGTCCTTGACGAATTGTTATTCCCATTCAATTGGTATTCTCATTCAATGTTCTAGATTGCACACAAACAATAACCGAAATAAACTGACAAACTATTCAACCAGCATGTTTCCAAACGTAGCAGTTCAAAACTACGTTTCCCATAATGCCTAGCGTGGTTTAGCTTCCTGATAGCTAGCTGAGGCAAAAATCAAACTTTGCTATAAAAGTTTACAATCATCGGCAGCGCAACGATGCAACACCAAACGGGATTTTACAGTCAAAGCTCTGACAGAAGTCAACAGTTGCCATTATATACGTATTTATCGTAAAAAACTTAACAACTGGGCAGGCGTTGTGGCCAAATAATGCCTCATGATAGGGGTAAACTGCCAACAAAAACAAGAAGAACTACTCCTTCCCTTCCTACTGCTAGGAGCCATGTCATCGCAGGCAGGCGCTGCCACCCAGCGGTCGGAGGGATTCTCTTCAAATTGGTCCCGTGAAAAATCATAAAAACCAGACATTTTTATGAATTTAAAAAATCTGCCCGGACGACGAGGATACTACGTGAAAGTAGGACTTGTCCTGGCAAAAGAGGATGTTTGGTCACCCTACTTACTCATAGACTTCATTACTTTGCTAACAGAGTAGCATTGTACTGCGACAATATACGTAAAATAAACGTGCACGGTTTCTGTGCTTTTAATCAAGAATCGAGATTGTTTGACGTCCATATCTATGAAGAATGCGGGGATTTAAGCATTTATTCACAAGAATTTTTGCCAGAAAAGCTCCTTTTACACCAGGCGGCCGCTAGCCTCATTCGCTAACATAGTAGCATTGTACTACGACATATAGGGCCTATACGTAAAATAAACGCTAACTGCACATTTTCTTTGCTTTTAACCAAGAATGGAGACTGTTTTACTTCCAAAGCTATGAAGAATTTGGGGATTTAAGCATTTATTCACAAGAATTTTTGCCAGAAAAGCTCCTTTTACACCAGTCGGCCGCTATCCTCATTCGCTAACATAGTAGCATTGTACTACGACATATAGGGCCTATACGTAAAATAAACGCTAACTGCACATTTTCTTTGCTTTTAACCAATAAGCAAGACTGTTTTACATCCATATCTATGAAGAATTCGGGGATTTAAGGATTTATTCACAAGAATTTTCGTCAGAAAAGCTGTTTACGCCAGGCGGCCGCTATTCTCTTTCACTAACAGTATATAATGTATAATGATAATAAAGGGCTATCCTATTCAATAATAAGTTGTGATTGTATATTAATAATCTATTTACATATTATTCATAATTGATTGCATGTTTTCCTCAAGTATTACGTTTTTGATGTTCAATTGAGCTGTTGAAAAAATTAAGTTGCTATTTTGGTCAAAAACTGTTATGATATGTTAAATATTGCTATTGATTCTATATTTGGTGATTTTTGTGCATCTAGTGTAAAATCTGAGAATTTTATAGCCTTTTTAAGTTGTGTTATACTTGTATAAAATATAACTATTTTAGGAATATATAGGTATATATAGGTGCCTGTTTTGATTTTAGGTCGGTAGCAGCTTTGGTTTTGTAAATATTTGAATTTGAAGTTTTTGAAAATAGGCCCCCTATGAATCGGCCCCGTTTTCCGTGTCATGTCAATAGGTTATGAAGTCTATGACTTACTAATGCCTAATCTAATGAATGATGTGTGGAATATACTGTACGAAAAGGCTGCAACAACTAATCGATTAAGTCGATTAATAAATTAGTTGCCAACTAATTTGATCATCAATTTTTCCCAGCAGTTATTGGCAGTCCCATTTGGGTCCTTGTTTGTGTGCAATGCAGTTGTGGAATGTAACGAAGTAAAAGTATTTAATTACTTAAGTACATTTTTGTGTATCTGTACTTTACTTGAGTACAATTATGAAGTGGCCCTTTTTACTGTTACATCACTACATTTTACAGCACGCATCTGGTACTTTTGAATCTACTACATTTCAAATTGTCACTCGCGTTACAAGTTGCTTTTGTTTGTTTGTTTTTTGTAATTGTGAATTGATAGTTTCATTTTCATGCCTCCGGTGCAATCGACAATCCCCGTGCAACTATACCGTAACTGAGCACTAGAGGCGGCAATATGAGTACGAGCAAAATTTGGCAGGTGAACAAGATATTGGCCAACAGCGAACAGCTCACCTTCAAATGGGTGGATGCCGCACACTCTTGTACAGCAGTTGGCAATGTCCACATGATAGTTGCTTGCAATCCGCAATTAAGCTAAAATTTGAAGTTTTTCGAGCTTGTTAAGCTTCTGTTTAAAGTTCAGTCAATTTTATTGTTTTTTTTTCCATTCTGCACAGGAGCAGTCAATTAATTTTCTGGTTCTTTGGATATTGGCTCAGATCTCTCTGTGTTATGTAAATGGCGGAAAACACAGACGAGGCTGAAAGAGCAGTTTCTACTCTTGCACCCCTCTTTAACGTAAACTGCTGTATTTTAAGCCAAAAGAACTGTTGGGTTTGATAGAACAATATGTGTATATGCAGCCATACCAGTTTCAAGGTGCATTAAGCCCCCGAACTATTATTAATTTGTCTGTTTTACTCTGGAGACCCCCATTTATAGACACCACGCAACCGCTTTTGTTTCAATCAAGCCATAAAAATAAGGTAAGTAATTATATTTATTATTTGAAATGTCTATCATTTTTAGCTTAGAATCATTAACTGATGTCTAATATTTAGTTTAAAAAAAAAACGACTTTAAAAAATTATTCACTCGTTTATTTTATTTGTATTTTTACGTCACAATTTTTTTAAAAAGTGTCTATAAATAAGTCACGCATATTTACCTCATAACTATCACTTAAAAGTACTTTTTTTTGTGACTGTTGCATTTTCCCCATTATTTTAGATGATTAATAATCGATCCCAACAAAGAAAAAAAAAAAAGCGTTTAAAAGAATAAATATATAAAAAAGAAAATCTCGACCACTCCTTGATGCCTGCGATTTCTGCATCTCGACCCTTGTTTTATTACCATGTTTCACCCCTAAAATCCCCCAAAAATCCGGTTACGACCATTTACACCTGTGTTTTGACACTCAGTGATTGTTACATGGAGTTTCTGGATCGAAACAAGGTAGGTAGTGGTACACGATAACATCTCGTTAAATCATGGCGTCTTCAGTTGCGCTCTCGAGTGCTCTCACCTCCAGTTGGGTTTTGCTGTTTATTTTATTTTTTTTAATGCCCTCCTGTTCAAAAAAATTCTTCCTACAGAAAATTGAGATTTTCAGCTTTCCAATGATGTATCACACATGCATATAGGACAATTCTGAAATTTGGCAAAATTGGGGGTCTCAGAGCAGAACTTCAAGTCACCTGAATGTTTTCCGCCACAGATGTAGATATAGATATGCATATGCATATGGATATTACATTTTTGCATTGGAAGAAAATACTTTTACTTTTTACTGGTAAAGTAAATTTTAAAGCAAGTATTTTTGTACTTTTACTTGAGTATTTTTGTTCTTAGATACTTGTACTTTTACTTAAGTAAAAAAAAAAAAAAAAAAAGAGTACTTTATCCACCACTGGTGTAATGTGAGGCTGTGTGCGCACACCAGTGATTAGAGCAAGTGAGAGAGAGTTCACTGCTACACTCAGGCTGGGTTGCTTAATCAATAATATTACGAAGTGTCGAGAGTTACATTGTGTTTTCTGTTGTTAGATCCAGTGTGCTTCCGTCAGAGGTGAGTAAATTAAGCCAATTGTAATATTCGCATTCTTTGTTGATGAGATGGTACTACTTAGCACGGAGCGCTAAGCTAGTTAGCGACTATTCTAATCAGTGTGTTAAGTGTCTGTTTGTATTGTGTTTTGGAGAGGCATATTAGCAATTGAGTTATTGTTAGATATAAAGTTGTCTCATTTCTTTTTATAAAGAAACCACACACATAAACCCATTTATATAACAGCTTAAAGTCTCCTTTCAACACAAACTGCCATTCAAACTGTAAATTGTCATACAAGAGTGTGCTTTGAAATTTGATGTGGATTGTATTTATGGACAACTGTGTCTTAAAGAAAACAGATTCATTGCAGTCTGCCTCCTCCTCATTTGATTTTGTTGTTTAGTTTGTTTAAAGAAAATAAATAAGGCATTGACAATTAATGTCAGCGTTTTCCAACAAGAAAAAAATGGCCAATCAGCAGCACTTTTTTAAAAATTTAATGAACAGGACTGGACTAAACAGGTCATTTTTGTGTACTGAGAAATTATTTTTATGTTTTATACACAGAACCTTTATTATAAACTTTAACAAGTTTTATGTGCTTGAACCAGTACAGCTGTAGACAGTTAAGTCAGGAAGCTGTAATAAAATATTATTTTTTAAGGAAATAGTCATCCATTTGGCTTCATTGTTGCTTACAACTTGACCAAAACAACTTTAAGGTAAATTATAAAGGTAACTGAATAAAGTGACATTCATCTGATTAATCGATTATAAAAAATAATCGTGAGTTGCAGCCCTAAATAAAAGGTTATCAGTAGGTATTGTTAAGTTATTATGGACAAAAAAAACAACAACAATAAAGAACGACTAGCTTATTTTAAGCATTAAACTCTTGTTCATGACTAGATGCTTCACCTATTTATGCATCGTTGTTTATATTCATAATACGATGCTAAAAAATATATTATTAACATGACATAAGGGCGCAGGCATTGGATCCAACTAGTTCTGGCTCATTATGTAAATGTTTTGGAGACCAAAGAGCCTGATCTTTATCTAACCTTCTTCATGTACTCTAAATGATAGCAAGGCCCCTTTAGGCCACCCCCCCCCCCCCCCCCCCCCCTCTCCGCGTCTGTGTTTACGTAAAAACTGAAGCAGAAGGAAGCCAATGTTTCCTGCTTAACTATAAATAGCAGGCGGTGAACTTTTGAATGGGACTCAAGAAAAATGCACGAGTGCGCTGTTACCTCTTGTAGCTTGTCTGAGGCAGCAGACACCACCTGGACCCAAAAGTGAATGTTGATGCCTTCTGAATTACGGTCCAAAATGCGAGGAAGCTTGAAGAAGAGACACAGAAAAAATATTGTTAGATTCATTCATTCATCTTCTGAACCACTTATCCTCACAAGGAGGTGCTGGAGTCTATCCCAGCTAACAACAGGCAGGAGGAAGGATATATAGTCGCAGGGCACATAGAGACAAACAACCATGCACTCACGGACAATTTGGAGTATTCAATCAGTCTACGGTGCAAGTTTTTGGGCTGTGGGAAGAAGCTGGAATAGCCGGAGAAAACCCACGAAGGCACGAAGACAAACGTGCAAACTCCACGTAGGGGGCCCTAGGCGGTATTCAACCCATAACCTCAGAACTGTGAGGTGAATGTGCTAATACATGGCGGAAAACACAGACAAAGACTGAAAAAGCTGTTTCTGCTCTTGCACTCCTGTTTAAAAGAAAACTGCTGTATTTTAAGCAAAAAAAAAAAAAGTTGTTTTTGACAGAACAATATGTCTATATGCTGCATTAGCAGATTCATGGCGCATTAAGCGCCCGAACTATTTTTAATTTGTACGTTTTACCCTGAAAACCCCCGTTAACAGACGTCGCGCAACCGCTTTTGTTTCAACCCAGCCATAAAACGAAGGTAATTAATTACATTTATTATTCAAAATGTCTGTCGTTTTTAGCTTAGAATTATTAATTGACGTCACATATTTCGTTTAAAAAAAAAACGACTTAAAAAAATTATTCACTCACATATTTTAAACTTTTAAACAAATTATGTCACAATGGAAAAAATGGCGTCTGTAAAAAAGTCACAGATATCTACCTCATAACTATTGCTTAATTGTATTTTTAAGCCTTCCAATGATGTATCACACATGCATATCGGACAGTTTTGAAAGTTGGCCAATTGGCGGTCTCAGAGCGGAACTTATGTCACCTGAGTGTTTTCCGCCACAGTTAAATATAATTTAAATTAAGGATGTCCCGATCGCATATTTTTGCACCCGTGTCCAAGTCACCTCATTTTGAACAAAAGTTCCAAACATGTTACTGTCCCACTCCGGCACCTTCATAATGTGAATTATTTTTAAACATGAATGACGTAGAACAATGCTTGTCTTTATTAAATGTTTCATTGAGTTAGTACTTTGGGCTACACAAGAGTCGATACATTTTTCCCCTTTATTCTTCATATTAGATTTATTTTTTGCCAGTGATGCCAAAAGTAGCTCTACCAATTTTACCAATGAGATGTCGCAACAATAATCACATGACTCCGTTATACCAATCAGACGCAAGATCATAGGTGGAGTTTGACTTTTGGGGCAGGGGGGGCACAACATGTTGATGACCCCTAAACGCAGTGTCAGCAATAAAATTAACTTACAGGAATATTTATAATAATAAGTTGAAAATTAGTGTTTTTTTTTTTTTTTGTTTCCCATCATTCTTGAGGGGAATTCGAAATCAGGCTGCTGGCAGGACAGCTATACTTTTCACCAAGATCATCATCCATTAAATATGGTACGCCCGCCGGTGTTGTGCCAATGTAGTTACCTCAGTCAAAAGTTGTATCCCTTGGACAGAGCCATATGGAGTTAGATTTGTGTCTTTATGATTCGATCAAAAAAAAAGTTGCTTCCATCAAAAAAAAATCAATCAAATATTTATTTTCAATTAAAAAGAAAATCACTTCAATCAAAAAAAATGTGTTTGAATGCAAAAATAAATTTGAAATTAAAAAAAATGCATTTGAAAGCTATTTTTTTTTTTTTTTGATTGAAGTCATTTTTTTTTATTGAAGCAACTTTTTTGATTGAAGTAATGTTGTCTTGCGTTTGGGCCACATTTTCTGTCGTTATTAATCAATCAAAAAATAAGTTGCTTCATACAAAAAATATTATTTTCTAAAGAAAAATCATTTCAATCCAAAAAAAAAAAAAAAAAAAAATTTCATAGAAAAAAAGTTTTTGAATGCGAAAATTATTTGAGACTTAAATATTTGCATTTGAACACTTAATTTTTCATTGAAAAAAGTTTTCTTTGATTTTAGCAATTCTCTTTGTGTTTGGCCCATATTACGGGTACGGCATTTGTGTCTAAATCATTCAATCCCCCAAAAAGTTGCTTCAATCATAAACAAATATTTTCAATCAAAGAAAAAATATCATTTATAAAAAATAAAATTGCCCCCCCCCCGCCCCATTTTTTAAAAATGATATGCAAAGCAAATGACCGTCTAAGGTGCTAGTCACATGATCTGTTCAAAAAATAATTTAGACCCATTATAAAAATATCTTTATTTGTTCATTTTATTCATTTTTGTTGTTTGCTTTACAACTTTTATATATATAGGAAAGTCAATTACATGCAATTGCACTTTTCGGTCACCAGGGGGAGCCTGGCCCACCCTTTAACTCTGCATATGCGCAAGTTTGCCGTTCTATGATCAACCCAGCCTGTTTAAATCACTTAGCATCTTAAAAGAACTGTAAAAAATGAAGTATTTGACAGAGCTATGCCCTCAACATGACTCAAAAGCGTGAATTTTAACATCTCTTCCAGTCTTTATTTGTCACCAATTGACCACGGAAAACTGGAGCTATGATCCTTTTAATTTCATAGACGTAACTATGGAGGAACTATTCACTTTTCAAACTAGGAACTATTTTCTCCACTAGAGGGCACTTTGGATGAATAATGCTTCATTCCTGTCATTTTTTTTTTCACATGCCAGAATTCCATTTTTTTTTTTTTTTCAGTGGCATAATGTGGTTTTGTAATGGGTTATTGTTTGTAACAACAGGTCTTATAGATAACTGTGCTGAGAAAAAAAACAAACATCTTTGTAAGCAGTTACTCACACTGTTACTCATTACTTGAGTATTCTTTTCACCACACACTTTTTTACTTATATTTGAGTACATTTTTTGGATGACTAATTTTACTTTCACTTGAATAACACTATTTTTGAAGTAACGCTACTCTTACTTAGTACACTCTTCGGCTACTCTACCGAACTCTGGTAGTAGTTAATAGTTGACAACATTTTACATTCTAGAAAAAAATGACACAGGAGCTGTTACAGTTCCTGACCCTATGCTTGAGATCTTGCACACAATAGGTTGGAGGGACAGGAAACAAGACAAGCCCAAGACAAAGACCAGATGAAACATCCTTCCTTTGTGTCATAGGCCTATCTCTTCATCTCTGTGTGTACGTGTTTATCTGTGCCATAGTCAAGACAATAAAATGCTTGAACGGAATGTGATATGACCAAAATGGAGAGCTGATAATAAAGCTTAAATTCTGACTGTGGATGAATGAAGAGGAGGCCATGCAGTCGCCCTCTGTCTGCGGTCGTAGCCATTATTTACAAGTCACAGGCTTTAATCATTGAGTAGGGTGTGTCGTCTCTAAGCTAATTACAGAAAGAGGGCGAGTCTGACAGCTCTGCAAATGTTGTTTCACAGGTTCTGTATCCTATGTCTCACTACCTTAAGTACTTTGGCCCAGCCACAAAACACTTTTTCACATGATTTATTTGAAAGAATACTTTACATAATCAACTAACAAAATATTAAATACTTCCATTTCAAAATTCACTTCAGCATCTGTTTCGGTTTCTTTTTCCAATGTGTTTTTAATGTATCCGACTGTTTTTAAGTGACCATGCTACCTGTGTCATTTTCAAATATTTGCAGACGCTTTGAGCATATGGCATATAGTTTATGGCCCACCGAATGGACTGACTTATCTTCTGCAGGTATTTTGTTTTTGTCTTTTTAAAGATGAATGATAACATAACATCATTGAAGTTGGCTAACTTGCAGTGTTAGCTAACCTGACAGTAGAATGTCAGGGAATTTAATCATATTATTAACCAAATAATTAGTTATAATTAAGCAAAAAATTAGGTGTGGTGCTATTTTTTCCAACTGTGTTCGGATCTAGCCAGTTTTTTTTTGTTTTGTTTTGTTCATGCAGTGCTTGAATATTTTTGCAGAAGCAACAAATTAAATTGGGTTCATTTTAGCACAGCTTAATGAGGTATTTCTCCATTCACATGCTGGGACAAGCGTCATTGTTGGATTATTAAATTAAATGATTAATGATGGCTGTTATATAAGATTTCACACAGTAGTTAGTTGATGATTTTATGTAAGTCTCAAGCTTGGTTATTTATAGCAGTTACCCCGTCCTCTGTTCTGTAAGGGGTTTTTGGTGGAAATACTGTAGTTGAAAGCGGGATAATAAACCGTATTCACAGTGATGTCACCAGGGTGACCACCTGTCCGGTTTTAGGACAGACACAGCCTTTTCAGTGACATGTCCGGCGTCCAGCAGAACCCATTAGCCGGACGCTAATTGTCTGGCATTTAAAGAAAATGGGCCGTGGTTCAGTTTATCTGGCGCAACTCAGAAACCACGGTTGTCACGACTGGTCTGTGTTGGCCGAGAGTGGCTTCAGTTAAAACAGTCCTACATCCATCCATCCATCCATCCATCCATCCATCCATCCATCCATCCATCCATCCATCCATCCATCCATCCATCCATCCATCCATCCAGGGCCGGCCCAGCCTATACGCAGACTATGCAGCTGCTTAGGGCCCCTGACCATTAGGGGGCCCCCCAATCTGGCAGTTGTTTAATTTATATTCTATTTTGTTTACTACAGTTTGCTTTATTTGACTTTTGTGAGTTTTGATACTTGATTACAAGCTTAAATATAAGTTCTTAACTTCTTTCTTTCCTCTATTAGAAAAAGGTTTGGCGCTATGTACTGTAAGTACTGACAATCATTTGGGGTGAGAAGGTTGAAGTATGCAGTGCAACAAAATCTGTTTAATATACAAAATATGGACGTATGGGTTGGATTGCATGTATGGGTTTCACAGTACACTGTGACGAAATGGTGGGCCAAAAATATGGGCCCCTTTGCATTATTTTGCTTAGGGCCCCCAAATGGCCTGGGCCGGCCCTGCATCCATCCATCCATCCATCCATCCCTACATCCATCCATCCATCCATCATCTCCCGCTTAATCCGGGGTCGGGTCGCGGGGCAGCAGCTATAGCAGGAAAGCCCAGACTTTCCTCTCCCCAGCCACTTCAACCAGCTCCTCCGGCGGGATCCAAAGGTGTTCCCAGGAGAGCCAAGAGACAAAGCCTCTCCAGCGTGGCCTCTAACCGGTGGGACATGCCCGGAACACCTCTCCAGGGAGGCGTCCAGGAGGCACTTGAACCAGATAATCGAGCCACCTCAGCTGGCTCCTCTCCACACGGAGGAGTAGCGGCTCGACGAGTCCCTCCCTGATGACAGCTTCTCACCATCATCTCTAAAGGCCGAGTTATGCTTCCACGTGAGACCTGTGCCGTCAAGGAAGACGCGATATACGACCCTCCGCTGTAGCCTGACGTGCACCTCCAGAATTTTGTCGACACATATGACGTGGTGGAAATGGACTGTGATTGGTCCGCTCAGACTGTTGTTTCCGGTTCAGTGCAAAATCACCACCATTGTCAAACATGATTTTGCTACACGCAAAAATGGACCAAGCCGACGAGAGTATCAACGAAGAGCAAGTATGACAACTTCTACAATGTCTCATCAAGACATCATGAAGATTGTTAAATGGCAAGCAATTCGTGGCAGGAGATTGCTGAAAATACAGGGCTGGAGGTCAGCCAGCGATTGAATAAAAAAATGGAAGAACCACCGAGACAAGTATGTGTGTGTTCGGAATTAAATGGCCACACGAAGTAGTGACCCAGTCGGTCAAAAACTGCCAGCTTTTTATCACTTTATGTCATATTTTTGGTTGGTAGACTTCATCATTTGTTGTGTACATATGTTTGCTCTGATTCTGTGACTTATTTACGTGTCCCATTTCAAGCATATGAAGAATAAAGCACAGGTTTGATTAACATCATCAACATCATAACGTTAACATCAAGGCTTCCAACGCAGTTTGGGAAGTTCCATAGCGGCCAGAAACCTGCTATGGCTTCCCACTGGCTGGTTATAGGACACGGCAAACAAATCGGGCTGGAGGGCTTTGCAGACCTCGGACAAAACACTGAACGCAGTGCTCAAGGCTAGTTTGAAGCTAGCCGCCACAGCTTTCTGGTTTCCACCCGAGGCTAGAACTCTCTGTGCGGCATCAAAAGTCGGACAGAACGCCTCAAAACCGTCTTCTGCGTCTCCTGCGCCTCAAACATTTGTATGGTCAACATTTATTCAATGTTGATGAGCTGAAGATCCACATTCAAGCGTTCCATCTTGCATTGTTTATTTATTTTTTTTCTCCGTTAAACTAGAAAAAGTCGACAAGCATGCCCCAAAACCGTATAAACACAACGACACACCCCTCTAGTTGCTTGGCGGTGAATTACAGAGCAACGCGTTCCCTCACCGCAGAACTATCGAATGCTCATTGACGCCGTAGTCACTTTGCCATCACCGGAAGACAGGAGCATAAGGTTTAAGGGAGAGACCGGGCACCCTGCGAAGGAAACTCATTTCGGCCGCTTGTATCCGGGATTTTGTTCTTTTGGTCACGACCTACAGCTCGCGACCATGAGGGTAGGAACATAGATCGACCGGTAAATTGAGAGCTTCGCATTTCGGCTCAGCTCCTTCTTCACCACTACAGACCAGTGCAGAGTCCACATTACTGCAGACGCTGCAACGATCCGCCTGTTGATCTCGCGCTCCCTCCTACCCTCTCTAGTGAACAAGACCGTAAGATACTTGAACTCCTCCACATGGGGCAGGGTCTCATCTCCAACTCCGAGAGGGCACGCCATCCTTTTCCCACTGAGGACCATGGTCTCGGATTTGGAGGTACTGATCTTCATCCCAACCGCTTCACACTTGACTGTGAACCGCTCCAGTGAGAGTTGGAGGTCACGCCTAATGAAGCCAACAGCACCACATCATCTGCAAAAAGCAGAGATGCAATGCTGAGGCCACCAAATCGGACTCCTCGACGCTTTGGCTGCATCTAAAAATTCTGTCCATAAAAGCTATGAACAGAATCGGTGACAAAGGGCAGCCTTGGTGGAGTCCAACCCTCACTGGGAACAAATTTGACTGACTGCCGGCAATGCGGACCGAACTCTGACACGGGTCGTACAGGGACCGAACAGCCCGTCCTATATCATTGGTTCAATAAAATGTAAACAAAGCTTCACGTGTGGCTATCTGAGAACATCATTTTCTCGCCAAGATTTTACAAAAGTGCTAGCAAACATACCAAAATGGAGGACATCTTCTAACATTGAACGGATGAAAGAGCACGATTTCCTCGCCATAAGCAGTCGAGACTCGTTCCACAGTTTTCTGTACGCTTTGCCGGTGTGACGTTGACGTGAGCAGTGGCAAATCAGCCGTAGAACGTCACACAGAGAGCGCGAAACACCAAAGAATGAGATGAGCAGCCGGTGCGTCAACATGTGCGTCGACATGGAAAATATTTTTTCCAGAACCCTCATCGCCTCTGAATAACAAAGTAATAATAGGCTGTAATAATAAATTGTAAAATTTTATGCCCCTAAACTTCCTGGAATTTTTGATGAGTAAAGTTAGGTGATTTGGTCAAAAAAATTAGGACAAATATCGTTTTGAAAAATTTTAGTTTTTTTTTTTTTTTAAATCCACGTTTATGGGCGAACAGAAAATTTGGAGGAATCGTTCGAAAAATTCCCTTCGTTGCGCAAAAATTCTGGTCATTTTGATATTGGAATGGTGACGGTCGGTCAAACGGTTTGGGCTGTGCGGCGTGCCAGAGAAACGCCATTAAAAAAAAAAAAAAAAATCATCATATGGGCCTTTGTCTTGCAATGCTCTGTCTAAATACATCACGGAGTGAGGCTTTACACACAAGCTAGGTTGCTAGCTTTATTAGCATTACTTAGCTTCCATTCCCACCTAATCTAGAAATGTTCATTATATTTGAATTCGATATACAGTATGTATGTAAGACAACATATTGCCTTGTCGTAAACAATGTTGTCAATCTTACTTTAAAAAAGTAATTTATTACAGTTACAAATTGCTTCTCCCTAAAAGTAATTGCGTTACCTGAATGTAAGAGAAAGAGAATGTAAGAGTTTTCTTGGCAAAGTAACTGGTGATAGTTTTCATGTTTCATGCCAAAAACAGAAACAAAAACAGGTCACACAATGTGAAGTTTAAAGGGTTTTTGGGACAATTGGTTCTAGCCCAATTCTTAACTAGACACAGGGGTATTGCGAATATTGCGATAACTAGATAGTAACTTTTGCTATGTGTGGAAGTTATTTAATTAATGTTGTGAATCAACCATTAAAGTTGTTAAAATTGCCCCCGTTATTGCATTAGTTCCCTTCTGTCTACTTTCGACATGTGTAAGTTTTAAAACTGTTTCATCATTTAAGGATAGATTTAAGTTAAGTTTTTCCAATTTAGGAGCATTTTAGGTAAAAAGTTACTTAGGTTCGCTAGGAAGGCTCTGTTGTACAGAACCTTCCTGAGAAGTCTACTGCTTTAAGATGGCGGCTGTTTACTAACACATCTAGTTCTTTATTTTACATGTTGCTAATGCCGCCGTGGCTGTCATTTGCATCTAGTTCTGTATATATGTGATATCTACCGAAGCATTATGTGGGCGTAGTTTGTAGGCTATCGGCTACAGTCAGGTATTATTGGAGCCACCTAGCATAGTAGCTTTGCGTTTGCAACGGCGTCACACTCCCTTGCCTCCTCCCTACTCCTGTTCTGCTCTCTCGTCTCCGTGAGTACGTCTTTTTCAGACTTTTCTCGCGTCAGTCAACCAACATCGTAACGCATAGTAACGCACGCCTTTCCCGCCTCAGTAATGGTAATGGCGTTGCCAAGATGAGAAAAGTAATTAATTAGATTATTCACTACTGAAGAAATTAACGCCGTTAGTAATGCTGTTATATTCTAACACCGTTATTAACAACACTGGTCGTAAATAATATTAATCTTCATCCTTTCGAAATTGAATGTTATTTCCTTGTAGATCCTGGTGGTCCATATAAACACAAAGGAGTTTAACAGAGGGATACACTCCTGTTACCAAACCCGGAAGAGGGTATGACGTCATACACTGGAACACTTTTAAAATGTAAATATTTTATTCCTTAAAATTATATTAATTCAAATAGACGTTAGAGTGAACAAGTGTACCTCTCATGAATTTAAAAAAAATAAATTTAACACAAATAAAAGCAAAACTCACCACACGAAAGAGTTTGAAAAAGTCCACGTTGGCATAGAACTTATCCTCGATGATCTGCAGCCTCTGAGCAGTAAGGATACACATAGCGTTGCGGACGTCGAGAAGCGCCCCACGACTCGGGAAAATGAGGAACTGATCCAATAGGTTCAAACTGCAGGCAATGTCCTTTAAACGCATGTTTGGAACTCCAAAGGCAAACTGGGGAAAGAAATGCTAAATGATCAAATTGTTTTCATTCTAATTCTGTTTTGATTTGTCAGAAAGCTCATTATACTACTTCTACTTAAATATTTTACTGAACAAAAGGTTAGTTAAATCATCACTTATCTTATAGTTAACGTGCTCACTTGTGTAATGTAATGATTACCTGCTCAGGCCTGATTTGGGCACGGACAAGGTGATTGACCACGGTTTCAGTTAATGGAACATCTCTCAAAAGGTGTGACGTGAGAGTTTCATCATCCTTTAGGATTGTCTCCACCTCTATTCCTCTGCCTGTTGTAAACATAGAACAAATAATAAATATTGTGCACAAAATAAAGAGGAATTGAAAAGTTTCTTAACCGCTTGTGATCATGTTTGCCTCTTTTCATGCACGTTATGAATTAATGTTGCAACAACAAATCAATTACATTGATTAAAATCCATTAATAAATTAGTTACCAATGAATTTGATAATCGATTTTTGCTGGCAGCAATGAGCAGTCCCGTTTGGGTCTTTGTTTGTGTGTAATGTGAGGCTGCACGCGCGCCAGTGATTTACTGTTTGACTGTATTACTCTAACACATTCAATGTAAAACTATTAGCATTTATATCATAGTTTAAGAAAAACAAGTATAATATATTTGATATAATGAAGAGCTGGACTTGGAATGATTAGAACTTGGAGCGCCGAGACAACAGGCAGATGAGGACAGAAAGATACAGGACACATTCTGACCACGGAACCCCAACACGCACGTCATGCAGCTGACTGAGTAAGATTGACACTGACAACCAGGTGATACGCAAGACATTTACAAGCCCATGTCTGCACCACCAAATCCTGCAATCAGCTCTACCGGATAATCCAGAACAAATGGCGGGACGTCTTGCCACAAGGAAAATCTGATACGAAAGAACCCACGACTGAGAAGTGAACACTCAGCACTCACGTGGCGCTGAGGATGGCAAAATCCTTAACTCTCGTTGACCTGACAACAGTAACGCCCGAATCCTCCTGTCCAATCCACAAACACACAATAATCCTGAACAACGCCCAAACACACCCGTCTTCTGGACAACAGCCGCCTCACCAGAGCCTTTAAAAGACTGAATGTTTAACTAATCGTTGTGATTTTTCACAGGAATCTTTTGTTGACTTGTGATAAGGTGACCCTGGATCCAGTTTGCCTCCTCCCCTCTGTGCTGTATGATCAAGTGAGCCTGGATCCAGTTTGCCTCCTCCTCTCTGTGCTGTATGATCGCTGTCGACCTCAATAAATAAATTGTCAACTTGTGTTTCGAAGCCTTTTTCCAGCTTTCAAAATTGAGTCACTACAAGGGGTTAAGACTAAAGTGAACGCGCGGAGTTTGGCCTTTTGGCCAGGTTGTCGGAAATCCGCCAGCCCGGGTTGTTCGAATTCCGCTAGCACGGTTCCGGCAATTCGGCTGGCATTATTTCAGCAATCTGGCTGAAAGGTCAGATTCTTTGAAGCAAGAGAGAGAGAGAGAGTTCATTGGTAGTCTGCTACAATCAGGTTGAGTTACTGAATCAATAACTTTAGGAAGTGTCGAGAGTTAGATTGTCTTTTTTGTTGTTTGATCCTGTGTGCCGCCGTCAGATGTGAGTAATTGAAGCCAATTGTATTGTTTTTATTCTTTGTTGATGAGACGTTACTACTTAGCATGGAGTGCTGAGCTAGTTAGAGATTCAGTGTGTTAAGTGTCCGTTTGGAGAAGCTTATTAGCAATGGCGTTATTGTTAGATAGTAAAGTTTAAGTCTAATTTCTTATATGAAGAAAGTGCACACATAAACCCATTCATATAACAGCTAAGAGTCTCCTTTCAACACAAGCTCCCATTCAAACTGTAAATTGTCATACAAGAGAGAGTGCTTTGAAATTGAATTTGTATTGAAGAATAACTGTTGGATAAAGAAAGCTGATTAATTTTGGTCGGCCTCATCCTTATTCGATTTTAGTTCGTTGAAATGAAATAAATGAGTCATTAACACAATTTAAATTAGCATTTTGCCCACAAGATAAAAAAAAAAAAAAAAATGTCTATCAGCAGCACTTTTTTAAATTTGATTGAACAGGACTTTTGTCTTATTTGTCTACTGAGAAATTCCTTTTATGTTTTATACTCAGAACTAGAGATGTCCGATCGATCGGGTCCGATCACATCATGTTCAAAGTATCGGAATCGGCAAAAAAATATCGGCCATGCTTTTTTTAATATATATATATATTTTTTTATTAAATCGTTTTCTAATTGTATTTAACTTTGCAGACATAATATGTTACACTCATCCAGAGTCTTTAGTTTAGGCTTAAGGTAGGGTTATCAAATTTGTCCCGATAACGGCGGTAATTAATTTTGTAAAAACTGTATCACGTTAAAATATTTAACGCAATTAATGCATGCACTGCACGACCCACTCACACATTGTCGCGCTCAATCTGTAATGGCGCCGTTTTACCTATATAGAGAGATAAAAGGCAGCGTAAAATGAGTAGAGTGAATTTTTGGAGGCTTTTTTTAATTGGCTAAAGCCTTACAATCCCTCTCCCTATGATTAGAAATATCATGGGAAGCAATGTGGGGAAGTAAGGTAGCAATTGATCTTTTTCTTAACACCTTATGTTATTTCGCAACACAGAGAAGATATATCAATTGGTAGCACTACGCACAGTCATGGTTCCACTTCCCATCATGCATTTGGGCATGGCTACAGTATCATTTACTGAAAGCTCAACAAATACACTAGATGGCAATATTTAGTCACAATATACAAAGTCACAAGTCTTTCTATCTTTGGATCCCTCTCACAGAAAGAATGTTAATAATGTAAATGCCATCTTGAGGATTTATTGTCATAATAAACAAATACAGTACTTATGTACTGTATGTTGAATGTATATATTCGTCCGAGTTTTATTCATTTTTTTCTTAATGCATTGCCAAAATGTATATGATCGGGAAAAATTATCGGGAATGATTGGAATTGAATCGGGAGCAAAAAAAAAGCAATTGGCTCGGGAAATATTGGGATCGGCAGATACTCAAACTAAAACGATCGGGATCGGATCGGGAGCAAAAAAACATTCTCGGAACAACCCTACTCAGAACCTTTATTAAAAACATTAACACGTTTTATGTACTGAAAAACGTACAGTTGTAGTCTACAGTTAAGTCAGGAAGCTGAAAAAAAAATACTTTTGAAGGAAATAGTCATCTATTTTGTCTTCATTGTAACTTACAACATGCCGAAAACAACTTCAAATTAAATTGTGAAGGTAATAAGAAATAAGTGACATTTATCTGATTATCGATTTAATCGTTTAATTAATTGTCCCAATAATTGATTATAAAAATAATCGTTAGTTGCAGCCCTATTATAAATCAAACACTACACGACATTCTTTAAGTGCCACGTTGTTGCCAGTAAGCATACATGTTAAACAAGGAAAGGAAGAAGTGTGAGGCAGGTGGATTAAAAAAAAGTGTGACTTGATAGCATCCATGTGTATGCAAAGGGGCTACATGTGAGCGTGGCTACTTTAGAACGCCTTGTAAGTTTCACAGGTGCATTCAACGAACCCTTCGGAATGTTATAATGAAGCCATTTATTTTACGGATTCAAAACCGAGTAAGCTAACATCTACGTGAATTCCTGTTCATATTTCTTCCAGATTTCAAAGTTACTACAAATAATTTTGCCTTTTGCTGTAGATTTTCACGTTGGGAAATGAAACTCATTTCATTTAAACTGTTCCTGTTTTTCTTTTCATGTCTACATTCTCATTTTATTGTCGCATCCTTGCATCGCATACTATTTTCATGGCGTAAAATGACGCAATTTTTAAAAAATGATCTACGCAGTTCATGTTGTCTGTATGTGTTATACTTCCTCATACCAAGTGCCAGTCAACCTTCCACTGAGCATACATATTTCTTCTCCGGTTAGGTAGGGGGCGAGCAGTTGAAAGAAATGGAATCAAGCCTGTTAATTGAGGGCAAACCAGTCCAAAACCTGGTCTAAAACGCCACTTTGCCTAGTTTAGTCAGCGTACAAGATAAGGCTCTGCGTTTCTAAACCCCAGATATGAACCACTGCGCTAGATCAGTGCTTCTCAATTATTTTCTGTTACGCCCCCCCAAGGAAGACGTAAATGTTTCGCGCCCCCCCCCCAACTCTCTGCCGCCACTGTAAATAGTATCATTCGTCTATATTACTATTATAAGTACGCCTCAGCCTAACATTGTGTCCTTTTTTTTCTAATAAAGAAAAAAAGTAACATAGATCAACTTATAATAAAGTATAACTTTTTTAACATTGTGTTGCTTGTAACAGAAAAGACTTAATGCGCATCAATTTGCCTGAAGTTAAAAAAAAAAAAAAAAAAAAAAAAAAAAAAAAAAGTCACATCCAAACTGTAAAAATACACTCAAGGTACATTTTTGACCATTTGATACTGAAAAATAAAATGTAATAAAATCAGTAAATAATAACAAATTCAAATTGATTAGAAACATTTACTCTTCAGGACAACATGCCAAAAAATTTGACCGAAAAAAAAACAAAACTGAATAGAAGGGGGGAAAAAGGTCTCTGGACAGAAGGAAAGTTTTTATTTTCGCTGATTCACCACAGTGCTCACTGGTTTACTGATATAACACTGACAAAGCGGGACGATTGTGACAATTGGCAATATTCGGCACATTTTCGCTGAAAAACGTGGCGTCTTAACTGATTTGGCTTCTCCGCTATAATCATTTTTAGACTCAGTAAACAGTGGTCTTTCCTCATTTCCCACTATATTAAAAGTCAAAGGCAAACGGCCCGAAAAAAGCGCATTCTCGGCGGCCGAGGGAGAACCGTAGGTGAGGGCGGTGGTCGTGACGATCCCAAGCCGAAAACAGCACTTCTCGGCCGGACACGTGAGAAAGACAGTGGGTCGCTGCGTGAGTCCAGCTCTGCATGAGTCTCTTCCGTGTGCTCTTGCTTACTTCAAAAATACTGCACGCACTTTGAAAATGAGAGCGCCACTGCCACCCACGGAGTGGATGTGCAAGTACACTTTATTCTAGTACGGCAAAAAAAAAAAAAAAAAAAAAAAAAGCATGTTCCCCGAGTTCACTCGCGCCCCCCCTGGCATCGCTCTGCGCCCCCCTGGGGGGGCGCGCCCCACCATTTGAGAAGTACTGCGCTAGATGAAGTAGCTGTCATTTTCCAGGTCATAGAAGTGGTATTTCATTGACAGTTGAAAAATTTCAACGCATCAACTGTTGCAATCCAAATGATTACTACAAAATAACTGATAAACCTAATTTTCAGCAAGGTAACATTAATTAAATTCACACTTATTACTTCCAGTGGCCAGCCCATACTTAGGACTATTCCCCTGTTGTTTCAACAGGGCATTGCTTTACTCTCAATGCAAGTTCAAACCAAGATTAACCTGTTTGGGGAAGAAGCTACCTTCATGGCTATGGCTCAGGAGGTAAGAGCGGGTCGTGCACCTAATCTCAAACTTGGCCATTCTATCCAAGTCTTCTCTGCTCTTGTCTTCTGACCTTACACACTTCAAGCGAACCTGTAGTCGAACCCAGTGACCTTACAAGGCTTCTCCAAATAAAAGCCATGTTCTCTCTAGTTTTCATCATGTACTTATTTGTCTAACTGTGTTGTACACCACAATTGGTAGAAATTAAATTGATGGATGGAGTATTGACACAACAATTTAAAATCATTTCAGAGCGCTCTATCTTGTTTGTAGAATTAAATTGCTCTACATTTACCAAACTTGCTTAATGGTATAATGCTTAGTTCTCTCCCGGGGCTCATGAGAACTCCACTGCTTGTGGAATGTGGACTCATATTTTCTTTTAGGTCTGTTGAACGTTATGCCATGAGAGTGGTCTGACATAACCATTGCAAGAGGGAAAGCCCTTAGTGGCTTCCCACTCCCATCGTTAAAATTTTTACTAAAAATACAGGCACTGATCTGCGTAGTTTAGGCCTACATGTTTATATGAAAACAGTATTGTCGGCAGAGTGGCCCATGAGATGGGAACCGTGGCTTTATTGTGCCTCTTGGGGAGAGGACGCCGGTTGGGGCACGTGAATCGCTTTCCCACCAAATAAACACTGGATCATCAGCGAAAGTAAGCAGCTTACACTACGCATCTTTCTCAAAGCCATGTGATGTAATCGTGTTACTGTGTAAAGATATGCTGATGGTAAAAAGTATGAGTGACAGCGGATACAGACGTATTAAAACTGCACCATGGCTGCTTAAACTAATCAAAGATTAATGACGTGAAAGATACAATTTAACCAGCAATAATGGAGCGATTAAATTGACAGGATTACTACAGGTATCAGCAAATTTCATTGTTCATTAAATGTTTTTTATAATGCCACTTTTAACTAATTTAATGCCCTGCTCAATTGCAAATACACTGCTGGCCAAAGGTATTGGCATCCCGGCAATTCTGTCAGAGAATGCTCAATTTCTCCCAGATAATGATTGCAGTTACAAATGCTTTGGTAGTTATTTGATTTTGCTTGCAATGAAAAAACACAAAAGAGAATTAAAAAAAAAACATTACCATTATCAAATCATTATAAAAATGGGGCAGACAAAAGTATTGGGACCCCCAGCCTAATACTTGGTAGCACAACCTTTAGACAAAATAACTGCGAACAACCGCTTCCGGTATCCATCATTGAATTTCTTACAATGCTCTGCTGGAATTTTAGACCATTCTTCTTTGGCCAACTGCTCCAGGTCTCTGAGATTTGAAGGGTGCCGTCTCCAAACTGCCATTTTCAGATCTCTCCACAGGTGTTCTATGGGACACTTTAGAAGTCTCCTGTGCTTTCTCTGAAACCATTTTCTAGAGCATTTTGAAGTGTTTTTTGGGTCATTGTCCTGCTTGAAGACCTATGACCTCTGAGGGAGACCCAGCTTTCTCCCACTTGGCCTTACATTATGCTGCAAAATTAGTTGGTAGTCTTTAGACTTCATAATGCCATGCACACGGTCAAGCAATCCAGTGCCAGAGGCAGCAATGCAACCCCAAAACACCAGGGAACCTCCGCCACGTTTGACTGTGGGGACCATGTTGTTTCCTTTGAAGGCCTAATTTTTTTTCCTGTAAACTCTATGTTGATGCCTTTTCCCAAAAAGCTCTACTTTTGTCTCCTCTCACCGGAGACCATTCTTCCAAAATGTTTTTGGCTTTCTCAGGTAAGTTTTGGCCAGTCTGGCTTTTTTTATGTCTCTGGGTCAGAAGTGGGGTCTTCCTGGGTATCCTACCATAGAGTCCCTTTTCATTCAGATGCCGACGGATAGTACGGGTTGACACTGTTGTACTCTTGGACTCCAGGACTGCTTGAACTTGTTTGGATCTTAGTTGAGGTTCTTTATCCACCACCCGCACAATTTTTCAATGAAATCTCTTGTCAATTTTTCTTTTCCGTCCACATCTAGGGAGGTCAGTCACAGTGACATGGGCTTTACACTTATTGATGACACTGCGCACGGTAGACAAAGGAAGATAAAGGTCTTTGGAGATGGACTTGTAGCTTTGAGATTGCCAATGCCTCCTCACAATTTTGCTTCTCAAGTCCTCAGACACTTCTTTGGTCTTCTTATTTTCTTCATGCTCAATGTGGTACACACAAGGACACAGGTCAGAGGCTGAGTCAATTTTAATCCATTTTAACTGGCTGCAAGTGTGATTTAGTTATTGCCACCAACTGTTATGTGCACCAGGTAAGTAACAGGTGCTGCTGATTACACAATTTCGAGAAGCCTTACAGGATTTTTCAAAGCCCATTTTTGGAGTTTTGTGTTTTTGTGTAAAATGATGAAATAATTCATTATCTTTCAACCATTCTTTGTTCATTTAATTTTGGCACCACAAATGCAAATGATCTGCTCACATAACAAATCCCAAACATCTTAGTTTGGAGACATCTAATGGTCAATAAGCATAACTGTTTTGCTAAGCTGTGACCAGTCCTTGTACAAATGCAGAAGGCATCTACATTCACTGTGAAGGCAACATGCATATTGGCCCAAAACTGATAATTAAAAATGTCGAAAATATCTGTTATCATTTCAAAATCCGTTTATCTTATCCCATAACAATCTTGTCTTATGTTCTCTTATCCCGGCTGCCTGACAATATCAGACACCTCAATTAATGTAAAAAAAAAAAAAAAAAAGTTTTTTTTAACTGTTACATTTACATAATTTTTTAAAGCTGCCCTGTTCAGCTGCTTGACACAGATAATGGAGATCTGAGTGTCCGATTGAGCTAAACAGTTTTAATGTATCACATGGGAGTATGACATTCATCCATTGTGATTAGAGATGTCCCGATCGATCGGGTCCGGTCTCGTCATTTTCAAAGTATCGGAATCGGCAAAAAAATATCGGCCATGCCTTTTTTTTATATATATATATATTTTAAATTAAATCGTTTTCTAATTGTATTTAACGTTACAGACATAATATGTTTCACTCTTCCAGAGTCTTTAGTGTAGGCTTAAGGTAGGGTTATCAAATTTATCCTAATAACGGCGGTAATTAATTTTTTAAAAAATGTATCACGTTAAAATATTTAACGCAATTAATGCATGCGCTGCACGACCCACTCACGCATTGTCGCGCTCAATCTGTAATGGTGCCGTTTTACCTATATAGAGAGATAAAAAGCAGCGTAAAATGAGTAGAGTGAATTTTGGCAGCCTTTGGAGCCTTTTTTTAATTGGCTAAAACCTTACAATCCCTCTCCCTAAGATAAGAAGTATCATGGGAAGCAATGTGGGGAAGCAAGGTAGCAATTGATCTTTATCTTAACACCTTATGTTATTTGTCAACGCAGAGAAGATATATCAATTGGTAGCACTACGCACAGTCAGGGTTCCACTTCCCATCATGCATTTGGGCACGACTACAGTATCATTTACTGAAAGCGCAACAAATACACTAGATGGCAATATTTAGTCACAATATACAAAGTCACAAGTCTTTCTGTCCATTAATCCCTCTCACAGAAAGAATGTTGATAATGTAAATGCCATCTTGAGGATTTATTGTCATAATAAACAAATACAGTACTTATGTATTGTATGTCTAATGTATATATTCATCCGAGTTTTATTCATTTTTTTCTTAATGCATTGCCAAAATGTATATGATCAGGAAAAATTATCGGGAATGATTGGAATTGAATCGGGAGCAAAAAAAATGCAATCGGATCGGGAAACATCGGGATCGGCAGATACTTGAACTAAAACGATTGGGATCGGATCGGGAGCAAAAAAACATGATCGGAACGACCCTAATTATGATCATTCTAAATACCTTGTTTATTAGGAGAAAGCAGAGAACAGTTTACATAATTTTAATGCCTCAATCATTTAAATCAATACTTTTTAATGCTTTTTAAGGCCTGAATTTTGACAAAATCCATTTAATGACGTTAAATGCTTTTTAATGACCTGCAAAAACCCTGGCTTAAAAAAAAAAAAAAAAAAAAAAAAAAATCAATAAATTATCAAAAATGTATTAGACTTTCTTTTGAGATGAACAAAAAACAATTCTACTACTTCAGTAAAGTCTCATTTTAAATCCAAATGGTCGATGACAGCTTTTCAGAACTGACCTGTGATTTTGTCAGCATGGGTACGCAATGTGTCCATTAAGTGACTCATGGCTCTCACTTCATGCCAAAATCGCCCCATGGGTAGAAGCTTCGGATCGCTAAAAAGCAGCTCCTGTGCATCCATGTAGAAGCGAGCTAATCTGAGAAAACAAAGTCAGAGTCACGTATCATTCACTGTTGTTTCTTTCATTGAGCATCATATATTTGTCTGTCCACTTGTAGTATGTTTAAGGATGTGATGGAAAGTCAGCGGAAAGCTCACATTGAGTTATTGTAGTTGGACACAAAACCAGGTGATTCACCACGGGTGGGGTACTGGAAACAAGGGTTGTTCGCATTACAGAAGATTCCTTGGATCCACGGTAAGACCCCTGCTGAAGGCATGGCCTTATTGGGAAAATGGCCTGCGAAAGACTGCATAGTCTCAAGAAAAATACATGCGCAAAAGAATGGTTCGCAGAGGATGTGTGTTGAAGTGTTGTGCTTACATTCGTGCTGACGGTAAAGAGGATTCACTCTTCGAAGCCACACAAGCCCCACAAACAAAATAATAGGCCACATGATTTCCATGAAGAAACGCACCTGGGTGAAAAGTGAAAGTAAGAATATGAAAAGTGTTGCTTAGTCTGGGAAATATTGAGAAACATGCTTGTGAAATGGGAAAAAGGTCAGGCTTGTGTTGTAACTTCACTGGAAGATAATAGCATTTACCAAGCAGAATTCTTTGATGTGATCCCTGTACAGTGACTGTGCTGACCGTAGTTTCTCTGGCAGCTAATCAAATGTATGAGAAGTGTCACCAAAGCCACACCCCAAATAATTATGCAGTGACATGCGGAAATGATCGTTTAATTCCACAACGCAGAGCGATGAAAACTGGGGAGTCGATACCTTGTGCCAAACTGCACCAAAAAGTCTCTTGGACTCAGGAAATCGGGTATTTTGGATTTATTGTGACTTTTTTGTCCATTTACAGCAGGGGTGTCCAAACTTTTTGCAAAGGGGGCCAGATTTGATGCGGTAAAAATGTGGGGGGCCGACCTTGGCTGACGTCCTTTACGTAGAACAATATAAATTAAGCACATTTTAGCAAGCCATTCTGTGTGTCACATGTGCTTTATTATTTTTTTAATTACCGTATTGGCCCGAATATAAGACAGCCCTGATTATAAGACGCCTCTTTTTTAAGACTCAAGTTTGAAAAAAGACTTTTTGAACACCAAATTAATTTTTATACAGAAAATAATGACAGTACATCTTAAACAAATGATTATAACCAGGGGTGCACATAATTTTTTTGCCCAGGTTCTCAGAGGAGGACCTGGAGATGTGACTTGGTCCTCATTGAGCTTGAGAGCCGACCTGCCTGATGCGATAAATTTATGACAAGCTTTACTTAGAGCCAATTAACTTTAATTAATTATATTAACAATTAATGCTTGACTAACATCAACTGGCACAACAAAATTGCCATTACTTTGAAGTGAAATGTAAAGAAATAAGAAGCACCAATTCAAAATAAAGGGCATTATGCGGCTCCCACATTAACTCCAAGCCTTTTTAAAAGTGGGATATCCTCCTCATAAGACCTCATTGAACGTGCATGTTTAGCTTTGTAAAATGCGAGCAAAAACACGATAGTTTGCTTAATTGCCACATGCTCTCTGTTTTTTTCGTGCTTTTCAAAGTTTGGATGGCTGAAATTCTTTGACCCTACATAAAATGCGCTGCTCTTATCGGCGACATTGGGATTCTCACGGCACATTTTGTACCGCATTTCCGTGCGAGCATCATTTGCTTCTAGCCATGGTACCTCCTGTAGCCACTTTTCAGCAAAAGTCCTTTTTTTCGGTAGCTCCGGTGACATCTCTGTCGTCTGTCTGTCTTTTGACGGGGGTGGGGGAACACGGAAGTAATTTAGTGATGGCCAAATGAAGCCTCATGAAGCAATGAAGCTTTGCAGCCAATTGGTCTGCACATGTAGCAAAGCTTCATGGTGCTTCATTTATCCTATGGCGCCATCAAGTGGTCTAGAAGCCCAAGAGGTCAACATTGTTAAGAATTCAATGGCTATTTGCTTAAGACAAAGATATGAATGTGCTTGTGTTAGTAATTTAGTATGTGAACAAAATACAACAAGTTCTAAGGGTAATTTGTTATTCATTTTTATTTAGAAATAATAGCTTTCCCACAGTGGCTGGCTTTAAACAGTTTCTTTTTTTTTGGAAAATATTTCACCAGCTTTAGAAAATATTCTTTCACAAGGCACAGATGAAGCTGGGGTGCAGAGAAATGTGAGTGCCAGTTTATATAAATTTGGGTAGGTATTCTTTTGTGCCTCCCAGTACACTAATGGATTGTTCATTCTGTTGATGTTTGGTTCAGATAGGTACACACACACACTCACATTTATGTTAAAGTAGTTTTTCTCCCTTACCTTATTGAAAGCAATCAAATCAAAATGTTCCCATACAGGGGAGGATCGCTCTTTTCGCGCAGGTTCCATCGCAAGCAAAGGACAAGGCTCGAAAAAAGATTGCACTGGTTGCACTGTTGCGCACAGATGTAACAAGTACAGGAGCCCGAAATCCACAAAATTTGAGATAACAGGCGATCGCCATTGCGTTTTGCAACCAATTTATACCGTAGTCTGTCCTGTTTTTGCAATGTGCGCCATACGTTGGATCACTTCCGAAGCACTCACGAGATTCAGCCGGCCGCCAGCGAGGCTTCCCACGTCATCATTTCCGGGTTTTGCCGAAATGAAGCGCGCCTCGCTACAAGCTTCGTGGAAACCCCCCTCCCATTACTCGACACAAGCTTCGGAACCTCGGCTCATTTCGTCCAATCACTAAAATAATTACTCAGTGTGGCCTGCCTCTTCAAAATTTTGAGAAGTTATTTTCTCGTGTCCGCCGCAAATACAGTGGTAAGCCATCGGTACGCAAAAGCGTATGGAAGCCGTTGAGGGCCAGCGCATTTGTCTACGTCCAGTACGCATGCGCGCATGCGGACCACTTATGTGCACCCCTGATTATAACAATATATTTGAGAGAAAAAGCATGTTATTTTGCCTCATTCAAATCTTAATATCTGAACATTTAAATATGAAAAACTAAAGTGTAATCACATTCGTAAATGAATGGCTTCTTGTTTTTGAAATGTAAATAAACCAATCTATTATGATAAAACAACAAAATTGCAATAACTGCATTAACCATCAAAGTGAGGTCTAACTGCAACTGTAGTCTTGAAGCAAAACTGATTAAGAAAAAACATTGAAATAAAATAATGCAAAATGGCTAAACTTAAGAGTAGCTGAGATCAGTCATGACAGAACATTACTCATGTTCAGCATTCACTTCAATGATATCTGGCGCCATCTAGCGTCGTGAATGGGTATAATATCTAGACCCCGAATATTTATTCACTTTTTCAGTCTTATTTCAATGCAAAAAACACAGTCTTATATTCGGGCCAATACGGTAGTAATTTCAACAATCTCGCAACTAGCCTTTGTGGCGTTCTCTTTCGACTCTCGGGCTCTTGCGAAATACTGCTCTGAAATTAAATTAGCTTCAAGTTGCTTCAATTTCTCGCTGTGTATCTTCCCTGTAATCTTGTCGTACACGTCAGCATGTCTTGTTTGCTAATAACGCCTCACATTGAACTCTTTGAAAACGGTGACTGTCTCTGCAAATGAGGCAGACATAGTTGTTGCGTATTTTAGTGAACAAATAGTCCAATTTCCACCTATCCTTGAAGCGTTGACTGTCGCAGTCAACTTTCTTTTTTTTTGTTGATTGTCGCCATTTTAGAAAATTGGAAGTAAAGGATCACACGGGGTAATTTTGCTTAGAGTGCTGCTGCCTTTTGGTGGGTAAATTTAGTGTGTAAGCTACTTCATATGCTGGTAGCAGTACTGCTGACCAATTTATCAAGTCTGTGTGTGGGCCAGAAGTTATTGATTTTATGACAGAGGCTGGGGGCCGGATGAAATTTGACCACGGGCCGCATTTGGCCCCCGGGCCGGACTTTGGACATGTCTGATTTACAGGGTGCACATATGAGACATTTGCGTCTAGGGAGTTAGTTGGATCCTCATCAAAATTGGTGAGACTGTTCATGAGACATATGATATCTAATGTTATCAAAATAGTGAGTTTTTATTCATAGGCCTGACCTGGGCAGGGTGCCAAGGTCTGCTTTATTTTGGCAACACGCCTAATTCAGTAAATGACTAACAATAAACATCCAAGGTTGAGTCTTTTTCATATCTGGCATGTATGCGAGGTACCCCAGCCGAACACGACTGCATTGAAATATTACCCATTAGGCCTGGTGCCCCCGACTGGAAACAGGAAACACAGTTTTTACCAGACAGACTCCTCCTCCAAGGGAAAAAAATCAATTGACCTCAAATCTGCACCAGGGGAGCCATAAGACGTGTTCAGGTGCCTCATGAAAAATGTTGTGGTTTCATTAAAACAGAGGGGTTCAAACCGAAAAAGTGTAAATGATCGTCGCCATTTTGTCTCACCACAAATTTTGAACAGTCATAACTAGGCACATATAGAGAGTCATAATCTGAAGGATCCTGTAGGGGTCATTTGCAGCAACGCTACAGCACCAACTACTGGCAACCGAAGGTCACTCATCTTACTTATACATGTCCAATTCCTTTCAAGTTGGTCAGTGTAGTTAAAAGACCTTTTGTAATACAGTGGTACCTCTACATACGAAGTTAATTGGTTCCAGGACCGTGTTTGTAAGTTGAAATGTTTGTATGTCGAGCAGGATTTTCCCATAAAAATACATTATAATCCCATTAATTCGTTCCACAGCCTGAAAACCTAAACTAAATCTTTGTAAAATGCTGCTGGTACTACTGCAAATAGCAATTACACAGAGCAAAACAAATAATGAATAAAAATTGGAATATTAATACAATAATAGTAATAATAATAATACATGTAATAATGTAACGAATGGGGTTCTAATGTGGCGGCTATGTTTTACGTGGTGTACCTGAATGCACCGTGTGGCTGACTTGACAGAGTGAGGGGCGGAGGACTTTTTACTTTTAGAAAAGGATTATATATGTAATGGGGTGGGCAAATTGTGTATTAAAAAAAGTTGATATTATTAACTATTATGTTGATATTCAAATGTCTTTTTTTTAAAATATTCAGAAAAATTGTCAGAAATTGTATTTTTGCTTTTCTTGCTTATAGAACATTTTCTTATGTCCTATATATATATATATATATATATATATATATATATATATATATAAACAGTCATAAAGAATTGCTCAATAATTAAGCTGAAAATGTTTGTTTCTTACAATTTAGACAAAACCATGAATGGATACGCCTGTATCATCAGCAAAGCACAAAAGCATTTTCAACTGATTGAAAACAGGGTGCAAATAATAGATAAAAGGATTTTACCCTCTGCCTCCTGCGGACAGTCCAGTTCTTCCACAGCAGGAGTCTGACCTGCGTTCCGGCCCCCATGGCTCCTCTGTTTCACCCCCAATAGGGGCTCACAATAGCAGACAAGCCTGTATCCAACCAAATACGTCTCATACAATATGGACTAAAAATCTCAAAATGACAATTTTAAGTTCATCTATTGAATTACAAGTAGTTTAACATATCATATGCAACTCCATAAACTATTGCTATAAGCATGCACCAGCAACAACACACAAGCTTTCTGTCAAGTGCATGAAACCACATTTCTAAATCAGGAATCAGACACTAAACCAAACATGAATATACATAAATGCAACACCTACCTCAGGAGAATACTTTCCTTTGTGATCGATGTCTAATGAATACTACGTCACGCCGCATATTCCACCGAGTGAGCTGTGGGATTGCTAACACAGCTAATTTGTAGACCTTGCGAATAGTTAAGCAGATTGATTTAATCTCCTTTCCCAGCACAGGGAGACAGCCAACACCTCACATCCATGTGTACTGGCGAGGCCATCATGACTAAACCACCTGGTTCACTAATCCTGCCACTGCTCTGAGGCTAACTCGTAAAATGATATCACAAAGTTTCTTTACAATTAAAAGTGTACAAAAAACAAACAAAAAAAAAACCAAACAACTTGATTACTGAAGTGTATTGCTGCCACCCAAATAAAAGTCCAGTATTTCCAGTGTTTTTACATTATAGTTATCACGTTTTTACATAATTATCATGTTTTTACATTATAGTAATGCTCATACAGTACATGATAGTTATTACATTTTTACATATCACGTTTTTACATGATAGTCATCACATTTTTACATAATAATTAGAGATGTCAAAGTATCGGAATCGGCAAAAAAATATCGGACATGCCTTTTTTTAATATATATATATTTTTTAATTAAATTGTTTTCTAATTGTATTTAACGTTACAGACATAATATGTTACACTCATCCAGAGTCTTTAGTTTAGGCTTAAGGTAGGGTTATCAAATTTATCCCGTTAACGGCAGTAATTAATTTTTTAAAAAATTTATCACGTTATATTATTTAACTCAATTAATGCATGCGCTGCACGACCCACTCACGCATTGTCGCGTTCAATCTGTAATGGCGCCGTTTTACCTATATATAGAGATAAAGGCAGCGTAAAATGAGTAGAGTGAATTTTGGCAGCCTTTGGAGCCTTTTTTTAATTTGCTAAAGCCTTACAATCCCTCTCCCTACGATTGGAAATATTGTGGGAAGCAAAGTGGGGAAGACAGGTAGTAATTGATCTTTTTCTTAACACCCTATGTTATTTCCCAACGCAGAGAAGATATATCAATTGGTACCACTACGCACAGTCATGGTTGCACTTCCCATCATGCATTTGGGCAGAACAGTTAAATGGCTACAGTATCATTTACTGAAAGCGCAACAAATGCACTAGATGGCAATATTTAGTCACAATATACAAAGTCACATTTATCCTTTAAGAATTACAAGTCTTTCTATCCGTAGATCCCTCTCAAAGAAAGAATGTTAATAATGTAAATGTCATCTTGAGGATTTATTGTTATGATAAACAAATACAGTACTTATGTACTGTATGTTGAATGTATATATTCGTCCGAGTTGTATTCATTTTTTTCTTAATGCATTGCCAAAATGTATATGATCGGGAAAAATTACCAGGAAGGATTTGAATTGAATCGGGAGCAAAAAAAAAAAGCAATCGGATCGGGAAATACCGGGATCGGCAGATATTCAAACTAAAACGATCGAGATCGGATTGGGAGCAAAAAAACATGATCGGAACAACCCTAATAATAATTATCATGTTTGAACATGATAGTTATCACATTTTTACTTGATAGTATCACTTTTTTCATGTTATCACATTTTTACATATTTTTCACGTTATGATACGCTGTAAATTTATAACATCTTAATCAGATTATTTTTCTTCTAACTTTTATTTTTTTTATCAACCTTTTGTGAACACAATTATTTTAATAAGTAAGTAGTAATTTGGGGCTGGGACACATGCCTAACTTGATGCATCTCATTTAAGTCAAATTAGAAAAAAATATTTTTTGTACACAGTGTTCTTTGGGCGTTCTTTCAGACATGCACAGTTCTGCCTCGTCTATTTCGCGCTTTTTTCTGACACTAAAAAATTCCTGTACATGTCCATTCACTCAAAAAAAAATGCACATGCACTATTTTAACTTTTAAATAGGTGTCTTTCTTTGTATATACTTGGTGCCTAAATAACGTTTAGTTAATTATTCAGGTTAATTGAGAATAATTTATTTTTTGTTCTATAAAACAAGTTATTTAAGGAGGAAGGATAAGAGCCCAAACAGTTTTTTGACCTTTACCTCATTAACTCTCAGGATTAATCTCCCTCTTTACACTCCACATTTTTGGATCTCATTTGCTCTTTTGCTTACGTTTTTGGATGTCGCTCGGTGAAGTAGTTTTTGTTGGATTAAAGAACGAACAGATATAGAGCGGCGTGAGAGTTTTTGTTTTTTTCTTCACCGCTGTCCAGCGGTGTGCGAGGGAGACGGAAGAGGGAAGAGTCGGGTTGAAAGGCTTTTTGCGTTGTGGATCCTACAATACTGTAAACATTATTTTTGTGATTTTACACATTAATGAATCCATTGTTGTATTTATCATGTAAGAGAGTCAATTAAAACATGAATAAGCATTGTTTAGTATATACACTACCGTTCAAAAGTTTGGGGTCGCTTAGATCCCAAACCTTTGAACGGTAGTGTATGTAACGTGATTTTAACTTTTAAATTGGTGCTTTTCATTCATCACACATTAGCTTTTTGTTTTTGTACATTACTGAATCCATTGTTGTATTAATTATGTAAGAGAGCCAATTAAAACATTTATGAAAAAACATTGCTTTATATATGCAACTAGATTAAATTCAATGCAGTTAAATTAGGCCATGTGAGGTAAACCTTGATCCAAACAATGTATGTGTACACAGTGCAAAGAAACTAACACTTAAAGTGCATGTGACACGAAAAAGCATGTTTATTTCATAATACACGCGATATTTTATGCTCCCGAATGATATGGACCGCTTGGATGTGTGTGGAAGCGATCGCTATATTTATTTAGTTTTTTGAATCCCACGCCATGAAAATGAGTGACTTCCGGCTTCGGTCTTGCATTGAGGAGGAGGGCGCTGTGACGTGTACGGTAATAGACGCCCACTTCACTATACAGCGTACTGTTGTGTATGAGGACGAAGGATTCAGCTGATTTTGCGGAAAAATACGTTTATTTTTCGCATCACGCCAGCCAAACGGCTGCAGAAAAATCATTCTGTATGACGGAGAGGCGTATGCGCCTCTTTGGAGTTTCAAAAGGTTCCCATTCACCGTGGATATTGGCCAAAACACAAGACCTACTACTCTGGGACCATTGGATTTACAAGGAAGTGAGTAAATATCTTGTTTTGTATTATGTCAAATACGGATACAGCGATTACAAAGTAAACACTACAAACTCTCTTTATATAAAGGACTACTTACGTTTGATCATTGATGGGCATGTAAAAAGCTCTCCTCATGCACATTAGCTGCACGTTAGCTGCACAACAACTGCAGTCGCCATCCTTCAGGGAACTAGCTATAAATTGCTCTCCGCCCGGCGGTTTGCCGGTCCGCGAAGACAATCGACAACCCAGTCGTCATGTCAAATAATCCGGGCTAGTTATGTGTGATTTTCCGCTTCGAAGACTTTGAAACATCACTCGGTTCGGGTTAGCATGTCGGCTAGCTGTCACGCCTCTTGGTTTGTTTACATTCTCCGAAGCCGGGGAAGGGAAATGACATACGTCCAATTTAGGTGTCATAAAATATCGTTCGGAAGGTGCAACAGTAAAGGTGAAGTCAACAGTTTTGACCATTATGGAGTAATTATGCCATGTCGTCCTGAATAAGTGCATTTTTATTATTTCATATTCCATTTAGCACAAGACTTATTTGTCATGACCATGCCATTTATTTAGCAATTGGGGAAAATACTTGGATAAAAAGAATATCCTGTAAAAATATTGGAGTAGAGAGACCGAAACAATGACATTTTGCGGCTCTCTTCGTCGCGTTTTCCTCGTTCTGAATAATTCCCCCTCAATGGGCTGAATAGTAAAACCGATGAGCCCAGTCTCCCGCTGACGTCATCCACCTGTTGGGGACGTGAGAACCCTATAATAGTAGGCGTGGCTAACCGGCAGATTAAAAGACTTATTTCTCGTCATCTGCGCTTTGCTAAATTGTTGCATATAGTCGAAACGTCTCAAAATGTGATTCTAATTCAAATAATAATGCTATTTAAGACTTTTTTTCTCCTGTCGTATGCTCTTTAATAAGAATAAATAAAACTTACAGTGGTATGAAAAAGTATATGAAACTTTTGCAATTTCTCACATTTCTGCATAAAAATCACAATCAAATGTGATCTGATCTTTGTCAAAATCACACAGAAGAAAATACAGTGTCTGCTTTAACTAAAACCACCCAAACATTTACAGGTTTTTATATTTTAATGAGGATAGCATGCAAACAATGACAGAAAGGGGAATAATAAGTAAGTGAACCGTCTGCCTCAGGACAAAGCTGCCCTACCCACTATAAAACACACACCTGGTAAGAAATGTCTTGATGAGAAGCAGTGTCCGATGTGCATCGTGGCACGGTCAAAAGAGCTGTCTGAATACCTGCGATCAAGGATTGTTGAGTTGTAAAAAGCTAGGGAAAGGATACACAACCATCTCTAAAAGTCCAGACGTTCATCACTCGACAATCAGAGAAGTTGTCTACAAATGGAGAGAGTTTGGCACTGTTTCTTCCCTCCCAAGGAGTGGCCGTCTACCAAAGACGACGCCAAGAGTTCAGCGCAGAATACTCAGAGAGGTAAAAAAAGAAACCTAGAGTGTCTTGAACATTCCAATATCTCTGTGCACACATCAACTATATGTAAAACTATGACCAAGAAAGAAGTTATTGGGAGGACTCCAGGGAGGAAACCACTGCTGTCTGTTGCTTAATGTTCGTAAAAAGGCACTTGAACACTCCACAGAAGTTTTGGCAAAATATTTTGTTGACTGATGAAACCAAAGTTGAATTGTTTGGGAGTAACACCTCATACCAACCGTGAAGCATGGTGCAGGGAGCATCATGTTTTGGGGCTGTTTTGCTACCTCGGGGCCTGGACAATTTGCAATCATTAATGGAAGAATGAATTCAAAAGTTTATCACGATGTGTTGCAGGAAAACCTGAGGCCGTCTTTGAGACAGTTGAAGCTAAAATGAGGATGGATGCTGCAACAAGACAATGATCCAAAACACAGAAGTAAATCAACTTCAGAATGGTTTCAGAAGAACAAAATACACGTTCTGGAGTGGCCAAGTCAAAGTCCAGACTTGAACACCATTGAGATGCTGTGGCATGACTTAAAGACAGCGATTCATGCCAGACATCCCAGGTATCTTACGGAACTACAGCAGTTTTGTTGAGAAGAATGGGCCAAGATTAGTCCTGATCGATGTGCAGCTACTGGAAGCGTCTGGTTGAAGTTATTACTACCAAAGGGGGGGCACAAAATATTAAAGGTGATGGTTCACCTATTTTTTCCCTCTTCTGTCATTGTTTGCATGCTATCGTCATTAAAATTTTAAAACCTATGAATGTTTGGGTGGTTTTAGTTAAATCAGACACTGTTTTTTCATCTGTGTGATTCAACAAAGCTCAGATACATTTGATGGTGATTTTTTTGTTCAGAAATGTGAGAAATTCCTAAAGGTTCAGATACTTTTTCATACCACTGTAGTTAAATTACTATTATATACTATAAATATATATATATCTATATATATAAGTATATATAAGTATGTATATATATATATATATACATATACACACACACACACACATATATATATATATATATATATATATATATATATATATATATATATATATATATATATATATATATATACTGTATTATATATCATGTACTAAGTATTATTATATTGCTGTTTATATTGTAGAATTATTTCAGCTAAAAAAATGAAGTTCACCTGCATATGATGAATGAGCAGCTAACTGAGGTATCACTTCAGTACTGGAAGCTTACAATAATAAAAAAAAAAAAACTGTAATCTAATTCACTCAAGTTATTTTGAGTACTGCAAACTCAAACAATTTAGTATAATCCAATTATTAAACTTAATTTTGAGTCCTTAAAACTTGAAATAAGTAAATTGCATTTAATTAATGCAAGTAAAATAAATTACATTTTCTCAAGCGGAAGGTTTGCATTTTTTTTTTTTTTTTTTTTTTACTTTTTACAGTGTACTTGATGATTGTGCCACTGGCAAAAGCTTCTTCTTCCTGAGGCGGACGTGTTTTACCTCTTCTCCTGCGCTTTGCTATATCTGCCATCTTTGTCAGTCTATTTTGTCAGCTTTTTGGGGATTTTTACTCTGTGGACCAGCTGCTGCTGATTCTCAACTTGAAAATATGGATTCAATTAGTTGGTCCCTCAGCAATATTGACAAGTTTTTTTTTCAACAAGACACCCCAGGAGAGCCATCCTTCCTGGATTGGACCTTTGCGGCGGGTTGCGTGAGGGAATCATGGACCACTGGAAGCCCGCTTGTCTCAGTCTTATCTGTGGAAGATATCGAGGATATTTGGCTGTTTGGCGTGATGGTTGTGAGGTTTCTTCTGCTGGCTCGGCAGGTGCCCTTCTGTACCTGAATGTGTCCGAGACGGCAGCTTTCAAGGAAATTGACATATTGTCCACAGATCAAACAGTGCAATTCAAGTCTTTGCAGGACAGGACCGGGTGAAAGCTCGAATTGTGACTTATCCCGTGAGAACATGGTTCAGTCCGAGGGAGGTGGACATCATCTGATGCCAAATGATGGAACAGTTGAGGCAGACCGTGACTGTTGGCAATGACTTAAGGAAACTGAGGTCTCACCTTCGCCTTGATGAGAGTGATTTTGACTGATGACCAACGGTATTTGGACATATTAATTTTTGATTTGGCTTAATTGATTATAATTTTTCCTTTCCCATACCCAATCCCCCTCACCTCCACCCTCCCTTCTTCTGGGAGAGCCATGCAGATGGCCCTTATCTGACGCCCTTGATCTCTCCTCCCAAGGTTGGTGGCAGTCCTTTGACTCTTATTTTGTCTGCATGCACACACAAATTAGGCTTGAGAACGATAAACCGATACGACCGGATATCTGGTTTTACAGATGAGAGATACAGCTGTATCGATAGTAAAGTTACCATTCGACAGTAATTAGCCATTAAATATTCAATGAACCGATAGTAGAGATAGAATTCGGCTATCGTGAGCACAAGAATCGGCTTCTAATGCCTAGTTCAATGCATTGCTTAATATGATAATAATTTAGCTTTTACTTCACATGCTGCGCTTGTGTCATTCACCACACAGTGCACTTAGATTGGGACCGCACACATGATATAATATGGACAAGCACAACACACAGTCGTGGTTGCCTCAACTTCCCATGCATTTCGGCAGAACCGCTACTAGTCGCCGTCATTACCGATCGTGTCATAACAACGCGAGAGCTAACAAAACAACTGTAATGCACGCTCCGTAGGGTTTTCTTCACAGCCCAAAACGATACTAATAGTGGCAACGAAGCAACATGCTAAAACAATGGACAGTTTGAGCAGCGACGTGCATACAGTGGGGAGAACAAGTATTTGATACACTGCCAATGGGTTTTCCCATTGACTGTGTATCAAATACTTGTTCTCCCCACTGTATATATAGATATAAAAGTTGTAAAGCAATACAACTGCAACAAAAATGAATGAAATGAACAAACAAATATATTTTTAATTTGGGTCAAAATTATTTTTCGAACAGATCATGTGACTAGCACCTTAGACGGTCATTTGCTTAGCATATGATTTTAAACAACAACAACAAAAAATTAGGGAAGGGCAATTTTATTTTTCAAATGATTATTTTCTTTGATTGAAAATATTTGTTTTGATTGAAGCAACTTCTTTAGGGATTGAATGATTTAGACACAAATGTCCTAGCCATGATATGGCCCAAACACAAAAAGGATTGCTTCAATTAAAGAAAACTTTTTCAATGAAAAATCAAGTGTTTAAATGTAAATTTTTCAATCTCAAATATTTTTTCGCATCAAAAACCTTTTCTACGATTAATTTTTTTTCTTTTTTTGATTGATTTTTCTTTTTGAATATATATATATTTTTTAAGCAACTTATTTTTAGATTGAAAAAAAAAAATGTTTTAGCCAAAATATGGCCACACAAATTAACATTACTTCAAAGAAGTTGCTTCAATCCAAAAAAACTTGACTCCAATCAAAAAAAAACAAAAAAAAATTCAATCAAAGAAAAGAAGATTTCACGTGCTTTTTTTTGTTTCAAATTTATGTTTGCATTTAAATACTTTTTTTTTTTTTTAAATTGAAGCGACTTTTGGATTGAAAATATATATTTTGATTGAAGCAACTTTTTTTTCTTTTATTGAAGCAACTTTTTCTGATTGAAAAATAAAGACCCAAATCTACCTCCATATGGCTCCGCCCAGGGGATACAATTTTTGACTAGGGTAACTACACTGGCACAACACCGGCGGGCGTACCATATTCAATGGTTGACCATCTTGTCGAAAAGTATTGCCTAAGCAGCCTGATTTAGTAGCTCCTTAAGAATGATGGGAAACAAAAAACGCTCATTGTCAACTTATTTTTATAGATATTCTTGTAAATCAATTTTATTGCTGACACTGCGTTTCGGGGGTCATCAACATGTTGTGCCCCTCCTGCCCCAAAAGTCAAACCCCGCCTATGAGCACGACCCTCTGGAGATTTTGTTTCCACGAAACGCAGTCTACTTATACATGAACATATGGATTAGTTGATCTTCCTCAAGAAAAATGTGTCCTTCAAAAAAGATAAGGACAGTGATGAAGAATAAAAAATGTGGAAGCACAGGCATAAGTGAATGGCTTTGCTGTGTATAAGGTTAAAGTAATGATTATTGACCCATCTGTCTAAAATGCCATGTTTTTATTCCCCAAATTTTACCATTGGTAAAGCATAATTTATTATTTATTTATGATAACATTGCAGGTTTTTTTTCTAGAGCTGCTGCATATAATTGATATTTTTTGTTTGTAAGATGTTTACGTTGAAACTTAGCACTTAAATTACTAACCTCTTGTGTTCAAAACACCAGGAAATACAGTAATTGAATTACTGCACTTTATTGGGTGTCTGTCACTGGAGTTTTATTTTATGATCAGTCCCATCCAACAAAATGACGGTCATAGAGTAAGCCTTTTTTTTTTTTTCATACAAGAATTAAACATAACATTGTTATGAAATTTTGTTTAATTTTGCTATTAGAAATGTCTTTTTTATATGTTTAAAATACTGTACGAACACACACAACAAATGCTTACTGTCGTATCGTTTTCACTCTGTATCGAACCGTATCGTTCTTAAACTGTATCGAATCGCTCGGCCTTAAAAATGTATCGTTTTTTAATCGAATCGTAACGAGTGTATCTAGATACAAATCAAATCGGCTTCATGCCAGAAATTCCCAACCCTAACACAAATACTGACATACACACACGTTCCTACCTCCCTCCAAATCCGCTCTCGTCTTTTCAAAGTATCCCTACCCCTCCTACCAGCCATGACTGAGAAGTTTCCTTATAGTCATATAAAGAATTCCTGCACGTGACCTGCACGTCGTGTCATATCCTGCTATGTTGTATCATATATGTGTGTTCATTGTAACTTGTTTTCACTGTAACTGCTCAATCATTTCTCAAGAAGAGAGAGATAGCTGGCAGCGTGGTTCATCTGCAGCGGCCCAATGCTCACACTTCGAATGTAATTTTGTTGTCATGTCTGTGTGTCAATGACTATTAAAGCTAATGCATGTATTACCTGTATTAGCGTAAAAAGAATTCCCAAAATGGAAGACTTCTTATTCTTAATATTCTTGACGAGCACTGTTGCTTAATGAGAAAAAAATGCGTCTCAATTTTTTTGGGGATACATTTTAATAAATTACAAAGTATACTTGTTCAGGTGTACCTTTTCTTTTCTTTTTTTTTTTTAAACATATGAACATTCGTGCCAACCTTGCAAGTTGCCCCCCCTCCAAAAAAAAAAAACAGCATTTAAACAGTTTGAGTACTTCAAATTCATTTTCGATCAAAAAAATTAAGACTTTTTTCAACATGTTTAGGATCACGTTTAGCAGTATAAAACAATGTCCATGTCATTAGCAGTATCTCACCACAGCTGTCATAGTTTTTTTATTGCTCGATTGAGAAATGTTAATGTTTTTTCCCTACATGTAACAGTATAAAAGCAAAATGGCAACACATTCTTGTGCATTTATGATGTGCACAATTTTTGTTCTTTTCAATTTTGTGGCTACATTATCTATTGTAACAATTCAAATAGATACTTTTTGGTATATAAAGAGACACAGAGTCCAGAAGAACACTATACAAAATATTTACATAATATGCATTAGCACATTTTTTTGAAGTATTATAAATAGTCCAATTTGGTGCTAGTGTTGTGATTACAGGATGATATATTGGTGATGTTCTGTTTGCATTTTGAGAAAGCAGAAGGCGTTTTCTTGTCCACGCAGGATGTCTGAGCTCACACAAAATGAGCTTCTCGACGTTCAACCTCTTGAAGTTGCTTGGATCTGAGTCTCGGGTACACAGGTCTGGCCTGGTTGATGCCCACGTCATCTAGGTTTGGGCTGTGGGATGGCGAGGCGGCTGCCTGCTCTGCGTCCTCATCAAGAGGCTCATCCACAGACACTTCAATCTCCAAATCATCATCCTCGTCGTCATCCTCCTTATCTTCGTTATCGGTGCTGCTGGCTAATCCGAGGAGTGATTTAGCTTTATTCCCTGATGCCGGATTGTAGAAAGTTTCCAGTGGTGGATGGAGGGTTCTGGAAGAACGGAAAGCTGTTGAAACAATATTGTACTTCGCTACATTGTCCCCACTTCTTAATATCCTGCCGTGTTGCGGTGGCATGCTGTAAGGTCCATTAAGGTAGCTTGGAACAGTGCTCATGGAGTCGTCAACGGGCAAGTTTAAGGATGACACTGAGGCAGAAGGGGATGAGCTGCTTGCATCATCTGCTGTGCTGTCTGTATTGAAAATGTTTTTGGCAGTTCTAGATGCAACATCATGGTGCTTGTATTGTTTGTCCCAAGTACTGCGCAAGGTGTTTGTGTGCATTGTGTTGCGGTAGTGTGGGCCGACTCGTAATTTGCTCATCTCAGTTTCATCCACTTCTTCGATAGACTGGATACCACGGTCTCCCTTTCTATCATCTTCATCCACGTTACTCCGGGTAGGATTCTCGTCCTCTTGGCTACGGCCACGGCTCCGTTCCACCGGCATGCTGGCGGGTCGGGAGGAAACCCGGTTGCGGTGCGGTCGTAGATGCACCCTGGTCGCGGGGGTGACGTGCGGAGAACGGAAGAGGCTTCGTTCGCTAGCTTTCGGGACCTCGGCGATTCCATTGAAGAATTCTGAATCCAATTCGTCGGCTTCAAACAAAGACAAAGTACAAGTTATCAGTAAGGATATATCTCTAAACTGATAAGATATCTAACAAACGCTAAGTGTGTTGTAAAATCATGTGGTTGCTAAACATTTTAACTAGGGCTGTCAAAATTATCGCGTTAACGCGCGGTAATAAATTTTTTTAATTAATCACGTTAAAATATTTGATGCAATTAACGTACATGTCCCGCTCAGACAGTATTCTGCCTTTTGGTAAGTTTTACAGCAAAGCTTTTTGTGCTGTCTAACAGCGAACTCCTGTGGCCGCTTTGCGACTTGGTTTATTGTTTTCTTGCCAGTTCAATATGGCTGCACGACGTCTCGGGCTGACGCCTAAGTTGTAATGTTGTGCTTATATGATCCTTGGACAAGATTTGTCCGTAAGTATGGTTGTTGTAAAGAATGTACATATTATGTTAGTAAGCGAAATGTTATATTTTTTGTATGAGACGCTTTTTGTTTATGTTTAGTGAACCTGTAAAGTGTGCTAAGCTAACGTTGTTGCTAATGCAATGCTTGTGTACTTTTTTTTGTAGTTTTACGACGGTCTAAAGAGGACAATGGTTTGAGGCCATTTTATTAATAAATCAGATGAAAAAGGAAGAAGTCTGATTATTAAGGCGTCGTTCACTAGCTCTCTAGCTTTGGAAAAAGTAGACGCTTTGGAGTGAGGACAGCATAGACAGATTTAAATGACAGTAGAGTGAAATGCCCACTACAGTCCTTATGTACCGTATGTTGAATGTATATATCCATCTTGTGTCTTATCTTTCCATTCCAACAATTTATTTTACAAAATATATATATAATTTACAGAAAAATATGGCATATTTTATAGATGGTTTGAATTGCGATTAATTGCGATTAATTACGATTAATTCATTTTTAAGCTGTAATTAACTCGATTAAAAATTTTAATCGTTTGACAGCCCTAATTTTAACCAAACAAATGAGTAATGAAGTTCTTCCACTAGAAATCAAATGAGAAAAAAACTCATTGCTGAACATATCAAATATTGATTATTTTGTGTCCATACTAAGATGTCTCACGAATTAACTAAAACATTTCATAAACTAATAATTTAAGTTTTTCAATTGAGCTAACTGGAATGTTAAACATTTCATAAACTAATAATTTAAGTTTTTCAATTGAGCTAAATGGAATGTTGTGAGATGCACAGCCGCATACAGTATGTACAGGATATATTGATATATACTGTACATTAGGCCTGAACAATATTGGAAAAAACTATTGTTGCGATTTTTTAGGGGTTTGCGATATATTGCGATATTATATTGCGATATTAAAAAAATATATATATATATATTTTTAAAGAAATTTTCACTTGATGACTTGAATATCTGTTTGGAAAGACTTTGGATGACTCACCATCACCACAGTGTACAGTGATCCCTCGTTTTTCGCGGTTATTGGGGACCAGAACCAGCCGCGATAAGTGAAAAACCGCAAAGTAGCGCCCCCCCCAATTTTTATTTTATTTTTTGTGTGTGTTTTTTTTTTGTTCAATGTATTTATTCAGATTTAGCATTGGAAAGAGATACATATACATGTTTTTTTTCTCACTTTTTCCCCCAAAGTGATTTAAAAAATGTATATAAAATGGTTTTTAAGCACTTCAAATGTCAAAATTATGATCAGTTTTAAACATAACTGTCCAACTAAATCATTTTTGAACAAGAATAAAGTACTGTAGTAGATAAATGCTTGGCTTTATTAAATACTTCTGTTTATCTACCTTAGCTGTGACCGTTGGAGTGACATGTAGAAATTTCAAACTCCTCATGATCACTTCTGGCATTTATATGTCTCCAACGTCTCCACACGCACACACATTCATTCTAGCTTCCTTGCAGAAACTGTTTAACAAGTTAAACGATGATTGACAGATGCCCGTGTGAAGTCTGCTTCTTTGGCCAGATCAAAGCCATCGTTAACTTTAATAAGCAAGTGCTGCAGTGACTGAGAGGAACAAAGGGCTGGGAGAGAGAGGGTGTGAGGCTGTGCGCAGAGTAGAAAGCAAAGCGTATATGGATTTAAAAAAATTAAAACTATCGCACGTGCTTGCGATGGGACTATCGCGCACGCGCACATTGCGATGGCGATGTTTAAACGATATATCGTTCAGGCTTACTGTACATGCATAACAAGTACAGTGAGGAGCAGAAGTATTTGCAACCCTAGTGATTTTGCATGTTCAGCCACTTAGAAAACAGGTAGAGGTCAGATAGTTCAATCATTGATGCATTTCCACTCGCACAGACATAATCTGAAAAAAAAAAAATCCGACATTGTATGATTTAAAAAATTTTTTATTTGTAATTTAATGGGTTTCATAAGTATTTGTTCCCCTGAGAATCAGCAATATTAATGACGCTGAAAGAGTTGTCAGTCGACCTTAAAAAAGTCCATCTTTACACCATGAGTAATCACTCACCAACCACCCGTTTGAGCTCAATATTGTCACCTGTGAACCCCACAGTCAGTTATAATCCAACTGATACCATGGGCAAGACCAGAGAGCTTTCGAAAAACACCAGAGAAAAAAATTGTTGAGCTCCACACAGCTGGAAAATGCAATGGGACAATAGGAAATCAGTCTGGTGAGAATAAATCAGCAGTTGCAGCAATTGTTAGAAAATGGAAAAGGCTAAACATGACTACCTCAGACTGGGGCTCCATGTAAAATCTCTCCTCGTTGTGCATCACTCATGATTAGAAAAGAGAGGACTCAGCCGAGAGCTACATGGCATAAGCTGGTCAATGACCTGAAGAGAGCTGGATGCACAGTTTTAAAGGGTACTGCCAGTAGAACACAACAGTGCAATGGCTTAAAATCATGCATTGCTCTGATAGTTCCCTTGTTGAAGCCTGTCTGAAGTTTGCCAGGGACCATCTGAATGATGCAGAGTGGTCATGGGAGAAAGTCATGTGGGCAGATGAGACCAAAGTACAACTTTTTGCTGCAAACTTTACTTGTCGTTTGTGGAGGAAAAAGAAGGACGATTACAATCTCAAGAACACCATCCCCACTGTGAAGTATGGGGTGGAAACCTCATGCTTTTCGGCAAAGGGGACAGGACGACTGTACTGTATAAAGCAGAGGGTGACTGGTCAGATTTTGAGACACAAGCTCCTTCCCTCAGTCAGAGACTTGAAGATGAGTCGTGGCTGGATCTTCCAACATGACAATAATCCGAAGCATACAAACCAAGCTGACCCAGGAGTGGCTGCGTAAAGACCATATCAAGGTTCCGGAGTGGCCAAGCCAGTCTCCAGACCTCAATCCAATAGAAAATCTTTGGATGGAGCTGAAACTTTGTGTTTCTCAACGACAGCCCTGTAACCTGACAGATCTAGAGAAGATTTGTGTGGAGGAATGGGCCAAAATCCCCGTTTCCCTATGTGAACACCTGGTATAGAACTACAAAAAGTGTCTGACCTCTGTAATTGAAAACAAAAGTTTCTGCACTAAATATTAGCACTGATTTTCTCAGGACTACAAATACTTATAAACCCCACTAAATTCCAAATAATTTATTGAAAATCATACAATGTGACTTCCGGATGTTCTTTTTTTAAATTATGTCTCTATAAGTGCAAATGCATCTATGATTGAAATTTCAGACCTCTATCTATTTTCTAAGGGGGTGAACTTGCAAAAATCACAAGGGGTGCAAATACTTCTGCGCCTCGTTGTATATTCCTGATTTTGTTAGCGTAGGGCTGCAACTAACGATTAGTTTTATAATCGATTAATTGCACGATTAATTGGTTGATTGGATAAATTTCACTTTTTTCAATTACCTTCACAATTTAACTTGAAGTGGTTTTAGGCAAGTTGTAAGTAACAAGAATAAATGGATGACTAGTTCTTTCAAAAATATATTATTTTATAACAGCTTCCTGAACTAACTTTAGTCTACAACTGTACTGCTTTAAGTACATAAAACTTGTACAAGTTTTTAATAGGGATGTCACGTTCACATATTTTTGCACCTGAGCCCGAGTCACCTGATTTTGAGAATATGTCGAAACCAAGTCCCGATCCGATACCGAAAGTTTTAAACATGTTAGTGTCTCACCGTGCTGCCTTCATAATGTGCTTAATTTTTACACAAGAATAACATAGAAAAATGCTTGTCTTGCCTAAATGCTTCATTGAGTGAATCCACTCAAAACCGCTCACGCTGCTGTGAACAGCCTTCACTTACAATACACACTACGCCAGTGTGTAACAAGCTAAACAATGATTGACAGATTTGTGCCTTTGATGCTAGAGCTACCAAGATTAACTGGCAAGATCAAAGCTACAAACCTGTCAATCATCGTTAACTTTAACTAGCAATGCTAGCACTGCTGACCAAGAAAAGCAACAGGAGGGAGAGTGGAGGCTGTACGAGCATGAGGCAGAAAAACAAATATATTTTTAAAATTAAAAGCCCAATCCTTTTCATGCGATTCCGATCCTCTGAAGAATGCTGCGATTGGCCCAAATTCCGATCACATGATCGGATCGGGTCATCCTTAATCAGTTTTCTTTATCAAACAGTTTTTCATAAATACAATCCAAATCCAATTTCAAAGCACTCTCTCTTGTATGGCAATTTACAGTTTGAATGGGAGCTTGTGTTGAAAGGAGACTAAGCTGTTATATGAATGGGTTTATGTATGTTTGTTGTTTCTTTATAAAAAGAAATGAGAAACCCATACTATTTAACAATATCTCAAATGCTAATATGCTTCTCCAAAACATAAGGACAGTTAAGACAATAATTAGCATTATCGCTAATAGCTTAGCGCTCTGTGCTAAGTTGTAACATTTATCAGCAAAGAATACAAACAATACAACTAGCTTCATTTACTCACCTCTGACAAAGACACATTGGATCTAACAACACAAAAGACAATCTAACTCTTGTAAAGTTACTGATTCGGGAACATGAGTGTAGCAGACTAGCAGTGAACTCACTCTCTCTAGCTCTAATCACTGGTGTGTGCGTTCAGCCTCACGTTACACACAAACAAAGACCCAAACGGGACTGCTCATAGATGCCCAAACATCCATTATCAAATTTGTTGGCAACTAATTTATTAATCTATTTTAATCGATTTAATTGATTATCTGTTGCAGCCTTACTTTAGTGTATTTTAAAAACACTAACCAGGTTCAAATTCTTTTCCTTCGAGGTCAGCCGGAAGGAGTAGTACTGAATCCTTATACTCAGCCGATGAGTTATATGAAGGAGTGGAGGAATGTCTCTTGAAATCCTTGGAGCTCAACTGTGATGGGTAATAGAGAATACAGAGCTTCATTGCATCATGTGCATGGTAAAACAGATTATTTTCAAGTTTGTTTTATCAATAATACATATTTTGTGTCATAGCCTCTATTTTACCTCCTGGATGTCGCCAACAGATTTTGAGTGCCTGCTCAGAAGCTGTTCTTTTCCCCGGTAAGGAGGGCGCATGTCTAGTTGAACGCAAACCTCGGTGGGTGAGCTGCTCGTCAGAGGACTGAGGGGGGTGTCGAAGATCATGTGGTAGTGTCTGATAAGGAGCTCTACAATGAGCGCCTGATAGGGGTAATCCACCACCGAGGAGAGGGAGGAGACTTCGGCATCTGACTGTCTCGGCTTGATGAGTGTTGGGCCAAAGATGATTCCTAGGTTTCTGGCTGGCATCTTGTTTTCCTCAGATTGTTCTGTCACCCTGATTGAAAGGTAGATAGTATTAAAACAAGTCTCTATTGTTTTGTAGAAATGTTTATTTGGTGTGTGTCTTCCGCTCTGTATTCATTCGATGGAGGCTGTGGGCTCGTTCAGAAAGAACCTTAAATAATGTTCTGACATTTTAACCAAGACTGCCCCATAAAGCCCTTTTATTCCCCTTGAATAGAGAGTGTTCAGGTCAAACACTGTTTAACCTAGCCTCCGCCTGTTCTCCGCTGGGAAAAAACACTTTTCTGACCCACTTAAGACTTGCTATTAACTACATTTTTACATTTCTGGTGCTGATTTAATGGGCCAAACGCTTGTTCTTTTATGTTCGTTCTCGTACAAGTATGCACACTATGCACAAAATTAACAAAGGCTGCAGTTACACTTTAAGTCAGAGGTCAGTCGCGAGACTGCCCCATAAAGCCTTTTTTTCCCCCTTCAATAGAGAGTGTTCAGGTCGGACACTGTTTCACCTAGCCTCCTCCTAGTCCCCGCTTGGCAGAAACACTTTTCTAACCCACTTAAGACTTGCTATTAACTACATTTTTGGTGCTGATTTGATGGGCCAAACGCTTGTTCTTTTATGTTCGCACTTGTACAAGCATACATGCCATGCACAAGATTAACACAGGCTGCATTTACATCTTAGGCCAGAGGTGGCAGTCGCGAGTAAAAAAAAAAAAAAAGTGGAACGCTATTCAGGTACCCACCGGGTTAAGAACGAGTTCCGTTCTTAAACTAGTGACGTAACACGAATTTCCATGTAAGTCAGAATTAACCCTTTAAGTACCCCTATACAGTACCCCTAGCATCCCAAAACATGTATTATACGTCATATTAATATAGTAAAGGATAAGATTGCAACTTGTGACAAAATGGTGGACGAGACACTGTTACGCGACTAAAAAAAAAAAAGTCTGCTAAATCGTAACCCGGGGCAGAGGTGGGTAGAGACATTGTGAGTAACTGCTTAAGATGTTAGATTTTTTTTTTTTTAAACAAAATAATTTTTTTCTCAGGATAAAATCTATATGAACTATTATTATTGTACTGTACTATAACATATTATATAACCACATTAAGCCAAAGAAATACCGTATTGGCCCGAATATAAGACGACCCTGATTTTAAGACGACCCCCTCTTTTTCAAGACTGAAGTTTGAAAAAAAGACTTTTTGAACAATAATTACAGTACATCCGAAACAAATGATTATAACAATATATTTGAGAGAAAAAGCAGGTTATTTTGCCTCATTCAAATCTTAATATCTGAACATTTAAACATGTAAACTAAAGTGCAACCACATTCGTAAATGAATGGCTTCTGGTTTTTGAAATGTAAACAAACCAATCTACTGTGATAAAACAACAAAATAGCAATAACTGCATTAACCATCAGAGTGAAGTCTAACTGTAACTGTAGTCTTGAAACAAATCTGAATAAGGATAAACATTGCAATAAAATAATGCAAACTGGGAAAAGCAAACTTGAGAGTAGCTGAGATCAGTCATGATAGAACATCGCTTCGATGATATCTGGCGCCATCTAGTGTCGTGAATGGGTATAAAATCTAGACCGCGAATATAAGACGACCCCCTCTTTTTCAGTCTTATTTCAATGCAAAAAAACACCGCCTTATATTCGGGCCAATACGGTACAACAACAACAACAACAACAAAAATTCTGGCGAGAGAAGAAAAATCTACAGAAATTAATCATTATTCGTCCAAAGAGCATGAGTGCCCTCTTGTGGAGAAAATATATTTCCTATTATGAAACAAATGATCATATCTCCAGTTTCCCGTGGACAATCGGTGCCATATAAAAACTGGGAAAGGGATTAAAATCTGGGGACTACCTGTAAAGCAATTTAAGTCATATTTATTTGTCCAAGCTTTTTCATAATTGTCTTTGGGCTGTTATGATTATCATTGAGTTGTACTTGCCTTTTTGTTTGTATTTTAGCCTTTTAAATTTAAGACTTTTGTATGTATTTTTAACTGTTTTATTATCTGTTGAAACTGTGAATTTCCATGTAACTGAGAAAGGCTCTGAATGAATAAGGCATTCTTACTATTTCCTTTGTAAACATGCTTCAATGTTTATATAACACAACATAAATTATTAATTGTCATTCAGTTAGAAAATATACTGCATGAAAAATATGTATATATTTTTATAATCTAAAATGGATCCAGATTGGGGGAGTTTGATATATTTAAACTATCAGCAGGAACGGGATGAATAATATTTGTCGGTTAAGAACACTGTACCGGTGCAAATGCTCTATGATGAATTGCAGTGTCTTGTAGTTAGCAGGTGGCAACTGTCTGAGGAGGTCCTTGAGCTTGAAGAGGATACGGTTGAGCTCCACGCCGACCTGAGATGGGGTTACTGGAGAGGAGCTCAGACGAAATGCCTCCAAATCCTCCACAATTCCACTTTGGCTTTCTTTGGCCAAACCGATAAGCTCGTTGTAGTAGCGGAAAAGAATGAGTGGCTCTGGAAGCTGAAAAGGGAAACAGGTAACTGGAAAGTTAAATACAAAACACAAGGCCATATTTTTCAGCATAACTGGGTATCTGCGGGTCTTAAAAAGTATTTTTTAAAAAAATGTCGTAAATCCAATAATTTCAATTCAAGGCCTTAAAATGTCTAAAATTTTCCTAATATCTCATAAAAGGTCTTCAATACAATTTTGAAAGGTCTTAAAAATTTATTGACGTTAGGGATGTCCCCAGTCCGATCACGCGATTGGACATCGGGCCGATCGGGCCATTTTTCATAGGATCAGAATCGGGTGAAAAGGATCGGATTTTAATTTAAAATAAACTTATTGTGCTGGCTAGAGTCACCAATGTTAAGAGCCAGTTGACATTTTACAGTATGTTACTGCCAACTTGTAGTCATAATTCATTGCATCCACCGTGTGACGCATTTTGAAATATAAGCTCATTTACTTGCACAGTACACAGCCTGTTGGTCTCATTGACACTGTTGATTGTTTTCTGTTACGTTTCTGCCTTGGAAACATCAATAGATGTTTGTAAGTATTTTACATCCATACCAACCTGTTAATATGCAGTATATGTGTGTTGGGGGAAAAGCTAAATGAACGAAAATTGTTAATAAGTCCTGCTGTATGGGAGCTCACTTATGCTTATAGCTTACAGCTCAAGTAAAGCGTGGTGTCTATTAGAGGTGTGCAAAATTTCCGATTCTTAGATTATTCGCGATTCAGCCGTGGAAGATTCGAGAACGATTCACAAACATCCAAATTCCGATTATTGAAATATGCCAAGTAAAGCAGAAGTAAGACACACTCAGCGCACCGCGCGGTCTTCGGTACGCAATTAGGGACGGAGCGAGAGTAGCTAAACATCATGCTTCTCATTACCCGGCCCCTCGGGTAACGCCAATGCTCAACTCACGGCTCTCGCTCAACTCATGCCACGAGATAAAAAAACAACAACAACATACCTGACTGCTGCCGAAAAGCTGCTACAAGCCACATTATGTTACGGTAGATATCATTTATATAGGACTAGATACAGTATAGCTTCGGTATCGTTACCAGCACATCTACAAAAAACTAGATGCGGGCGTTAGTAACGGCCGCCATCCTAAAGCAGTACACTTCCCTGCAAGGCTGTTGTTGCGAACCTTCCAAGCGAACCTATTAACTTTTTATCTAAAATACTCCTAAATCGGTAAAATATTGACTTGAATCTATCTTTAAAATAGTTTTAAAACTTTTACAAGTTGAAAGTAGACAAAAGAGAAATTATGGAATAACAGGAGCAATTTTAACAACTTTAACGGTTGATTCACAACATTAAATTAATTGAAAGTAGTTTAAAGCTGCTGATATAGAATGGGGACTGGAGTTTCTTTATTTACTGTTATTTTTGTATATTTGTTTACTGCTACATGTTAACTTGATACTGAAATAGTAGTTTGGTTTAGCCTGAGAGGATTTTTGAACAATTTTGGAACTAATGTACAAAACAAATTAAAAAAAAAAAAAAAAAAAGGAGTGGGGTGCATCAATAATCGTTTTATAATCGAATCGGAGCCTCTGAATCGTAATCGAATCGTTAGGTGGCCAAAGATTCCCAGCTCTAGTGTCTATGGTGTTTGTATACCTGCGTGCAGTGTTGTTAATAACAGCGTTAGAGTATAACGGCGTTTCTAATGGTGTTATTTTTCAAATTAATTACTTTTCTAATTAATTACTTTTCCCATCTTTGCAACGCCGTTACCGTTACTTAAGATGTGAAGGGGCGCGTTACTACACTTTAGTTGAATGTGGCACGAGTTGTCTGATTTCATCACAGCTGCCTGGGAGAGATCAGAGAGGAAGGAGGGAGGAAGGACGCCGTGGTGACGCCGTTGCAAACGTGATGATGATTGGCTAGGTGGCTGGAAATGTTAGCATAGCATTTGCGTTCTCATTAGCATTTGCATTTAGTGTGGCGAGCGTCATCCTAAAACTCTTGGGCAACTTTAAAAAAAAATATATATATAAAAATTATGCAGTACGTGGCGTCCGGGTGGGTACAATTAATTGAAAATAATGTACCATTTTCCTGCTGAGTGTGCATTATCCTCACCAAGTTGGTGTTGTCCTTGTAGACGCTACAATATAATAATATGTATATTTTTTTCAAAACAGAAAACAAAAAACAACTAGAGCAAAGATAGGAGATACAGGAGATTCGGAGCCTCAGCTGCATAAAGAAAAATATATTGATATATATTTCGGGTGTGACAATAAACACAAGTCACGGTTCAGTACAACAGGAAGAAAAAAAAGGGCTTATTTTCCTCACAGCATTTGAAGCAAGTTACAAGTTTGTATACATATATATATTTTTAATGAAAAAATCAGTTCAATCAGTTAATATAAACATATACAACATGTTATGGAATGTATAATGTAAGAACGTATAGAACATGAAAGGTAACGTCAGTTACTTTGCTATGTAACTAATTACTCCTTCACTGAGGTAACTGAGTTACTTTAAATGTAAGATTAACAAGACTGCCGGCGTGTATTGTGCAGTTGTGTTGAATGCATGCATGTTTCTTTGTTACAGTTTCACAAACTTAAACAAATTACTTCATATTATAAAAAGAAAAGACCAAGCCTCGTGTTGTATTGGAGGACAGTCAATTGCCACGTTTACATGGAGCCAAATATTCCAATTACAATCGGAATATTTGTTCAAACCGAATAAAAGTGTTCCATATAAACACCTCATTCGGAATGAACAGGCCCAAACCGAATGGAATTTCATTCCGATTCAAAGGGGTGGAATATTCCTTTTCCCAAACCGATTAGAAGTAAAATTATATCATGTAAACAGGGAAGCGGAATGGTGTCTGGTTGCGTTCTTTCTGCGCATGCTCCGTACTGACGTGGTGACGTCACTCGGTGACGTAAGTAACGTCACTTGCAACATGGCTTCCAAGCACACGCACAGCGCACCCACACAACTTTTTAAATGAACGGCGTATCATTCTGAAGTTTTGTTTCCACTCGCAAAGTTAAAACAGCAGCTGATCTGACGATCGATCTCCATGTTTTGTCAACGTGACGCTTTGTTTTGATTAATCTGCGCATGTCAGACGGCAGTTGTCAAACGTCCTTTCGGAATAAAGGCAGTCACATGTAAACGCTGGATCGGAATAGATGAAGTGACATGTAAACAGCTGATGTGAAATTTCCATTCGGAATGATTTGAATCGGTATGAATAAAAGCATGTAAACGTGGCTAATGTTAGCTGGCTGTCGGGTTGTGCACAAGGAAACGCACTGTTTTGGGCAGTACATTTACAGTGTATCACAAAAGTGAGTACACCCCTCGCATTTCTGCAGATATTTAAGTATATCTTTTCATGGGGACACTGACAAAATGACACTTTGACGCAATGAAAAGTAGTCTGTGTGCAGCTTATATTCATATATATACAGTATTTAATTTAGTCTCCCCTCAAAATATCTCCAAATATAGCCATTAATAGCTAAACACCGGCCCGTGACAAGCTCGTGTGCACGAACATAAACTGGACTTGGTAATCATTCTTTTCTCTCTCTCTCTCTCTCTCTCTCTCTCTCTCTCTCTCTCTCTCTCTCTCTCTCTCTCTGCTTTTGTTTGTTTTTTCCTCCTAATTTATTTATTTATCTTCGCTCTCTTTTCCCACTATGTCCCAGTTAACACTTCCCAAGAAAGGGTTAAAAATAGCTCATTTAAACATATGTAGCTTGAGAAATAAAGTTGTAGAGATTGAGAACCTGTTATTATCTGACAATATTCATATTTTGGCCATCTCGGAAACTCACCTTGATAAGACATTCACTGATGCTACCGTGGATATACAAGGATATAGCATTTATAGAAAGGACAGGGATATGCATGGGGGTGGTGTGGCAATGTACATTCAGAATCACATTCCTGTTAAAATCAGAAGTGATCTCATGTCATGTGATGTTGAAATGTTATGGTTACAGGTTCATTTACCCCACCTAAAACCTATACTGCTGTGGTGCTGCTATAGGCCGCCAAGCTCTAATTGTCAGTATCTTGACAACTTGTGTGATATGTTTGAAAGGGCATGTGATGAAAACCGTGAAATCTATGTACTGGGAGACCTGAACATTAATTTTATGATGTTAAGCTGTCCTTTGAAAAAAAGAATTTTTAATACCATTAATGTCTGCAATCTTGTTCAAGTCATTAATCAACCAACCAGAGTAATCACCAATAAGAATGGGAGTACATCATCCTCATGCATCGATCACATTTACACCAACGCTGTGGAGCTCTGTTCAAAAGCCATATCTGTTTCTATTGGTTTTAGCGACCATAACTTAGTTGCCATTTCCAGGAAGGCAATAGCGCCAAAAGCGAGGCCAAAAATTGTTTATAAAAGATCATACAGGGATTTCTGTCATGACTCATATGTTAATGATATCAGTAATATTTGTTGGACTAATGTCAGTAAGCAGAGTGACCCAGATATTGCATTGAATGCTTTCACAGATTTGTTAATTCCAATTATGGATAAACATGCACCTGTTAAAAGGTTAACTGTCAGAGCCACTAGATGTCCTTGGATTGATGATGAATTAAGAAAATGTATGGCGGAGAGAAACGAGGCAAAAGTAAAAGCAAATCGGTCAGGCTGCATGTCTGACTGGCAAGTGTACTGTAAATTAAGGAACTACACCACTAAGCTGAATAGGAATAAGAAGAAGTTGCATTATAAATCAAGAATAAATTATGTAAAACATGATAGTAAAAAGCTATGGAGTACCTTAAATGACATCATGGGCAGGAATACAAGTTTGATTCCATCCTTCATTGAAGTAGACGGCTCTTTTATAACCAAGCCTACTGACATTGCAAATTATTTGAATGAATATTTTATCAATAAGGTATGCAAACTCAGACAGGTAATGCCCTCATCAAAAAATGAATCACTGTATTCATATATACAAAACAAAATAATGAAGGACAGGAAATGTAGTTTTGAATTCTGTAAAGTAACGGTTGAAGATGTGAAAAAACTATTGTTATCTATAAATAATGAGAAACCACCAGGCATTGATAACTTAGATGGAAATTTATTGAGGATTATTGCAGATCATATTTCCACTCCTGTTTCTCACATTTTTAATCTAAGCCTTGACAGCAACAAATTCCCACAAATTTGGAAAATGGCTAAAGTAATTCCTTTACCCAAAAATGCTCGTGCAGCCTTTACTGGCTCAAACAGCCGGCCGATCAGCCTGTTACCCGCTTTAAGCAAACTGCTGGAGAAAATTGTGTTCAGTCAGATACAATCCTATTTTTCATTGAACAATTTAATGAGTAATTACCAACATGCCTATAGAGTAGGATACTCGACTTCTACGGCACTCACACAAATGACAGAGGACTGGCTAACTGATATGGACCAACAGAACGTAGTAGGAGCAGTTCTATTAGATCTAAGTGCTGCTTTCGATGTCATCGACCATAATATATTACTTAATAAACTTAGGTGCTATGGCTTTACGCCATCTGCTGTAGCTTGGATGGAAAGTTATCTGACCAGTAGAACTCAGAAAGTTATGTTCAATGGGTGCTTTTCAAATGCACAACAAATACATTACGGAATTCCGCAAGGTTCTTCACTGGGGCCGCTGCTCTTCTCTATTTTTACAAACGACCTCCCACTTGTTTGTAAAAATGCGAGCGTGTGTATGTTTGCTGATGACTCAACACTCTATAAATCTGCCAAAACAGTGGAGGAAATCACCTCAGCCCTTAACCAAGAGCTACAGTTGGTGTTCACTTGGATCACGGACAACAAAATGGTTCTGAACATATCAAAAACTAAGAGTATTATTTTTGGAACGAAACATTCATTAAGATCCAAACCTCAGTTAAACCTTGTACTAAACAATGTGGTTGTAGAGCAGGTACAAGAAACCAAGCTCCTAGGTATAACTTTAGACAGCAATTTATCATGGTCAACACACATTGATTTGTTAGTGCAAAAGATGGGTAGGAATATATCAGTAGTAAAAAAATGTTCACCCTTTTTAACACCTCAGTTGACAAAACAGGTCTTGCAGACCCTTGTATTGTCACACCTGGACTACTGTTCGGTGGTCTGGTCAGGTACAACAAAGACGAACCTACAGAGGCTCCAACGAGTACAAAACAGAGCAGCCAGGCTTGCGCTTAAAAGCAGCCAAAGAGCCAACACAGACAATATGCATGACAAACTGTCTTGGCTTAAAGTGGATTCAAGGCTGCGAGTATCTCTTCTTGTTTTTCTGAAAAACACCATGACATTGAGCAAACCAGGCAGTTTGTTTAAGGATTACACTCTGAGCTCAACTCTGCCCTCATACCCAACCAGACATGCTATTAGCGGTAACTATACCATACCTATCATAAAAACTAACTTAAAACAACGTACAATACTATGTAGAGCTATGATTGAATGGAATGCCCTCCCCGACCAAATTTTAAAAACTCAAAATAAAGCTAATTTCAAGAAGCAAATAAAGCAGTACTTTCGGGTCAACTGCATTTGATCACTGATGTAATTTGTAATGTATGCCTCTTTGTTGTTGTTGACTTATATTTTACCTCTTATATTGTCTATTTACCTCCTTATTTTCTTCTGTTTTTATGTTAGTATGTTGAATTATGTTTGTTTTAGTGTGTACATTTTTCAAGATAAGAATTCTTCTTTTATATACAGTATAGCCTATGTTGATTGGTATGTTAATGTTTTGTCTGTTTTATGTTTTGTGTGGACCCCAGAAAGGGTCCTCCATAGATTAGTATGTTGATATTTTGTCTGTTTTATGTTTTGTGTGGACCCCAGGAAGAGTAGCTGATGTTTTCATCAGCTAATGGGGATCCTAATAAAAATACAAATACAAATACAAACTCCTGGCAACAAAAGTGAGTACACTCCATAGAAACTACGTACATCCTTAAATGTCAAAATTGAGTACTGCTTGTCATTTTCTCTCCGAAATGTCATGTGACTTGTTGCAGGAATGCTGTCAGCATTGCTGCAGAGATTGAAGAGGTTGGGGGTCAGCCTGTTATTGCTCAGACCATACACAGTACTCTACATCAAATTGGTGTGCATGGCTATCACCCCAGGAGGAAGCCTCTTCTGAAGACAGTACACTAGAAAGCCCGCAAACAGTTTGTGAAGACATGTCAACAAAGCACATGGATTACTGGAACCATGTCCTATGGTCTGATGAGACGGGATGCGAAGACATGTCAACAAAGCACATGGATTACTGGAACCATGTCCTATGGTCTGATGAGACGGGCGGGCTTTCTTGTGTACCGTCTTCAGAAGAGGCTTCCCCCTGGGGTGACAGCCATGCACACCAATTTGATGTAGAGTACGGCGTATGGTTTGAGCACTAACAGGCTGACCCCCCACCTCTTCAATCTCTGCAGCAATGTTGACAGCACTTCAATAACGAGTCACATGACATTTTGGAGGGAAAATGACAAGCAGTACTCAATTTGGATATTTAGGGATGTGCATTTTTTCATAGGGGTGTACTCACTTTTGTTGCGAGGGGTTACTATATTAATGGCTATATTTTGAGTTATTTTGAGGGGAAAATAAATTAACTATTATATCAGCTGCACACAGACTACTTTTCATTGTGTCAAAGTGTCATTTTGTCAGTGTTGTCACATGAAAATATATACTTAAACATCTGCAGAAATGCGAGGGGTGTACTCACTTTTGTGATACACTGTACCTAATTGACTTTACTACTACTGCTACTACTACTACTACCACTACTAGTAGTAGTACTTCGTGCTCATTTGTGTCACAGTGTGAAACAGCTGGGAATAAATTCATATACTTTGCAAGTAATTCCGGGCCTCCAATTTTCCTTCAAATCTTTTGCATCATTTTTTGCTGGCATCGATGTAAAGTGAGTCTTAAATTGGATTCATTATGGTCTTAAAAAAGTCTTTAAAAGTCTTAAATTTGGCTTGTTGGACCCTGCAGAGACCCTGTATAAGATTTAGAAATACGTAAGGAAAACCATTAAACTTAAACTTACCTGTCTTAAGTAGAGTTTGAGCACATTGCTTATGTCATGGGGGTAAAGGTCAGACATTTCAACCAAGTCTTTGCCATTCTCAAATGCTTGGCACAGTTTTTCTACGCGGGACTTGGCACCATTCAGGCGGTAGATACCCTTGGAAAACCCCAAAACATTTTTTCTTAAGAACATTCTAATTCATTGGAAGCATCCTGAAAGTAAGTAACTGAGTTTTTTGAAATACCTTCACATTAAGTGCTCTTGTCTCGATCTCCGATGTACATTTGCGGATAATGAATGGAATGCCGTCCTCGCTGTTCTTTGCAGTCTGTGTGAAGTCAACACCAAAGAGGTGAAGCTTCCTCTGGAGCTTCTTATGTCCACACTGAATTGCCAAGCTCTCCAGGCACTTCTTATGGCAGGCTAATGAACACTGCAAACACACATTGCAACCAACATTTCAATTATCAGTTTGTCATTTGAAGAACACACTCAAAACAACAAAAGCAAGTCAATTGATAAGGTTAAATTCAACATTAGTCTCAAAGGCAGTGTTGCTGTTTTCAATGATGACCATAACGAAAATATTTCGTCAACGGTCAGTTTATTTCATGACGATGACGAGCTAAAAACGTGTCTTTGGAGACTAAAACATAACGCGACGGATGCCAGTTTTCGCCTGATGAGATGAGAATGAGATAGCAAGCCGCTGAACGTCAGTGCGCCAGATGCGGCCGGGATCATCAATATAATAGGCCAAATGAAATGTTATGCACTGTTCCGGAGCGGACTGTGCAGACCGCACGCGCTAAAAATCTGAAATGTAACGGTTGACCTGTGACATCACAACAGCATGCACGCTGAAGGTGAGCATCCGTGCTGCAACACTAAACAGGAGAACACAGAGTCAGGACTTAGCATCTCGGAGGACGGCAAATTTTTATGGTAAGTGCTTTATTCAAAGTCATATTGCTATACAAAGTTATTCAATTGCGTGTTAACGTTACCCAGATAGCAAAATATAGCTGGAGCAGACATGGGGCAGATGTACTGTAAATTTCATACTGTAATGTGTTTACAGATCCACAACTCAGTATTTTTGTTTGATAGTCCTTTATCATGAAATCATTTGTAATCACAAATATTCTTCGTTCTTAGGGCTACAGCTTTGAACCTGAGGCTGCTCTGTAACTTGTTAAACCCTTGAGCTCACTCTCAATGGTTATTCAAGTGTTCTACCATGTCTGCAAGTTAGGAAATGTATAATTTGTTGCAGAACAACATGTTAAGGGAGAAAGCATTTACTTTGTATTTCTGTAATTGTTTCAATGTTGTAATTCTGTTAGGGTGCCTGCCCCCTGCCCACCTCTTTCACTGCCTTGATTGTAGGATTGGACAGATGGGTGAGCCTGGGACCAGGTGCCGGTAATCATTGTCAGCAGCTTACTTAAACCGGTCCTTGGGCTCCCATCATTGCCACATCAACAACTCAACTCCACTAGTTTGTGACTCCAGTTTTCATCTAACAAAAAAATCTAGTAATCTTGATAATGAGCCCCCCCCACCCCCCCAATCCTGTAGTGCTTGCCTGCCAGAATGCCTGCCTACCTGTTCTATCACCAAACTGCCCACCAGATTCTTTGGACTCTGTCTGCCACTACCTCTAACCGTCAATTAATTCTTGTTACCGCTGCCAGTTTGCCCACCGTCTCTTTGCTTCAGTCCCCCGTTACCTCAGAACCTTAACAAATACAATATGTGTTTACAGTCTAAAAATGGTTCATCTTGAATGAGGAACTGCTTGTTCCAAATAAAAATATTTTTCATATGGGCCATACATTGTGGTTTCTGCTACTTTGAACCAGTTCTGTTCAACTGTTTGCTGATCCGGCAAGTGAATCCATACTGAGTTACGAAATTGGGCCAAAATTTGCATTACATCTGGCCCATGTCCACTCCAGTTATATTTTGCTATCTAGGAGTCTGGACTACATTTGGCCCAGTGCTGGCACAGATTGGGCATCATGTGTGCCATATCTGGGCCCAAAACTGTTTGCTGATCAGGCAAGTGAATCCATACTGAGTTTGGCCCATTGTTAAAAAAAAAAAAAAAAAATTGGTCTGCATTTGTTTTACGAAATTGGGCCGAAATTTGCAGGACATTTGGCCCATATTCGTTCCAGTTATATTTTGCTATCTGGGATACAATATGCAAATACATGTAAATAAATACTCTTTACCTCGATCTTTTTAATTGTGGGGAGGCAAATCCTACTTTTGGTTTTTCACTTTTCACGGGGGTTCTGGTCCCCATTAACAAAACTAAGGCATTACTGTACTTCAGAAATTATGGTAATGGAAACTATTAACATGCAGCTGGTCCCATCTTGAATCAGTAAATATTCACTCTAATGGAAGCTTTTTCTCGTCGACTCCTCGAGCTAACAGATAAAAGATTAGCCTTCTGTCTTCTAATCACTTGAACAAATTTCGTGGAGCTATTCCAAGCACTGAAATGCTTGCATTCTTGCATCTCTTGTCAAAGCACCCCAAGCAGCATTACATAACACACCTTTAGAGGAGAAAAATTCCATTTACCCTTCTTTTCCTTTTGTCCGTATTCAGTATCAAGTAAATATGGAAAGAAATCTGATCTCAAAGAAACAGCGGGGAGGCAAACGGGGATGATTGGCTCTTTGGAAGTCGCACAAAAGGTCTTTAGTTTCCACTGGCTATTTTGAGTTAAATTGGTTAATTCAGTCTCTGGGGGAGATTTGTGGCAAGTTTTAAGTTTTCCCATTTTGAATATTCTGGGATGGGTCCCTCTGGGTACCTCGTTATACGATTTGCGATACAAGGCTCAGGATATGGCGATACAACAATTATTGATACGTTGGTCAGGAAATCATTCTACAATATTTTACGATACAAGTAATAAACTGAAAAACAAGATTTTATTCTTCGGCTGTGAAATTGAATGAATTTATCACTAGTAGACATCCAATCCATTTGAACTGGGAGCGTGGCCAACCCTGCCAACCCTCCCACTTCAAACGGATTGGACATCTATGGCCATCAGTGGCAGACGATTTTAGTCACTTTCTGTTGATTTTGAGGCATTTACCTCAAATAACAACCAAAATTCATGTTCTGTGCTACTTATTTTTGCAGTTAATTCTTCCAGTTGTTTCATTGATTGCTAGTTATGCTATTTGTTAACACTTTATTTGACAGCGGCGCCGTAACACTGCCATAAGACCGTCATAATTATAACATGACACTATCATAGGCACTAATAAATGCTTATGACAGATGTCCTTAAGTGTCATCCGGCAAATTATGTCAATTACTCCCATTTATGTTCAGCTCGGATCTTTTACATCTATTCAAAAGTGACATAATTTGCCAGATGACAAAAAAATGACATCTGCCATAAGCGTTCATTAATGCTCATTGCAGTGTCATGTCATAATTGTGATGGTCTTATGACAGCGTTATGGTGCCACTGTCAAATAGTGTTACCAAATACCATAACTAGCAATTAATGAAACAACTGGAAGAGTAACTAAAGAAATAATTTGCACAGAAAAGGAATTTTGGTTGTTACTTACATCTGTAGTGCTGCAATGCATGCTAGGAGGCATGTTGGACGACAACCGTGTTGGCAGCAGAGGTTGACTGTCTCACTCAAGGGAGCAGTGATGGCCAAATGAAGCTTCTAGAAGCAATGAAGCTTTGCAGCCAATAGGTTCAAAGCATTATGGTGGTTCCTTTGGTCTAATGACAGTCTTATAATGCCACTGTCAAATAAAGTGTTATCAGTTAATATGTTTTGGTGTAAATATCCCATAATACAGTGAGGACAACTGCGGCTTATAGTCTTGTGCGGCTTATCCATGAACAAATGCAGTTTTCGTGTCAAATTTGGCGGGTGGTGGCTTATACAGTGCCTTGCAAAAGTACTCGGCCCCCTTGAATTTTGCAACCTTTCGCCACATTTCAGGCTTCAAACATGAAGATATGAAATTTAATTTTTTTGTCAAGAATCAACAACAAGTGGGACACAATCGTGAAGTGGAACAACATTTATTGGATAATTTAAACTTTTTTAACAAATAAAAAACTGAAAAGTGGGGCGTGCAATATTATTCGGCCCCTTTACTTTCAGTGCAGCAAACTCACTCCAGAAGTTCAGTGAGGATCTCTGAATGATCCAATGTTGTCCTAAATGACCGATGATGATAAATAGAATCCACCTGTGTGTAATCAAGTCTCCATATAAATGCACCTGCTCTGTGATAGTCTCAGGGTTCTGTTTAAAGTGCAGAGAGCATTATGAAAACCAAGGAACACACCAGGCAGGTCCGAGATACTGTTGTGGAGAAGTTTAAAGCCGGATTTGGATACAAAAAGATTTCCCAAGCTTTAAACATCTCAAGGAGCACTGTGCAAGCCATCATATTGAAATGGAAGGAGCATCAGACCACTGCAAATCTACCAAGACCCGGCCGTCCTTCCAAACTTTCTTCTCAAACAAGGAGAAAACTGATCAGAGATGCAGCCAAGAGGCTCATGGTCACTCTGGATGAACTGCAGAGATCTACAGCTGAGGTGGGAGAGTCTGTCCATAGGACAACAATCAGTCGTACACTGCACAAACCTGGCCTTTATGGAAGAGTGGCAAGAAGAAAGCCATTTCTCAAAGATATCCATAAAAAGTCTCGTTTAAAGTTTGCCACAAGCCACCTGGGAGACACACCAAACATGTGGAAGAAGGTGCTCTGGTCAGATGAAACCAAAATTGAACTTTTTGGCCACAATGCAAAACGATATGTTTGGCGTAAAAGCAACACAGCTCATCACCCTGAACACACCATCCCCACTGTCAAACATGGTGGTGGCAGCATCATGGTTTGGGCCTGCTTTTCTTCAGCAGGGACAGGGAAGATGGTTAAAATTGACGGGAAGATGGATGCAGCCAAATACAGGAACATTCTGGAAGAAAACCTGTTGGTATCTGCACAAGACCTGAGACTGGGACGGAGATTTATCTTCCAACAGGACAATGATCCAAAACATAAAGCCAAATCTACAATGGAATGGTTAAAAAATAAACGTATCCAGGTGTTAGAATGGCCAAGTCAAAGTCCAGACCTGAATTCAATCGAGAATCTGTGGAAAGAGCTGAAGACTGCTGTTCACAAACACTCTCCATCCAACCTCACTGAGCTCGAGCTGTTTTGCAAGGAAGAATGGGCAAGAATGTCAGTCTCTCGATGTGCAAAACTGATAGAAACATACCCCAAGCGACTTGCAGCTGTAATTGGAGCAAAAGGTGGCGCTACAAAGTATTAACGCAAGGGGGCCGAATAATATTGCACGCCCCACTTTTCAGTTTTTTATTTGTTAAAAAAGTTTAAATTATCCAATAAATTTTGTTCCACTTCACGGTTGTGTCCCACTTGTTGATTCTTGACAAAAAATTAAAATATTATATCTTTATGTTTGAAGCCTGAAATGTGGCGAAAGGTTGCAAGGTTCAAGGGGGCCGAATACTTTTGCAAGGCACTGTAGTCTGATGCGTCTTATAGTGTGAAAATTTCAGTTTGTCTTTTCCGTTGATTTTGGGTTACTGAAAAGTAAGTGACCCAAGAATGTCCCACAATGAATACTGTAAGTAAAATGAACAGGATGTGACTTGTAAAAATGCCCACAAGACTGGTTGTGAATGCTCTGGTTTTAGAGCCATTGACGGCGCAAGACGTCCAGTCTATTCAAAATAAATTGGATATCTAGCGCCGTCAAAGGCAGCCAGTGAACTAACGTAGACACATTTCTAATCACATCATGTAATTAGAACATTACACCATGTTACAGAAAAAAAAAAATCGTTCCTGGCTTGTAATCATTTTGTCTTGCTTGGGTCCAAACTAAATAAAAAAGGGCCACTAAAAAGGCATAGAGATCATGGTTATATTGACGGGTCACACCGGTTTAAGTAGGCGGCCTAAACCCTACTTTGAGTTATTCTCAAACACATGCACGCAGTGATCTAACGCAGGATTTAGGTTGAAAAACTACAAAAGCTGTACCGTATACAAACAGGAAGGATTGTCTCAGGAGTGATTTGTTTGAGGATTCAAAGTAATTATTATTTTTTCGTACCATGCATGCATTTTGAAACGTCAATCAAAAAAATCAATGGGAGAAATTAGCCGTCATTAAATTGGCGTCATAGTTCGCAATATTTATGTAAAATAAATGCTAACTGTACGCTTTTTTTTTTTGCTTTAACCAAGAACTGAGACTGTTTTACATCCATATCTATAAACAATTCAGGGATTTAAGCATTTATTCACAAGAAGTTTCAAAATAAAAGCTCTTTGTGGTGATAAGGCAGCGCCACAGTGGCTTAAAGACTAGCAGCACATTCGACATTTACGTAAAATAAATGCTAATTGCCCGGTACTTTGCTCTTTTGACAAAGAATTGAGAGTGTTTTACGTCCATATCTACAAAAGAATTCAGGTATTTAAGTGTTTATTCACAATGATTTTTAACGAAAAAAGTTCTTTGTCTCTATTTCCACTAGGTCAGCTTTGACGCAGATAGGCCCCCTATTAATCGGCCCCGCGCCCCGTATCCCGTCAATATCATTATGAAGTCTATGAAAAAGGTAAAAGTTTTGTTTTGCTAAAATTAAAGGCTATATTCAAAATTTCTGATTTTACGTCAGTTATCCAGAAAATATTTTTAAATGTCATCCCTTCGTGTTTCAGGTCAAACTAAGTCTCTAAAATAAAGAGGGAAATGTGTACATATATATTTTATATATATCTAAGCATTACACAGTACAACAGTAAAGAAAATAGAATTTCAAGGTCGTGACCACAAACCCAAAATTTTTGAGAAGCAAAAGTGTTTTTATATGCCAATGCGATGAAACAAACTAGGAAATACCACTACAACCTTGGAACAAAATATGTGTTATATGGTGTTATTGAAGCAATTTGAATGTTCCTTTTTTTTGTTTTTTTGTTTTTTGTTTAAACAGTGCCATCTTTTTAAAAACGATATATCGATTCTCGGTGGGAGCATATTGATAACCTTTTGGGCTACAAAGTATTGCGATACGTCACCTTTTCAATATATTGTCAAGCCCCTAGTGGTCATTGACTTTTGTTTAGTTATCAAAACGGCTTAAAAAGCCATTATGAAGCCTTGGTAATGGTCATCAGGAATGTTTTTCATACAAAGGAGTATAAAAACTCATTCGGTTAATGAAAAATGAAACTAAAACAAGAAAGCAATGTTACCTCCTCACACTCCGCTCCTTGAAGCACAACAAGCCCATCACACTGTCGACACTTGGAGGGCGCTCGAAGTTTTCTAAACTTGTGTGTTTGAGCAGCTTTGGACATTTGAGTGTTTCTAAAAGGACGTGGAGAGCTAGCTGCCTCTATTAAAAGATCGTTTAAACCTGAAACGTAAACAATAAATGAGTACAGCATGTAGAAGAAGCAAAATCAACATTTGTTACTACAAAATATTTTATCTGACGTACCATTAATAGCATCAGAAGGCGATTGGGGCTCATCCAGGTCATCGGCAGATGACATGGTACCAGTAGAGGGTGATCTGGGTAATTTCCTCTTAAAGTCTCCTAAATAATGAAACAATACCAATAAGTCCAAATTCCTGCAGTCAAATTAAACTGTATTTTGAACTGACTTTTCAAGAATTTGTTAACATCATCGACACCAAACCAGAATAACTGTTGAATGTGTTTCATACAAAGATCTCGCTTTCAATCTAGTGTGACTTGATGACATCCAATAGCCTATATTTAAGAAGTGGTGTGGATGACAATCAAAAAGGAAGCCTATTCGTCAACAAGTGAGAATTAGACTACACTCAATTACTCACGGTTATATTTTACAGCAGGGATCCCCAACCACTGGACCATGGACTAGTACTGGTCAGTGGCGCATTTGCTACTGGCCCACAGACAAATAATACATCATTTGTTAAAGACCGCAATCTGGCCTGTGACTTTGACGTTTGACTAATCCAAGTAGAGATTTGGGTACATCAACTTCAAGTGGTAGGCCACCATTACTATAGCAGCCCAGCATCAATCAATGTAAACAGTAATGTTAGCTGCTGTTGGCTGTGTGATGCGGGCAATGGCGGATGCAGTACTTGCAGTCGTTTTGCTCGGATTAGTCAATAGATATAATAATAAGACTGGAAAGGAAGTCGTTATGAAAATTTATTGGAGCCTGCATCTAGCATCTATTTTTTATATCTATGTGTGCTTGTCCTCAATGATGATGTAGGCACATTAGATTTGTTTCCGGAAATAATAAACCGACAAGTTAGCGAAGATGACTGAAAAACAGACGTCTTTGGACAGCTTTTTGACAGAGCCAAAAGATGAGCCTACTACCAAGTGCATTCTGCATAATATGTGGCTAAAAAGCAACTTTTCCTATTTCAAGGAGTAGCGGGCATTATAACAGCCATGTAAAGAGTTTTACTAGTTTCGGTGAGAAAGTATATTTTGGAATAAATAAATAAATGTTGAAATAAATAAATAAAAATGGAAATATAAATTGAAATAAATAATAATAAATAAATAAATAAATATTGAAATAAATGAATATATTGAGATAAATAAATTAAAAATGACAAATATAAATAAAAATTGAAAAATATATATTGAAATAAATAAATGTTGAAATAAATATTGAAATACATAAAAATTGAAATAGAAGCATTTTAATGAAACTTTTAATTATATATTTAATTGTGCATTTTTGCACTCATGATCCTCTATAAGAGACAGGCGAATGGAAGTAGGAGGTGACGACGGGCGCATGTGGATGCAGTGAGCCGCGGTCTGTCTGATTTAACAAATGCATTAAATAAGACAGATGTAGAACGAATAGATTATGAAAAAATAGGGAATAACAAAAGCGTTTTTTTTGTCAACTTACTGGCAAATGGAGGTCGGAGGGAGGAGACAGTGTTTACATAGGTAGACGGGGGCGGGGCGATGGGGTTGGGGTGAACTTGGGAGAACTTGCAAAATCGCAGGGTGTTCAAATACTTATTTTCCTCACTGTATATAACAGAAGACTTTGCGCTCCGTCCAACACGACCACCGCTGGTTTCTTTCACCGAGAAGTCCCCGCCCACATACACAATGAATGGGTTAGGAGTATTGTGGCGAACCGTATTACAAAAGCCAAGAAACTTTCACGATTGGAGAAGAACTCATCATGCCTTCTATCAAGGAGATTTGCCGTCAATTTTTAGGAAAGGCCGCTGTTAAAAAAGGTGTATTCAACGTATGGTGAGTTATATTTTCCCAGAACTTAATGTTTGTTTTTAGCCCCGACGTGTTATTTTATATTTACTGCAATTTTCTGCAATGCCGGTGCCTGGAAAAAAAGGCCCCAATCACACCGGTCCGTGGTGCAAAAAAAGGTTGGGACTAGTGATGCACGATAATGCATTTTTCAGCCGATACCGATAACCGATAATTTCCTCCTCGTTCCAACCGATAACCGATAATGTCAAGCCGATAATTTTATTAAAGATTTATGTAAATTTTAAAGTATACACAAGAGAAAATATTGCTGTGCAAAAATAATATTGCTCTTTTTTTTTCAACATCAAATGTGAACAAGTAGTAGTAGTACTAAATTCCAACATTTAAATAAAGACAGATTGTCTGACATTGTGTAATGGTAAACTTTTGGCAACAATTACTTACAGAGTAAATACATAAGTTGCACAAAAATGGCTTTAAAAGTATGCCATTCCTAAAGTATAACATTACTACACAGCAAAAACACAGCTCCTTAAGACTAAAGTCCCTTGTTTTCAGTGTAAATCTATTGGAAATAAGTTAAATTAACTGCCAGCACTTCAAGTATATTTCACTCAGATTTCTTGAAGAAAAATGGCCAGCTGAAAATAAGATTAACAGCCTTATTTTAAGCAATAAATTATTATACATAATCCTAAAAAAAAAAAAAAAAAAAAAAAAAAAAAAAAAAAAAAAAAACTTGTCAGAAATGTTCAATGGTTCAAAACATTATTTGAAAGCAATTTTTTCTTGATTTAGGTGAAAATGACCTTATTTTTTTAGATGTTTGGGCTTAATAAGAACAAATTGCAATATTTAGTTCAAGTAAGTGTAATAATCTGGCGCATTCAACTAGTCTTCAACACTCAAACAAGATGGAGAAAATTATTTGACTAGATTTAAGAAGAATGATCTGATTAAGACGTCATAAATTTAAAGCGTACTGAATGCATTACTGACTGGATGACTTCTTTGTGTCGTTTGGTGCATGTTACAATTATCAACTAACCACTGTGCCGTCATGATAAACATGGTTTGTTGACATCACCTGTGTAAATGTCCGTGGTAAAACTGATGTGATCGGCATGTCTTTCACGAAGAATCGTGGTCGTATAAACTGCATTATTTTTTCATCCAGGGATTTGGCTATCGGGTCGTTTCGGGAATTTCCTCCCGCCTGTGCCCTTCAGTCCGCCCGGCTGCCAAATTAGCACCCGCGCCAGGCCTCTGTCTTGAACTGGAGTGGCGGCAGCAGCTAAGTTCGTACCGGATATCCGCCCGCCCCGCTGCGGCGCATTCGGTGCATGGCTCTGCTCTCATCCTCTACCCGCCTAGGGCGAGGCGGCGGCGGCGGCCTGCCGGACCGGCGGGCGCCGTCGGAAGACAGCTACTTGTCAACTATCGATCTCGTGAGGTGTTTAGCCATAGATGGGAGTTTACCACTCGCTTTGGGCTGCATTCCCAAACCCCCCGACTCCGGGAGGACCGCAGCGTCTCTGTATCGTCACAAGCCCCGTAGCTTCCTTTATAGTTTATTTGTTAACAATAGCTTTAGCATTCATGCTAGCAGCAGCCTCATATTCGTTCCAAAAATCATTGTGATGCAGTTTTAAATGGCTGCTGGGTTAGTGCTAGTGGTGTTCAATGAGGATGCTTTCTTTAGGCCTTGAGGAACTGTTTTGTAGATGGCGAGAGCATCGTTTATTTCATTTCACACACGGCAAAAGCAACGCACGCTAGTGAGAGCGCCTCAACAGTGTCAACACTGATGTGTAACACCGCCTCCTCTATGACGCAGTACTCCTAAACCCCTCCTCCCACAGGGGCTTCAGAGAGGGGAGGGGTTGAGCAGGCGGCAGGGAAGAAGTGGAGAAAACTGCTTGGTTGCGCACATTTGGAGGCTAAATCAAGTATATAATTATCGGATTGCATTATCGGTTGATTTTTTTATTATCTGTATTATCTGTGTGACGTCATAATTGCCATTATCGGCCGATAATTATCGGTAGCCGATATTATCGTGTATCTTTAGTTGGGACCACTGTTTTACAGCACTTTGAATGCATATGTAGGAGTAACTTTTCTTTCTTCAACTTATACAAAATTTGTTGAGGCTAATTATACAACATTTAGTCCAGAAAACGGAAGTTTAAAAGTGGGTATTTCTCCTTTTGATGTTAACAATGAAATGCCTGTGCATATCTCCCCACCTGGGCTTGCAGTAGGTGAGTCCATGGACCGGGACTCGCTGCTCCCTCCTACACTCTCTGAGTCGCTACACATTCCTCCACCCTGACTCGCCGAATTCCAAGAACGATTACGATGTGCTGCGGAAGAGAATAATTATTCTGACATTAGAGCCAGTTTTCTGTAAATGAAGACTTGTTGTTGTAATCAAGTGTTTTTTAATTGACTAATCTGGAGGATGGGAAATACCTTGAGTGTCAGTGCTGCTCTTGGAGCGCCGCTCCATAATCATTGTTTGCTGGGAGTTGGCGTTGGACCCATCAATATCATCTGTACCAAGGAGGTCAGATGTCACGGATCCTTGCGACTGGTTACTGTTGGATGAGTGACTGCCACTTAGTGTGCGCTGTGTGAGAAGCATTCTGGGAGGGAGATGAACACAATGAAATTTATTGATGAAAAAAAAAACTAAACTTGAATACATTTACCGACTATAAGACGCTGTAACACTGTCATAAGACCGTCATAATTACAGTGTGACACTATCATGGGCATAAATGAATGCTTCAGACAGATGTCATTAAGTGCCATCCGGCAAATTATGTCACTAACTCCAATTATGTCTAGCTCGGATCTTTTACATCCATTCAAAAGTTAGATAATTTGCTGGATTACACAAAATAATGTCTGTCATAAGCATACATTAATGCTCATGGCAGTGTCTGTCATCCAATAATTATGATGGTTTTATGGCGCCACTGTCAAATAAAGTTTTAATAAATACCATAACTAACAATTAATGAAACAAATGGAACAGTAACTGAAGAAATAATTAGCACAGACCATGAATTTTGATTGTTATTTACATATGTACCGCTGCAATGCAAGCTAGGAGGCACGTTGGACGACAACAGTGTTGACAGCAGGTGGCAGCAGAGGTTGACTGTCTCCCCCAAGGGAGCAGTGATGGCCAAATAAAGCTTCTTGAAGCAATGAAGCTTTACAGCCAATTGGTTCAAAGCTTCATGATGGTTCATTTGGTCTTATGGCCATTAGTAATTAAATGCCAATATCAAATCTGACATTCCTGGCGAAAATTCTCGAGAGGGTTGTGTTCCAAAAGATCCAGGTTTTTACGATGCAAAACAATCTTTTTAACTCATTTCAGTCTGGATTTCTGCCACAACACAGCACCGAGAAAGTGTTTATCAATGTCCTAAATGATATTCGTCGGACTACTGATGCAGGCAAATCATCTGTTCTGCTACTATTTGATCTCAGTGCCGCATTCGACATGGTTGATCACAACATACTACTCAGCAGATTGGAACAGTGGGTATGGCTGACTGACACTGTTCTTCAGTGGTTCAATCTTACTTACATGATAGGGATTACTTTGTGTCAATCCGAAAACATCGGTCAGAACGAACCAAATTCACGTGTGGAGTCCCTCAACGGTCCATTCTTGGAACACTCTTATTTAACATCCATATGCTTCCACTAGCTCAGTATAACAGTATAACATCTCCTAGCACACCTATGACACACAACTCTACATTTCTGTGTCCCCACATAATTTTAGTCCCTTAGTCTCCCTGAGTAAATGCATTCATCAAATCAATGAATGGATGTGCCAGAATTTTCTCCAGCTAAATGTGGAGAAGACAGAAGTGATCATTTTTGGGCCAAAAAAGGAAAGGTCAAAGATAAGCAAGCACCTTAGCACACCCTAACAGTTACAAATCAAGTCAGAAATCTTGCCGTAATTACTGACTCAGACCTAAAATATGATGGCCATCTTGTCACGAAATCTTCTTATTACCACCTAAAAATATAGTCAGAATTAAGGGGCTTCTGACTAGAGATGGGCGATACCAGTGATTTTGGATTCGGTTTGATACCAAGTAATACCAAGGCCAAATATTGCGATCCCGATCCGATATCGATACCGGAAGTTCATATTATAAATATATATAACAACCCTGCTGTGTTCTCAGCCATTCTGATGATATCTAATGTACAACTACATCAAGCACTCAAAAGCAGTTTCCCTCAAACTCACAAACCAATCCATCAAAAACAAACTCTGATTAGTCAGTCTCACTCTTTAACCATGACCCTTAAATTCATATGCACAGAACATTTCCCTGCTACACGTTGTATTTGATCAAATTTTAATCTACCTAAATTAAATATTTTTGATCTAATTAAAGAACGAATAAATAGTAGCATGTTACCGCCCTCAAATGGTAGATCACTAAAAACAAATCCAATAATCAATAGTCACTTGCCGTTTTTGAATTTTATTTGACTAACACAATTTTCAAACAGATTTTGAAAAAAAAAAAAAAAATAATAATAATAATAAAAATAAATAAATAAATAAAAAAAAACATCTTGAAATAATTGAAACAGACCTTTAACAAAATAAAAATAAGTAGCAACAAAACATAGGAAATCAAGCATTTAATTGCTTGTAACATAGAAAAATATGGAAAAACATTTCATGAAAAAATAAAAATATGAAACAATAATTCACAAGAAATAATAATAAATGAATAAGAAATAATAATAAGGTTAAGTAAGAAATTAGGCGTGAGAGGGGCGGAGGAAAACCATGCTGTTCGACACAGGATAGGGACGTGAATGGGGGCGGGAGCACACACCGGTGCACTGCTTATGTGTGTGCACTGCTTACGTGCATGTAGAATGCGACAGGGAAAAGTAGTACAAAAAGTGTGCACAAAAATATACCCAAAAATTGATAAAGAAAATATAACATTAATTCCAGATATCGATACTTTTGCTTGGGGATCGATACCTAAAATTTAACGCGCTGGATCGAAATATCGATATTTTGGTATCGATCCGCCCATCCCTACTTCTGACTCAACAAGACATGGAATAACTTATGCATGCATTTATTTTCAGTAGACTGGACTATTGCAACGGTATATTTACAGGTCTTGATAAAAAATCAGTCAGGAAGTTGCAGCTAGTACAGAATGCTGCTGCCAGAGTCCTTACAAATACAAGGAAGCTGGACCACAATACACCGGTTTTGAAATTGTTACACTGACTTCCCGTGAGTCAAAGATTAGACTATAAAATACTACTGCTCGTCAACAAAACACTAAATGGCCTTGGACCAAAATACATGCTTGATTTGTTGGATCCCTATGAAACATCTAGACCTCTAAGGTCGTCTGGAATCAGTCTCCTGTATGTTCCAAGACCCAAAAAGAGTGAGGCAGCATTTAGTTATTTTGCTCCTCACTTATGGAACAAATTACCTGAAGTCTAAGGTCTGAAGTTTGCTAAAACTTTTAGCTTCTTTAAATCAGGGCTAAAACAGCATATCCATAACTGTCTACATACAGTGCTGCTCGAAAGTTTGTGAACCCCACAGCGATGGTCAGATTTTTTGTAAAAAAAACTAAAATAACCTTATTAAATGTTAAGTTATACCCAAATCCACAATACTGACATTCCAAATAATGGACTGAAACAAAAGAAATAGTTATATTGTCATTCTTTATTTAACAAAAGTGGTTGATTTAAGAAAAACTCAGATATCATGTGTACAAAAGTATGTGAACCCCTTCAGTTAATAGGATATTGCGCCTCCTTTTGCAGAGATTACCTCAACCAAACGGTTTCTGTAGTGACTAATCAGCCTCTCACATCTACTTTGGGGGATTTTTGCCCATTCTTCCTTGCAGAACGCAGTCAGTTGAGAGAGGTTTGATGGGCGTCTGGCATGAACTGCTCGCTTCAGGTCCCGCCACAGCATTTCAATGGGATTTAGGTCAGGACTTTGACTGGGCCAGTCCAGAACACGAATCTTCTTCTTTTTCAGCCATTCCTTGGTTGTATTGCTGGAATGCTTTGGATCATTATCATGTTGCATGATCCACCTTCTGCCAAGCTTTAACTTCAAAACAGATGGCGTCAGGTTATGTTCTAGGATTTGACAATATTCCTCAGAATTCATGATTCCCTGGACTATGTGGAGTTGTCCAGGTCCTGAGGATAAAAAGCAAGCCCAGATCTTGACATTCCCACCTCCATGCTTCACTGTTGGGAGAAGGTTCTTTTGGTGGTATGCAGTGTTGACCTTCGCCAGACATGGCGGTTTTGGTTGTGACCAAACAGTTCAATTTTGCACCTACATCAGTTGATGAAAACTCTTTTTAATTTAGTCTCGACAACACAACTGTTAAAAAAACAAAAAAAAAAACTACTGAATTGATTGATTAGGAAATCAGGTTGAAATAATAGAAAATTCCAAAATGTTGAGGGGGTTCACAAACTTTTGAGCAGCACTGTATTTCAAACTTTGAGCTATTTGAGTTTTATTCCATCTGATTTACTTCCATTTCTGATTTCAATTTAAGGTGATTTTCATATATAATTTTATTTCCTGTTTCAATTGCCTTTGTTTTAACGTTCTTTTGATTTAATGTGATTTTTATGACATCCATGTGCACTTTGAATTGCCTTGTGTTGAATTGTGCTATACAAATAAATTTGCCTTGCCTTATGACAGTCTTATGATGCCGCTGTCAAATGAAGTGTTATCGGTAAGATCTCGTATCAAATTTGGTGGACGGCGGCTTATAGTCAGGTGCGCCTTATAGTCCGAAAATTAAGGTAATGTAAAGGTCTATCAATGTCAAGATGAAGAATGCACGGTATCTGTTAGTGGGGGAGAAAAGGTATATGCAACGAAGACGTGTCAAATACAGTGGTACCTCTACATACGAAGTTAATTCGTTCCAGGACCTTGTTTGTAAGACGAAATGGTCGTATGTCGAGCAGGATTTTCCCATAAGAATAGATTACAATTCCATTAATTCGTTCCACAGCCCAAAAACCTACACTAAATCCTCAATAAATACTGCTGGTACTATTACAAATGGCAATTACACATAGCAAAACACATTAATTATAAATAAAAATCGGCATAACAATACAATAATAATAATAATAATAATAATAATTCCTGTAATCATGTAACGAATCGGGTTCTAATGTGGTGGACGTTTTTTTTTTGTACCTGAACGCACTGCGTGACTGACGTGACAAGAGAGAGGAGCGGTGCGGCGGAGTTTACTTTCACTTTAAATGTTTTCCTGAGTACACAGTCAATTGTGGCAGAATGCGGGCATTTTGTATTGGTTAAGTTCTGAAATAAATGATAAAAATCTGACAAAGCCGGCGATTTCTTTGGCGATGTAACCACAATAATAATTGTCAACTTAACTTATAAATACTGGCGATCGGAGGAGGACCGTGAAGATGTATTGCTGAGCAAGTTCACGGAGCGCACCCCACGGTCATATTTCTCTATAATTTGCATCTTCATTTAGAAGTGTCACCTTTTTCCTTGTTCACCACCTGTACCAACCTTTTTGAAACCTGTGTTGATTTCTCTCACAAGAAAGTCAGCCATGCGTCCGTCTGCGGTGCTGTCATGTTGTCGTATTTCGAGCATATCGTCGGATGTAGAAACAAATGGCGAGTCAAATTTTACGTCGGATGTCGAAAAGATCGTGTGTCGAAGCGATTATATGTCGAGGCACCACTGTATAACAATACTTACATCAAATACAACCAAGTTACTGCCAAAATTCCAATTACCAAAGGGATATTTGTAACATGTAACGTGCTCACAAAGTCACACTTTAAGATGAAACGCCAATGACCATTAACCATTCGAACCAGTCTTAAATTCAAAAGGAATCACTGTACATTCCACTGTACAGAATGTAGGTCAGAGACACAAAAGGTTAAATATAGACCGCTAGGTTCCATTTCCACATTCAACAAGTTGGTTCTTTTGATCATGGAAATTACATTTGGGGGAGGAGAAGTGGGCTAAGAAAACAAACGATTCTTTTGTTGAATGTTCAACGTGCGTGTGTGTGCATGTGTTGGAACTAAATAAATGTACATTCCCTCACTCACCATTCTCATATTGACAAGGATCGAAAAGATAACATAATAGTCCCATAACAGGGAAAATTGCAATAGTAAATTTCAAAAAGGTAGACAGTTGTTAATTGCTTAGTGTTTAAAACTGACATTTTAATGTTTTTCCTCAAAGGAAATGTCATTATTCTGAAATTCTGTGAGATAACGGCTCATTTCCACAGGAAGCGCTTACTATCCAACTTGTTTTTTTTTTGGTCTCAAAAAAGAGCATCATGCCATTGCATTTTCACATTGACATTGCAGCCCAGTATTCTACAGTACCTCTTTATTTTACCACAGAGGACATCAAATACTCTTTAACCCAACATATTTTCTGGCTGAGTCAATGTGTTGAGTGTCATTACAGATAAAAAGAGCAAAATGCTTCCTGGGAAAAACTAGTGAGACTTTACTAAATTTGGGTCACTTAACAAGAAAAATAGGTTAAAAGTGTCAATTGGCTATTGTTTTTGACATGCAGTGTCTGGCTGAAATGTTAAAGTCCAAGCAATCTAGGCGAAAGTGGGCATTAATTGAAATGGAAATAGTTCCATCGACCTTAAAAAATTGTCTACCATTTCAGAATATAATCATGAAGGCAAGACCTTTGACATATTATGCTGTTTTTAATGCATTGAAGAAATCCTGGTGTTTTTGAAGTGGACAAAATGCATTCATGTTTTGGAAACCCATTTCATAAGCAGTGGCATATACCCATCTCAAATCAAATGCAGAAACTGCTATTATATAATTACACCTGTGCATCTTTGTAATCAACATTAAAACATCTAGAATACTTCAGCCAACCAAAGTGTTGTTTTCGTGCCAGTTTCCGTCTGACGAGACAACAACAACACGAAAATGCAACAGCCTTTCTGTCATATGTTCACCATGCGTGACATTTTCATATTGTACGTGAAGTACGTCAACTTGCATCGTAGCAGTGTCACTCATGTAAGATGTGCTGCACCCCTCCCTCACTATCCTCACCGGAGTTTAGGATGCATCTCAAGCTAGGATTACGACGAGGACTAAGATTTGTTTTCTTATCTTGACAAAAAGGAATATGCAATGTTGCTTTAGCTTTTAAAGGTTTGTGCTGAGTGATCTACAGACGCCAAATGTAACTCCTAGCGTTAGCGTAGCATTCGCATTAGCTCCAGAATGGCAAGCGACTGACTAAGACTAATAAGCATTTTTGTCCAAAAGACAATGGCAAAAATTAAAAGAGCTACCAAAAACAACAATGCTCAGCAAGTACGCTTTAGTTTTATCTCTGTTTTATCTCTGTCGCTCTCTATTTTCCAAAATTGTGTTGGTCTGTAGTCACTCAATCACTTAAAGTCAGTTGCCTAGTAGTGCAACTTGCAACTTTAACCCGAAATTGACATGTAAGCAAACAAGAAGTCTGCAAAAGTAGTGGGTGTCTTTTGGCCAATATCCTTTCTGACTGAGTCTTGCACAGTGATGTTTTTGGAAGCCGTTTAATTTTTGTCTTAGTCTTTTGGACGATAATACCTATGAGTCTTAGTAAGATTTTAGTTATCAAAATATGTCTTCGCCTAGTTTTTGTTGATGAAAACTCAAAACAAATTTTGTCTAGTTTTAGTCAACATTTACCAAAAATGTTTTCGTCTGTAAAACTAAAAAAATTCTCCAAAAATATGTAAACAAAAGTTTCAAACTATTTCGAACAAAAACTGACAGACGAGCACATATTGCAGCATCTACAAGGATAACATCAACTTGGTGAAAATACACACTCAGCAGGAAAACAGTACATTTTTATATTTTCAATCAATTATAGCCACCTGGATGCCACAAATTCTATGTATAAAAAAGTTGTCTGAGAGTTTAGAGGACGCTCGAGCGCTAAGGCAAACGCTATGCGAACGCTACGGGTTACATTTAGTGTTTGATGCTTTAGCCTTTAAAGCAGACATGTCCAAAGTGCGGCCCGGGGGCCAAATGCGGCCCGTGGTCAAATTTCATCCGGCCCCCAGCCTCTGTCATAAGATCAATAACGTCTGGCTCGCACACAGACTTAATAAATTGGTCAGCAGTACTGCTACCAGCATATGAAGTAGCTTACACATTAAATGCTGATCCTCATTTACCCACTAAAAGGCAGCAGCCCTTCAAGCAACATTACCCTGTGTGACCCTTGACTTCCAATTTTCTAAAATGGCAACAATCAACAAAGACAACAAAAAAGTTGACTGCGATGGCCGACGCTTCAAGGATAGGTGGAAATTGGACTATTTCTTCATTAAAATACGCAACAACTGTGTCTGCCTCATTTGAAACAGTCGCTGTTTTTAAAGAGTTTAATGTGAGGCGATATTACCAAACAAGACACGCTGATATGTACGTCAAGATTACAGGGAAGATACGCAGCGAGAAATTGAAGAAACTTGAAGCTAGTTTAATTTCACAGCAGCAGTATTTCGCAAGATCCCGAGAATTGAAAGAGAACGCCACAAAGGCTAGTTGCGAGATTGTTGAAATTATTAATTAAAAAAAAAAATAATAAAGAAAATGTGACACGCAGAATGGCTTGATAAAATTTGCTTAAATATATTGTTCTATGTAAAGTACGTCAGCCAAGGTCGGCCCCACACATTTTTACCACACCAAATCTGGCCCCCTTTGCAAAAAGTTTGGACACCCCTGCTTTAAAGCATCACACATTGCATATTCTCTCTGGCCAAGAAAACAAATCTTACCGTGTGTGCAAGCCTGCATGGAGACTGGAGACGACACACTGGTGAATCAGTATGGGGGAGGGCGCTGCACGTCACGAGTGACACAACCAAACACTGCCACGATGCAGGCTAACTACACATTAAATGTCACACATTGTGAACATGTAACGGAAACTATTGCGTATTTTCGTCTCGTTCTCGTCTCCTCAGACGAAAACTGTCATTCGTCTCGTTATGTTTTAGTCTCATAAAACACATTTTAAGCTCGTTATCGTCTCATCATCGTCATGAAAAAAGTGTTGACGAACTATTTTCATTATCATTGACAAAAACAACACTGCTAACTATACATAAAATGTCACACATAGTGAACATGTGACGGAAACTATTGCGCATTTTGTTCTCGTCTCGTCAGATGAAAACTGGCATTCATCTCGTTATGTTTTAGTCTCCCATTTTTAGCTCATTATCATCCGTCATTGTCATGAAAAAAGTTTTATATGTTTATATAAATACTTTCGGTGTCGTCATCATTGACGAAAACAATACTGGTCTCGCATTTATTTGGGTTTGAGACTACACAACAAAGCGCCCCATAGGGTGAGTGCTGCGGCATTCGTCCGAAATCGAATACATCACACCATGTCTTACCCTGTGCTTGATGAAAAAGACGAATCCAAATAGTGGGACTCATGGGGTAAACTCCGGACAAACTCAACATAGCGATTCCCAGGCTCATACAGTTTGGAATTTTCACAAAGACTCTGGTGGTTGACGGGAAGTGATACAACCTGGGCCTGCTGGAGCTGGAACCAATTGACTGTGACCTTGAACAGACAATAAAATTCTGCGATCAGATGCTGATTATAATATATTCCACTACGGTAGTAAAAAGTACTTATTTTGAGGTAAATATACAGTGGTATGAAAAAGTATCTGAACCTTTTGGAATTTCTCACATTTCTGCTTAAAATCACCATCAAATGTGATCTGTCCTTAATGAAAACCACCTAAACATTTATAGGTTTTCATATTTTAATGAGGATAGCACGCAAACGATGACAGAAGGGGGAAAAATAAGTAAGTGAACCCTCTGCCTAAGGAGACTTAAAGAGCAATTGAAACCAATTTTCCCCAAAAATCTTAAGTTAGGTGTGTGCCCAATCACTGATGAGTGGTTTAACGCTCCCCTGCCCACTATAAAACGCACACCTGGTAAGAAATGTCTTGACGATAAGCATTGTCTGATGTGCATCATGGCTCGGTCAAAAGAGCTGTCTGAAGACCTGCGATCAAGGATTGATTTGTATAAAGCTGGGAAAGGATACAAAACCATCTGTAAAAGTCTGGATGTTCATCAATCGACAGTCAGAGAAGTTGTCTACAAATGGAGAAAGTTTGGCACTGTTGCTTCTCTCCCAAGGAGTGGCCGTCCACCAAAGAAGACGCCAAGATTTAAGCACAGAATACCCAGAGAGGTAAAAAAGAACCCTTGAATGTCTGCTAAAGACTTACAGAAGTCTCTGGCACAGCCCAATATCTCTGTGCACACATCAACTATATGTAAAACTATGGCCAAGAATGGTGTTCATGGGAGGACTCCACGGAGGAAGCCACTGCAGTTTCAAAAAAACAGTTTCAAAAAAACATTGTTGCTCGTTTAATGTACGCAAAAACGCACTTGGACACTCCAAAGAAGTTTTGGCAAAATATTATGTGGGCTGATGAAACCAAAGTTGAATTGTTTGGGAGTAACACACAACGTCATGTGTGGAGGAAAAATGGAACAGCTCACCAACATTAACACCTCACTCCCACCGTGAAGTATGGTAGAGGGAGCATCGTGATTTGGGACTGTTTTGCTTCTTCAGGGCCTGGATAACTTGCAATCATTAATGGAAGAATGAATTCAAAAGTTTAACAGGATGTTTTGCAGGAAAATCCGAGGCCGTCTGTCAGACAGTTGAAGCTAAAAAGAGGATGGATGCTGCAACAAGACAATGATCCAAAACACATAAGTAAATCCACTTAAGAATGGTTTCAGAAGAACAAAATACACGTTCTGGAGTGGCCAAGTCAAAGTGCTGACTTGAACCCCAATGAGATGCTGTGGCTTGAGCTAAGAGCAGCGATTCATAAAAATATGAAATGTGATGGTTCACTTATTTTTTCCCCTTCTGTCATTATTTGCATACTATCCTCATTAAAATATGAAAACCTATAAATGTTTGGGTGGTTGTAGTTAAAGCAGACACTGTTTTTTCATCTGTGCAATTTTGACAAAGATCATATCACATTTGATGGTGATTTTATGCAGAAATGTAAGGCATTCCAAAAAGTTCAGATACTTTCTCATACCACTGTAATTGTATAAAAGGTTTGGACATACAGCTTTAAGGGTGAGGTCACATTGAAAGATCATCTTTCGGAGCTGAGTGATGACCTCACTTTTGGTTTTGGCTAGATCAACTCTTTTTTCCACAACATCTATCTGACAAGCTTCGGAGTGTGCTCTCGCCTCGTCAGCCTGCAATAGAATGAAGACAGAATTTAAATCATGTGTTGGGAATCGTAAAATGCTGATAATAGTTCTTTTTGAAACTAATGAGCCAAACTGGGAGAGTGAAACTTATGTGTTGCTGTACCTTCTGCCAGGCCTCCTCTTCCAACCTGCGCCGCTTTTCTAATTGTTTGGCAGTCGTTGCTCCTCCAACACCTCCAGTCTGCTCCCCCTCAAGGCGACTGGTGAATACCTTAGCCTTTTCGTACTCCTCTTGACGCTGATCCTGCAGCATCCGAGCCTTTTTCAGAGCGCTGTCCGCCTCATGCTTGTAGTGCAATGAACATTTTAGTTATTGACGAAACCTCCATTGGAAATTGATAAAAATCCTCAAAGATTTACCATTTTCTTTTGCTCTCTTTGCCACTGCTCTTTCATTTCTTTCCGTAGTTTGTCGAGTTCATTTTTTCGAGTCATCAGAGGCTAGATAAAAAGGCACCAAACTATGTTAATCATTCCACTGTTTATATTTCACCTAAAAGTCATAGAAGCAAGAGACTTTGAGGAATTACCTGCATGAATTTGTTGCTTTGGAGCACTGCTGTGGTGTTTAGTACAAGCCTGCTGTACTCAATGTCATTTCTGAAAGCAGCCATGTAGATGTCACGGAAAGGCATGAATTCCTAGATCAAAAGTACACGGGGTCGGTAAATCAAGCAATGTGTCTAAAATATAAATTGCAAATTTTCGAATCACCTGTTGACTCGCGAGAGTCTTTGCTGATTCAGCCATTTTGTTATAGCTTTTCGCCAACTCAATATCTGTAAATAAATAAATGCACTTTATATTACATGGGTGTCACACTCATTTTGGTTCGTGGGCCGCATTTATGGCAATTCCATCTCACGTGTGCCGGACAGTGTTGTTTTAGTCAACGATGACTATAACGAAAATATTTTGTCGACGAACAATTTTTTCATAATGATGACAATATGATAACGGGCTAATAATGTGTCTCGGAAGACTATAACATAACGATACGAATGCCAGTTTCTGTCTGGCGAGACGAGAACAGGACGAAAATGTGCCATAGTTTCCGTCACATGTTCACAATGTGTGAAATTCTATGTGTAGTTATCCTGCATTGTAGCAGTGTCTGGTTGTGTCACTCATGTGACGTGGCGCGCCCTTCTCCCCCAACTCACCCACTAGTGTCCTCTCCAGTCTACCTATTGCTTGTTTTAAGACACACATGAGCCCTTTTCACACACATATACTGGGAAATTCCCGCTTGCGTCATTGCTTTCATGCATGTAGAGATGCCCCGAGAATGACGCGGGTTGGACACTTTCACACACTTGTCCTGTGTTGCCCACTGGCGTTCTCTGTGCGAGGAGGGCTGCTGGTGCGATTTTATACCCTGGACATTACGTCATTTTTGGCTGTCACAATGTTGGTCAAATCGTTTTTCGTTCCGGAGGGCGCGTTCCCGATGTCGTAACTGCAGCCAATTCAAGCTCATCAAGACTGTATTTAGGCCCAGGCGATGGGTGGCCAGGGTGCCGCCGTGGGTGCAGATCTTGGTGGTAGTAGCAAATATGTATTTGATATTGAAATTTTAATTTGATATTGAAACCCCTCTTGATGTTTTCGTTTTTATACAATTTGTAAAATTAGTTAACTAGTAGGTCGCCATTGTTGTTGACGTCGCAGGGCAGCGACATCACAGGGTTACGTTGTAGGGTTTCATGAGTATGACTGTTCCGAAATAAACATGTCATCTGTTCAACCCTTTCAATTTGAACCCGAGAGGAACATTAATGAGCATGACAGCACTATCGATATTTCACAAAATGAGCAGCAAAAGCAAAATAACCAGGAAAGACGCGATGAGACAAGAGTAAGGGAAAAAAAACGGTGTTCTGCCAAAATGAGCTAACATGGCAAAACGAGGCCAATTTGACACCATCAAGTACTACCGTGCGCTTTCAACTTGTTTTGTTGAGACGCATACAGACAGAAGATAACTAGAGATGCCTTAAGAAAATACTTAAATGTAGTAATATCAAATAAGAGTGGTTTAAATACGCTACGTGACTAATGTGGTCAACAAATCAACAATCTGCTTTAAAGCTTCCAAAAGAAAACACAATGCTCAAAAGTATGAGAGGGAATACATGCAAAAAGTACTGAGGCAATGAAAAGATAATAAAAGAATCAATAAAAACACAAATAGTAAGTACTTGCCGCTTTCGCCACGTAGAAGGAATTGCAGTAACCAGGTAGTATTTGGCGATTGACAGTGACAATCTACATCATCACCCCAAGCGTCCATTACGTGCTTAAAACATGCCGCCCTCTGTAGGTCAAAACATGTACTAAATACTATAGATTTTTAAATCAATGGCAATATTTTATGTGTTTCTAATAACATATTTTAGTAAAAGACAACAATTATGGCTTATTAGAGACTACAAATCTTCAAGTCTGAGGTTCCCTTTAAAGGTCTGTGCTGACTGATCAATCACACAATAAATATAACGCGTAGCGTGAGCATAGCATTCGCATTAGCATTAGGCTATTGCTAACGGCAAGCGTCCTCTTAAACTCTTGGACAACTTTTTTTACATACAGTTTGTTTCGTTCAAGTAAAAGAATGTACTCTTTTCCTGCTGGATGTGTATTATCACATCATAGATTTATAGATGCTGCAATATGTGCATGTCTGTCAGTGTTCATTCGAAAGAGTTGGAAACCTATTTTTTATTTATTTTTGGAATGAACGTTTCAAATTTTACAGATGAAAATATTGAGTAAACGTCGACTAAAACTAGACGTAGACAAACGCAATTTGAAATGCCTAAAATATGACTAGGACTAATAAGCATTATCGTCCAAAAGACTAAGAAGAAGACAAGAATCAAAAGGGCTGCCCAAAAATAAAACATAGGGCCAGACGTTTTTTTTTTTTTTTTTCAAGTAAGTTAGCTGACTGGCTGCCATTTACGGCGCTCATTTGCCCCCTTCCAGTCAAAATTGATTGGACGTCTTCAATGGCACTTCAAGATAAGCATTCACAACCAGTATCTCAGTATAAGTCAGTTGGACGTCTATCGTCGCTAGCAGGCAATGAGTTCATTTTGCGTCACTTTGATGACAATGAAAGATACTTCCAGGTCACGTCCTGTAAATCTTGGATTATTTAACTCGCCTTTTACATTCAGTGTTGTACCTGAAAATGTTTTATTTTTTTCGTGAACTGAACCTCTCATTGGAGAAAAAGTAGTAGTATTGTCTCATCGACTCTGACACATTAGTTTTTGCCTTTTGTTGTTTTTTCTTACTAGTACACGTTATACTACTAATGGTGCATTCATAAAAAATAAAATGCTGAATAAAGTATCTTGCAATGACACATTGGATGAAAAAAAAACAAAAAACGAAAGCCTGTATTTAGTTTTTGAAAGAATGACCTATCTTGGTTCAACTTTCTCAATCAACTATGTATTTAAAATTAATTCGTTTCAACATGAACATTAGCTACAATGGACAGAGATAATGTTGAACAGAGGCATTTACTTTAAATCAAGTCAAGCAATGTCCTTGAGTCATTCATCATCAAATAAACCATTAGCCACCGAGGATGTGTTAAATAAACAGGTTGTCTGTTTGCCTGATGACACATGCATTGTACCACTTTACAGAAAGGTCCTGTGTCACCATGCTACCAAAAAGAATGACCAAGTATGACAGTGAAACCATTCATTAACTAGCCCGCACAGTGTCAGTTCACATGGTGAATTCTCAGCCTTGAGCATGCAGGACATTTGAATACAGCTCAGGTGAGGTAACTCTAAAAAAAAAAAAAAGCAAGGTCCCTCAAATTTCGCTTCCAGTTTAACAAATAAAAAGGACAGTTGTCCAGATAGAATTTTAAAACAATGAGGTTAAAAGGAATTTTACACGAAAAATTGGTTCAGAGTACAAAGCGGTACAGTGGGTGACTAGATGGCACATCTGCCGCACAGGTTAAGTCAGGCTGCCTCCCTCCTTTATGGTGTTTGAATGCTCTCCCTATGTCTGTGTGGGTTTCCTTCCAAATCTCAAAAACATGTATGCTAGATTGATTGGACACTAGGGCTGGGCGATATGGCCAAAGGTATGTATCACGGTAAATTGAGCAGATTTACCTCGATAACACACACACATTAAAGCCTATTTTGCCAATGAAACATTTAAGATTTTATCATTGCAGTAATGAAACAGAATGAAGCAAGCACATACGGAAACATTGCGGTGGCCATTAAATGGTCATATTATAGGCTTTACTGTTGCATTATAATTAATGCTGAATGCTTTACCATCATAAAAGATATCAAAGAAATCACACACACACACAGATACAAAATAACACGACATACTAATTGCTGGATGCAGTCCATGCCCAATCCACTGTTTAAATTAAGCTGTTTTGACAAGGTTAGAGCCGCTATTCGACTCCATCACGTTCATTTCATAGCGTTAGCCGCTTGCGTTAGCTTATGGTCTGGCTACCAGTCACCCTCTCCTGAAATCGTGATAACCAGGGAGGAAAGCGGGTGAAAGCCTGTTTGGAGACCAACAACTGTCTACCTAATGTCGAAAGTTTGGCGACGCTCCCTTCAGCCCGACTCCATCATGTTAGCCGCTAGTGTTAGCCACTCACGGTAACCTACCGGGTTTCTGTTTGTTTGAGTTCCTGATAACCACCTGAATTCATACATAAGCACATTGACTGCTTTCTTAAAGGGGAATGAACATAGCCGAACAACACAGAGTCAAAGCGGTATGAAAAGGCTACTAGCATATCTTCTTGTTTTATTAGTTTACCGAATTTACCAACATGATCAAAATTACATCGGTCATCGTGAAGAATTTCGGTAACGGTAAATTTTCGGTATACTGCCCGGCTTTATTGGACACTAAATCTAAACTGTTTATAGGTGTGAACGTAAGTGGGAATGGTTGTTTGTCTGCTTATAACCTGCGACAGGCTTGCAACCAGTTCAGGGTGTACCCCGCCCACTGCACTGCAGCTGGGATAGGCTCCAGCCTCCCCTCAACTCTTTTGTGGATAAGCGGTACATATGATGGGATGGATCGTTTAGTGCGCCATGGATGAACAATTCCAATGTAGAGTTTTAAACAATATTTACAGTCTTGACATACGATCACAATGACATACGATCGTTTTGACATCCGATGTAAAATTTGACTCGTCATTTGTCTCGACATATGACAGCATGCTCAAAATACGACGATTTATGTAGAGCTGTCCCGACTAGTCGACATAGTCGACGTCATCGATGACGTAAATCCGTCAACGAGCACAACATCCCGTCGACGGTTAATGAAGGGTTAAAAAAATATATGCGCGGAAAGTTCAGAATGTCGGATGCTCTGTATGCAAGCGGGGAAAGCGGCACAAAGCCAAAAAAGCACACCAGAGTGTCCAAAACATTGACTTATTTCAAAGAAACAAAGGAGCGTCCGTCCTGTCTCTTCAATGCCAAGCTTGGCTGCACGTCGGCCGTGAATAAACACCTCAAGCGCCGTAACCCAGTTTGTAATTTTTTTTTGTTTTTTCATTTTTTGTACACCAGAGGGTACTGTCGCCTTACTAAATAATAATGTTTCATTGACAATGGGCCTATAAGTGCTATTAGTATTGTTCTTAATGCTAACTGAAAGGTTTATTTCATGTTATGGTTTATTTTATGTTATAGAAATTTATATAAGGTTAAAAGGTCATAAATATATACAGTATATACAGTGATTGCACTTAAGGGAGAGATTGTCAATGATAAGGTAATAAATTAAGGTAAAGGCAATTCAGTGATATATAAATAAGGTTTCAAAGGAAAAAAGTGAAAAGTTTTCGTTAATTTCGTTCTAATTGTGTTGTTTTATTTGTGTGCACCGTAGCTTTTACAGTGTGATTACATCAAGGATGGAATAAAAGTTGTAAACCATCAGTTTAAGAGACCATCTTTTCAATCGGGATGCTACACTAGTTAATTCTATCAGCATTTGAACTCATTGTTTATTTGTGATTTATTATTGTTATTTACGTGTTTATTTGTACTTTAATAAATAATTTAAGTGTTCCAATATGTTTTTTGTGAATTGATAAGCGTCAACAAAAATGTCATTGCTAAATTAGGAAAAAAAAAAAAATAAAATTTTTTTTTTTCAAATTATTAGATTGGTCGACTAATCGTAAAAATAGTCGGCTGACTAATCAAGGATGGAATAAAAGTTGTAAACCATCAGTTTAAGAGACCATCTTTTCAATCGGGATGCTACACTAGTTAATTCTATCAGCATTTGAACTCATTGTTTATTTGTGATTTATTATTGTTATTTACGTGTTTATTTGTACTTTAATAAATAATTTAAGTGTTCCAATAGGTTTTTTGTGAATTGATAAGCGTCAACAAAAATGTCATTGCTAAATTAGGAAAAAAAAAAAAAAATTTTTTTTTTTTTTCAAATTATTAGATTGGTCGACTAATCGTAAAAATAGTCGGCTGACTAATCGGGAGAAAATTAGTCATTTGGGACAGCCCTAGATTTATGACAGTGTTGCAATTTCATTGTTTTCCCACAAGACAAACGCTTGGCGTATTTTCTTGTGAGAGAACTCAACACGGGTCCCAAACCACTAACCATTACTTTCTTTCAGTGACGAGCAATCTAACGCGTTCGTTTTTCCAACCCAGTGATCTGATTAAACTTAGTTTCCTAAGTGTCTGTGCGTTACTATTTTGTTATTGCCTCATAATAATGGAGAACGAAGACTATTGTAGTCATGGACAGAGAGAGTTTCAAATAGAAAATGTTAGGAAGGTTTCCATCTTCTCACTACAGGTTTGTTTCCATGGTTACTGCTAACGGTTACTTCCTGTTTTGGATGTCACACGCGCTAAGTGTTTTGGGACTGAAAAAGGCGTGACGAACGCGGGGTGCACATTCGAGCCAAGTGCAGCCACTAGGTGAGATGGGCGAGGGAATTTTGATCTGTGTGCGTCCATGAATGAACATATTTTTCCTTCATACTGGAGGGTTCCAGCGATAGGTGAAGCTGATACATGTGTGGCCTTTTCATAGCTTAGCCGTTGCAACGGCGGGTCGTCATCACTCCAAGTCAGCAAGCATTGTTTACATCATATTCGTGTTGCACATTTAGCATCTTTGGGATGTGTTGTAAGTCCGACTGAGTGTAAAGTGCTTAGTTTCCGCCACGTTTTGTGGCCAAATTGACCGCGTGTGTGTATGGCGTAATTCTGGGCATTCGGCCATGCCCCCACCTTTGTGTTTATTGCACTGTTTGTTGCACAATTCATTTGTATGTTGTTGATTATTGTGCAGTCAATTTGCATAGTTTTAAATTGGCACTGAGATGCTGTGAACCATAACCCCTAAACCCTAACCCTAAATTCAGAATTTTTGACATTAGGTTCAATCTTTGAGTTAACCGACTAATTAAGCTCCTGCTAATTTAACAAATTCCATGCAGTTTGTCAGTTATTTGTTGGTTTCAGGGCTCCGGCGTGGCTAAGCTAGCGAGTCAATGGCGGTTGAAATTAACTCCATCGATTAATTAATAAACCCCCGATAACTCGAAGATTAAGCCTTATGTGAAAAATTTTGATCTTCCTCTTTAAATTCTTTAAATTCAATTATCGGAAAGTCAATTACATGTGATGACATTTTTCTGTTGTCATTCTTATGTTGAGGCAGCAAAGGGAGAAAAATTGGTAAAAAGTAACCGATAAATTACTTCTAAAGTAACTTTGAAGTTAGTTTGATAATAAAGTAATCAGTAAAGTAACTTGATGACTTTTTTGAGGCGTAATCAGAAGAATCAGTAATTGAATTACATTTTTAAGTAAACTGTGACAACACTGGTCCCAACAAGATTAGCGCAGGTGGTGAAAAAAGGAAAATGGTGACACTTACCAGTGAAATTAAGATGGAAATGATAGAAAAATATGAGCATGGTGTGCACGCCAGTGGACTGGCTCGACAATATGGCCGTAATATGTCTACGATCTCGATGATCCTCCTCCGACCTCTGTTTGGCAGTCTTTACAAGTTAAGGGGGACAATTACTATTATCGTACCATCGGCAAGGAAGTCTCCAGATTTGTCAGGTTTTTGATAATTAATTTCAAAACTTCTGCAACACAACATGCCTACTGTCTGCCATAACATGCCATAACACGAAAAGAGAAAGTAAAAACTCTTCTGCACCTTTCTCACTCTGTCGTCAGTAGGGATGGGCTGGTATAATATTCTGACTGTATGATAACCTAAAGCCATAGTATCATGGTATTGCAATTACAGCTATAACATGTGTTACGTTGAAATATTGGGCTTTTTTTTTTCAACTGAGCAGGATTTTTATTTTTTAAAACATTTTAGCAAATTGGAACGTAATTATAATGTTAAAATAAATTTAAAAAATAAAAAAATAAAAATAAATAAATTAATTAACTTAAATATTTTAAATAAAATTAAAACAAGTGCAGTCCTTTAGGTGAGCCTAAACCCACAGCCAACATTTTTACCATCACAACAACAATAATAGAATATTTTTCCATAAAAAACTTGTGTGTATGACTTGTATGATGTTTACATTACACACACTCTCTTTCTCAACACAGACAGTATCCACAGAGAAAAAAAAAAACACCACGTTTTACCACTGGTAGACACACTAAACACGCTGGAGTTCAACTCTCGTAGCTGGTGGGAAACGTTTATGACAGTGTTTACTACCCTTTAATTTTGTATAAATGCAAAATCATATTGAGGGTATTGCCTCCTCGACAGCCACCCTCCACAAATATGTTTTACATATTGGTTGGCCCTCCTCTTCTAAGCCGCGTCCGTCTGTAACTTTTCTGTAACCGAAGTATTCCTATACCATCAATTTCGTATTCTTTGATGGGGGAAGAAGTTCAGGAGTTTCACCTCCCCCAGCTATCGTGTAGCACAGCTGACTCACTGACACTGAGCAACAACTGTTGGGGGAGGGTTGAGCTTTATAGCTGCAAGAGAGTGATTACACCATGCATTTTTGGGACAAAAAAAATTGTCTAACTCTTAGGAACGGTATGACGGAAAATATTTGCGGTTTTGAAGCCTTGACGTTTTCATACCACGGTATACCCTGAAACCAGTAATCGGCACATGTCTAGTAGTCAGTCATTAAATCTGTAAACCTAATAGTCTGCAAGCATGTTTTACATGTCATTTGGCCCTCCTCCTCTAAGCCGCGGCCGCCTGTAACTGAAGTATTCCCATACCAGTGATTTCGTTTTCTTCGATGGGGGGAAAAAAATTAGGAGCTTCACCTCCTCCAGCCATCGTGCAGCACAGCTGACTCACTGACACTGAGCAACAACTGGTGGGGGAGCCTTGCAACTGCAAGTAAGGGATTTCTCCACGCATTTTTGGGACATAAAAAAAATAGCTAATACCTTAGGGATGGTATGACGGAATTTTTTTGCGGTTTTGAAACCTTGACATTTTAATAACACGGTATACCTTGAAGCCGGTAATTGGCACATATGCAGTAGTCAGTCACACGGTGTGTTCAGGAACAGCATGCAAAACACAACTGCCACATTAGAACCCGATTAGTTGCATAATAATAATTTTTAGTATTGTGATTATTTTATTATATTATTATTCCGATTTGTATTCATAATGTATTTGGTATGTGTAATTGTACCAGCAGTATTTTTTAAGGATTTAGCATAGGATTTAGGGGTGTGGAACGAATAAATCGAATTATACTGTATTCTTGTGTGAAAATCCTGCTCAAGAAACGACCATTTCGAAACGACCAGGTCCTGAACGAATTAAATTTGTATGAAGCTGTACCACTGTAATTAAGAAATGAAGAAAATTTATTTAAAGTTTCTTGTTGTTGACGGGAAATCTCTTTTTAGAACTCTGAACCATATCACATAAACACCTCATAAAGATAGGGGTTTAAACATTCCTACTATCTTAGAGGGTTGAAGAAGCAGCCACGTAAAATGCCATGCCAACTAAATACTGTACAACACCGCCACATCATAGAACGCACATATTAACAAGCCCAAACCACAATCCTTCCTTAACTCACCCATATTAAGACGTTTCTCCACCCAGCCCAGCACTTCTTTGGTGTATTTTGACCAGGCCTTGGCGTAGCGCAGTGCTGACTCCACTCCGTTGTCCAGCTGCTGCAGCGTCCGGTCCACCTCTTCGACGCGAAGCGGTGGTCCTAGGACGCCTGCAGGAACTGTACGAGAAAGGTTGTAAAATATGGACTTAGGCATGATTAAATAACAATGCTCCTCTTGTCACTTCTAGGTAATATGTTTGGCAGTATCTGCAACACTGAGCCAACTTGCCTTGCAAACAACTGACCTTGAGTGTCAGACATACAGGTTAATACTATTTGAAGATAAGCTAACTGGGTAATGCATGGATTAATGAATAGGCATCCAAGACTTCAGGTGGCACAATGGACCTATTGCAAAACCACTCCTCAAAACACAAAAACTGGACACCTAGCCATAGAGTTGCATATGAATACTGTGTGGTCGTGACTTAAAACCTTTTTTTTCTAAATTCAAAATAGCAAAAACCTGATGGTTTAAAGGGCATATGAAGATGTAAATTCTTGAGCATTTTACTTGGTTAGTATCGAATATATCAATCATTTGCTATGTCAAAATTCATATGACAAAAAAAAAAAGAAAAAAAATTTGATTTGAGCACGTAGTTTTTGAGTTACTGCCATGGCAACACCTTAGCAACGAGGGACACGCCTCGCTGTCGGCCGTTACCTGATGACGTAATTTGCAGAAGACCTCGCCATTACTCCAATACAATTTTCTGGGTTTTACTTGCGAGATTCATCATGTCATCTTGATGTGTAGCGATGAATTGCTCACACAATGATGGTGATGGCAACTCTTTTATTATGCACTGTAACTCTATAAAAGAACAATGATTTCCCCCATCCGCCAAATCTCATCTCATTTACTTTGTGAACCCAGGGTGATCATGGGACACATAGTCCGTATACCACATTCAAGAGTTCAGAATTAGAGCCTTTCCGACAAAACTGTATATAAAGCCATAGGCTAAAAACACTTAAAAAAAAACAAAACAAACCTTGATAGCGGAAAACTATTCAACCTGGCAACGCAAGCTGCCTGAAGTTGTCACAAATGTGTTGTTTTAGCAAATATGGCAGCTTTTGCTCTCAAACCTTTTATGATGGTGAATAACAATTCTTTTATATTCAGTTGAACTTTATTTAGCATCTCTGGATAATGTTTAAACAAGTTGCATAAAGTTGTCATGAATATGTTATTTTTGCAAATATGGCAGCTTTTGCTCCCAAAGCTTTTATGATGGCGAATAACCATTCTTTTATATTCAGTTGGACTTTATTTTGCATATTTCGATAATATTTAAACAAGTTGCATCATAAACATACATTTGCAACATGAATACGGTATAAAGATGCAATGAGAGAGAACTTTCCTTTGTGTGCGTCCATGATGAAATGTATGTACGTAGTTCCTTTATTAATAGAAAGTTTATGGTGTTTACTTTGGAATCGCTGAATTCGTGGCCGTTTGTAATGTTATGTGCATGGGCAGAACCGCAAAGTTGCAATTTATGATGGGGTACAAATTCTGACAGAACACTGGCCCAGTACTGACTTAAGTGAGGTATGCAAACAGGTCAGTACCGACGCAAATTTGAAATTAAATATGAGGGTGAATGACACAGTTTCAGTGTTAAAGTGGATAAAATAATTGCTGTTTGTGGTTCTAATATCGACTATCAATAATAGGTTGCAGCATATATTGGGGAGAAGAAAGAACTACAAAAGTTAAAAAAAAAAACAAAAATAAAAAAATTACAAACGTTCATTTTTTTTTTTAAACGGAACTTAGTTCAAAATTTTGAATTATGAACAATGAACCAAACAGTACCCAACACTGTTTGTCTGCTTCTAGACAAAAGTCATTAAAAAAAACATTTTATTTAAAAAAAAAAACAAAAAAAAAACAGGTCTATTGCCACCTGTAATAGTGCAAATTCAGAAATTTGAACTCCTGCCAGCATCCATCCATTAATCGTTTGTTCAATAAATCACTGCCTCTGAGAGAATTTGACAGAGCCTTGGGTTGACAGTTTTACAAGTAGGCGGGGCTTTCCGATAAGTCCATTAGTGACCACACAGAAATAAAGTTCAGCCTATGATGAACTAGAATTATTTTGCCCAATACGTAGGATTTTTGTAAAACACTGCATGAAGAAAAAAATGCAGTCCTGATAAAGAGAGCTATTTTACCTGGTGGATCATCTTTCTCAGAGCCGGATCCTCCAGATTCCACAGGTAGGTTGTCAAAAGACTGAACCAGATTACAACAAAACAAAACAACAACACAATGTTCAAAACAGGGTTCTAAAAATGCATCGTATCTACAGTATATCACTTGAAACAAAAAACTAAATCCTGTGTACTATGTACTACATTACCCCCCATGAACTCCCATGACAAATTTGCTTGAAAATTCATGCCAGTATTGTTTTACAAGTACAATCCCTAGCAAAAAGTATGGAATCACCCGTCTCGGATAGGCACTCACTCAGACATTTTATCATGTAGAACAAGCTTCGATAAAAAGCTTGAAAAAATAATGAATTAGTTCAAAAGTGCAACTCTTTAGCATTCAGAAACACTAAAAGAAATAAATAAAAAACATTGTGATGATCAGTAAATGTTACTTATACAGAGTAAGTGCAGGGAAATATATATGGAATCACTCCATTCTGAGGAAAAAAAAAATGTAATCATGAGAAACAAACAAACAAAATAACAATCAAAACACATCTTTAGTATTTAGTAGCACCACCTCTGGCTTTTATGACAGCTTGCCATCTCTGAGGCATGGAATTGATGAGTATTCTTCATCAATTTGGTGAAAACTCTCTTTGATTGCAGTTGCCAGATCCTCCTTGCTGTGGACCATTTTTTTCAATTTCCACCACAGATTATCAATCGGGTTGAGATCTGGGCTATTTGCAGGCCATGACATTGACTGGAAGAGTCTTTCTCCAAGGAATGCTTCAGCAGTTTAAGCTCTGTGGCATGATGCATTGTCTAAGCTCTGTGGCATGATGCATTTTCAACTTGGAAAATGACAAACATATTTTCAATTGAAGGGATAAAAAAGCTGTCTAAAATTTCAATGTAAATTTGTGCATTTATTCAAGATTTACCCACAGCCATCTCCCCAGTGCCTTTGCCTGACATGCAGCCCCATATCAGCAAGGACTGAGGGAATTTTGATGTCTTCTTTAGGCACTTATCTTTGTAAATCTCACTGGAACAGCACCAAACAAAAATTTCCAGCATCATCACCTTGTCTAATGCAGATTCTTGACTCTTGACACCTGAAGAATGCTCATCAAGTCTATGCCTCTGAGGCCATGTCCACACGTAGCAGGGTTTTTTGAAAACGAGGATTCTTCCCTAACACGTTGGGGAAAAATAATTGCGTCCACACCTGCATGTTTGTGTAGGAAAAAAAAAAGCCAACCGCTTTCATTCATTTTTAAGTAAATTCAAAGCAATAAAATAATGTCCAAAATACCCATTATTCAGTAAGAAGAACAGCAAGAGTTTGTAAAAAAAAAAAAAAGGATGCAAAAAAGTGCCTATTTGATATACTCCAAATGTAAAAATTGCTCTCATGTGTGACGTGAGGACAAAAGTTGTCGCAGCTAGTGACGTAAATCTTCGGTTATCAGTGTCCACATGATGGAGACACAAACGCAGAATTAGCAAATCGTCACCTTCCCCGTCGTTTTTAAGAACCCTGGTTTAAATCTGGGTGCGTGTGTGGGTGATCGGTCAAACCGTAGAAAAATATCTTCTTTTTGCCAAATACCCTGCTACGTGTGGACAAGGCCTGAGACAGCAAGCTGTCATAAAAGCCAGAGGTGGTGCTATTAAATACTAGAGATGTATTTTGATTGTTATTTCTTTGTTTCTCATGATTCCATATTTTTCTCCTCAGAATGGAATGATTCCATATATATTTCCTTACACTTGCTCTATAAAAGTAACATTTACTGACCACCACAATGTTTTTTATTCACTTCTTTTAGTGTTTCTGTATGCTAAAGAGTTGCACTTTTGAACTAATTCATTATTTTTTCAAGCTTTTTATCTGAGTTTGTTCTACATGATAAAATGTCTGAGTGATTGCTCGTTCGAGACTGGTGATTCCATACTTTTTGCTAGCGGTCGTACAGTGACTGCATTAACTCTGCACAAATAACATTCATTTTAGTCTTCCCCTTTTAAATCAATGTGAACTTGAATGCTCATTGTGTAGAAAAAGTCATTAGTATCTGATCTTGGATTATGTTCACGACTTCTCAAGCACATCACTTACCCCACTCCTCTTAGTTAGGGGGAGCCCTAACACAGATCCATTCTCTACATCTCCCATAAGGAAGTCAGACACTCTGAGAGAGGAAAAAAATGTTATAAAATCAGAATGTATTTTGATACAGAAGAGCCCACAACAGCTTGGTGCTTGCAGTCATGCAATGATACCTACACATAGCCAACGGTGAATGCCAATTTGTCAATTGCAAAGTAGATGTCGCTGAAAAGACTCTGCTTATTCTCTTCGTTCACCTCCTCAAAATTCACTCCTGTCAAATAGTGAGATGAGGTTGGATTAAGTCAAATTTCCTGTCCTATCAGAACAGTGGAGACTTCCTGCACAGGCTCTAGTTATCTGGTTGAATTGCATGACTCACTACCATTGTATGTGTAATATACGTTTGATATGTTGTATGGCTGCAGCTATTGATTTTTTAGGTAATCTATTATTCTATTGATTAATTAGTTTGAATAATCAAGTAATCGGATTACGAATTTAGGAGGTGTAAAACAAAGAAACAACTGTCTATTCCTGCAATGACATTTATTTTTGCTTGGTGATATTGCACTTTCAAAAGAGCAATTAATGCGAATACAAAATAAATTCTTGAGCGTTTCTTCAAACTATGCAGAATTGCAGTTTCATTTCACAATAGGAATAAATGTATTCAAAAATATGTTAAAATACCTGACTGTTGCCTCAAACGCTATTAAAAAAAATAAATATAGGAGGATTGAAGTACAACAAAGAACAACTGGCTAACCAAATCCGTAAACTTAAATGCTATAAAATGCTAACTTTTTTTTTCTTTTACAAATACAAAGCTCTTAAAAAATTGTTCAAACACATATTCCCACAAAATAACTGTTAAATATACTCTAAACTATATAATGTATGCATAAACAAACATGTTAGCTCAAACAAAAAATACCTTATGTTGGTCTTAACAGGGAACAGCTGGATTCAACCATGTTAGACGAGTTATGGCTAGTGTTGTCAATAACGCGTTACTAACGTAATCTGATTACTGTCTTTCTTTAACGAGTAAACTAATGCTTTCATTTTTCCAAACCAGTAATCTGATTTAGGTTAGTTTCCTTTGCGTGACTACTTTGTTATTGCCTCATAATGTACTGTATGTAGAATGAAGAATATTGTAGTCATGTACAAAGAGCATTTTGAATAGAAAATGCCAGCAAGGTTCCGCGCTACGTGTTTGTTTCCATGGAAACCGCTCATTGTTACTTCATGCTTTGGTCTCGAGTCACACGTGCTAAGTGTTTTGCGACTGAAAGGCGTGTGCCAGCCTGCCAGTGCAGGTGAACATTCGAGCTGAGTGCAGCCACTTGTTGAGATGTGCGAGGGAATGTTGATCTGTGTAAGTCCATGGATGAACGTATTTTTTCTTTACTCTAGAGGGTTCCAACGACAGGTTGGACCCCCTACATTCGCGGCCATTTCGTAGCTTTGCCGTTGCAACGACGGGTAGTCATCGCTCCAAGTTGGTAAGCATTGTTTACATCATATTCGTGTTGCACATTGAGGTGAGGTGACGTTTATTACCTTTGGGATGTGTTGTCAGTCCGATTGAGTTTAAAGTGCTTAGTTGCTGCCACATTTTGTGGCCAAATTGACCCCATGTGTGTACGGTGTTCATTTGTGTCTTGTTGATTATTGTGCAGTCAATTTGCATTGTTTTACACTGGCACTGATATGCTGTTAACCCTAACCCGAAATTCAGAATTTTTGACATTAAGCTTATTCTTCGAGTTAGCGGCGTTTAATTAGTCGGTGGAGTTGATTTCAACAAATTCCATGCAGTTTGGCAGGTATTTGTTAGTTTCCGGGCTCGGGAGTGGCTAGGCTAGCGCGAGTCAAGGGTGGTTGAAATCAACTCCATCGACTAATTAAACCTCCACTAAATTGAATATTAAGCTTTATGTGAAAAATTCTGATCATACCCTTTAAATTCAATTATCTGAAAATCAACTACATGCAATTTTTCTATTGTCATTCTTATGTTGAGGTGGCAAAGGGAGAAAAAAATGTAAAAGGTGACAAATTATTTTTAAAGTAACTTAGTTATTTGATAATAAGGTAACTCGTAACTGGTTATGGAGCATTCTCTGTTGCTACAAGAGGGCAGTGTATTCACCCAAATCAATAAAACGAAATGTAAAAGTTAAAAAAAAAAAAGATACAGTCTTACTCTAATTAAATGAATCCTCAAAGCAGCGAAATTTGATCTGAAGCTTTTTTCTAATCGAACTACTCGAGTTAATCGATTAATCGTTGCGGAACTACTACGTTGTACGTTGATGCCTTACAATACAGAACTCTACCAAATACTGTAAATCTAATTGTGAAGTCAATCAGAAGCATCCAAGCTAATTTTGTATGAAGAGATAAGCAGATAGTTCAACTGTATATAAATGGGCCGTAATCTGGAAATCCAGTAGTTTCCTGCTACAAGTCAAAACACCGTGATGACTGAAGACAGAATAGGGGAAAAACACCAATTGTAAATATAGTTGTAATCAGCCTTCACAATAATCTTCCTGTTCTGAATTTGCAGAGAGAAAATAAACTACATGCTCCGAAAGCGAGCCCAATAAATCAGTGATGTAACTGACTGTTTTGCTTGCTGCTTGAGGAAACTTCGTCTTTCCTTTCATTAAAACAATGGCGGTTTCTAGAGTTCAAGACACAAACTAACCGATTTCTCAAAACAATTATATTTAAATGGTAAGAGTGTGAAAAAATAATCGTGTATTTAACTAAACATTATGTAAAACTTCACGCACCACATCATCCATTCCACGGCAAAGACAGTTTTGTATCAGAAAAGAGTTGCCACAAAAGTTTTGAACGACCCACCTGTAATGTACTTTTTATCCTTAACCTTGGTCCTATTCATTTGGTAGTCCTATTTTGATGAAAAAGGATGGTCATTGAACAAGACGATTTATCCAATCTTCCCATGTTGCTCCGGTCTTATTTTCTTCAAATTGAGTATTTAAAGAATCCAAAGGAAAAGAGGTTTAATCTGACTAAATGAAGCACAATTATAATAACCAGTGACCATTGGGGTCCTGGGAAAAAGCCAGTCGTCACCACGCAACTTACTTAGGTTCTTACATCTCCTCTGCTTCTGTCCAAACCCTAACCTCGCAACAGGACATCCTGAGCCTTGCTGGAATACAATGCCAATGCTCGCACAGGCCCCAATGAGTGGTCCGAATGCGGAAGTTACATCATTGAGAAAAAATGGTATTGTTTAAGAGGAAAAGCACAACACTCTCTCACAATTCAGATGAATCAAGGTATTTTGGTAACATTTTAGTCGTAAACACTAATTAGAAGCCACCAAAGCATGACTAGTTGTTGCGTGGTGGTGTACTACAAATCAAAGTATAAAATTATAGGATTGGACTGTGTTTTCAAGTAGGAGTGGGAACCTCTTGTTACCTCACGATGATACGATTTGAGAGCCAAAACTCACGACAATCGAAACATTGGTCAGGAAATCATTCTAGGATATTCTACAAACAACTAATAAACAGAAAAACAAGCTTCTGCTACGAATTGGAATGAGTTTATCACTAGTAGACGTCCAGTGCATTTGAAGTGGGAGGGGTGGCAGCGAATGAATATTTCGAGCATGTCATCATATGTCGAGACAAATGACGAGACAAATTTTACGTCAGATGTCGAAAGGATCGTATGTCGAAGCGATGGTATGTCGAGGTACCACATTCATCAAGGGGTGGTTAAGTATAGATACTATAAATATACCAAGACGGAAACAGAAAAGTAGGAGGTATAGTTTCTCATTGCTGGCTTGTATCAAGAGGAATCTTGACAAAGATACAAAGTCATCATCTTACCTTTCACTGCAGTGATGACAGTTCCAGCTGAACTCAGGATATCAACTGAGTTAAGGCTCTGGTGTTTGTTAATGATGGTCATCAGGACTGCCAGCATTTCCCCGAGACGTTCGTGGACTGCTTTGTGGAGGCAGGATTGGTTCTCTGAAAAATCACAAAGTTGAATGTTTCAAGAAGCTTAATCACATATATATTATTCATAGGCCAACTGTTTTCAAATTAAAAGAAAAAGTAGTCCCACATTTAAACTGGTTAAATCCTTGACTGAGGATATGAAGACCAACAGAAAGGCAACATGTTTTGATGCAAACTTCCACTCGATCCCATTTAAAACAATATTGAATTTATACAATGTTAATGGAATATACAGTGCCCTCAATAATTATTGGCACCCCTGGTTAAGATGTGTTTTTTAGCTTCAAATATATATATATATATATATATATATATATATATATATATATATATATTTTTTTTTTTTTTTTTATTCAAATAATATGGGACCTTAATGGAAAAAACTGAGAAAAATCCAACCTTCAATACAAGTGCATTTATTCAGTGGGGAAAAAATCCCACATAAAGAAATAATTATTTGACATCAAATAATGTGTGTCACAATTATTACCACCCCTGGTGTTAATACTTTGTACAACCCCCTTTTGCCAACAAAACAAGGTCTGGGGACTGAGATGGCCATGGGAGGAGCTTGATTTTGTGTCTGTTGAACTATTTCTGTGTAGATTTGGCCAGATGTTTAGGGTCATTGTCTGGCTGAAAGACCCAGTGACGACCCATCTTCAGCTTTCGGGCAGAGGGCAACAGATTTTGATTTAAAATGTCCTGGTATTTCAAAGCATTCATGATGCCATGCACCCTAACAAGGTTCCCAGGGCCTTTGGAAGCGAAACAGCCCCACAGCATCACTGACCATACTTCACAGTGGGTATGAGGTGCTTTTCAGCATGCGCATCTTTCGTGGCACGCCAGACCCACTAGACACAATTAGAGTGTTTGGTTCCAAAAAGCTCAATCTTGGTTTCATCTGACCAAAGCACACGGTCCGAGTTGAAGCCTGGGACCAAAGCACACGGTCCCAGTTGAAGCCTGGGACCGTATGCTTTGGTCAGATGAGAGAAATGAACTGCTACGGACAAGTATCATTCTTTGACATATTTATGTAAAATGAATGCAAAATGCCCTTTTTTTGCCTTTAACCAACGATCTAGACTCTTTTATGCCCATATCTGTGAAGAATTCAGGGATTTAAGGATTTTTTTCGCAAGAATTTTCAATGAAAAAGCTTATTGTTTACATATGGCGGCCGCTAATTTCCTTGCAGACTAGCATTGTACTTCGACATATTTACGTAAAATAAATGCTACCTGCACGTTTTTTTCTGCTTTTAACCAAGAATCGAGACTGTTTTACGCCCATATCTATAAAAAATTCAGGGATTTAAGCATTCATTCACAAGATTTTTCACCGGAAAAACTCTGTTTACATAAGGCGGCCGCTAATTTCCTTCCAGACTAGCCTCATAGTTCGAAATATTTACGTAAAATTAATGCTACCTGCCTGCACGTTTTTAAGGCGGCCGCTAATTTCCTTCCAGACTAGCCTCATAGTTCGAAATATTTACGTAAAATGAATGCTACCTGCATATTTTTTTTTTTTTTTTGCTTTTAACCAAGAATCAAGACTGTTTTACGTCCATATCTATAAAAAATTCAGGAATTTAAGCATTTATTCATAAGAATTTTCACCGGAAAAGCTATGTTTACATATGGCGGCCGCTAATTTCCTGACAGACTAGCCTCGTAACTCATTTACGTAAAATAAATGCTACCTGCACGTTTTTTTTTTTTTTTGCTTTTAACCAAGAACCGAGACTGTTTTACGTCCATATCTATAAAGAATTCAGGGATTTAAGCATTTATTCACAAGAATTTTCAACGAAAAAAGCTCTTTGTGTGTGATTCCACTCGATCAGCTTTGACGGCCACGCCAACAATGCTGGACCCTTATTAATCGGCCCCGCAAATATCAATATGAAGTCTATGCACGGGTTTAATAAAAAAAATAAAATAAAAAAATAAAAAATAAAAAGGGTTTTGAGTTTAAGTCTACATAGCATAATCTACAAAATGTGCCTATTTAATATGGATGGCTCCTTAATATGGTAATTTATGCACGGAACTTTGGCTGTGATAGCCATATGAGTTGATACTTCCACAAAGCACCTTCGAGTGATCTGCTGCATTCATGTGTGTCGGGAGATCTGAGTTCCCAAGTTGGAAAACAGTTCTGTGTTTTACAGTTTTAATGTGGGATAAAACATGGTTGCTACAAAGAACAATGACCTATTTTAATGCTCCAATAATACATCACGAGTTGAGTGACTGTTTGGCCTTTTTTTAATTGACACTATGTAAAAGAGAATTATTTTTTTTCCGATGACTCAAACAACACATGAATGTAGCATCAATATTACGGCGCATGTGCTAATCATATAGTCGATGGTGCAAATGATATCGTCCCACCTGCTTTACAGGTGAGTTTAAGATAGACTGTCCATCTTTCCTTTTGGTTTTTACCTCTGTGTTGATGTTTGTTTGGTCGCCGAGTCCCATGAATTGTCAATTTAAATGGTTCAACTACATATCAGGTAACTGCGGTTAACTACTTTGGCCACAAAATGAAGTAGCAGATCAGCTGCTGTCTTTTAGCTAACTGCTTATACTAGTAAATACTATAACAGTTAAATGTGATTTGAGTGAACTGGCTATGTATACAATTCAAATAAATGTGATTTGAGTGAGAGGCTCTCACTCAAGAGCTTTGCCTAATATTGTGTTAATATGGTATGTGGTATTTTAACTTTATCAATACTGATGCTATTTATTGCTATTTGTTTATATGACAAAATGAATAGAATCAATCTAGTATATGAATTAATTGCCTATCTTTGGGATGTAACCTCTAACAATTTTGTACGTGTGCTCATCATAATTTCCAGCTCTGTTACAAGCATTTTATTTGTGACTGCAGTCCCTTTAATCTGTAAGAAGCTGTATTACTTTTTATTTCTATTTGACTCAAACAGCATTACTCTTGCAAATGGATATGAGAAAGTTATTTGCTTGCAGCAAGGATAAATCAGCAAGGAGGAATGAGAGAGGTAAGCTAGGTAACCCACCTAGGCTACATAAACCACTTTTAGGTCACAATCTACCAGTTGAGAAACACTGATTAATTGCATAACAGTTACAGTGACATACCCCCATTTCTGTCCAAAGTTTATGAAAAGGTAGTGAAAATGAGATGTAAGTAGATGAGCATGAGCAGAGGTGAATTGACTATCAACAAGGGACGTCCCAAATTTGATTTTGAATACTGATGGATGAAAAACAAAAAAACTTTTTTTTTTTAACAGAAACTTGTATTTTGGTTTAATTATATATAGTTTAAAGCACTATTTCTGACTTTTTATGATAGAGTGCCCCGCTGTGCCCCTTTATTGTATTTGGTCTCGTGACGCCCCTAAAATGACTGTAATTTGTTGTCGCTTGGCCTCATTTCTGAACCAGGAAGCATTACAAGACAGTGATGAGTGGGATTTCCGCTGAAAAGTTGACGAAGAGCCTCAGAGAATGACGCATTTCCCATTTTACCAATGAATTGTGCACCCATACTGGTAAGAGAATCAAGACATAACAACCCGGCATTGCTGGTTTAAAGGGTGGCCATGGTAGCCGTGTCAGACAAGTACCATGCATTCACTGGAGTTGTGGCCAACACTAAAGCAGTCAATGGTCTGTCTAGGCAACAAGGCCATAAAGCACGGGTGGCAGTGGGATTGTACTCCGTAACCTACATAGAGTACCCATACCTGAAAGCCAAGTGCATATAACAACCACGACCTATTTTGACCTTACTGCAATTAAAGGTTTGGAAGTCTGTTAATCAGAAGCCCTTTTTAAAACAGAAATTATGAGGTAAGAAAACTGAAAAAAAAAAAACTTCTGAAGGGTGGGAATTGGTGTTCTGCACTGAAGTCAGCATGCTAAAAGAACAAAGTTGAAATCTGTGTAAAAGGCACAGCTGGTAACATACTGTAATGTTGTGCACTCTGCAAACCTGATGCCAAGATCTACTGTACAATACAAAAAAATGCAGTTTAGTGCTCGCAAAAAAAAAAAAAAAAAAAATGCTACTGTTTTTTTGTTTTGATTTTTAAATTTGAAGCCACACAGGTTTACAACACGAAAGTTGCACAACTAGAGGTGAGTTGCTTACGGTACATTTTTGCTCCCCCTCCTCCTTTTGTTGGACCTCACCTCCAACAAAACCACATCCCACTGACAGTCAAAGCCACATTTGCGCTGATGTTCACCCCAGGATTACCTACTCATGGAGAAGGGGATCAGGAAGACTTTAGCTGTCGCCCATTTTTCCTTTTATTCATTAGCTCTCTTTTTGGAGTGAACAAATAGTGCAACCACCGGGGCTAATACAGCTGGGACTGCATGGACATATTGACAATGCTTGCTGTGGTGATCCGGAAAATCCAGCTAACTAAACAGTATGTGAGGGTTTCCCATCAGAAGGTAAACCAGTTTTACAAGGCAAAACATCAGTTAAAAAATGAAAAACAAACATACAAAGCCACCATAACAAGCATAAAAGAAAAATCATAATACTCCCGAGACGAAGCATAAAAGACTACAATTAAAGACCCTGTACAGGGGATTCAGAGACTTGGAATACATATGAAAAAGTCTTTCATTAAAATACGTGGCCCATCTCCACCACTACAATACAAAGGTGGCTAGTTAAATAGGTATGATCACCTCCTGAAAATGCATCTTAACTGGGTGTCACAATTTAAGGTACTGAACACAGCTCAGCGCGATTATGTTAATTCTTAAGTGCTATGCATTATTCAGGCTACACAAACGTACGAGAGCCGGGATTGAACCCACGATCCCAGGACTGTGACGTTGACGTGCTAACCACTTTCCCACCGTGCCCCCTTCATAGTGTAAATTATATTTAAAAAAGAATAATGTAGAAAAAATCTTGTGTATATGAAATGCTTCATTGAATGAGTCCACTCAAATTCACTCACGCTTTGACGCTTACGAGAACAGTCTCTCGACGACGAAAATTGACTAAACGATTATCGATTAACATTTTTTTTTTTTTTTACTTTGATCGTAGAGCTACTGAGCCTGCTCTCACTAGATTTAAGCTAAAAACCTGTTAAATATTGTTCATTTTAAGTATCAGACTCCAGCTGCACTGGCGACCAAGAAGAGCAGCAGGAGGGATGGTGAGAGGCTGTACGAGCATGAAGCAAAAAACATCCGTCCGTCCGTCCATCCATCCATCCATCCATCATCTGCCGCTTAATACGGGGTCAGGTCGCGTGGGCAGCAGCCCCAGCAGGGAAGTCCAGACTTCCCTCTCCCCAGCCACTTCAACCAGCTCCTCCGGCGGGATCCCAAGGCGTTCCCAGGCCAGCCGAGAGACACGGTCTCTCTAGCGTGTTCTGGGTCGTCCCCTGGCCTCTACTGCCGGTGGGTCATGCCCAGAACACCTCTCCAGGGAGGTGTCCAGGAGGCATCCGAACTAGATGTCCGAGCCACCTCAACTGGATCTTCTCAATGTGGAGGAGTAGCAGCTCGACACCTAGTCCCTCCCGGATGACAGAGCTTCTCACCCTATCTCTAAGGGAGAGCCCGAACACCCTGCGGATAAAACTCATTTCAGCAGCTTGTATGCGGGATGTTGTTCTTTTGGTTTCGACCCACAGCTCGTGACCATAGTTGAAGGTATGAACATAGATCTACTGGTAAATTTAGAGCAGTTTCTTTCGGCTCAGCTCCTTCTTCACCACTATGGACCGGTGCAGAGTCCGCATCACTGCCGATGCTGCACCGATCTGCCTGTCGATCTCCTGCTCCCTCCTACCCTCACTCATGAACAAGATATTTGAACTCCTTTGAACTCCTTCACTTCGGGCAGGATTTCATCCCCGACCTGGAGAGGGCACTCCACTCTTTCCCAGCTGAGGACCACGGTCTCGGATTTGAAGATGCTGATCTTCATCCCAACTGCTTCACACTCGGCTGCAAACTGCTCCAGTGAGAGTTGGAGGTCACGGCTTGATGAAACCAAGAGCACTACATTATCTGCAAAAAGCAGAGATGCAATGTTGAGGCCACCAAACCGGACACCCTCAACGCTTCGGTTGTGCCTAGAAATTCTGTCCATAAAAATTATGAACAGAATCGGTGACAAAGGCCAGCCTTGGCGGAGTCCAACCCTCACTGGAAATGAATTCAACTTACTGCCGGCAACGCAGACCAAACTCTGACACCAGTCGTACAGGGGCCGAACGGCCCCTTACCAAGGGGCTCGGTACCCCGTACTCAAAGAACATCCCCCACAGAACTCCCCGAGGCACACGGTCGAACGCCTTCTCCAAATCTCAAAACACATGTAGACAGGTTGAGCCAACTCCAATACACCCTCGACAAAAAACATATTTTTAAATTAAAAATCGATCCTTTTCACCCATTTCTGATCCTTTGAATAATAGTCCCGTCCACTGACTTTGATGGGTGCGTCTGACAGATAAAATAACTGCATGAAGAGCTGCAATTTGTATCCATGAAATAATTAATTGAATAGTAAAAAGATTATAATTCCCAATTTAATTATTCGACTAAACATTTATTTACGTAATTATTTAAAGAAGTATTTAGATATTTCATTGTCTCATTTCGTCCTCCATACATAAGAGAGGGGTTTCCTTTTAAAGGTCCCATGCCCTGCAGTCTTCAATGGCAAATGTATGGCCTGTAGGAGTATCCTAAATTGAGGCTAATTAGGCTAACATTATGGCTTTGTGGACCAGCACAGCAAGGGTCCGGCTCAAGTAAAAAGAATGCTTATTTAACCCCATGAATGCTTTTCATTGGAAACACAAAGCATAGACACTTCTGTACCATCAGGAGGGGTCTTGTTTCGGGCACGTCTGTCAAACACAACTTTATATCCAGCAGCTGTACTCTTGTTTTAGAGAGGACATTAGGTTTAAAGAGAGGTTCTGGGAAGATCCTTCTATGCACTGTCCACAGGGAAAACAAGGGTTTCAAGAAGAGACTTGTTTGAGAGCAGACCATTGTCCCTGGGGCCACTAGCAAACAGTGGGATGGGTCTCCTCATGGCCTTGACCACATGAAGCATTTATGGAACAATAAATTGCAACAGCAGCCATTCACTTTTCACAGGAACGGAGGAATGAAGACTCTGTCATTGTCCATGCGTGATCGTTTTTTGGTGGGAGGATGGTAGGGCATGATAGGGGAGGAGTTAGGTGAAAAATGAAAGCCAAAGGGGGTTGTGTGTCGCTTAGGGTAGTTCTCTTCTTATGGGATTTGTCCCAACTTTACCCCTGCACATCACATCCCCACTTCAGCAGGGGTTATGAGAGAAGGAGCGAGAGACATTCCAGGGCATAATAAGGCCTGGTGAATGAAAGCTATGGAGGGATCAGACCTTGATCCTGATGAGAAGGAGGCCGCGGATCAGGAGCTCCTCGCAGGCTGCCAGAAGCACATTGCCAGGCTTTTACTTCATCAGCGTCATGGAAACCCAGCATTCCACCCTCTTGTATGGTAGTGGGGATGGGAGTTACAGCGAAGGGCAAAGGGGAGCCATAGTGAAAACATTGTCAGCTAATTCACCATCAAAATGACACCATAATAATAAAACATTCTGTAATTGTTCTAGCGCCATCTTTCTCTAAAATGGTCAAGTCTGGAATTACTGTATGTATTGTGTTATAGTTATACATGTCTATATGTTATCATAGACTTCAAAACTCTATTGACCTGACACTTCGTCATTCTTTCTGTCACGCCTTACCATAGGGGGCTGAACTTCATTTAGTAATAGTCATTCGAAGACAGCACAGGCAAATAGGAAGGATTATATTAGGAGTGACTTTTTCAAGGATTCAAGGTAATTATTAATAGATAGATAATTATTTTTCGTTCCATGCATGAATTTTTAAACGTTGTGGGGAAAAAAAATCAATGGGAGGAATCAGCCACTACTGCATTAGCCAACCAAGTGTTCGAGACTGTTTTACGTCCATATATATGAAGAATTCGGGGATTTAAGCATTTGATCACAAGAATTTTCACCAGAAAAGCTCTGTTTACGTCAGGCGGCCGCTAGCCTCAGTCGCTAACAGAGTAGTATTGTACTTCGACATATTTAAGTAAAATAAATGCTAACTGCACTTTTTTTTCTTTTAACCCAGAATTGAGACTGTTTAACGTCCATATCTATGAAGAATTTGGGGATTTAAGCATTTATTCACAAGAATTTTTGCCAGAAAAACTTTGTTTACGTCAGGCGGCCGCTAGCCTCGTTCACTAACAGAGTAGCATTGTACTTCGACATATTTACGTAAGATAAACGCTAACTGCACGGTATTTTTGCTTTTAACCAAGAATCGAGACTGTTTTACGTCCATATCTATGAATAATTCGGGGATTTAAGCATTAATTCACAAGGATTTTCGCCAGAAAAGCTCTGTTTTCAACAGGCGGCCGCTAGCCTCATTCGCTAACAGAGTAGCATTGTACTTTGACATATTTACATAAAATGAATGCTAACTGCACGGTTTCTTTGCTTTTAACCAAGAATCGAGACTGTTTAACGTCCATATCTATGAAGAATTCAGGGATTTAAACATGTATTCACAAGAATTTTCACCAGAAAAGCTCTGTTTACGTCAGACGGCCGATAGCCTCATTCTCTACAACTATATAACTAACTATACGACTGTATAATGACAATAAAGGGCTATTCTATTATATAATAATTTGTGATTGCATATAGAATTTATTAATAATCTATAAATTATTTATAATTAATTCTGCATGTTTTCCTCAAGTATTACGTTTCTGATGTGAAAATTGAGTGATTTATTAGCTGTTGAAAAAAAATTAAGTTGCTATTTTGAGCAAAAACTTGTATATGTTAAATATTGCTATTGATCCTGAAAGTATAGGTGATTATCTCTGCATTTAGTGATTTTTATGTATCAAGTGTAAAATCTAAAAAATAATCAGGATTTTATAAGGGAACGACTTTAATTTTTTGATGGCTGTTTTGGTTTTAGGTCAGTTGCAGCTTTGGTTTTGAATGTTTATAATTCATAATATTTGAATTTGGAGTTTTGGAAATGAATGAATGAAAGAATGAAAATAGGGCCCCTACGGATCGGCCCTGTGTCCCGTGTCATGTCAATATATTATGAAGTCTATGATCCTGTGTCATGTCAATACATTATGAAGTCTATGATATAATCTAAATGTATCCCACCTGGATTTTCTCATCCATTCTTTTATGTAGGCCTGTCGCGATAACAACTTTTAGTAGGCGATATATTGTCTCATAAATTATTGATGATACGCAATATTATTGTCAATTTTTAAAAAACCGATTCAACCACTAATGTAGCAACAATAAATCCTAATAAATCATCCAGTCAAATGCAATAAATTGTTGTCCTTAAATAAAACAAATTACATAAAAAAATGTTTTTAAAAACATGCAATGCATAACGAGTCATTTGAAAGCTAGCTAAGTGCAGAATATGAAATAGGTGAGAAACCCAACGCCATTTTTGTTCTCTGCCAGTTATAGCCAATCAAAAGTGTTTAATTTATCCAAAATGACTTTCATCTTCTCCTGCAAAGTGCACGTTAGCAATTCTGAAGCCAAATTTTTCACTGCCAATTGGATTTTTCATAATTGGTGTCATTTTAAAGCTATGTGGGATTAACTCCAGAAATCTTTATTTACATGTTGAACATGACATGCTTTTATTTTGAAATGGTTACCGGATGCACATTTGCTAAGCCGCTAACCGTAAGCTTTACACTCAGTAAAAAAAAACTGCACTTGTCCACTATTTTCGTCATGCATGTGGTGTCAGTAATAAAGTTTTCATGTTTGAAGTGTCACCTTTTTATCCCCAAGTTTGTGTTTTGGAGAAGTCTGCCAATGTTTTATACCAGGCTAAAGTGGTTCGTGCATTGTCTTTTTTTCATTAGCCTTAATGTGGCAGTGCTAAAGTTCACAATGTTTAATATAGATGTGTTTCCTTATTTTGTACGTCTTAACTTTCTTAGGTGTGTTGATGACCAATAAACGTCTGTGAAAGGAATTGGAGTCTCATATGCTATCAACACGCACGTGTGCCGAGTGCAACACACACACACGCAAAAATGTAAGCACGCTTGGACGCAGCGATAAATCGCAGCAGGGAAAATTATCGCCCTCATTTTTTATTTACCATGCGATTTATTGACTTATTGCAAATCGCGTCAGGCTTAAATGTATTTACTGTAAACGTCAATTTAAATGTAGCTGCTCGACCACATGAGGCAGAAGGGGAGGAACTAGTTACCATTATAATTTTGTATCAATGACTTGAATGAACAGAGCCTGCTTGATAAAAAAGGACTTGGCAGTATTCCATTCCGAGCTAACTGCATCGCAAATCACAAGAGCAATTTCTTGTCTTTGCTTCAAAGAGAGCGCAGGAACGGAGACAGGCCATGGCAGAGGGAGGGTGCGTAGGGTTAATAGCAACTAATTACATTGCTTAAACTAAGAGTACACACCAATAGACTTGTTGTTAGGGGTGGGACCTCTGGGTACCTGACAATGCGATACAATTTGCGATGCAAGGCTCACGATAACGATGATCTAACATCATGGCGCGATGACAATTATCGATACATGGGTCAGGAAATGATTCTATTACATTTTAATATACAAGTAATGAACAAAAAAATCAAGGTCTTTTCATAGTTCTGCTGTGAATTGAATTAAGTTCATCACTAGTAGATGACCAATTCATTTGAACTGGGAGGGTGACGGAATAGACAAATATTGTAAATGCCCTTAAATGAACAAAAAGTGGCCTGTAAATGCCCCCCTGGTGGCCGAAAAGTGTCACTGCATGTAATTGACTTTCCTATAAATTATTTTAAAATTAAGAGTTTTGCGGTAAAATATTGTCTATGAAAGTTATGAATGAAATGAACAAAAAAAGATATTTTTATAATGGGTCAAAATTATTTTTCGAACAGAACATGCGACTAGAACCTTAGACGGTCATTTGCTTTGCTTAGCCAAAACCAGCCGAGGACCGAAGAGGCAAGATGGAGATGCATTTTTCAAACCTAAGCTTTCAAAAGCCACAACAACTACTGAGCAAGAACCAAGGATTGAAAATGTACACCGCCAAAATGGTGAGCAAAGTTTCAATTTGCCCCACTAAAAACGCTAATTGTACAACAGAGCCACCACCGGTTTCTTGCCCATGTAGTTACCGCCATTAAAAATTGTATTCCCTGATTTCCCTAAAAATGATGGAACACAAAAAACGCTCACTTTCAACCTATTATTATAAATATTCTTGTAAGTTAATTGTATTGCTCACACTGCGATTCGGGGTCATCAACATGTTGTGCCCCCCCTGCCCCAAAAGTCAAACTCCGCCTATGCCTTTACAGTAAAAAGTAAATACAGTGATCCTCACTTTTTGTGGGACACCCCCCCTTCCCATTTTTTTTTTGTTTGTTTGGTGTGCTCAATGTATTTATTTTGATTTAATCGCAATGGAAAGAGATACATATAAGACATGTTTTTTCCTTTTTCCTCCCAAAGTATAATGTATGCATATGCAGATTTATATAAATATAATATATATAAAAATATATAAATGACATATATATACACACACACATATACTGGACTGTCTCAGGAAATTAGAATACACAATATTCTAATTTTTTGAGACAGTCCTGTGTATATATACAGGAATGTCTCAGGAAATTAGAATACACAATATTCTAATTTCCTGACTGTCTCAGGAAATTAGAATATTGTGTATTCTAATTTCCTGAGACAGTCCTGTATATATACACAGGACTGTCTCAAAAAATTAGAATATTGTGTATTCTAATTTTCTGAGACAGTCCAGTATATATATATAAACGAAAACAATGAATTGTATCTCTTAATGTTTTGAAATAAAATAATTTGTAAAACATTTATTAATTTAATTGAAAAATAATGTGCAATGGACCGAGGGACGAAGTTTGAAGCATGAAGTAGCGAGGGATCACTGTAAATGAAAGGTCATATTTATATTAAACAAAATATCTGCAGGCCAGATATACTGGAGAGCACATTCTATCAAAACGAGGGGCTTTTATACTGATATTAAGGTGGTTACTCCCCTTTTCAAGCCTGTTAGCTTTTAGCATAGGAAACCAAAGTGAATAGTAAAATAATACTAAAGAACTTGAAGTAATTTGAGAAAGGAAGGTAGTAGAAATTGAATGCATGTATTTACACCACTAAAAAAGACCTATCTATCGTATGTTGGGTCAAGTATCGCATAACCCAAAGATTACAAAATAATGTTAATGCCCCAAGCTTTCTTTACTCATGTTCCTCTTTTATTTAATCCACAGTTATTAGCATATAAATGGCATGCTCAGTGTGGAGTGAAGAATTTGTTTTCCCCCTATTTTGCTCAGGAGCTGGCTGTCCCAGTGAAGAAAGACAGATCTCTCTTAGATAGATCCCCCACATCACCACCTCTACCATCTACTGTTGATGCAAACCTCTGAAAGCCGGCATTCTAACTATGCTCTCGGCTTTCTTTAAGAAAAAACAGAGATCCCCCCACCGTGCAATCTCGTTCTGGCAGGCCGAACTGCTCAAGCGTTATCGCAAAAAAAAAAAAAAAACAACTCATGTCTGTTCTCCATAATGTGTATTGAACGCAAAGGAACATCAGCAGGCCAGGAAGCAGACACGGCCCCCTTTTAGTGCACCTGTCAATGGACAGAACAAGGAGGTGAGGGGCCATGTCTGAGAACAAGGGGAGGCTATCTGGCTTTACTGTCATTTTGATCATGAATGAATGGGCTTTGTGAATGTGAAAGCCCACCCTTTAGTCAGAGTTACTTTCAAGACTATTGAGGAATTTAATTCGGTAAAATGTTACTTTACAGCAAAGCTTTCTTAACAAAGCATGAAGGCTTAAAGAGAAGCTTTGATTGTGTAAACAAAGCACTGGCTTGGATTACAGTATTTTGAAAAGGTTACATAATTGGTAAAGTTGAACTAGGGATGTCCCAATCACATATTTTTACACCCAAGTCCGTGTCCAAGTCACCTGATTTTGAGAATCTGCTGATACCAAGTCCCAATCTGATCCGAAAAAAAAAAGTTAAAAAGTTCCAAACATGTTACAAAAAGTTAAAAAGTTCCAAACATGTTACAGTATTGTACTCTTTGCATTACTTCCTCTTCCGCTTTTTCCGGGAGTGTTGCGGAATATAAAATGTACATGGAAAACACAGACAAGGCTGAAAAAGCAGTTTCTGCACTTGCACCCCTCTTTAAAATAAACTGCTGTATTTTAAGCCAAAAAGAACAGCTGTTTTTTGATAGAACAATATGTCTATATGCTGCAATAGCAGATTCATGGCGCATTAAGTCCCCAAACTATTTTTAATTTGTCCATTTTACTTTGGAAACTCCCGTTTACAGACGTTGGCGCAACCGCTTTTGTTTCAATCTAGCCATAAAAGAAGGTAAGTAATCATATTTATTATTCGAAATGAATTACGTACAATGAAACAATTAGCGTCTGAAAAAAAGTCATGGATATCTACCTCATAACTATCACTTATTTGTATTTTTTTCATTACTTTCGCTTTTGACCCAATATTTTAGAGGATAAATAATTGATACAAACAAAGAATTCGCTTTTGACCCAATATTTTAGAGGATAAATAATCGATACAAACAAAGAAAAATTGGAAAAAAAAACATTTAAAAGGGTATATATATGAAAATGAAAATCTCGACCACTCCTTGATGTCTGCGATTTCTGCATCGCGACCCTTGTTATACAACCATGTTTAACCCATAAAATCCCTTAAAAAAAATCAGGCTGTGGCCATTCACAGCTGTGTCTTGACACTCGGTGATACATGGCATGCTACATGGAGTTTTTGGATCCAAAAGAGGTAAGTACGTGATAGTATCTCGTTAAAATCATGACGTCTATAATTATGCTCTTGCGTGTTCTCACCTCCAGTTAAGGTTTTGCTGTTTACATTTTTTATTTTTTTTAAATGCCCTCCTGTTCAAAAATTTTCTTCCTCTAGAAAATTGAGATTTTAAGCTTTCCAATAATGTATCACACATGCATATTGGAAAATTTTGAAATTTGGCCAAATTGGGGGTCTCAGAACAGAACTTCAAGTCACCTGAGTGTTTTCCGCCATATATTTTTGTATCTTGTGGCAGTGCCATTGTATTTCTGTATAATATTTTCTTACTTTTTAGCCCTTAATAAAAATTTAAAAAATGTTAGGCCTGAACGATAATGGAAAAAATGAACATTCATTCTTCATTTTCCGAGCCGCTTAATCTCACTAGGGTCAGGCGGGTACTGGAGCCAATCCCAGCTAACTATGGGTAGTAGGCGGGGTACACCCTGAATCGGTTGCCAACCAATCGCCGAGCACAAGGAGACGAACAAGCATTTGTGCACACATTCATACCCAAAATGGACATTGCGGTATATATTGCTAAGGCTCCACACTTTTTGCATTGCTTGCACTGGTGCGCCTAACTTTTTTCTTTAGCACAAAATGTAGGGCATCCACATTTTTCATTGTATCACCTTTAACACCATACTTTTAATCACTCTTTATATTAACATTCTTATAATTCATTCATCTTCTGAACTGCTTAACCTCTCGAGGGTCACGGGGGTGCTGGAGCCTATCACAGCCAACTCCAGGATGAAAGAGGGGTACACCCTGAACAAGTTGCCAGCCAGTCGCAGGGCTCATAGGGTAGGTTCATACTGCAGGTCTTGATGCACAAATCCGATTTTTTGGTGTTTTTCCGACTGGAGTGAGGCATTAACTTGACGGTCTGAACGTGACAAGTCGCTCAGAAGTTGACCATTTTAAAATCCGATATGGGTCACTTTCGTGTAAGGTTTAAATCCGATCTGGGCAACATTTTTCCAGAATGTGTCGGCGGTCTGAACTGTAAAGTCTCCTAAATCGGAATTCATTCAGCAATTACGTCAGCAAAGAGCGAGAGCGGCAGGCAGGAGGGCAGCGATGGCTGTGCATTATCTGTCGTTCACTTGAGGAAACGAATCCATTTCAGTTCGTTCAGTAAAAAGACTCGTTCAAACAAATCGTTCAAACAAATCGTTCAAACAAATCGTTCAACGAATCGTTCGCCCCCCTCATCTCCCTCCCCGCCCAAACGAATCGTTCGGTTACTGAACGGGAAGTGATGTTGCCGAACGAATCACCAAAGACCGCTTCGCAGTATAACTGAACGGGAAGTGACATTGCTTGGTCCCTCCCTCTCTTGCACACAGGCACCGCTCGTCGTAGTTTCAGAAATGAGTGACAGGCGGTATCATTCTGCTTTCACAGACAGCCTCGTCTCCCTCCTGCTGCTGCATAAGCGAGGGAGAACTTCCGCGTCGTCTGTCCTAGTTCTATGGGCTCAAAGTCATGGCTCGTGCTTGCATTTCGATTTAGGACACGGTTAAACATTTTCCTTTTGTGAGGGGAGTAGGGGATGGGGGGGCACGGACTTTCTTTAGCATGTTCTTGATCACATACACAATGCTGCTGCTACCAGCCAACGCAGCATGCTTGCTGTCACGAAAATAAAAATAAATCGAAAGTTTAATTTCTAAATATGGAACGACCAACACATCATATTTACCTCTCGCTCTGTTGTATTTTTGTTTTTATGCTCATCGCTATTATTTTATTGTTAAAACTGAAGTGTAAATAGCTAGTTGTCAAATGTGCTGCTCTGAAATAAAAACAATACTACATTTTGATATTCGACAGTTTAATTGCAAATCAGTATTAAGATGATCGTATTGAATTTTTGCACTGGTATTAACAAATAAAATAATCCGGTCAGCTCTCCTGTCGCCCCTTCATCTCAGATCGTCAAATGCTGACGAGAAATAATTGTTTGCTCTTTACGATGTTGCCTTTCTACTCTCATTAGTCTGTTAAGAAAAATGTAGACATATTGCGACATCTCCCGTGTCCGCGTGCGTTGTTTTTGAGTAGCACATGATGGACGGATGGACATAATTTGTCAAATCAACCAACACCCGACAAGCTCTGATACGAAAAAAAATAAATAAATAAAACAGTCGGAAAAAATTGACATGTATATACAGTTTCATTGCAAATCAGTATGATGGTGATAATACTAAATATTTTTTCTGCGCGCATATGAGGTAAATATCGCTGCCATGAAGCCTCCATATAGTGACAGTTCTCTGCCCCCTTCACTGCCGTGAGTGCCGTCACGCGACCGCAGCTCACTTTTGCTTGCCTCGTAGCTACCAGTGTTTTTTTTAATTTTTTTTATTTTTAGCTACCCGTGTTTCAACTACTGTAAATTTGATAGTATGTTGTCAGTCATAGGTAGTCCCGAGTCTGTTGAGAACAGTAGTACACTAAACCATGCTCGCTAGATTTGTGTGGTGTTTTGTCTGTTTGAGCAGCATTTGATAGGCTCCACATTAACAAATATGTGACAAAGTAATTTCCTTCCATTTTTTGACTCGTTCACCGCATTAATGGAAAGTCAAGTTAGCAGCAAGCTAGGTCAGGAACCGGAGGACCGAGTCACTGAACGGGAAGTGACATAACTCAGTCTTGCCCCCTTGCGTGCACGCTGGCTGCTTATTGGCTACACGTGGAAGTGAGTGACAGACGCCCTGATTCTGTTTCCGCTCCCTCCCCTGCCCGCGATGAGGCTGGCGTCTGATTGGTCGTGTGTGATGTCAGAAGACGCTGCCGCTTGCGCAACGCCCTCCCACGCAGCGAACAAGCCCTAACTTCATAGAACTAATCAGTGCAGATGCTGATTAGTTCGGTCTCGTTCACCCAAACAATTCGTTCAAAAAGACCGAATCGTTCACGACCGATACAACACTAGCTCAGTGGACAAAGGCAGTCTGAACAGGCACACCAAAAAAACAGATATGACGGCATTGTGTATTAAGACCTGCAGTATGAACCTAGGCACACAACAATACACACACACACTTATTTGGAGCGTTCAATCAGCATACCATGCACGTTTTTATTTGGGATGTGGCAGGAACCCGCAGAAAACCCATGCAGGCATGGAAAGAACATGCTAACTCCACACAGGAAAGCCGGAGTCGGGATTCAACTCACGATCCCGGAGCTGTGAGATAGACGTGTTAACCACTGTTCCACCGTGCCGCCTTCGTAATGTGAATTATTTTTAAGCAAGAATAATGTAGAAAAATGATCGTCTTTATTGAATGCTTCATTGAGTGAGTCCACTCAAATTCACTCACGCTTTGACGTTCACACTGCCGAGAACAGCTTCTTACTTGAATGAGTTGCCACAGACTGGTGTTGATCGTAGAGCTACCGAGCCTTCTCTCGCTAGATCAACGCTACAAACCTGTCAATCATTGTTAAATTTAAGTACCAAACAGCTGCACTGGTGACCAAGAAAAAAAAGTTTGGTGCACTCCTGAGCTAGCAGGAGGGAGGGTGAGAGGCTGTACGAGCATGATGTATTTTTTTAAATTAAAAACCTGATCCTCTTCACCTGATTCAGATCATCTGAAAAACGTCTCAATCGGCCCGATTTCCGTTCACGTGATCGGATCGGGAAATCCCTAAGCTGAACTATACCGAATGATAAAGGTTTGTTCGTAGGCCGGCTGGGCGGGCAGGGGTTGCGGTGGGCATGGGGGGGGGGGGGGGGGGGGGCGCGTCCCCTCGTCCCATCCCAGAAGGCCGTTCGATGGGGTCGCGGATGGCCTGGGGGACCACCCTGGATCCCGGGGTGATGACGCTGGCCCCCTTGCTGGGCTGCTGGAGGAGAGATGGGCTGCGCTGCCCCCCCCCCCCCCCCCCCCCCCCCCCCCCCCACTGGCTGGGTAAGGGCCGCGACCCTGGGACCGCCATTTACACTCGTCTGCAGGACCATCACATGTCTGATGGGTTTCACGCATGACAAGGTGAAATTAAATACATTCAAGTAGTAAAACTCGGTGTTAGGATGAGCGATCGGATAGCATAAAATAGGATACCAGCATACTCAGACTCACAAAGGATTCACACAAATACTGGGTTCTACATCTTACATGGCTGATTTGTGTACACTCCACCCCTCCCAATCACTTATCTTTCTGACTCTCCCTCCTTCAACTGGAAATACAACTAGCTAACGACAGCACCAACATATTCATAGTTAGTGTAGGCGTTCAATGTATTTTTTGTTATTGTTTGTACTTCTTCTTCTTCCTTTTCTGTCTCTCTCCTTTTTTTCTCTTCCCTCATAAATCCTTCCTGTTGGCTACTTTCAACTAATAAACGAGGCATGTTGAATAATCAAAATGGGAGTATTCCATACTCATAACATAATGTGTTACATTAAAACTGTTCAGATCAGATGTACACTCAGATTTCCATTCTCCGTGTCAAAAAACTGATCAGGACAGGTTTAAAAAAAAAAAAAAAAAAAGGTTTGTATGAAATTGTTTTTTGTTCAGAAATAATAAGATTAAAGCAGACACAGGAATTGCAATTAGTTAACAAATATAATGTAAATACATAGCTAACACTTTAATGCTTCAAACTAAAATGTTTTGACCCTGAAGCAGTAATAGAAATATCAACTCAGCTAACTTTGCTCAATGGTGATTCAGGGTTACTTATGCAGGTATTGTTTCTTATAGGCCGCGTGACTCGGCAAGTTCATTCACACATCAATAGACCCAATTTCCTTCGTTGCCTTTCTTACAGTTCACTGGGACGTCAATTGATTCCCAAAAGATTACGGATTCCAGTTGGTCCTGGCAATACTTCAGTCTGTTTGCCTCCATAACCTTGCATTAAGGTCACATGTTCAGTTCCCCTGAAAGCACTCTAAAAAAAATAATGGTGTTACTATTCTAAGAAAACTGTCGTGATTGTTGTGACTTGGATGAATAGCAGATCACTTTTCAAGGCAATTGACTAATGCTCACATTGGTGAGTGTATTGAAGCAAAGGCATAATTCCGAATGTTTGCATTCAATGCAAGTCGTCAAATTAAGCTAATGATAAAAAATATTCTCAAATGTTGTGTGTCTTAAGGGCTCATTGTGCAAAAAATATTGTATTTTTTGTGTAGACAAAGAAAACTGTCACATGTGTGTAGGGCTGCAGCTATCAAATATTTTTAGTAATCAAGTAATCGACTGAAAATTCTATCGATTAATCGAGTAATCGGATAAAACATATATGTTTTTAGGTGAAGAGCAATTATCAATATACATGAGAAAACAAGACATTTCATCTAATATTGAACCGTTTTCAGTCAATCAATGTGTTTATTTTCGATGTACACTGTTGAAAACAGCCAACAATTGCATCTCAGATGTAACTAGAATAAAAAAAAGACTAATTCACTGCTTTCACTCATAAAACTTTTAGATCTTATAAATATATATATATATATATGTATATATATATATATATATTTATATATATATATATTATAATATATATATATATATATATATATATATATATATATATATATATATATATATATATATATATATATATACCACCGTAGCATCATGCGGGCTAGTTTTTAGCAACGTCGGCGGCGTTTGTAGTGGCTGTCGGCTGCAGTAAGGTTTTTTTTTGGGTTTTTTTTGCATTGTCCCGCATTCAAAGTAGTACGGGCAAAAAGTGATGCTTAGAGCTGTCAAAATTAAATGATTACTCGAGGTGAATAAAATTACTTGGATCAGTTTTTAAACTCGAGTTACTCCAGTTGCTCGAGTATTTGTTACAGCTCTAAATGTGTGTATACTACATGCCTGTTGTCGCAAATTTGCATCATACATATTTTTTTTTCAATTATTACATTTTTCTATTATTTTACTTTATTATCATCTATTTATTATTGTTGTTTCTTATTTTATAATGTACTTAAGGTACCTTTCTCAACTATATTTAGCATCTACTTGAAAGCAAAAACACAAATGAAAGGTTTTTATTTTTTTAATCTGTCTTCAGCTGCTCAGACATGGGGAATAGGAATCTGAGTGTTCTTATAGTCTGAACAGTTTTAATGTATGACATGGGAGTTTTCATATACTCCCATTGTGGTTGTTCATTATGTTTTATTCATTAGGATAAAGCAGTGAATGGGTAGGGGTTATGGGGGGACAGAAAGGAAGGATGCAGACAGTAGACGGGAAAAACAAAAATACATTTTTACTCATTTATGCTACCAATGAACATAGTGGTGCTATCATTAGCTATTTAAATTTACCCGTGGAGACCATGTGGGGGCCTGATAACCGAGGGGAAAACAGAGGGGAGGCAAGTCAAAGGGGATGTGATTGGGCGGGGTGAAGTGTACACAAATCAGCAAAGTAAGGTGTGGAACACAGTATTATGCCAATCACATGTAAATGTGGTTATGTTGACATCCAACTCTATGTTACCTGATCGCTAATCCTAGCACCGACAATGTCTCTAACTGAGTGTGTCTAATTGCACCCAGTCATGCGTGAACCCACTCAGACGTGCGATAGTCCTGCAGAAAAGTGGAAGTGCTGCGCATGGGCCGCCCCAGGGACCTGGCACCGCCCCAGCCAACTGGGCGGGAGGTGAACGTGGCCCACCCTTCCTACTGCAACTCCGGCAAAGGGGCCATCCCCCCCGGCACCCAGGGCGGTCGGTCACACGGACCTTTTGCGCCCCCATTTACTGGCCCTCGGGGAAGAGATGAGGGGACACATCACCACCCCTCACGCTAGCCCCACCACCGCCCGCTCACAAGGACCCCCAGCCATTACCCCCAAACCGACGCGACAAACCGCGGGACCCCAACGAGGCCTGGGGCAGGACAGGATCCCCAACTAAGGGAGTGAAACCCTGGCGGCACCCAGCCAGCGCGCCGTGCTGGGGCCCAAGGAGGCCGCCTGAGTAGAGAAGAGAGAGGAAGGCTGAAGTAGGAGAGTGCCGAGAGGTCAACACGGCCCCCACCCCCACTACCGACAGCCCAAACGAAGAGGGGGTCCCGCCAAATGGAAGTGTGGGATCCAACTACCACCATATTATAGTGGCCAGGTCCCTGACTGGCAGCCGCTACCCAGCACCGTGATGGGATTGTGTGGGGAGGGTAGTGAAAGGTTTTTAGATATTTTTATTTATTCAGAGGGTTAAAATTGGATCGTTTTGTATTGCAGTATTGGGCATTGTTCACTTTGTTTTCAAATTTCTGGACTTGTGTTGGTCCCATGGTTCTATTTTCATCCAGCTCCTCGCAAATTTTTGTTCATGAATGCCAGATCCTGTTTTTGTGTATACAAATCCCTAATTCCTTTCAGGTGAGTGGTGAAATGTTAAGCAGCTTTTCTCCTGAATTGTTCCAGGCAGCAATCTTTTTGAACTTCACAATTAACTTCCAGTTTACAGATCCAATGTCTGCTTTGAAAGCATTGTGTTTTATTATTAGTCATAATAATATAACATCAACTCTGTTTTATGACTATATATGTAAAATATATGTAAATATATTAGGGCTGTCAAAATTATCGCGTTAACGGGCGTTAATTAATTTTTTTAATTAATTACGTTAAAATATTTGACGCAATTAAAGCAGATGCCCCGCTCAGACAAATTTAAATGACAGTCCAGTGAAACGCTCACTTGTTAATTGTGTTTTATGGAGTTTTGCCGCCCTCTGCTGGCGCTTCGGTGCGACTGATTTTATAGGCTTCAGCACCCATTAGCATTGTGTAAGTAATTATTAACATCAACAATGGCGGGCTACTAGTTTATTTTTTGATTGAAAATTTTACACATTTTATTAAATCGAAAACATTAAGAGGGGTTTTAATATATATTTTCTATAACTTGTACTAACATTTTTCTTTTAAGAACTACAAGTCTTTCTATCCATGGTTCGCTTTAACAGAATGTTAATAATGTTAATGCCATCTTGTTGATGTATTGTTATAATAAACAAATACAGTCCTTATGTACCGTATGTTGAATGTATATATCCATCTTGTGTCTTTCCATTCCAACAATAATTTACAGAAAAATATGGCATATTTTATAGATGGTTTGAATTGCGATTAATTACGATTAATTAATTTTTAAGCTGTAATTAACTCGATTAAAAATTTTAATCGTTTGACAGCCCTAAAATATATGTAAAAATTAGAGGTGTTTCCGATTTTTAGATTACCGTATTTTTCGGACTATAAGTCGCAGTCTTTTTCATAGTTTGAGTTGGGGTGCGACTTATACTCTGGAGCGACTTATGTGTGAAATTATTAACACATTATTATATAATTTCACATGTTATTTTCAAACTAAACCGCAAGAGGGCGGTCAATGCCTGTGTTTCAACATTGACGGTAACTTATAAAAACAAAAACAGAAGGGCTGAACAAAATGGCACTGAAAAGAACATCATATTCTACAGATAACAAGCTGCAACTACTGAAATATGCATTTGAAAAGCAGCATCGACCAGCAGAAAGAAAGTTTGGAGTTCGCGAGAAACTTGTAAGAGACTGGCGAAATGAGGTTACTCTTACTGAAATAAAGAAAACAAAAAAAGCTAATCGTGGGCTAAGAGCTAGGTGGACTTTCAAGATGACATATCTTTTTTTGTGTCAGATTTTATCAAATTTCCCCCAAAAATGCGGCTTATACTCCAGTGCGACTTATGGATGTTTTATTCCTCCCCATTGGGCATTTTTTGGCTGGTGCGACCTTTACTCAGGTGTGACTTATAGTCCGGAAAATACGGTATTCACAATTCGGCAGTGGAAGATTTGAAAACGATTCACAAAAATCCAAATTCCATTTATTGAAATATGCCAAGTAAAGCAGAAATAAAACACAGTCAGCGCGGTCTTCGTGACGCAATAAAAAAATGGACCAAGAGTAAACATCATGCTTTTCTTTACCTGAGTCATGAATCATTACCCGGGTAATGACAATACTCAACTCCCAGCTCTGGCTCAACTCATGCCGCTAGATGAAAAAAAAAACAATAATACCTCACTGCTGCCGACAGCCGCTACGGCTACAAACTACGTTAACATAATGCTACAGTAGATATCTTATGTATATACAACTAGATGCGAAATGACAGACTTGCCGCCGTTAGTGAACAGCCGCCATTTTGAAGTAGTAGACTTCTCTGAAAGGCTGTTATAGCGAACCTTCCGAGCGAACATAACTTTTTATCTAAAATACTCCTAAATCGGCAAAATCTTCAAAATCTCTATCATTAGAAAACGTTTTAAAACTTTCACATTTCGAAAGTAGACAAAAGCGAAATTATTTTAACAACTTTACTGGTTGATTCACAACATTAAATTAATTCAATGTAGTTTAAAGCTGCTGATACAGAACGGGGACTTGAGTATTTTATTTACTGATTTGAACAAATTATTTATTTTCTAACAAGTCCTTGTTTCCTTAGTCTAACATCCATATATTGTTTTAGTATAAATATGAATATATATTCATTAAAAAAAATTAACGAGAGAGAAGTCCGACCCGGCCCGAACGTAAATAATTGACATTATGGGCCCGACCCGACCCGATTTAGGTTCGGGCTCAAGATCTAAGCTCTAGCTACCGGTAAAACGAATCAACTATAAGATCCTCATCATCACTTTTAAACTCTTCACGGACTGGCCTCATCCTATCTATCCGACCCCCTTCTCATTAACACTCCTCCTTGACCACTCTTCTTCTCTCCCACCCACCATCTCTCTGTCCCATGTGCCAATCTTGTCACCTATGGTACATGTGGTAAGTGTTTAGCCAGGGGGGCAGCAACCTGCAGCTCTTTAGCGCCGCTCTAATGGCTCCCTGGAGCTTTTTCAAACATGTTTGAAAATGGAAAAAGATAGTGGAGGGAAATATATATTTTTGTTTTAACATAGTTTCTGCTGGAGGACAAATGTGGTTCTAATTCATTAATATTCTAATGATGATGATTCATAATAATTCTAAACTTGAAGCAGCATCATACAACTGAGTTGTCACGTCAAAAGGGAAAATAAACATTTAATCATGAAGGCTTTTTTTAAATTAATAGTAACATTTTAAAATAAAATACTGTAAGATATAGGCATGTATACATGTACAACTCATTGTTTTCTTTTAAATATATATCTAATTTATATCATAATTATTACGTTTGCATTGCTTAAAAACCATTTGTAAAAATATACATATACATATAAGGTTGTTGTTTTTTTCAAAAATATATTTTGGGCAAAAAGGAAAAAACATATCTTATATGTATTTCTTTCCAATGCTGTTAAATCTAAAAAAAATAAATTGAACACCTGCCAAAAACAAAAATAATTTTAACATAACCTCCACCGCTACTTCGCGGATTTTCGATTTTGAGGTGTTGGTGAGATATCACTGTAGTTACTTTTTACTGTAAAAGTTACCTTTTCTTTTATTTAATTTGTTCAAACTTTTGTAGCTGATCCCTTTTGATTGCCTATACAAACAGCTGGATTTGCATTAGTTTGTGGCTGTCTGGATCAAATTTCAATACTAAAAATAAGCTCCGCTTATACTTCACGGATTTTTGATAACCAAGAGAGGGAGGGGTTCCATATACCGTGAAAAATGAGGCATCACTGTCGCTAAAGAATACATAAGCATGTGTGAATGTGTGCATGAAAAGGTGAATGTGCGCTAATGTAAAGCGCTTTGGACATGGTGAAAAACACTATAAAAATGTACAGTCTCATATAAGACCAACCAAAATGTATTTCAAAGTTCAAGCCACTATAGTTACATAACATTAAGAGCACATAAAGCTAAGCACTGTGTATTGAGTATTAATCAATTTTTGAAAATAAAGTTTAAAAACCTGTGCAACCCTTTAACAGAGCTCCTTATTTGTCAAGTAGGGTGGGAATCCTGGATTGTATTGAATTGTGGGGCAAACAGCTGCTACAGGTCGGAGGAGCGCCATAACTATTAATCTTTCCCATGGGGGAAGGAAAGAGCAACACAGAAAGGATGTTCCCTCGGGTCCCAAACTTAAAACAGCTTACAAATCAGTCTCAGTGCAGTTAAGGCTATTAAACTTGACAAGTTAGCATGTCTTTGCCACCTGTACACAATGAGCACATTGTGCATTGCCCGATGATTGGGGGTTTAAACCTGTGGTGCTTCGTACGTCATGACATGTTCCATTTTAAAAGACAAAAAGGATACCTCCTGTCACAAAACAATGGACTTTAATCCCTCCAAAGATCCAATTCTAGCTCATCTTAAAAAAGAGCAATGCATTTAAAAAAACAGCAATTAAGCTAATGTAATAAATCCTTTTAGGCAGCTTAGTTCGCAAGAGAAGTATCCACTATTACAATTAAATCGAGAAGATACTCCTCGAGAGTCACTGAGCATTCAAGTATCTTGATCTTTCAAAGAGGATCCTTTTTCCCACGTTGGAAAAGGACAATTTGGATGATTTACACTGGCCAAAAAACAAGTGTGTTAGAAGAACCATAAAAGGAATTTTTGGGAGGCAAGACGCAACTGGCAGCACTTTACAGTCAATCCCAGAAAACCCAGTGGGATAGACTGTCTAAATAGAGGAGAGTTAGAGCCTTTAAAGAAGGTCCGGAATGGTTGGTGAAAAGTCCAAGTAAGGCTAATTTTACATCCAAATCACTGAAATCATTTTTAGGCTTTCTCTGAGGACCATACCAGTGTTTCCCAGAAAGATGAACTTCCATGACAACATGATAAACTAAGTAAGAGTAACCAAAAAATTATGTGAGACTAACCTAATGATTCACCGCGTAGCGGTGTGCTGTGTCTCCATATAGATGACGCAACACCTCAGGTAAGGTATTTAATCAGATAATGTTTAACTAAAGATTCCTCATGACTCAGAGCGATTGGATTAGATGACATATTTAAAGTTGACACGTGAGTCACACACATACACTGACAGGTGAACATTACTACAGTGTGTCTGATGAAAGATTTTTTTTTCTTTTGTCTTTATGCATACTCTTTAGACCTGTACAGTGTGCCAGGCTTATCACGGTAGTTGAAAAAGTTGCTGCGTCATTTTCAGGATTCCTCTAGAGCAGGGGTTTTCAACCCAGTCCTCAAGGCACACTGTGGGTCCTGGTTTTTGTTCCAGCCGATCCAGCAGAGACAGTTGAACCAATGAGGCTTCTGCTAAAACAAGCCACACCTGACTGCAATCAACTGATTGCACTTGTAAAACACCAGATTGGGGAAAAAGTGTTGTCATCTTGTTTGGTAAGAATGAAATCCTGCACCCACAGTGTGCCTTAGTGGAATAGGTTGGGGACCCCTGCTCTAGAGCAGAGGAATTAACCTCACCCAGTTTCAGCTCAAAATGAATGTACTGTACTGCATTTAAAGTGCATACGACAGGATAAAAAAAAAGTCTTAAATAGCATCCTTATGTGAATTGGAATCATATTTTGAGACGATTAGACTATATACAACAATTAGGCAAAGCGCAGGTGACGAGAAATTAGTGTTTTAATCCGCCGTTTAGCCACGCCTACCATTATAGGGCTCTAGCATCCCCAGCAGGAGGATGACGTTGGCAGGGTCATGGTTTTATCTGATTTAGAATTCAACTCATTGAGGGGAATTATTCAGAACGAGGAAAATGCGACGAAGAGAGCCGCAAAATGTCATTGTTTCAAACTCTCTACTCCAAAATTTTTACAGGATATTCTTTTTATAGAAGTAATTTCCCCCCAATTGCTAAATAAATGGTAAGGTCAAGACAAATAACAGTCTTGTGCTAAATGGAATAAGAAATTTTAAAAAATGCATTTATTCAGTACGACATAGCAAAATTACTCCATAATGGTCAAAACTGTCAACTTCACCTTCACTGTCGCACCTCCCGAACAATATTTTATGCCACCGTAGTTCGTCGGGCGTTTGCCATTTCCCTGCTCCTGCTTCGGAGAATGTACACAAACCAAGAGGCGTGACAGCTACCCGACATGCTAACCCGAACCGAGTGATGTTTCAAAGTCTTCGAAGCGAAAAATCACTCAAAACCAGCCCGGATCATTTCACACCGCGGCGTGGTTGTCGATTGTCAAGTTAGCGCTCGTTGCTCCCCTGCTGAGGGCAGAGGGCTCGTTTGCGGGAAAGCAGCTGGACAATGACCGCCGGACAAATTGGCCGACGTCAGAGGAGCGCGTAACTGCCACATGGTAAACACGAATATGGCAAAATAATGCTTTACTACACAGCGAAGATGTAAACAGCGAGAGAGTCATAGGAGAGCGGCTGCAGTTGTTGTGCAGCTAACATGGCAGAATGTGTCTGAGAAGAGCTTTTCTACATGCCCATCCATGATCAAACGTAATAGTCCTTTATTTAAAGAATGTAGTGTTTACTTTGCAATCGCTGTATTCGCTGCCATTTTTAACACATAGTTGCAATTTCTGATCGGGTGGAAAATGTGACAGAATACTGGGCACACGAAGAGGACAATAAGCCGAGTACAGACCCTACCCACGTGACGTCACAACTCCTTCCTCCTGACTGGTGCCGCCCATTTGTCCGTCAACACATCATGTTTACCTGTTACGGCTACGTACATTCCTCCTATTTACGACGTGTTTTTCTGCTCGTTAACATTAATAATCAAAATGGTGAAGGCGTGTGTGGCGGTCGGTTGCAATAACAGAGAAGATAGACGGAGAAGACGGAGAGACTTGAAGTTCTACCGGATTCCGAGAGACCCGGAGAGAAGAGAGCGAGATGGGCTGCTGCAATTCGACGAGAAAACTGGGCTCCAAACGATTACCACAGATTATGTAGTAGTCATTTTATATCTGGTAAGATGCATTTAATATATATTTAGAGGGTTTTGGGCTGACAACCACAATTAAGATCATTGCTAGGCTAATCGCCGACAACATACACGTATGTATGTAGTGAGAGTGCTATCGCTAAACCATATAAAAATTAAAAGCCCTAACTCCATTGACAAACGACATGAAATACATTAGAATTGACAGTGGATGTTAGCAATAACAAAAGATTTTGAATTGAAAATTTCGTAACTCACCTTTCCAAGCACAAGATAGATTCCTGCCGAATTTTCGTGGACGAGGACCTGTTTCACCCAACCAGCAACGAAGTATTTATAAGCCTCCAAGCTCTTAAAGTTTTTCAAACTTTCGTGAGAATAGGCTGATTTTGTGTGGACAAGATAGTTGTACATATCAGGGAAGCTAGCAGATGTCAGGCAAATACGGCGGAGACAGCGGGTCGAAAAACATCGATTTAGGCATCAAATATGGATCTGGCGAATGGATAAACGCCTTTTATGCAACGCATCAAGTGAGTTTACGGCATCCGAAAGCACCGGGTCTTCCATGAAATGCATTATAAATTGCTCGATCAATTGAGACCATTGACAATACAGACACAAAATGACGGACAAGGGGGCGGAACCATACAGCGAGCACGTGATTTTGTGACGTCGGTGGGTAGGGTCTATAGTGCTCTCCCGGCGGGGGGATGTGCGACAAGCCGCCGGTCGTCGACCGAGTGGACAAGGAGTATGTCAGCCACAAAATGCAAGCCACCTCCATAATTAAATGATCCCAGTATTTGACATAATACAAAATACTATGTTTACTCACTTCCTCGTAAGTCCAATGGTCCCACAGTAGTAAAGCTTGTTTTGGCCAATATCCGCCGGTGAATGCGAACCTTTTGAAACCCCAAAAAGGCTCACACGCCTCTCCCTGGTGCACAACAGTTTTCTGCAGCCGTTTGGCTGGCGTGATGCGCAAAATAAACGAATTAATCCGCAAAATCTGCTGAATCCGCAGTCCATCTGCATGCTATAAAGCAATGCTGTATTGTGAGACGCTGACGCTGACCCGGGTGACGTCACATTCGCATTCACCCTAAGCCCGAAATTGGAGCCGAAAGTAAGTCATTTTCATGGCGGAAGATTCAAAAATTGAATATATAAAATGATCGCTTCCACACACATCCAGCGGTCCATTTCATTCAGGAGCATAAACCACCAGGTGAAATATGAAATGAACATGCTTTTTTTGGTGTCATACGTACTTTAAAGCTACCAAAAGAAAACACATTGCTTGAAAGCTATCAGATGAAAACACACGCCAAATGAATTTTGAAGCAACAGAAAGGAATCTTCACTATGGACGAATTGAAGTTTACGGCTACGACTCAAAACCGTTGAATTGTACAACTCTCTTTTTGATCACTACGAATCATGTTAGTGGACGAATTCAAGTTTAAGGCTACTATTCAAAAGCGTTGAAATGACGTCACGCAGGTCTCAGTGAAAACTAAACTATCCTCGAATCCTGTAACAGCGTCAGAATTTTACATAATGTCTCTTTTATACACAAATGTGTAAATACGAATAAACATCTTTTTGACAGCTATCTTACTCCATAAGTCGGAAGGTCGAGATCGAATCTTCTAGAAGGCACCTTGCTTGGACCACTCTAGGAGCTTATGTTTAGGCCTGCTTTTAATTGTTTAATCTTGCAACGATACAGTTAAGTTACGGTTCGATACGATTTTCGATAAAAGGGACACAATTTTCGATTGGATTCAATACATTTAATGCTCTGGAACCAAAAATACAAGTTTAAAAAAAAATTTTTTATTTTGCTAACAAGCAAAAATAACAATGCAATCATATAAACATGCATTATAGTGCATAATATTTATGTGCTTACTTCTTACTAATCTGAAGAAAGTTTGTATAAAAGTGCTGAGAACTGGCGGTTTTTAATTCATCGATGTAAAATATGGACTACGCGTCCCCTGATCACTGGGATCACGCAGCCAATGGCATGGGACTTGGGGGGAATCTAACATAGCACATCTAGGTTTCTATTTGATGATATATAGTGTGTGCCAGCGAGTGTTGTCGGGCATTAAAAAAAAAATTAAACGCCACAGAATTCACCTCTGCTCATTACTGCACAACACCAGCATTTGACAATCGACTTTCATAAAAAGGACGAGTTTGAAGTACAGCGCTCTTAATTTGCCAATCATTGTTCAACATGTAACCGTGCGTTAGCTCTCTGTGACCGACGGTCTGAAACTGTCTATCGTCAAAGCGAGGTTATTCGTAGCAGCCAAGTCGGCAACAATATATTGGCGGACTTTGTTGTACGTATCGGTAAAGATATTTGTTTAATATGTACGAGTGGGATAGCATATCAGCTCACTCAAAATGCTGCCAAACAACGGATCTGTACGATATTGAAGCTGGAAAGCCGCCTCCTGAAGTTTTTATGTTACCTCTCGAGCAATGATCCTCGTGCACCATATCTCCCACCTTTTATGCAGTTTGGGGGAGGAGGGGAGGAAGGGGGCTGCTACCGACGGAGTTTGTTATTTTAAGGCAATGCTGCGCCGGACATTTTAGCGAGAGAGACAACAAAAATACATTCGGAAAATACATTTTGGGAGCTTTTCATTTGGATCGAATGTTTTTGCGCATTGAATCGAAGAGGGCATATGGAACGGTTGAATATAAAACCGCGTATTGTTGCATCCTTAATAGCTTAGGCACTGATCATTGTTCTTTCTGTTCCTGAATTGTGCAGTGTTTCCCATAGGATTTTTTGAAACTGTGGTGGTGGGCTGCATCGGAGTCGGACAGCCTCACCATGTCGTGCCACGGCGAATGTTTTTTTTTTTTTCATTATTTTTTTCCCCCAAGAAGAACCATAACAAAGATATATTTGAAATATTTCATTAGCTAGGCTAATGTTATAGCTCTCAGCTAAGGTACATGTATGTAAAATGCGTAGCTGATTACAGCTACGTTACCCTATGTAATAATGCGACTTTTTTTCTCGTAGCAATAGTACGACTTACATCTCGTAGTGACTCAGGGTTGGCAACCCAATCTGTTGAAAGAGCCATATTTGACCCCCCCCCCAAAAAAAAAAAAAAAAAAAAACTGATACAGTATGTCTGGAGCAGCAAAAAATTAAAAGCCTTGTACAAGCCTTATAATTATCAATACTAGCTATATTAGCCTACTATAAAAATGACTAACTTGGCTAGAAATACATAATTAGACTTCATGATTAAATGTTTATTTTCCCTGCAGTGGATCTTATAGCGCACCACGTGACTAGTCTGTTGTACGATGCCACCACAAGTTTAACTTCATTACAATATTAATGAATTGAAAGAATGTTTGTGTCATGTTTGTCCTCCTAGAAATCCTATTAAAACAAAAAATATATTTCCCTCCCCCATCTTTTTCCATTTAAAAAAAAAAAAAAAAAAAAAGCTCCGAAGCAGCGCTAAAGAGCCGCATGCGGCCCTAGAGCCGCGGGTTTCAGACCTCCATCGTAGTCCTCCTTTTTCCTTTTTATTTGACCCTCATAAGTACTACATTACCACAACAATAACAGTCCTTCTGTCAACTGACCCATTTACAGGACTGGGGGAATTCTAATAGCCGTGTAAAGAGTTTTACTTGATTCGGTGAGAAGGTGAATAGTTTTTTCCCCGTTTTTCGTGAACTAAATTTCCACACAAACGCACATCGAGGTACCATTAACTTAGCAAGGAGAGGTATGAGAGTCATTTTTCGAGTGTCCCAGAGCTCGCGAAATTAGGGGGGGGAGGCGCATTTATCCAAGTTTCGTCAGCCGTAATTGTCTGAAGTTGGCGCGCCGGTGTTGTGCCGAAAAATAGCCACTCCACGCGAAATGTCCCCCCTGACGGTAGCGCCCACACGTCACTCGTACAAACAGCCTTTTCTTACCAGTCGATGTACACGGAAACGACGTTCTTGTACCGTGAATATGTATCATTTTACTCTGCTTGAACTAATAAATATTTTACTGCGACCAACGCTCTGAAAATAGAGCAAGGCTTTATTTTGGGCCCCGCCTCTCCGCGCAAGTTCAATCAAAGTTTGCTTTCCGTCCAAGACGGCCGTCCACCGCTCACTTTCGCCGAACAGTCCGATCCAAACTATTGTAATGCCCCGGATATGGGGAAGAAGGAGAGAAGTCTGTATTTGCTTACCCACTTGATTGTGGTAACAATAATAAAGAAAAACAATAACAAAATAACAGCGGGCTGCTAAGACATGCGACCGCTATCTCTCGCTATCTCGCTCGTTCTCCCATTCTTCCTACTCGTTCCACTTGCGTCTCTTAAATAAATAAATAAAATACTACTCTAAAATGCTACTAGAGTGGAGTGGGCTACAGCTGTGTAATCGGGTGACTGACGCATCTGATTATTATCTTCTTTTTTTTTTTTTCGGCGGGGGGGGGGGGGGGGGGGCAAACGAGACTGTGGCGGGCCCAAACGAGACTGTGGTGGGCCGCCACAGTCTCGTTCATTTGTGGGAAACACTGTTGTGTGTTGTCATCTTGTGTTCATCAAAAATAATAAAGAGAACTTGTTGAAATTGAAAATCTACTTTTCTCTTATTCAGTAGTAAACCCATGCTCTCAACTTTCCATTGTCAATGCTGGCAGCTTTTATGCTGGCGCGGTAACTTGGCAGAGCCCAACGATGCATACAGACAAGGCACACCTGTCTTACTAAATCAAGCAGCCTCGTAGGCAACACACCCTGACTCCCACAACAGTTCCTTCAATCTGCACCAATTCCAACAACAAAAAAATCTGCTTTTGGTTGAGTGACGCCCTACAAGGGCCAAATGTTTGCTAAGCTAATATGACTGAGTGCTTTAGAGTGCCTCCTCACCATCTAATACAAAAGAGCTAGGAGACCACCCCCACAGCTCATATGGTCTCATGATGTCCTCTGTGACCCCAGTAAGGACCAAGCTCTAAATAATAATCCCCTCCAATTACTGACATGTCCTTCACAAGTGCATAGTGGACCAGGTCACAAACTTACAAAAGAATGTAAATATCAGCAACACAGTGGAGAGACAGTGAACAAGTCTGCGACATTGACATGACATGACATCAGTTAAGTCACATAAACAGCTACTTAAGACAGAATTCAAGCACGTGTGCGTCATAGGCGCCACTATGCAAAAATAACCATCTAAGGATGCACTGCTAGTCAAAATAAACTTAAAATGTCTTTTTTTGAGTACTTGGATGAGGAAACCCTATGGGTATCATTCTCACAGGCCATAGCTATTTTGGACTTTGGGAAAGTATCGATGTGTGCAAAACGCTGCTGGTTTACAAGGGTGTACGAGTATGGGGATGTTGCCAGGGACAATATGTGTCACGCTCACATCATTGACTGTGAATTCAGCTACAAAGGGGGACCCAGACTGAAAGCTGAGTATTGCTTTGCTCTGTGTAGTAAACACAGGAGGAAGGGGGTGGGTGAGGGGTTTGTTTCGGTCACTTTCAGAGTGACCACCGCAATGAAAGGTTTGAACTTTAGTGATAAAGAATTTGGACAATATGGCCATAAATTAAAGAGAGATTTAAATCACTTCCAATCACAATACAAGTCAGTGACTCCTATGTTGAGTGTCTCCAAGTACGCAATCACTGCTTTAAAAAAAAAAAAAAAAAAAAAGGTGACTATCACAGATAGTAATGCAATGAGAACCAAATTAAAAGTTTTTTGTTTGTTGTTTTCAACAAAGTTACAAACCCTGACATTGTCGAATGTGTTGTAAATAGATATGGACGTTTTAGCTATTGTATGCCACAATTTATGTGGAACTCCTGTTTCAACAAGGTGCGGTATTGAACAGAATAATGGTGCCTAGAAAGGTTGTTATAGCAGAGATCTGCTTGGATACAGCTCGTTTTAGCGTTGCAGACATTATGATGTCCTTCTATAGACGGAATCAAGAGTAACTTGCCTGGATTAATCGAAGCAGAGCACCTATTTTGCTTGAAAATGTCCGAAACTGAATTAGGCTCTCAAATTGGTCTTTTCCTGCATTTAGCCAAACCAAGCCCTAAAGGGAATACTCAGTCACATTACCAACTACTATAAAGTGACTGTATCTGCGTAATTGAGAATACTGAACATTAGGGGTGTTTAAAAAAAATGGATTCATATATGCAGTGGAGAGAACAAGTATTTGATACACTGCCAATGGGAAAACCCATTGGCAGTGTATCAAATACTTGTTCTCCCCACTGTATATACATATATATATATAAGCTGGGTGCATGGCTCCAACAGATACCAGGAACAATGTCCGACGTCTCCATTCAGATGAGCGCAATCCTAGGGACAGCTAAGATCCTGCACAGGACCCTCAAGCTCCCAGGCCTCTGGTAGAGGACCTGAACTTGAAAGGAGAGACCATACCGCCCGGGTGGGCGAGACGACGATTTATATATATATATATATATATATATATATCACGATATTAAGTCACGCAATTTTCGTATTGATGGAAATTAACAATTCAGTGACTGCACTTCTTCTTCTGTCCAGTGGTTGGCAGCGAGCAGCAGCATTGCCTTGCAATCTGCTGAAGTACCGACAACATTAGACTAATCGGAGTAGATTTTTTGTTTGTACCCCTGTCCTGTTCAGCTGCTTGACATGAGAATGGGAATCTGAGTGTCCTATTGATCTGAACATGTTTAATGTTTTACATGGAAGTATGATATACTCCCACTGTGATTATTTGTTTGTTTTTTGTTTATTAGGAGATACAGTGCCTTGCAAAAGTATTCGGCCCCCTTGAACCTTGCAACCTTTCGCCACATTTCAGGCTTCAAACATAAAGATATAAAATTTCAATTTTTTGTCAAGAATCAACAACAAGTGGGACACAATCGTGAAGTGGAACAAAATTTATTGGATAATTTAAACTTTTTTAACAAATAAAAAACTGAAAAGTGGGGCGTGCAATATTATTCGGCCCCCTTGCGATAATACTTTGTAGCGCCACCTTTTGCTCCAATTACAGCTGCAAGTCGCTTGGGGTATGTTTCTATCAGTTTTGCACATCGAGAGACTGACATTCTTGCCCATTCTTCCTTGCAAAACAGCTCGAGCTCAGTGAGGTTGGATGGAGAGTGTTTGTGAACAGCAGTCTTCAGCTCTTTCCACAGATTCTCGATTGGATTCAGGTCTGGACTTTGACTTGGCCATTCTAACACCTGGATACGTTTATTTTTTAACCATTCCATTGTAGATTTGGCTTTATGTTTCGGATCATTGTCCTGTTGGAAGATAAATCTCCGTCCCAGTCTCAGGTCTTGTGCAGATACCAACAGGTTTTCTTCCAGAATGTTCCTGTATTTGGCTGCATCCATCTTCCCGTCAATTTTAACCATCTTCACTGTCCCTGCTGAAGAAAAGCAGGCCCAAGCCATGATGCTGCCACCACCATGTTTGACAGTGGGGATGGTGTGTTCAGGGTGATGAGCTGTGTTGCTTTTACGCCAAACATATCATTTTGCATTGTGGCCAAAAAGTTCAATTTTGGTTTCATCTGACCAGAGCACCTTCTTCCACATGTTTGGTGTGTCTCCCAGGTGGCTTGTGACAAACTTTAAACGAGACTTTTTATGGATATCTTTGAGAAATGGCTTTCTTCTTGCCACTCTTCCATAAAGGCCAGATTTGTGCAGTGTACGACTGATTGTTGTCCTATAGACAGACTCTCCCACCTCAGCTGTAGATCTCTGCAGTTCATCCAGAGTGATCATGGGCCTCTTGACTGCATCTCTGATCAGTTTTCTCCTTGTTTGAGAAGAAAGTTTGGAAGGACGGCCGGGTCTTGTTAGATTTGCAGTGGTCTGATGCTCCTTCCATTTCAATATGATGGCTTGCACAGTGCTCCTTGAGATGTTTAAAGCTTGGGAAATCTTTTTGTATCCAAATCCGGCTTTAGACTTCTCCACAACAGTATCTCGGACCTGCCTGGTGTGTTCCTTGGTTTTCATAATGCTCTCTGCACTTTAAACAGAACCCTGAGACTATCACAGAGCAGGTGCATTTATACGGAGACTTGATTACACACAGGTGGATTCTATTTATCATCATCGGTCATTTAGGACAACGTTGGATCATTCAGAGATCCTCACTGAACTTCTGGAGTGACTTTGCTGCACTGTAGGTAAAGGGGCCGAATAATATTGCACGCCCCACTTTTCAGTTTTTTATTTGTTAAAAAAGTTTAAATTATCAAATAAATGTTGTTCCACTTCACGATTGTGTCCCACTTGTTGTTGATTCTTGACAAAAAAAATTACATTTCATATCTTTATGTTTGAAGGCTGAAATGTGGCGAAAGGTTGCAAGATTCAAGGGGGCCGAATACTTTTGCAAGGCACTGTAGCAGCAAGCAGGAAGGGGTTATGAGGGGACAGAAAGGAAAATAGAAAAGGAGAGCAAGACAGAAGACAAGATCAAACAACAACATGAAATACATTCATCGCCTACACTAACTATGAATATAGTAGTGCTATCATTAGCTATTTGTATTTCCGGTTTCCACCATGTGGGAGACCTGATAACCGAGGAGAAAAAGGAGGGGGGAAGTCAGATGTGATTAGGTGGGGTGGAGCGTAAACAAATCGGCAATGTGAGGTGTAGAACCCAGTATTATGTGAATCACTTGTAAGTCTGGATGTGTTGACATCCTTTTCTATGCTGCCTGATCGCTAATCCTGGCAGCAATAGTTTCTCTACTTGAGTGCGTCTAATTGCACCCAGTAATGGATGAAATCCATAATACGTGTGATAGTCCTGCAGATAAGCGGTAATGCTGTGCAGTGGCCATGGCCCCTCCCTATAGCCAATCGGGGTGGGGTGAGCCAGTGCAGCCCATCCCTCCTCCCGCAGCTCCAGCAAGGGGGCTGCCGTCTTCCCCCCGGGATCCAGGGTGGTCCACTGGACCATCCGTACCCCCATTACCCGGACTTTAGGGAAGGGATGAGGGGACGCGCCACCGCCCCCACCACCGCCTGCCCACGAGCCACCGCTGCAACCCCCCAACCGACACGGCACACCCCACGGCCCACTAGCAGGAAAGGCAGTAAAATTTTCCAGACCCGGAGTAGGTGACACACTACGGACCCAACCCGGGAGCCACGCCATAGAGAAAAAGTATGGGACCCACCTACCGCCCTATTACTGTGGCTGCCAAGTCCCCAACTGGCTGCCATTACCCAGCACCGTGATGAGATTGTGTTGGGAGGCTAGAGCAGTGTATGCATTAAAATAGGAGAGCCCGGCTGAGGGCAATGGGACCACCACATGGAAGTTCTTCCCAGCCGCATATCCTACTGCCCCCCCGGTGGAGTATAATGTATGTGGTGCATTGAATCGTGATACAAATCGTATCACCAGATATGAGGTAACACACATCCCTACTGAGCATGTTCCCCTATAACACCAGGGAATTTCAATTAGAAGTTTGAAAGCTTAATAATGCACTATTTTAAACAATATATTGGAGATTATTGGTATTTTGTCGACTGCTATGAGTTCTGAGGCTAAGTGGCCATTAAATCACTCTTGAGTTTAGAAAAACTACATATCAGGGGCCTTCATGCTCTCAAGAGATGTTGTGGCATACTAGTCGTGTATGACAGTGTGAATGTACTGTATATTGTTCATGCAATAATGTCAAAATTAGGGCTGTCAAACGATTAAAAATTTTAATCGAGTTAATTACAGCTTGAAAATTAATTAATCGTTATTAATCGCAATTCAAACCATCTATAAAATATGCCATATTTTTCTGTAAATTATTGTTGGAATGGAAAGAAAAGACACAAGATGGATATATACATTCAACATACGGTACATACAGTTGTGGTCATAAGTTTACATACACTTGTGAAGAACATAATGTCATGGCTCTCTTGAGTTTCCAGTTATTTCTACAACTCTGATTTTTCTCTGATAGAGTGATTGGAACAGATACTTCTTTGTCACAAAAAACATTCATGAAGTTTGGTTCTTTTATGACTTTATTATGGGTGAACAGAAAAAAGTGATCAAATCTGCTGGGTCGAAAATATACATACAGCAGCGCTAATATTTGGTAACATGTCCCTTGGCCATTTTCACTTCAATTAGGCGCTTTTGGTAGCCATCCACAAGCTTCTGGCAAGCTTCTGGTTGAATCTTTGACCACTCCTCTTGACAGAATTGGTGCAGTTCAGTTAAATTTGATGGCTTTCTGACATGGACTTGTTTCTTCAGCATTGTCCACAAGTTCTCAATGGGGTTTAAGTCAGGACTTTGGGAAGGCCATTCGAAAACCTTAATTCTAGCCTGATTTAGCCATTCCATTACCAATTTTGATGTGTGTTTGGGTTCATTGTCCTGTTGGAACACCCAAATGCGCCCAAGACCCAATCTTCGGGCTGATGACATTAGGTTATCTTGAAGAATTTGAAGGTAATCCTCCTTCTTCATTATCCCATTTACTCTCTGTAAAACACCAGTTCCATTGACAGCAAAACAGCACCACAGCATAATAATACCACCACCGTGCTTGACGGTAGGCATGGTGTACTTGGGGTTAAAGGCCTCACCTTTTCTCCTCCAAACATATCGCTGGGCATTGTGGCCAAACAGCTCGATTTTTGTTTCGTCTGACCACAACTTTCCTCCAGAAGGTCTTATCTTTGTCCATGTGATCAGCAGCAAACTTCAGTCGAGCCTTAAGGTGCCGCTTTTGGAGCAAGGGCTTCCTTCTTGCACGGCAGCCTCTCAGTCCATGGAGATGCAAAACACGCTTGACTGTGAACACTGACACCTGTGTTCCAGCCGCTTCTAATTTTTGGCAGATCTGCTTTTTGGTGATTCTCGGTTGGATCTTCACCCTCCTGACCAATTTTCTCTCAGCAGCAGGTGATAGCTTGCATTTTCTTCCTGATCGTGGCAGTGACAAAACAGTGCCATGCACTTTATACTTACAAACAATTGTTTGCACTGTTGCTCTTGGGACCTGCAGCTGCTTTGAAATGGCTCCAAGTGACTTTCCTGACTTGTTCAAGTCAATGATTTGCTTTTTCAGATCCATGTATGAATATTTTTGACCCAGCAGATTTGATCACTTTTTCTGTTAACCCATAATAAAGTCATAAAAGAACCAAACTTCATGAAAGTTTTTTGTGACAAAGAAGTATCTGTTCCAATCACTCTATCGGAGAAAAATCAGAGTTGTAGAAATGACTGGAAACTCAAGAGAGCCATGACATTATGTTCTTCACAAGTGTATGTAAACTTTTGACCACAACTGTAAGTACTGTATTTGTTTATTATAACAATAAATCAACGAGATGGCATTAACATTATTAACATTCTGTAAAAGCAATCCATGGATAGAAAGACTTGTAGTTCTTAAAAGATAAATGTTAGTACAAGTTATAGAAATTGTATTAAATTAAAACCCCTCTTAATGTTTTCGTTTTAATAAAATTGGTAAAATTTTCAATCAAAAAATGAACTAGTAGCTCGCAATTGTTGATGTCAATAATTACACAATGCTCATGGTGCTGAAACCCATAAAATCAGTCGCACCCAAGCGCCAGCAGAGGGCGACAAAACACGAAAAAAACACAAGTAACAAGTGGACATTACACTGTGCTGTCATTTTAATCTGTTTGAGCGGGGCATGTGCGTTAAATGTGTCAATATTTTTATGTGATTAATTTAAAAAATTACTGCTCGTTAACGCGATCATTTTGACAGCCCTAATATATATATATATATATATATATATATATATATATATATATATATATATATATATATATATATATATACATATACAGTGCCTTGCAAAAGTATTCGGCCCCCTTGAATCTTGCAACCTTTCGCCACATTTCAGGCTTCAAACATAAAGATATGAAATTTAATTTTTTTGTCAAGAATCAACAACAAGTGGGATACAATCGTGAAGTGAAACAACATTTATTGGATAATTTAAACTTTTTTAACAAATAAAAAACTGAAAAGTGGGGCGTGCAATATTATTCGGCCCTTTTACTTTCAGTGCAGCAAACTCACTCCAGAACTTCAGTGAGGATCTCTGAATGATCCAATATTGTCCTAAATGACCGATGATGATAAATAGAATCCACCTGTGTGTAATCAAGTCTCCGTATAAATGCACCTGCTCTGTGATAGTCTCAGGGTTCTGTTTAAAGTGCAGAGAGCATTATGAAAACCAAGGAACACACCAGGCAGATCCGAGATACTGTTGTGGAGAAGTTTAAAGCCGGATTTGGATACAAAAAGATTTCCCGAGCTTTGAACATCTCAAGGAGCACTGTGCAAGCCATCATATTGAAATGGAAGGAGCATCAGACCACTGCAAATCTACCAAGACCCGGCCGTCCTTCCAAACTTTCTTCTAAAACAAGGAGAAAACTGATCAGAGATGCAGCCAAGAGGCCCATGATCCCTCTGAATGAACTGCAGAGATCTACAGCTGAGGTGGGAGAGTCTGTCCATAGGACAACAATCAGTCGTACACTGCACAAATCTGGCCTTTATGGAAGAGTGCCAAGAAGAAAGCCATTTCTCAAAGATATCCATAAAAAGTCTCGTTTAAAGTTTGCCACAAGCCACCTGGGAGACACACCAAACATGTGGAAGAAGGTGCTCTGGTCAGATGAAACCAAAATTGAACTTTTTGGCCACAATGCAAAACGATATGTTTGGCGTAAAAGCAACACAGCTCATCACCCTGAACACACCATCCCCACTGTCAAACATGGTGGTGGCAGCATCATGGTTTGGGCCTGCTTTTCTTCAGCAGGGACAGGGAAGATGGTTAAAATTGACGGGAAGATGGATGCAGCCAAATACAGGAACATTCTGGAAGAAAACCTGTTGGTATCTGCACAAGACCTGAGACTGGGACGGAGATTTATCTTCCAACAGGACAATGATCTAAAACATAAAGCCAAATCTACAACGGAATGGCTCAAAAATAAACGTATCCAGGTGTTAGAATGGCCAAGTCAAAGTCCAGACCTGAATCCAATGGAGAATCTGTGGAAAGAGCTGAAGACTGCTGTTCACAAACACTCTCCATCCAACCTCACTGAGCTTGAGGTGTTTCGCAAGGAAGAATGGGCAAGAATGTCAGTCTCTCGATGTGCAAAACTGATAGAAACATACCCCAAGCGACTTGCAGCTGTAATTGGAGCAAAAGGTGGCGCTACAAAGTATTAACGCAAGGGGGCCGAATAATATTGCACACCCCACTTTTCAGTTTTTTATTTGTTAAAAAAGTTTAAATTATCCAATAAATTTTGTTCCACTTCACGATTGTGTCCCACTTGTTGTTGATTCTTGACAAAAAATTAAAATTTTATATCTTTATGTTTGAAGCCTGAAATGTGGCGAAAGGTTGCAAGGTTCAAGGGGGCCGAATACTTTTGCAAGGCACTGTATATATATGTATGTATGTATGTATATATATATATATATATATATATATATATATATATATATATATATATATAAGGCTGTCAAACGATTAAAATTTTTAATGGAGTTAATCACAGCTTAAAAATGAATTCATCGTAATTAATCACAATTCAAATCATCTATAAAATATGCCATATTTTTCTGTAAATTATTGTTGGAATGGACACAAGACGGATATATACATTCAACATACTGTACATGAATACTACATTTGTTTACTATAACAATAAATCAACAAGATGGCATTAACATTCTGTTAAAGCGATCCATGGATAGAAAGACTTGTAGTTCTTAAAAGATAAATGTTAGTACAAGTTATAGAAATTTTATATTTAAACCCCTCTTAATTTTTTCATTATCATAAAATTTGTAAAATTTTCAAACAGAAAAATAACCAATAGCTTGCCATTGTTGATGTCAATAATTACACAATGCTCAAGGTACTGAAAAACCCATATAATCAGTCGCACCCAAGCGCCAGCAGAGGGCGACAATAAACACAAGTAACAAATGGACATGACAATGCTGTCATTTTAATCTGTTTGAGCGGGGCATGTGCGTTAAATGCGTCAAATATTTTAACGTGATTAATTTAAAAAATTAATTAACTCCCGTTAACGCGATAATTTTGACAGCCCTAGTCAAAATATATCCTGTATATTTCTACTTGGTAATGAAATGGGGGGAAAAAATCACTATTTCCATGTACTGTATTGTAAAATAACGCTAACGCACACAACAGTTATGCGCATTAAAATGACAGTTCACATTGTGCTTCCATATTAGACTTTCTTGCAACATCATTGCATATAAAGATTTAAATTGAAATTGGTTCAAACGCAACTAGAGTACATTCTATCAAAAAATAGTATCACTGCAACTAGTACCAGTAATTATAAGAGAACAATTATCATTTTAACTGGTTTCTTTGTGTCTAGCTACAAAGGTTTGTCAAGTTAAGGCTGTCAAACGATTAAAATTTTTAATCGTGTTAATCACACCTTAAAAATTAATTCATCGTAATTAATCACAATTCAAATCATCTATAAAATATGCCATATTTTTCTGTAAATTATTGTTGGAATGGACACAAGACGGATATATACATTCAACATACTGTACATGAATACTACATTTGTTTACTATAACAATAAATTACCAAGATGGCATTAACATTCTGTTAAAGCGATCCATGGATAGAAAGACTTGTAGTTCTTAAAAGATAAATGTTAGTACAAGTTATAGAAATTTTATATTTAAACCCCTCTTAATTTTTTCATTATCATAAAATTTGTAAAATTTTCAAACAGAAAAATAACCAATAGCTTGCCATTGTTGATGTCAATAATTACACAATGCTCAAGGTACTGAAAAACCCATATAATCAGTCGCACCTAAGCGCCAGCAGAGGGCGACAATAAACACAAGTGACAATTGGACATGGCAATGCTGTCATTTTAATCTGTTTGAGCTGGGCATGTGCGTTAAATGCGTCAAATATTTTAACGTGATTAATTAAAAAAATTAATTAACTCCCGTTAACGCGATGATTTTGACAGCCCTAGTCAAAATATATCCTGTATATTTCTACTTGGTAATGAAATGGGGGGAAAAAATCACTATTTCCATGTACTGTATTGTAAAATAACGCTAACGCACACAACAGTTATGCGCATTAAAATGACAGTTCACATTGTGCTTCCATATTACACTTTCTTGCAACATCATTGCATATAAAGATTTAAATTGAAATTGGTTCAAACGCAACTAGAGTACATTCTATCAAAAAATAGTATCACTGCAACTAGTACCAGTAATTATAAGAGAACAATTATCATTTTAACTGGTTTCTTTGTGTCTAGCTACAAAGGTTTGTCAAGTCCCTTTGTAATGCCTTCTTTCAGAAACCAGGAAATACTACTCACCCTAGGGCTGAGCGATATGGCCTAAAGTACATATCACGGTAAATTGAGCAGATTGCAAATCTGAATCAACGCATGAAATACAAATGAACCGTTTCTCGTTGATTTATTTACCAGCTTTCAAGTTAACGCATTTAACAATTGTACCTGCTGTCGAAACATTAAGTATATAAAAAAATCTTGTAAACAATAAGAATTCAAGTCTGAACATTTATAACTGCTTGTATGACTTGAACAATGTACAACATTATAAAAATCAATACGACGACATGTGAAACATGTCATTGTAACACAAATGACTTACAGCTTGAACAGTACACTTTAGTTATTATATAACAAGTTATTGTTAATGGCTGTTGTGACATAATTAACATCACAAATCAACACAAGTGTTTACTTCAAGGTTTCAGCCCCCCCCACACACACACACACAGACACACACACACACATTAAAGCTATATTGCTCTTATTCCAATGAAACATTTAAGAATTTGTGATGACAGTAATGCCACAGAATAAAGCAAGCACTAGAGCTGGGAATCTTTGGGCATCTAACGATTCGATTACGATTACGATTCAGAGGCTCCGATTCGATTATAAAACGATTACTGATGCACCCCACTGCTTTTTTAATTGTTTTTTTTTTTAATTTTGTTATTTATTTTTATAAATGTTTTGTACATTAGTTCCAAAATTGTTCAAAAATACTCTCAGGCTAAACCAAACTACTATTTCAGTATCAAGTTAACATATAGCAGTAAACAAATATACAAAAATAACAGTAAATAAAAAACTCCAGTCCCCATTCTGTATCAGCAGCTTTAAACTACATTCAATTAATTTAATGTTGTGAATCAACCATTAAAGTTGTTAAAATTGCTCCCGTTATTCCATAATTTCCCTTTTGTCTACTTTCGACATGTGAAAGTTTTAAAACTATTTTAAAGATAGATTCAAGTCAATATTTTACTGATTTAGGAGTATTTTAGATAAAAAGTTAATTAGGTTTGCTTGGAAGGTTTGCTACAACAGCCTTGCAGGGAAGTGTACTGCTTTAGGATGGCGGCCGTTTACTAACGCCGCATCTAGCTTTTTGTAGGTGTGCTGCTAACGCTACCGAATCTATAACGCATCTAGTCCTATATAAATGATATCTTCCGTAACATTATAGTAGCAGCTTTTCGGCAGCAGTCAGGTATGTTGTTGTTTTTTTGTCTCGTGGCATGAGTTGAGCTAGAGCCGTGAGTTGAGCATTGGCATTACCCGAGGGGCCGGGTAATGAGAAGCATGATGTTTAGCTACTCTCGCTCCGCTCCTCATTGACCGCGTGGCGCGCTGAGTGTGTTGTACTTCCGCTTTACTTGGCATATTTCAATAATCGAAATTTGGATGTTTGTGAATCGTTCTCGAATCTTCCACGGCCGAATCGCGAATAATCTAAGAATCGGAAATTTTGCACACCTCTAGCAAGCACATACAGAAAAATAGCTGTGGCCATTAAATGGTCATATTATAGGTTTCATTGTTGGATTGTACTTTATGCTGAATGCTTTACCATCATAAAAGCTATCAGGAAAATCACACACACACACACAAATACAAATACAAAATAACGCAACATACTAATTGCTGGATGCAGCCCGTGGCCAATCCACTCATTAAGTTCAGCCGTTTTGACAAGGTAAGAGCCGCTATCTGACTCCATCACGTTCATTTGTAGCGTTAGCCGCTAGCGTTAGCCTGTGGCCTGGCTACCAGTAGAAAGCATTGAAAGCACCCTCTCCTGAAATCGTGACAACCAGGGAGGACAGCGGATGAAAGCCCGCCTGGATGCCGCCAAAAGTCTATTTAATGTCGGGTGAAAGTTTGGCAAAGCTCCCTTAGGCCACACTCCATCACGTTTGCTTGTAGTGTTAGTGTTGTGTAGCTTCTGTTTGTTTGACTTCCTAATAATCACGTGACTTCATACGTCAGCACACTGACTGCTTTCTTAAAGGGGAATGAACATAGCCAAACAACACAGAGCCAAAGCGGGATGAAAAGACAGTATTTTCTTGTTTTATTAAATTACCGAATTTTCCGTCAACCTGAAGAATTTCGGTAACCGTAAATTTTCGGTATACGGCCCAGCTCTAACTCACCCTTCATTTGGTTTTTACATGGCAACTAATGAAGTCCCTACTGAGTCCAGCCAAGCAACCAACAACAGGTGAATATATTGCTTGACTTGATGTTTTAAGTTTATTGAGGCAATTTTAGATGGATTAGATCAGTGTTTTTCAACCGGTGAGCTGCGACACACTAGTGTGCCATGAGAGAATGTCAAGTGTGCCGTGAGAAGTTATCCAATAGAAGATTGCGGTCATGTGCAGATGAGTAAGGTATTGCTCGTGTCGTGTTCAATAACTGCTCAGATTTCTAGCCATTAGCCACCTTGCTTTCCGCAACAATGTGGACCCTAGCACGTCTAATGTACATCATTTGATTAGAGCCGTCAAGTGTCAATATACACGAAAGTGTCCTTTCCATTTTATCCATATCTCGTGAAAGTCAATCCTCCCCCAGTATTTATTCCAACACATTGTCGAGGACAGCAAGGTGGCTGATAGCTGGAAGTCCGAGCAGTTCTTGAACACGACACGAACAGTTGCATTTGCCTTAATTTCAAAACAAGTCGATGGACTATTTTGTCTGCCTCTGTGAAAACACAAACGTTTTTTGAGAAAAACTACAAAGGTAAATGAGAAAGCCCTCAAACCCAGTTACCTTGTTGCTGAACTTGTTGCTAAATCCAAAAAGTCCCATACTGTGGCAGAGACAATACGACCTGCCGGCAAAGCCATTGTCAGCGCGATGCTTGGCCCTGATGTGGTTAAAGACATTGCCCCTGTCTGATAATTCTGAGCTTTTCAAGCCTTACCGCATTGAAAAATAAAAACAGAGCGAGACCGAGAGCGGTCAATATCAGCTTTGTGTTAATCTCTACAGGCTCAAGTTTCACACTGAGTAAGTATAAATGTTGAGAAATTATTTTAAAATTAAATAAACTGTACACAGAGTAATTTTGGAACATTTTTGGTTGGTGGTGTGCCACAAGATTTTTTCCAATGTAAAAACGCGCAGTGACACAGAAAAGGTTGAAAAACACAGGATTAGATGAAAAAAACATGTTCCTGTGAAAAAAATGCAGTAAAGATACACTTTATTCACTATGCTGTGTCAGCAGCACATTTCATTGAATCCTTTACAAGTGAGAGAGCAATAACCTCAAACTAAAAGAGCGATAAGGCTAGTTGAGCGGCCCCATAGGCCAAGGCCACAACAGGACAAAATAGGTATGAAAGGCTTAGGCGTGTGTACATTGATGTGAAAGCAATAGTGTGTACACAACACTCGGTTGACAGATTATGAAACCATTTATCTTGAAATCTATGGGCAATGAGTTTTCATGTAAATGAGATTTACCGGTAAGAACAAATAAAGAACAGCAGCATTCTGGGATCACCTTGTCAAACAAGGCTCAGTAGCAATATTAGACAAGGCTTTGGTCTTGAGTAGAGCTGGGAATCTTTGGGCACCTAACGATTCGATTACGATTACGATTCAGAGGCTCCGATTCGATTATAAAACGATTATTGATGTACCCCCCCTCCTTTTTTTTTTTTTTTTTTTTTTAAATTAAATGTTTTGTACATTAGTTCCAAAATTGTTCAAAAATCCTCTCAGGCTAAACCAAACTACTATTTCAGTATCAAGTGAACATATAGCAGTAAACAAATATACAAAAATAACAGTAAATAAAAAACTCCAGTCCCCATTCTGTAGCTTTAAACTACATTCAATTAATTTAATGTTGTGAATCAACTGTTAAAGTTGTTAAAATTGCTCCCGTTATTCCATAATTTCCCTTTTGTCTACTTTCGACAAGTGAAAGTTTAAAAACTATTTTAAAGATAGATTCAAGTCAATATTTTACTGATTTAGGAGTATTTTAGATAAAAAGTTAATTAGGTTTGCTTGAAAGGTTCGCTACAACAGCCTTGCAGGGAAGTGTACTGCTTTAAGATGGCGGCCGTTTACTAACAACCGCATCTAGCTTTTTGTAGATGTGCTGCTCACGCTACCGAATCAATGGTGCATCTAGTCCTATATAAATGATATCTACCATTACATTATGTGGATGACGTACTTTGTAGCAGCTTTTCGGCAGCAGTCAGGTATGTTGTTGTGTTTTTTTTATCTCGTGGCATGAGTTGAGCTAGAGCCGTGAGTTGAGCATTGGCATTACCCGAGGGGCCGGGTAATGAGAAGCATGATGTTTATCTACTCTCGCTGCGTTCTTCCTCGTCGCACCCCAAAGACTGCGCGGCGCGCTGAGTGTGTTGTACTTCCGCTTTACTTGGCATATTTCAATAATCGGAATTTGGATGTTCGTGAATTGTTCTCGAATCTTCCACGGCCGAATCGCGAATAATCTAAGAATCGGAAATTTTGCACACCTCTAGTCTTGAGTGTAAAAAAAAAAAAAAAAAAAGCAGATAGGTGTGTTTTTTAGCAAATGTCGAAGATCAAATAAGTGAATCCAAATATATGCCGGAAAACAACAAAACAAAACTGAAAAAGCAGTTTCTGCTCTTGCACCCCTCTTTAAAATAAACTGCTGTATTTTAAGCCAAAAAAAAAGTTGTGTTTGATAGAACAATATGCCTATATGCTGCCATAGCAGATTCATGGCGCATTAAGCCCCCAAACTATTTTTAATTTGTCCGTCTTACCCTGGAAACCCCAGTTTACAGATGTTGGGCAACCGCTTATGTTTTAACCCAGCCATAAAAAGGAAAGTAATTGTATCTATTATTCAAAATGTCTGTCATTTTTAGCTTAGAATCATTAATTGATGTCTAATATTTTGTTTAAAAAAAAAAAAAAAAAAAAAAAGACTTTAAAAAATTATTCACTTGCATATTTTAACTTTTTAAACAAATTATGTCACAATAAAAAAAAAGGTGTCTGTAAATAAGTCACGGAAATCTACTTCATAACTATGCCTTAATTGTGTATTTTTTGTTACTGTCGCATTTTCCCCGATATTTTAGATGATAAATAATCGATCCAAACAGAGAAAAATTGGGAAAAAAAAATGTTTAAAATTATAAATATATGAAAAAGAACATGTCGACCACTCCTTGATGTCTGCGATGTCTGCGATTTCTGCATGGCGACCTTTGTTATATTACCATGTTTCAACCATAAAATCCCCAAAAAATCCGGCTGTGGCCATTCACATCTGTGTATTGACACTTGATGATACATGCTACATGGAGTTTTTGGATCGAAACAAGTACGCGATATTACCTCGTTAAAATCATGGCGTCTTCAATTATGCTCTCGCGTGCTCTGACCTCAAGTTAGGGTTTTGCTGTTTAAAGATTTTTTTTTTTTTAATGCCCTTCTGTTCAAAAAAGAAAATTGAGATTTTAAGCTTTTAAGCTTTCCAATGATGTATCACACATGCATATAGGACAATTTTGAAATTTGGCCAAATTGGGGGTCTCAGAGCAGAACCGCAAGTCACCTGAGTGTTTTCCACCATATGCAAGTGAATGATGCAAGTAAAAGTGTTAAGTACATGTGAAAATTTTAAGTACAACTTATTTCAAAACATACCTGTGGAGATGAAGACGTCTTTGAACTTGAGTAACACATCAGCAAATTTGCGCACGTCGCTGACTGTTTGCATTATGTAGTTTGGGTCTGAGGCGAGGCTATCTTGGTTGCCCTTATGCATCGAGCGGCTCTTGGAGACTTTGTCTGAGGAGCCCAAATTGACAGTGGTCAAGCTGGATGAGAATCGAGACATGCCCAGAGGGAGTTTGGTTCCTCCTCCACCACCACTACCTCCAGATCCTCCGCTGGTACTCTGGCGCAGCATTGCCGCAAGCATGCTTTATTGGCCTCTCGGCCTTAAAGCCTTCGTCCCTGTGGTTCCTCTCAGGGTTCAAACCTAACACAGGTCTTCCACAAGGATGAATGGAGCTGCAAAGGAAGAGTCGACAAAACAGTTATGCACTGTGTATGACATTATATTTCATCTCGCAGAAAAAAAAGAGAATCTACTTTTTATTTTTTTGTAATCAGTGACTTAACAAAATAAATCCCATCTACCCAAGAGCTGCTCTTAAGGGGATGGATGATGCTGATACAGTGTGATGCAGACTGTAATCCAATACCATATATATATATATATATATATATATATATATATATATATATATATATATATATATATATATATATATATATATATATATATATATATATATATATATAAATATTATAGACTTCATAATGGTATTGACGGGTCAGATCGTTCATGCACTGCACCTCGCCTTCAAGTAGGGGGCAGCCCACATCAAGAGGAGCTATCCACAAACACGCACGCAGCAATCTAACGCCCGATTTAGATTGAAAAAATAAGAAAGCTGTACCACATACAAACAGGAAGAATTGTCTTAGGAGTGATTTGTTCAAGGATTCAAGGTAATTATATTTTTGTACCATGCATGCATTTTGAAACATTGTGAAAAAAATCAATGGGAGAAAAAAGCCGCTACTGCATTGGCATCATAGTTTGCAATATTTACATAAAATAAATGCTAAGTGCACGTTTTTTTTTTGCTTCTAATCAAGAATCGAGACTCTTTTACATCCATATTTATAAAGAATTCGGGGATTCTAGCATTTATTCACAAGAATTTTCACCATAAAAGCTCTGTTTACATAAGGCGGCTGCTAGCTACATTCACTACCAGACTAGCATTGTACTTCGACATATTTACGTAAAATAAATGCTAAGTGCACGTTTTTTTTTTTTGCTTCTATCCAAGAATCGAGACTCTTTTACGTCCATATTCATAAAGAATTTGCGGATTTTAGCATTTATTCAAAAGAATTCTCACCATAAAAGCTCTGTTTACATAAGGCGTCTGCTAGCTACATTCACTAACAGACTGGCATTGTACTTCGACATATTTACGTAAAATAAATGCTAACATCACTTTTTTTTTTTGCTTTTAACCAAGAATCGAGACTGTTTTATGTCCATACCTATTAAGGATTCGGGGATTTAAGCATTTATTCTCAAGAATTTTCACCGGAAAAGCTCTGTTTACATAAGGCGGCCACTAGCCTCAGATGCTAAAGGAGTAGCATTGTACTTCGACATATTTACGTAAAATAAACACTAACTGCACGGTTTCTTTACATTTAACCAAGAATCGAGACGGTTTTATGTCCATATCTATAAAGAATTCGGGGAGTTAAGCATTTATTCACAACAATTTTCACTGGAAAGGCTCTGTTTACATAAGGTGGCCGCTAGCTACATTCACTAACAGACTAGCATTGTACTTTGACATATTTATGTAAAATAAATGCAAACTGCACTTTTTTTTTTTTTTTTTTGCTTTTAATCAAGAATCGAGACTGTTTTACGTCCATATCTATAAAGAATTTAGGGATTTAAGCATTTATTCACAAGAATTTTCACCGGAAAAGCTCTGTGTACATAAGGCGGCCGCCAGCTTCATTCACTAACAGACTAGCATAGAACTTCGACATATTTACCTAAAATAATGAATCGAGACTGTTTTACATCAATATCTACAAAGAATTCGGGGATTTAAGCATTTATTCACAAGAATTTTCACCGTAAAAGCTGTTTACATCAGGCGCCTGCTAGCTGCATTCACCAACAGACTGGCATTGTACTTCGACATATTTACGTAAAATAAATGCTAACTGCATGGTTTAAGTGCTTTTAACCAAGAATCGAGACTGTTTTACGTCCATATCTATAAATAATTCAGGGATTTAAGCATTTATTCACAAGATTTTTCAACGTTAAAAACCTCTTTGTCTGTGTTTCCACTCGCTCAATTTTGACGGCCTCACCAACAATGCAGGCCCCCTATTTATCGGTCCAGCGCCCCGTGTCCCGTCAATACATTATGAAGTCTATGAAAAATATATATCCATTGCTGGAAGGTGACTTTACAACTCTTATCTGTAACTATTCAGCTATCAAAACAGTTGGAGAAATGAATGGGAAGTGTTGAGTTGACTGTAAGGTTGTTCGATTAATCAATTTTGAACCGAATCTGCCTTTTCTGGTTAAAACGATGTTAAAATTATTGGTTTGATTTTCTAAAACGCACCATTTTGGTTTGTGAAAGCTGCCGTAGTTTCCTCTGCATTTCCGCTTCCTCCCACGAGAGTGCTCCGTCTTAAACAACTAGAACAACAACAACCATGGCTACAGGCAATTCTGCTACTTTTGCTCAGCCAACTTTGGACACAAATTGCATAACTCCATGAGTAAGTGTATGACCTCATGATGTACTTAGTATTGTGTATGTAGAAGGTTTGCAGTGGATTGTCAAATAAAACGTGCAGCCTTGAAATGATCAACACGTCCTCATTTACTTCGTCTGCACACTTTCATGTACAACACAACGACAGACAGTAATATAGCGCCACATTTGGCTGAGTGTATTTTGCACTATACCACAAGTAGTAAAGTAAAGTATGTGCGTGTCCGTCCCTCTGTCTCGTTTTCCTGTCAAGATTGCTGCTGCTAGATTATAGTAACTAAAACCATGCAATGTTTTTTTTTTTTTTTTTTTTTTTAATACAACAACATGTTTTGGCAAAATGCATAGGTCTACATTTGAAAATTGAATCGATACACATTGGCCCATTAATGTGTTTGACCTGATGTCTTTTGTAAAAATGAGGTGCTCATAAACCTAAGGGCTCATTCTGTTTGTTACCTTCACTCGGGTGCAGATTTGTGTTGGCTTAGACAAACTGATTGACACCTTGCATATTGTTATTATTAACTGACAATTTTGCATTAACTATAGATTTATGTAAGTAAGACCAGAGAGAAATATGACAGCAGATCACCCTGAGCCTGGCTGCCTAACTACTTCAGCTGACTGACTTTACTGAAAATATAAAATATTTTCCGTCATACCGTTCCTAAGGGTTAGCTAATTTTTATGTCCCAAAAATGCATGGAGTAATCACTCTCTTGCAGCTATAAAGCTCAACTCTCCCCCAACGGTTGTTGCTCAGTGTCAGTGAGTCAGCTGTGCTACACGATGGCTGGGGTAGGTGAAACTCTAGAACTTCTTCCCCCATCAAAGAATACGAAATCGATGGTATAGGAATACTTCGGTTACAGAAAAGTTACAGACGGACGCGGCTTAGAAGAGGAGGGCCAACCGATATGTAAAACATGTTTGCGGAGGGTGGCTGTCGAGGAGGCAATACCTCCAATATGATTTCACATTTATAAAAAATGAAAGGTTAGTAAACACTGTCATGAACGTTTCCCACAAGCTACGAGAGTTAACTCCAGTGTGTTTAGTGTGTCTAGCGAGAAAGATTGTGTGTATAATGTAAACATGATACGAGTCATACACATGTGCTTTTTATGGAAAATAATTCAATTATTTTTTTTCTGATGATAATAATGTTGAGCTGTGGCTGTGGGTTTGGGCTCACCTAAATGACTGCATTTATTACATTTTTTTAGAATTTTTTTTAAACTCACATTATACCTATATTCCAATTTGCTAAAATGTTTAGAAAAATAGAAATCCAGTTCAATAGATTTATTTTTCAACCCAAATATCTCAAAGTAACACATTTTAGAGTTGTAATCGCAATACTATGAAATAGTGAAACCGTGATATTTCGGCTTGAGGTTATCATAACGTCAGAATATCGTACCAGCACATAACTACTGACTACCTTTTCTTATGTTGGATTTTGTTTCGAACGGTATTTCCACTTTCTTCTTTCATTATCACTTTAAAGTGCCTATTACAGCAAAAAGCATGTTTATTTCATATTACACGCGTCATTTTATGCTCCTGAATGAAATGGGCCGCTTGGATGTGTGTGGAAGCGATCGTTTTATTTTATTTTATTTTATTTTTTTATTTTTTTTTTAAACTTGTCCTGTTCAGCTGTTTGACACAGAGAATGGAAGTCTAAGTGCCCAGATTCTGAACAGTTTTAATGTTTCACATTGAGAGTCTGACATACTCCCATTGTGATCATTCAAAATACCTTTTTATTATGACAAAGCAGCGAACAGGAAGGGATTATGGGGGGACAGAAGAAAAGAAATACAAGAGAAGAAGGAAAAGAAACACATACACAAAAAACAACTAGAAATACATTGAACATCTAAACTAGTTACTAATATGCTGGTGCTATCGTCAGCGAGATGTATTTCCGGTTTACACCATGTGGGGGCCTATTGGCCAGTGAAAGAGGAGAATGGGGTGGGGGTGTCTATAAGCCTATAAGCTAAGTGATTGAAAGGGGTAGAGTGTACACAAATCAGTTCTGTGATCTAGAACCCAGTAATCGTGTGAATCTCTTATGAGTAAGCCCGTTGGCGACCAACCCTACGCCGCCGCATCGCCAATCCCGGCACCGGGACCCCCGACCCGAGAATGCCCTACCACATCCAGCAGCACGCAGGCCCCATCGGGCACGCGACAGCCACGCAGGCGATCGTTTTATTTATTAAATGTTTTCAATCCCGCACCATGAAAATGAGTGACTTCCGGCTCCAGTCTTGGGTTGAGGAAAAATGCGAATGTGACGTCACCTGGGTAAGCATCTCACAACACAGCTATTGCTTTATAGAATGCAGATGGACTGCGGATTTAGCTGAATTTGCGAATTAATTTGTTTATTTTTCACATCACGCTAGCCCAATCTGCTGCAGGCTTTTGTTGCTGCACCAGGGAGAGTGGTGTGAGGCTTTTCGGATTTCCAAAAGATTCTTGTTCACCGCGATGGGCAAACCAAGTCCGACAATCAAGAGACCATTGGACGGATGACTAAGCGAGTAAGCTTCGTGTTTTATAGTATGTTGAATACTGGGAACATAGCAAACGTTTCAATAAGGAGGTGGCTTGCATTTTGTGGGTGATAATATGGGGTTTCCCCTTCTCTTCCCAGCGACGAGCACTGCCTACCCCGCCGCCGTGGGCTGGCCGATCGATGGAGACAATCAACCTCGCCGGCGTGTGTGACATGAGTTGGGTACTTTTGTGTGATTTCTCATTTTCGGCGTTTCCCCTTCTCTCCCCGGCGACGAGCACTGCCTGTCCGCCGCAGAAAAAACTCGGAAACATCGCTCTGTTTGGGTTAGCATGTCGACTAGCTGTCACGCCTCCTGCTTTCTTTACGCTCTTTCCTCCGTCTCCGTCTCCGAAGCCGGGGCAGGGAAATGACAAAAGCCTGACTGACTCCAGTGGCATAAAACACCATTCGGGAGGTGCATGAAGTCGACAGTTTTGACCATTATGCAGTAATTTTGCCCTGTCATACTGCATAAATGCATTATTAATATTTTATATTCCATTTAGCACAAGATGTTGTCATGACCATACCATTTATTTAGCAATTGAGGAGAAATACTTCTAGTGGATAAAAAGAATATCCTGTAAAAATTGGAGTAGAGAGATTGAACCAATGACATTTTGCTGCTCTCTGTTGCAATTTTCCTCGTTCTGAATCGTCCCCCTCAATGGGCTGAATTCTAAATCAGCTGAAATCGTTACCCTGTGTACGTCATCCTCCAGCTGGGGACGCTAGAGCGCTATAATGACAGGCGGGGATAAACGGCAGATTAAAGGACTTAATTTCTCGTCATGTGCGCTTTGTCAAGATGTTGTATATAGTCGAATCATCTCAAAATATGATCCCAATTCATATAATAATGCTATTTAAGATTTTTTTATGCTGTCACAGGTACTTTAATTAAGAAAAAAGCTGGAGTCTATTGTATAAATAAAAGGCTCCCAAGTGATTGTTCCATGTGTATTAATGGAGTTTAATTCACTGGCGCGTTCACTTATAACATCTTTCAATTCTAATGTAGAAAAAAAAAAAAACGTTTAAATAGAAAACATTCTGAATACCTTATTTGTCATTATTTTTTTTCTTATTAGGCAAAATCGAACACCCCAAGTTGACTGTAATATTGTGCTTTAGTATGTGCTATTTAAACAAAATTAAGCAACAATTATAGTTCAATGCAATGGACCAATGGATTTCCAGCTTGTGTGTATTGCATCCAACTGCATGCAAAAGATTTTGTAAAATTCTAATTTGATGTTTGTTTTATTTTTATTTTTTTCATTATTATTTTTTTATTTATTGTGTTTTCATCCTTCTTGTAAGCATATTTGAGTGTCATGAAAAGCGCTCTCTAAATAAATTACTATCATCATTATTAAATATTCTTTGGAACTAACCCAGTTTGGGGAGAAATGTAATAACGCTTTAGTAATAAAGTAATTGTTACAGTACCTACTCTGACACTGCCAAACATTGCAACTTTAAAGCTGTTTGATCTCTTATATCGTTTAACTTACGTTTATGACGTGAAAAATGTACACCAGTTGTAAACAATGCCAAGTCAACTGTCTACATGTTGTGATTTCTCGCATATGTCCACGAACTGGTGATCTAATTGCATTTCCCACATTACGAGATGAACATTGAGAATTGTTCCAACAAACAGTCAAGCAGATTCAAATTTCGCAAAAGTGTCATTTTTAGAACAAGCTCGTCCGCGCGTTAATGTCGTGGGGTCACAGCGAAAACTTTGCGTCATGCAAACATACGAACCCTGTATAGAATCGGGAAACATCGCAGCCGGCAGAAGTTCCAGACGCTGAAAGATTGCTCCGGCAGGCTAAGTAATGATATAAACACAAAATAATCCACAGGAAGCTATTCGTATGAATCCCAGTCCGGTTTTTGCTTGAGTCCAAACACGGCGACTTGCCTCTGTTTTGACGAGTGACCAACTTTTAGCGTGCATGCGTATGACTGTGTTGATATGTGCGCGCGCTTCTCCTTTAACAACAGGTGCTAAAGGTTTATACTGTCAAGTCAAGAAGCCACTAGCAAGTTCCGGTTAGGATTTTCACAATATAGCTCACAGTTAAATACACTGCAAATTTATAACGTTTTAATCAGATTATTTTTTTCTTGAATTTTGTCAAATAATTTTCTCCATCTTGTATTGAGTGTTTAAAACTAGTTAACAGAAGAATGCGTCATATTATTCCAGTTAAAGTAAATGTTGCTATGTGTTCTTATTAAACCCATACATCTAAAAGTTGGTCATTTTTCACCTAAATCAAAAACAATTTGCTTTCGAATAATGTTTTGAACAATATATCCCCCCCCCCCCCTTTTTTTTTTTTTTTTAAGATTAAATATACTAATTAATTGCTTATTGCTTAAAATAAGTATGTTAAACTTATTCTCAGCTAGCCATTTCTTTCTCTTTTCCCCCCCTTTTTTCCCCCCCAAAAAATCTGAGTAAAATTTACTTGAACCACTTTCGGATCATTTCACTTATTTCTAGTAGATTTACGCTGAAAACAAGGAATTTAACTAGTGTTTTTGCAGTGTACCACATTAGGGTAGCACTTTTATAACGTTATTAATAAATGGATGGATTTAAGTAGTTTTAAGGATGTGTGTTTTTGCAGTGTAATTTCATTGATAACGTTCATTGATAAATGTACCCTAAAATGGTACACTGCAAAAACACAAGTTAAAAATTCCCTTGTTTTCAGTGTATATCTACTAAATAAATGAAATTATCTGCCAGTGCTTCAAGTAAATTTTACTCTCTTAGGTTTCTTGAAATACGAAAAATAGCTAACTGAAATTATCTAAACAGACTTATCTTAAGCAATAAAATTGTATATTTGATCTTAAAAAAAAAAAAAAAAAAAAAAAAAAAAAAAAAAAAAAACGTATTTGTCAGAAATGGTTTTAATTCAATAATAAATGTTGTTCAAACCATTATTTGAAAGCAACTTTTTCTTGATTTAAGTGAAAAATTACCGACTGTAAAATGTATTAGTTTAATAAGAACAAATATTAATATTTACTTAAAGGAAATTCAAATATAATCTGACGCATTAATCTGTTAACTAGTCTTTAACAATCAAAACAAAATGGAGCAAAATCAAATTATTTGACGAGATTTAAGAGAAATAATCAGATTAAGACGTTATAAATTTGTAGTGTACCATTAGTTCTTTGCATCAACAACATGGAAGATTATTCAAAGCCTATTAAAATAATTAAAAATAAAGTCTGAACAAATGAATCAGTTTCCTTCTGAGGTTATTTGATCAGTCGCTCTTGACCATTGGAATGACACTCAAGCAACCGATTTGATGCACTGCAGGCGATCCGTACACCTGCCTTGGAAAAACATGACGAACGAAAAATAAGATCGCAACAATTTATTGCGTTTTGGACTGAAAATGTCATATTTAAGGGGGAAAAAAGATTTCCCTTACATCCAAATTATATACTGCTCTGCTGTAGAATTGTGTTTCTAGATAACGACAACCAGTATTTATTTAATATACAGTATTTTTTTAATATAACATCGTCAAGGCCAATTGATTAAAACGCATTGAAGCAATACATTTGACTGGACTGCCATCTAGTGGTAACTAAGGGACACTGCTGTTAATTTCATTCATTTGACCTTTACAGTTTGAAGTGTCTTCATTGCAAGTGCATTTCAGTACAGCACAAGAGTGGTACTAGTCTTGGTTCATAATGTTTTGGAATTCAGCAGGATGCACTCAATTGTGAAAGCCTAATGGAGCATATCTTAATTAGATGTGTTTAAATGTGAAAACAATCCACTAATTATTACTAGTACAATAAGAGAATGTGCATCTAACTTTCATTCATTTTCCAAGCCGCTTTTCCTCTAGATGTGAAATTTCTTCATAAAGAGTTGACTATTTAATGGCAGTGGTGGATAAAGTACTCACCTTTTTTTTCTTTTTTTTTACTGAAATAATGGTACAGCAACAGGCGCAAAACATTACTAAGCTAAAAGTACAAGTATCTAAGAAAAAAATACTTGCTTTAAAATTTACAAGTAAAAAGTATTTTCTCCCGATGCAAAAATATACAGTATGTACGCATATAAATACTGTATATATTTTTTGTATGTACATACATACATACATACATACATACATACCTACATACATACATACAGAGATCTGAGTCAATGTTGAAAGAAAGAACCAGAAAAGTCATTGACTGCTCAGTTTGTTTTAATTACCTGACATATTTCGGCGAAAACTTCCGCCTTCATCAGTCACTGGTGTTGGTGTGACATGTCTTTATCAGCTGATGGATGAAGGCGTGACTAGCCCTCTGCTGACCATTCACTCTTCCAGGATGCTGGTCCAGGTAGTAAAGAGCTTTTAAGCCCCCTCGTTCCTATTGATGGTCCTCGGGTCCCGCTTGCGGATCTCAATGGCCTCCGTGATCCAGCGCTGATGTTTGTTTTCTTCAGTGCGGATGACTCTGGCCTTTTCCCAGTCCATAATGTGGTTTTCCCTTTTCCACACACAACACTCCGCCAGATATTGGTCCATCCAAAGGACAAAATCCGCCCAGAAAAAAAATGTAACTCCATATATGAAATTCCATGCAAATCATGCAATAAATCATACATCGGGGAGACAGGGAGGAGCTTTATTGCAAGAAAAACTGAGCACAAGAAGGAGTGTGAAAAGGAGACAACAATCAGACAAACAAGGGCAATAAAAGCACAACAGGAACATCACAAGTCAGCCATCACCGATCACTGCTAAAGGGCAGGTGGGTCACGCCTTCATCCATCAGCTGATAAAGACGTGTCACACCAACAACAGTGACTCTCTGATGAAGGCGGAAGTGTTTGCCAAAACAACCTAAAATAATTGTCTGGGATTACAGAAAAAAATCAACTAATCTATAAGTGTAGACAAAATGAACTCGGTACTACTAACAAGAAATAAAATTGACTGCACTGTATACGGAAGCTTTACAAGCTCAAAAACTCCCAAACTTAGGTTAACAGCAGATTGCAGGCAAGTATCAGGTGCATACCGCCACCTACTGTACAAGAGTGTGTAGTACTCATCTGAAGGCGCGCTGCTACACTGTTGCCTTTTATTTGTCAATAGCTCGTTCACCTGCCTAATCTTGCTTGTACCCATGTTGCTGCCTCTAGTGCTTGTTGGCTGTTATTGGGCAATATCTTGTTCACCTGCCTAATCTTGATTGTACTCTTGTTGCTGCCTCCAGTGCTCAGTGGCGGTATAGTTGCACGGGACTTATTAATTGTGCCGAAGGCATGAAATCGAAAGTATCAGTTCACAATGAGAGAGAGAGAGAAAAAAAGTAACATTTAACGCAAGCGCCAATTTGAAAAGTAGTGGAGTAATAAGTACAGACACGTGCTCAGTGTTGTTAATTTTACTTTAAAAAAGTAATTAATTACAGTTACAAATTACTTCTCCCAAAAAGTAATTGCGTTAGTAACTCAGTTACCTGAATTTAAGAGTAATTAGTTACTTGGCAAAGTAACTAGTGATAATTTTCATGTTTTTTTTTTTCTCAAAAAAAAAAAAAAAAAAAAAAAAAAAAAAAGGTCACACAAAGTGAAGTTTAAAGGGTTTTTGGGACAATTGGCCCTAGCCCAATTCTTTACCCTCCACTTAACTAGACACAAGGGTATTGCGATATCTAAATAGTAACCTTTGCTATGTGTGGAAGTCATTTAAAGTTGTGAATCAACTGTTAAAGTTGTTAAAATTGCTCCCGCTATTGCATTAGTTCCCTTCTGTCTACTTTCAACATGTCTAAGTTTTAAAACTGTTTCATCATTTAAAGATAGATTTAAGTCAAGATTTTGCCGATTTAGGACCATTTTAGATTAAATTTTTTTTTTTTTTTTTTAAATTGGTTCGCTAGGAAGGATCTCTACAACAGAGCCTTCCTGAGAGGTCTACTGCTTTAAGATGGCGGCTGTTTACTAACACATGTAGTCCTTAAACATGTTGCCAATGCAGCCGTGTTTAAAATTTGCATCTAGTTCTATAATATGTGATATCTACCGTATCATGTGGGCGTAGTTTGTAGGCTACAGTCAGGTATTATTGGAGCCACCTTGCATCGCGTTTGCAACGGCGTCTTCCCGACTCCTGCTCTGCTCTCTCGTCTCCGTGAGTCGTCTCTCTGACTTTTTTTATTCAACCAACTTAGTAACGCATAGTAACGCACGCCTTTCCCGCCTCAGTAACGGTAACGGCGTTGCCAAGATGAGAAAAGTAATTAATTAGATTACTCACTACTGAAAAAAATAACGCCGTTAGTAACGCCGTTATATTGTAACGCCGTTATTAACAACACTGCACGTGCTGTAGAATGGACTGAGGTAAAAGCAGGGCCGGCCCAGGCCATTTTGGGGCCCTAAGCAAAATAATGCCAAGGGGCCCATATTTTTGGCCCACCATTTCGTCACAGTGCACTGTGAAACCCATACATGCAATCCAACCCATACGTCCATATTTTGTATATTAATCAGATTTTGTTGCACTGCATACTTCAAACTTCTCACCCAAAATGATTGTCAGTACGTACAGTAGATGGCGCCAACCCTTTTTGTAAAAGAGGAAACGAAGTTAAGGAAGAACTTTAAAAATTTTAAGCTTGTAATCAAGTATCAAAACTCACAAAAGTCAAATAAAGCAAACTGTAGTAAACAAAATAGAATATAAATTAAACAATTTCAGTCTCACAATGTACTGTACTGTCACAACCAGTACAACAATACACAACTGTTGTATAAACGTCAAATATCACAACAGCAAATAAAGTATATACAGTTTAAAGCAGGTTCAACGTCACTCCCCAGGTTGCCAGATTGTAATGACAAGAAAATGGATGTTTGTATAGATAAATGGCAATGCGCGCCACATTATTCACGATGCTCTATTAACAACGTATAAAATGAGGTTGCCAGATTGGGGCGCCCCTAGTGGTCAGGGGCCTTAAGGAGCTGCATAGTCTGCGTATAGGCTGGGCCGGCCTTGGGTAAAAGTAAAAGGAGCACTTCATATTTGTACTCAAAGTACAGCTACACAAAAATGTACTTAAGGACAGTAACGAACATTCCACCACTGTTTAATGGAGTGTTCTACTTTTTCAAGATGACTCTAGTTCAATTACTGTTCTGACGTCAACATTCTAATTTACATAATGAACTAAAAGGTCCTGTACCTGGTATTTCCAGCTGCACTAGCTGTCAGTAGGATTCATCTTTTGACATTTATTTTGGGTACCATTTCACATTACATTCATTGCTTTTGTCAAATGTGACTTACGAGTTATAATAAAAAAGCAACACACAACAACAGTGTCAGTGATTCATATGTCACAAGATGAGAAAGAGGAACACAATGTTAATAGAACCGTGGGTAGCAGACTGGTCACAAACATGTCCATCTGAGCAATGTTGATTTATGTTTAAGTTTTACACTTAATGTAAATTTTGGACTATTGTTTGACTTCATCTGGAAAAAAATTTTCATGATGGATAAGTTACAGAAAAAAATAGAAATGGCCTATTTTACTCATTCAAGGTGAGCTTGATCTTTTAGAAAACAGTTCGTAAGGAGACTATCTTAATTTTTTAGAATGCGGAAAAAAATGCCCTACAATTGCCTATGTGATCCCGGCAAATTCAGATTTTAAAAGCGCCACTCTTAACTATCCATATCAAGTAATCGTATCAATGATGAAAATGTAACATTTGTTTGAATACTCAATTTTAATTAAAAAATACAGAATTGCTCATCTCACAGGATGTACAAAACACAAAATGGTTACCACATGTTGATGCTATTCATATTCCACAGGAATTAGAATGAGGAAGTCCATGGAGAACTAAATGAGTCATGACTCAAGACTGCATACATATTTTAAAAAATACTGAATACTCACATTCACCCATAAACATGTAATTACATGACAGACCACAAAACAAAGTTTTATAATTAAAATATATAAAATCAAAACAAAATTTCATGCACATAGATATGAATGTAGCTCATCCAACAACTGTCCTGCAGTGCTGTGATTCACATAGGCCATTTCTTTCTTGACGGAATAGCTAATTAGTCATTGTGAGCCTTGTAAAACAGCTCATCAGTATAAGCGGTGTCCCCTGCAGCTCAGCAATAAGCACCGGTCTGCAACAGTGAAGCTGAACAATTACGGACTATTTCTTGTATATAATTATGTGGCCTAAACCAAAAGCCACCCACACAAATGGCGGATATATTAGCCATATTCGGAAGTAGGGGATCCTGTCAACATGGGGCAATAGCCAGACAAGGCCCCTAGATCCAGGTATAAGGAGCCATTCCTCTTTAGGGGGCCAGAGACTTCAGCATAGAGTGAAGAGTCTGTTGGGGAAATACATAAATAGAATAGTCAGTATGCAGTTAATTTGGGTAGAAATCAATCCACTGAAAACAAATCAGTATTGAAAAGTTAATGAAACCAAGTTTACATCAGAGACTTCACTATTAGTTGACGGGAAATGGGGCGCAGGGCCGCTTCGTAGGGGGGCTATTTTCAAAAATTTAAAATTTAAATATTTTCAAAACCAAAGCCACGAGCGACCTAAAACCAAAACAGGCACCTCCCTGAGGCATATATGAGTCTCCATGAGACTCCAAATTTTTTAAGTTGTTCACTAATAAAATCCCAATTAATTATTTTTTTTATATAAGCATAACAAAACTTAAAATGACTATGAAAATCTGAGATTTACGTTAGATGCACAAAAATCACCAAATGCAGAGATAAAACAGGGGCCACTACTGTATGTTATGTGTGTATCCCGGTGTCCTCTTCATTCGCCCCTCGTGTTCCGACAGCTTTACATGAGTGTATTAACTTTCTTTCTTTATTCTTGTTATTTTTTTTTTTTTTACATTATGCACAACTCAGATTTTATGTTTACTGTGCAATAATCTAATTGTAACATGTATTTGTTACGTTTTGATGATTTTTTTATGCATTATAAAAGTTTTATGTCTGAATTTTGCGGGGCTTGGAACGGATTAGGGCATTTACATGGAAAACACATCTCTATTTACAGAATTTTCAAGTTAAGAAACTACTTCAAGAACCAATTAATTTTGTAAGTGGAGGTACCACTGTATTCATGTTTTTCTGCTTCATGCTCATGCAGCGCCACACCTTCCCTCCTGCTACGCATTGCGGCCAAACTATCTGATGCACTTTGCATTTGGTACTTAGATTTAACGATGATTGACAGGTTTGTAGCTTTGATCTTGCCAGAGGAGCCTGGTAGCTCTACGATCAAAGGCCCAAATGTGTCAATCATTGTTAAACTTAAAGCACAGTCATAAATTTCCTGTGGCAAATCATTGTATGAGAGGCTGTTCTCAGCAGTGTGAACATCAAAGCGTGAGTGGATTTGAGTGGACTCACTCAATGAAGCATTTAATAAAGACAAGCATTTTTGTATGTCATTCTTGATTAAAAATAATTCACATTATGAAGGGAGACCAGTGGGACAGTAACATGTTTGGAACTTTTGTTTAAAAAAAATCTGTTATTGGATGGGAACTCGTATCAGTAGATTCTCAAAATCAGGTGACTCGGACTTGGGTGCAAAATATGCGATCTGGACATCCCTAGTACATACAAAATCATACGCTTTTATTTTGACACTTGCGTCGTAAAATCAAATCAAATTTATTTATATAGCCCTTTACAAAACCCGAAAGGTCCTCAAAGTGCTTTACAACAACAAAAAATATAGTTCATGATAAATTAAAGACAGGAAAGTATTATACAATAAATTGAGAAAAAGCAAAAACAAATACAGTACAACGCATCACGCTAAAAGTCAAAACAGCAAATAAAACAAAATCCGAAAACATTAAAATTCCTAAGAAATGCAAAAGCTGTAGATTTGTAATGTGTCTGGTCTTGGAAGTCCTCAAAAAGTGCTTGAATTTTGACATGAAAAAGGTGTACTAACCCTTTATAACGGCCGGTTGATAAATTGGTTAATCTTTATGATCGAAACCATCACAAACAGTGAACGTAACAGTTATCCTATTAAAATGGCTCGACATATCGTCCGGCTTTTATGCTTTTATTTTGACATTAGCGCCTTAAACCCATAGATTTGTGTAAACGAGTGTGCGCACTGCTGCACATGGCCCACTTTTGTGTCCGCAGTTATATTCATTCGACCTATCCAAGTCAAAATGGATTAGATGTCTAGCACCGTCAATAACAGCCAATGAGTTAACAAGGAAGTGAAACAAAAATGCCCAAAAAACCAACAGAAAGTGACACCAAATCAACAGCAAGTAACCTGGAAATGCCCCAAAATCAACAGAAGCCAGTGTGTTAACTTATTTGGCCAAAAATAAACTAGACCGGACCATACTGCAAATGTATAACGTCTTAATCAGATTATTTTTCCACTCAAATAATTTTCTCCATCTTGTCTCCATCCTGTTTTGAGCATTAAAGACTAGTGAACAGATTAATGTGTCAGATTATTCCACTTATATTAATATTATTATTTGTTCTTATTAAGACCATTCATCTAAAGTAGGGGTCAGCAACCCGCGGCTTTAAGGCCGCATGCGGCTCTTTAGCACTGCACTAGTGGCTCCCTGGAGTTTTTTCAAAAATACCTGAAAATGGAAAAAGATGGGGGAGGGAAATATATTTTTTGTTTTAATATGGTTTCCGTAGGAGGACAAACATGACACATTCTTCTAATTCCTTTATATTGTAATGAAGTTAAACTTCAGCCCCATGACGACATGTATTATTTTCTACTTTACTTTAAGTATATTTTATACTTTACTTTTACTGCATTATACTTTACGTTTGATGACAGCATCGTACAACGGAGTAGTCATACGGTGCGTCATTCTCTATATGATGCACTGAAGGGAAAATAAACATTTAATCATGAAGGCTCATTATGTATTTTTAACCAACTTAGTTATTTTGATAGTAGGCTAATATGACTAATATGCAGTGAGGAGCAGAAGTATTTGCACCCCTTGTGATTTTGCCAGTTCACCCACTTAGGTAGAGGTCTGAAATTTCAATCATAAATGCATTTCCACTTATAGAGACATAATCTAAAAAATAAATAAATCCAGAACTCACATTGTATGATTACTCAATAATTTATATGTAATTTACTCGGGTTCATAAGTATTTGTACCCCTGAGAAAATCAGTGCTAATCTTTAGTGCAGAAGCCTTTGTTTGCAATTACAGAGGTCCAGACACTTTCTGTTGTTCTTCACCAGGTTTTCACATATTGAAATAAGGATTTCGACCCATTCCTCCACACAAATCCTCTCTAGATCTATCAGGTTTCGGGGCTGTCGTTGAGAAACATGAAGTTTCAGCTCCATCCAAAGATTTTCTATTGAATTGAGGTCTGGAGGCTGGCTTAGCCACTCCAGAACCCTGATATGCTTTTTACGCAGCCACTCCTTGATCAGCTTGGCTGTGTGCTTCGGATCATTGTCATGTTGATCAGTGTTGTATTAGAATTAGGGCTGTCAAAATTATCGCGTTAACAGGCGTTAATTAATTTTTTTAATTAATCACGTTAAAATATTTGACGCAATTAACGCAGATGCCCTGCTCAGGGAGTTTTAAATGACAGCACACATTGAAACGCTCACTTGTTGTGTTTTATGGAGTTTTGCCGCCCTCTGCTGGCGCTTGGGTGCGACTGATTTTATAGGCATCCATGAGCATTGAGTAAGTAATTATTGACATCAACAATGGCGGGCTACTAATTTATTTTTTGATTGAAAATTTTACAAATTTTATTAAAACGAAAACATTAAGAGGGGTTTTAATATAAAATTTCTCTAACTTGTACTAACATTTTTCTATTAAGAACTACAAGTGTTTCTATCCATGGATCGCTTTAACAGAATGTTAATGCCATCTTGTTGATTTATTGTTATAGTAAACAAATAGTCCTTATGTACCTTATGTTGAATGTAGGGCTGTCAAACGATTAAAATTTTTAATCGAGTTAATTACAGCTTAAAAATGAATTAATCGTAATTAATCGCAATTAATCGCAATTCAAACCATCTATAAAATATGCCATATTTTTCTGTAAATTATATATATATTCTATGAAATAATTTGTTGGAATGGAAAGATAAGACACAAGATGGATATATACATTCAACATACGGTACATAAGGACTGTAGTGGGCATTTCACTCTACTGTCATTTAAAGTGCCTGTGACACGAAAAAGCATGTTTATTTCATAATACACGCGGTATTTTATGCTCCTGAATGATATGGACCGCTTGGATGTGTGTGGAGGCGATCGCTATATTTATTTAGTTTTTTGAATCCCGCGCCAGGAAAATGAGTGACTTCCGGCTTCGGTCTTGCATTGAGGAGGAGGGCGCTGTGACGTGTACGGTAGAAGACGTCCTCTTCACTATACAGCGTACTGTTGTGTCTGGGGACGAATGATTCAGCTGATTTTGCGGATTAATACGTTTATTTTTCGCATCACGCCAGCCAAACGGCTGCAGAAAAATCATTCTGTATGAGGTAGAGGCGTATGCGCCTTTTTGGAGTTTCAAAAGGTTCCCATTCACCGTGGATATTTACTGTGGGACCATTGGACTTACGAGGAAGTGAGTAAACATCTTGTTTTGTATTATGTCAAATACGAATACAGCGATTACAAAGTAAACACTACAAACTTCCTTTAAATGAAGGACTACTTACGTTTGATCATTGATAGGCATGTAAAAAGCTGTCCTAATGGTCATTAGCAGCAGCCCGTTAGCTGCACAACAACTCCAGCCACCCTCCTCCGGGGAACGAACTGTAAATTGCTCTCCGCCGGGCAGTTTGCAGATCCGCGACGACAATAGTCAACCGGGTCGTCATGTCAAATAATCCAGGATAGTTATGTGTGATTTTCCGCTTTGAAGACTTTGAAACATCACTCGGTTCGGGTTAGCATGTCGGCTAGCTGTCACGCCTTCTGGTTTGTTTACATTCTCCGAAGCCGGGGAAGGGAAATGGCATATGTCCGATTTAGGTGTCATAAAATATAGTTCGGGAGGTGCGACAGTAAAGGTGAAGGCGACAGTTTTGACCATTATGGAGTAATTTTGCCATGTCGTCCTGAATAAATGCATTTTTATTATTTCATATTCCATTCAGCACAAGACTGTTATTTGTCATGACCATGCCATTTATTTAGCAATTGGGGAAAATAACTTGGATAAAAAGAATATCCTGTAAAAATATTGAAGTAAAGAGACAGAAACAATGACATTTTGCCGCTCTCTTCGTCGTGTTTTCCTCATTGTGAATAGTTCCCCCTCGACGGGCTGACTGGTCCTTCTCAAGCCATTTATATAGCTATTGGGGAAAAATACTTGGATAAAAAGAATATCCTGTAAAAATATTGAAGTAAAGAGACAGAAACAATGACATTTTGCTGCTCTCTTCGTCGCGTTTTCCTCATTGTGAATAGTTCCCCCTCGACGGGCTGACTGGTCCTTCTCAAGCCATTTATATAGCTATTGGGGAAAAATACTTGGATAAAAAGGATATCCTGTAAAAATATTGAAGTAAAGAGACAGAAACAATGACATTTTGCTGCTCTCTTCGTCGCGTTTTCCTCGTTCTGAATAGTTCTCCCTCGACGGGCTGACTGGTCCTTCTCAAGCCATTTATATTGCTATTGGGGAAAAATACTTGGATAAAAAGAATATCCTGTAAAAATATTGGCGTAGAGAGACTGAAACAATGACATTTGGCGGCTTTCTTCATCGCGTTTTCCTCGTTCTGAATAATTCCCCCTCAATGGGCTGAATAGTAAAATCGATGAGACCAGTCTACCGCTGACGTCACCACCTGTTGGGGACGCTAAAGCCCTATAATGGTAGGCGTGGCTAACTGGCAGATTAAAAGGCTAATTTCTCGTCATCTGTGCTTTGCTAAATTGTTGTATATAGTCGAATCGTCTCAAAATATGATTCTAATTCACATAATAATGCCATTTAAGACTTTTTTTCTCGTGTCGTATGCTCTTTAAATCTGTCTATGCTGTCCTCACTCCGAAGCGTCTACTTTTTCCAAAGCTAGACAGCTAGTGAACGACGCCTTAATAATCAGACTTCTTCCTTTTTCATCTGATTTATTAATAAAATGGCCTCAAACCATTGTCCTCTTTAGACCGTAGTGAAACTACAAAAAAAAGTACACAAGCATTGCATTAGCAACAACGTTAGCTTAGCACGCTATACAGGTTCACTAAACATAAACAAAAAGCGTCTCATACAAAAAATATAACATTTCGCTTACTAACATAATATGTACATTCTTTACAACAACCATACTTACGGACAAATCTTGTCCAAGGATCATATAAGCACAACATTACAATGGAGGCGTCAGCCATGTCGCAAAGCGACCACAAGAGTTCGCTGTTAGACAGCATTAAAAACCTTGCTGTAAAACTTACCAAAAAGGCAGAATACTGAGCGGGACATGTGCGTTAATTGCGTCGAATATTTTAACGTGATTAATTAAAAAAATTAATTACCGCGCGTTAACGCGATAATTTTGACAGCCCTAGTTGAATGTATATATCCATCTTGTGTCTTATCTTTCCATTCCAACAATAATTTACAGAAAAATATGGCATATTTTATAGATGGTTTGAATTGCGATTAATTGCGATTAATTACGATTAATTAATTTTTAAGCTGTAATTAACTCGATTAAAAATTTTAATCGTTTGACAGCCCTAATTAGAATGTAATTAGAATTAGCTAATTGCATTAGAATATAACGGCGTTACTAATGGCGTTATTTTCTTCAGTAGTGAGTAATCTAATTAATTACTTTTCTCATCTTGGCAACGCCGTTACTGTTACTGAGGCGGGAAAGGCGTGCGTTACTATGCGTTGCGATGTTGGTTGACTGACGTGAGAAAAGTCTGAAAAAGACAGACTCACAGAGACGAGAGAGCAGAGCAGGAGTTGGGAGGAGGCAAGGGAGTGTGACGCCGTTGCAAACGCGATGCTATTATGCTAGGTGGCTCCAATAATACCTGACTGTAGCCGATAGCCTACAAACTACACCCACATGATGCTTCGGTAGATATCATATATATACAGAATTAGATGCAAGTGACAGACACGGCGGCATTAGCAACAAGTATAATAAAGAACTAGATGCGTTAGTAAACAGCCGCCATTTTAAAGCAGTAGACATCTCTATTGTAGAGAACCTTCCTAGCGAACCTAAGTAACTTTTTATCTAAAATACTCCTAAATCGGCAAAACTTAACTTAAATCTATATTTAAATGATGAAACTTTTAAAGATACACATGTCGAAAATAGACAGAAGGGAACTAATGCAATAACGGCAGCAATTTTAACAACTTTAACGATTGATTCACAACATTAAATGACTTCCACACATAGCAAAGGTTATTATCTAGTTATCACAATATCCGCAATACCCCTGTGTCTAGCTAAGTTTAGGGTAAAGAATTGGGCCAGGGCCAATTGTCCCAAAAACCCTTTAAACTTCACATTGTGTGACCTGTATTTTTTTGGGGGAGAAAAAAAACATGAAAATTATCACCAGTTACTTTGCCAAGTAACTAATTACTCTTACATTCAGGTAACTGAGTTAATAGCGCACTTACTTTTTGGGAGAAGTAACTGTAATTAATTACTTTTTTAAAGTAAGATTAACAACACTGATGTTGATACATTTCACCTTTCACTCTCTGCTTCATAGAGTACAGTCGTCCTGTCCCCTTGGCAGAAAAGCAGCACAAATGCATGAGGTTTCCACCCCCATACTGCACAGTGGGGATGGTGTCCTTGGGATTGTACTCATGCTTCTTTTTCCTCCACACAAAACAAATAAAGTTTGCACCAAAAAGTTCTACTTTGGTCTCATCTGACCACATGACTTTCTCCCATGCCCCTTCCGCATCATTCAGATGGTCCCTGGCAAACTTCAGATGGGCTTTCACATGTACTGGCTTCAACAGGGGAACCTTCTAAGCAATGCATTATCATAGACTTCATAATATATTGACAGGACACGAGGCTCGGGGCCGATTCATAGGGGGCCTATCTCCGTCAAAGTTGAGCGAGTGGAAACACAGACAGAGGTTTTTAACGTTGAAAAATCTTGTGAATAAATGCTTAAATCCCTGAATTCTTTATAGATATGGACGTAAAACAGTCTCGATTCTTCGTTAAAAGCAAAAAAAAAAACAAAAAACGGGCAGTTAGCATTTATTTTACGTAAATATGTCGAATGTGCTGCTAGTCTTTAAGCCACTGTGGTGACCCACAAAGAGGTTTTTACATTGAAAATTCTTGTGAATAAATGCTTAAATCCTTGAATTCTTTATAGATATGGATGTAAAACATTCTCGATTCTTGGTTAAAAACAAAAAACGGGGCAGTTACGGGGCTAATTTCTCCCATTGATTTTTTTTTTTTTTTTTTTTTTTTTTTACAATGTTTCAAAATGCATGCACGCTACAAAAAATATAATAATTACCCTGAATCCACGCACAAGTCACTCCTGAGGCAATCCTTTCCGTTTGTATGCGGTACAGTTTTAGTACTTTTTCAATCTAAATCCGGTGTTAGATCGCTGCGTGCATGTGTTCGAGAATAACTCCTATTGATGCTGGGGGTAGGCAGGCCCCCTACTTGAAGGCGTGGCGCAGTGTCTGAGGGGGGGTGACCCATCAATATAAACATGAAGTCCATGGCATTATTTTAAGACATTGCACCGTAGTGTTCTACAGACAGTCGTAGCCTTTGAAACGGTGCATTAAGGGAGTTAAAAAAAATCGATTATTGGATGCATCGCGATTCGACACGTGACGATTCAATTACGATTCATAAAGGTTCAAAAACGATAATTTTCCCTCATAACTTTATGACAGCCGCTCGTAGCACAGAACGTCATGATGGATGCTGCCGGTTACTGAGAGAGAGATTTACTCCTTTTCAAAAGACAGGAAAGTAGATTTGTGGATGCGACAGGCAGGGACCCTGCGGTCGCGCTTCTCTGCGCAAGTTATTTTTTAGAGCGAGAGGGGAAGAGAGATAGTTCGTTGCTCTTGTCTTTCAGTTGTCCAGCAGTAGTTCCAACTCATGTCAATTGAAAAATGTCCTGAGTGTGTTGTTAAGACCCGTGTGCGTCTATAAAAGGTGAGTACACAAACCCTCTTGTACTGTTTAGCCTTTATTGTTGTTGTTTTTGAGATGTTAACAGTTAGCGCCGAGTGCTAAGCTAAATAGCTAATTCGCTAACGTGTATTTCATATGCAGAACGTGTAAAACCATGATTAAGTACAGCGGTAACACTACAAACATGCAAAATGGTATAAAAATCTGTGAGAACAAAGTATATTGGTTAAAATAAGTCTTATTTCTGAAGACACTTTGTTTCCAGAAAATGTGGAATTCGTTCCACCTGTTTAAATTTGATTGTATTGTTGGAAAATGGTATTATACTTGTATAGCACTTTTCTACCTCTCAAGGTACTTTACACTACATTGCCATCTACCTACTGGTGACACAGCACCAGGAGCAATACGGGGTTCAGTATCTTGCTCAAGGATACTTAGGCGAGTTCATCAGGGTGGAGAATCGAACCCACAGCCTCAGGGTTGGGGGACAACTACTCCACCACTGAGCCACGCCACGCCATTGTTGAGAGAAATAAGTACAGCCTTTAAAATGGTTAATGTTTTTGCACTTTCTTGGAAAAAAAAAAGAAGCAGTTTAAGGGCAGCTTTTCGTTGTATGGGCATGTTTCCATCGTTCCTGTTGAATCATTAGGATATTTTAGATAATGGACATGAATTTGTTTGGCTACTTTATAATGAGTAATGTACGATGCATCGATAATCATGATAACCGTGATCATCGTTCAGAAATCGAATTGACTCGTGTGGTGCCTAAGATGGCACATCCCTATTGTGCATCCAGCTCTCTTCAGGTTATTGATCAGCGCTTGCCATGTAGTTCAAAACTGATCCCTCACTTTTCTCATCATGAGTGATGCCCCACGAGGAGAGATTTTACATGGAGCCCCGTCTGAGGTAGATTATCAATCTAGCTGAGCCTTTTCCATTTTATTCTCACCAAGCTGCTTTCCAGTTGTTCCTTCTCCAGCTTTGTAGAGCTCAACAATTTTTTTCTCTCGTGTTTTTCTGGTCATGCCCATGGTAGCAGTTGGATTATGACTGACTGTGGTGTGCAGAGGTGACAATAATGAGCTCAAACGGATGGTGGGTGGGTGGTTAGTCATTGGGTAAAGGTGGACCTTTTTCAAGATAGACTGACAACTCTTGAAGTGTCATAATTATTGCTGATTCTTAAGGGTACAAATACTTATGAACCCCAGTAAATCACAAATTAATTAGTGAAAATTCATACAAAGTGAGGAATTTTCTATAGATTGTCACTATGAGTAGAAATGCATCTGTGATTGAAATTTCAGACTTCTACCCAAGGGTGTAGGTTTGGGCTCAACATTGGTAGGGACGATATGACAGCATAACTGTCATAAAGTGCATGTACACTTTTTGTTGGGGACAGGACCTTAATAACACCAAACAGATTGGGTAAACGAGGGTCAGGGCTACATTTCTCACGAATATGAACCTAATTAAATGACTGGCTAACTGATCATTGCAAAATAAATCTGTATTGAGTTATACCAGTGCTTCTCATTTATTTTCTGTTACACCCCTCATAGGAAGACACTATGCGCTCATCCGCTGGTCCGCATGGGAAATGCAGTCTTCAAAAAACTACCGCTTTTCCACCAGCGTCGCTAAAATCGATCAAAACTGAAAAGTTAACAAGCTTTGCTTTAAGACCATTTAAAAAAAAAACAAAAATGAAAAATGGGTAGCCTGGTACTCCAGATTCACCGCTGTTCCAGCTATTGAGTCTGGCCACCATTAAGCGGATAAAAAATTCCAGGGTGGCGCAAGCGACAGCAAACAGACAGCGGAGTGGACCAATCAGCGACGGGCGGGACAAGGGATTTGCGCGTGGAAGTAAACATACGAGGAGAGCGGAGTTTATTCAACATGGCTAGCGCGAGACAGACTGTTGTCAATGACTTGTGTCGATGTGTTTTTGGTAATTTAAAACTGACTTTACCGTGGATTGAAACATATTCTTGACTCTCCTATTCGCCATCTGTGTTGTTGTGGAGACGAATTCTGACGTGGAAGAGTGACGTTGCTCGTTAAGAACACGTCACGCAAATAAACGAATCTGATTTGACGATTGATTTTGTACTTGCTCGAGAGGCCGTTAATGGGCTGGGTCCCAGACTATTCTCTCAGTTTTTGAAAAATACAGGGAGAACAGTCTGGCCGTGCCAGGCAAAAAATTGGGTAGAAGGAGGTAAACCTCGGTTCACTACATTTCTCACAGTTTACTTAACGTTAAGAGCACAAAATACATACAAAAGTGACAGAAAATACAAAAGTGGAGGACACTTCTTTCCAAGCAGCTTCCTACTCGAATTTTGCAGGTTAGCAAATTCACACAGTTTAATGTTTTGCAAACTCTGATGCAGGTTGTAGCAAAATTTCAGTAGCAAAATTAGTGGTGTGTTCCCCACCTCCATAACATTGGCGTCTTTTTTACAGCCAATCAAACGTGAGTTTGAGGGGGGAAAAATGGACGAGCACATTCAGCAAGTGAAAAAGGGGTAAATATAAGTCTGAACATAATGAAAATAATTCAGTGAATAATGGTAGGGTCAATTGTATCCTTACAGCATATGGGAAGGCAATCTAAATTACCTATATAAGTGAACTCATTATAAAATGCAAATAAGGTTGCTTAAAAGTTAGTGGGGACAAATTGAGCATCCTGAAAAGTTGGTAGTGTTATGTCCCTACTGTCCCTATGTAAACCTATGCCTTTGCTTCTACCTATTTTCTAAGTGGGTGAACTTGCAAAATCACAAAGGGTGCAAATACTTCTGCTCCTCACTGTAGATACATACAGCATGTGTTGCCTTCATTATAAGACTTATATAAGACGTTTAATTTTTTATGGCTTCAAACATCCATTTGTTTTTCTGGTCCAATATGGCTCTTTCAACATTTTGGGTTGCCGACCCCTGATCTAAAGGTTGGTAATAAATCAAGAAAATTTTGCTTTCAAATAATGTTTTGAACAGTATCTAATTGTTGAATTAAGAATATTTGACATTTCAAAACATTTTTTAAAAGATTAAATATACTAATTCACTGCTTAAAACAAGTCTGTTATTTTTCTAATTTCAAGAAATCACTTACTGTATTCCTAGTACATTGACACTGAAAACAAGGGAATTTGATTAGTTTTAAGGAGGTGTGTTTTTGCAATGCAAATGCAATCTATTGTAATTTTTGCACGATAAGGCGCACCTGACTTTAAGCGGCCACCCACCGAATTTGACACGAAAATGGTATTTGTTCATAGATAAGCCACGCTAGACTATAAGCCGCAGCTTTCCTCACTGTTTTATGAGATATTTACACCTAAAAATATCAATCGGTAACACTTTATTTAACAGCGGCATCATACGACTGTCATAAGACCAAATGAACCACCATGAAGCTTTGCAGCCAATTGGTTCAAAGTTTCATTACTTCATGAAGCTTCAATTTAGCTATCACTGTCCTCTTGGGGCAGACAGTCAACCTCTACTGCCACCTGCTGTCAACACAGTTGTCGTTCAACATGCCTCCTCGCATGCATTGCAGCGCTACAGATGTAAATAACAAATCAGGATTCATTTTCTGTGCTTATTATTTCTTTAGTTACTGTTCTAGTTGTTTCACTGATTGCTAGTTATGGAATCTGTAACACTTTATTTGACAGTGGCGGCACAACACTGTCATAAGACCATCATAATTTTGACATGACACTGCCATGAGCATTACTGAACGCTTATGACAGATGTCATTTTGTGTCGTCTGGCGAATTATCTCCCTTTCAAACGGATGTAAAAGATCTGAGCTGGACATAAATGGAGTTAGTGACATAATTTGCCCGATGACACTCAACGACATTTATCATAAGCATTCATTAATGCCCATGATAATTTCATGTCACAATTATGACGGTCTTATGGCAGTCTTATGACACCGCTGTCAAATAAAGAGTTACCTATTGACCCAGATAAATTAACAAGTAAGCCGCACTGGACTATTAGCCGCAGGATTCAAAATGTGGGGAAAAAGTAGCGGCTTATAGTCTGAAAATTACGGTAATTGCTTTGAATGTGTCCCGGGAACCAAAATGAGTTTGACACCCCTGGCATAGTACCTTGTGTGGCGTCATCTTGTGAGTTCTGCTGGTAAAGCATGGCCTGGTTGGCTTCCTCGAGAGCTGAGTCGAGACTCCAGCACCTGGGCTGGTCCTCTTTGGGTGGGTTGATGGCCTCCTCCTTTAGCAGCTCTGAGGCTGAGCTCCTAAGTGTGGGGTTCTTCTCTAGAGCTCGTTCCAGGAAAGACCGCATGGTCAGGCTGCAGTTATCCGCTATGTCCTCTAGGGGAGGTGCTTGCTTGTGAATCTGTAGGAGAAAAATTGTAGTAAAGCAGTAATCTCAAAAACAACTGAGAAGCAGTGACCCATATTTTGCTTTCATGTTGTGAGTTACAGTTTTGTAATGTGTAAACATGATTTAAAAAAAAAAAAGTGATTTAGGAAATAGGCAATTCACATAATCGTACATCTTCCTCATTCTGTCAACTGTTTCAAGGGGAAGTAAGAGGGTGTAACTGAGTCACATTCACAACATCAGATAACCTTCTTTGAAACGGATCATGAGGGAAGGAAAGGAAAGCTTAGTTTACACATTTCATATGTTGACATTAAGACATGTGTGTTTTTGAAATATACGTACAATGTAGAGATATGAAGGGTAGGCAGTGCGCGGATATCTTTTAACCCACGGGGGGTTGCCGGTCTGCATGTGAATGATGGTGGTACCCAGGCTGTAGATATCTGTTTTTGTATTATGTCCACGACACAAAACCAGCTCAGGGCTCATGTACATCTGAATAAAATAAGAAAACCAGTGTTTAATGAACACCTGAAGAAGAATTCCTTCTCCTGAAGAACATAGAACAGAAAAAGCTAAGAGTTTTTGTCTTCACATCTAAACAACAAACAGGAAAAAAGCGCTTACAGTACACAGTGAGTGAGTGTTTTCCTGTGGCAACAGATGAGTGAACCTTTAGACCCACGCAGGGTACGTCAAAGTGATCGCGTGTGGAAAGTAAACAGAGCTTTTCTCTCGGTGTTGGAAATTCCAGCCTGCTGTGTAATTTTGGCTAGAACAGAAAAGTGCCTTTGCAAGCATTGTTTCTCTTATAATTTCTACTAGGAATCTGCCTGGGGACTTTCCACCATGCAAGCTGGATGGAGCACATGCAATCACCGGTCAAGCAAAGGGACCAGAAAATGTGTGGAAACTCTGACTAGTCACAGAAAGCGTCAAATCTTAAGATTGTTTTCTTACCTCCGTTCCTCTCAAATCTCTCGGAATATACAAGTCTTCAGTCATTTGCACAGTCAGGCCAAAGTCAACCAGGACAGCCTTGTCTGACATTAGGACAATGTTACTGGCTAAGAAAGAAAAGATGACACACATAACTATGGTATTCAAGGCGACCATTAGCAGTGCAGTGGTGTGAAAAAGTATCTGAATATTTTGGAATTTCTCACATTTCTGCATGAAATCACCATCAAATGTGATCCGAGCTTTGTCAAAATCACACAGATGAAAATACAGTGTTTGCTTTAACTAAAACCACACAAACAATTATAGGTTTTCATATTTTAATGAGGATAATATGCAAACAATGACAGAACGGGGAAAATACAGTGCCTTGCAAAAGTATTCGGCCCCCTTGAACCTTGCAACCTTTCGCCACATTTCAGGCTTCAAACATAAAGATATAAAATTTAAATTTTTTGTCATGAATCAACAACAAGTGGGACACAATCGTGAAGTGGAACAAAATTTATTGGATAATTTAAACTTTTTTAACAAATAAAAAACTGAAAAGTGGGGCGTGCAATATTATTCGGCCCCCTTGCGTTAATACTTTGTAGCGCCACCTTTTGCTCCAATTACAGCTGCAAGTCGCTTGGGATATGTTTCTATCAGTTTTGCACATCGAGAGACTGACATTCTTGCCCATTCTTCCTTGCAAAACAGCTCGAGCTCAGTGAGGTTGGATGGAGAGTGTTTGCGAACAGCAGTCTTCAGCTCTTTCCACAGATTCTCGATTGGATTCAGGTCTGGACTTTGACTTGGCCATTCTAACACCTGGATACGTTTATTTTTTAACCATTCCATTGTAGATTTGGCTTTATGTTTTGGATCATTGTCCTGTTGGAAGATAAATCTCCGTCCCAGTCTCAGGTCTTGTGCAGATACCAACAGGTTTTCTTCCAGAATGTTCCTGTATTTGGCTGCATCCATCTTCCCGTCAATTTTAACCATCCTCCCTTTCACTGCTGAAGAAAAGCAGGCCCAAACCATGATGCTGCCACCACCATGTTTGACAGTGGGGATGGTGTGTTCAGGGTGATGAGCTGTGTTGCTTTTACGCCAAACATATCATTTTGCATTGTGGCCAAAAAGTTCAATTTTGGTTTCATCTGACCAGAGCACCTTCTTCCACATGTTTGGTGTGTCTCCCAGGTGGCTTGTGGCAAACTTTAAAAGCGACTTTTTATGGATATCTTTGAGAAATGGCTTTCTTCTTGCCACTCTTCCATAAAGGCCAGATTTGTGCAGTGTACGACTGATTGTTGTCCTATGGACAGACTCTCCCACCTCAGCTGTAGATCTCTGCAGTTCATCCAGAGTGATCATGGGCCTCTTGGCTGCATCTCTGATCAGTTTTCTCCTTGTTTGAGAAGAAAGTTTGGAAGGACGGCCGGGTCTTGGTAGATTTGCAGTGGTCTGATGCTCCTTCCATTTCAATATGATGGCTTGCACAGTGCTCCTTGAGATGTTTAAAGCTTGGGAAATCTTTTTGTATCCAAATCCGGCTTTAAACTTCTCCACAACAGTATCTCGGACCTGCCTGGTGTGTTCCTTGGTTTTCATAATGCTTTCTGCACTTTAAACAGAACCCTGAGACTATCACAGAGCAGGTGCATTTATACGGAGACTTGATTACACACAGGTGGATTCTATTTATCATCACCGGTCATTTAGGACAACATTGGATCATTCAGAGATCCTCACTGAACTTCTGGAGTGAGTTTGCAGCACTGAAAGTAAAGGGGCCGAATAATATTGCACGCCCCACTTTTCAGTTTTTTATTTGTTAAAAAAGTTTAAATTATAGAATAAATGTTGTTCCACTTCACGATTGTGTCCCACTTGTTGTTGATTCTTGACAAAAAAAATTAAATTTCATATCTTTATGTTTGAAGCCTGAAATGTGGCGAAAGGTTGCAAGATTCAAGGGGGCCGAATACTTTTGCAAGGCACTGTAAGTAAGTGAACCATCACATTTAATATTTTGTGGCCCACCCTCTTGCAGCAATAACTTCATCCAGATGCTTCCTGTAGCTGCAGTTCAGGTTGGCACATCGATCAGGACTAATCTTAGCCCATTCTTCTCTACAAAACTGCTGTAGTTCAGTCAGATTCCTGGGAAGTCTGGCATGAATCGCTGTCTTCAGGTCATGCCACAGCACCTCAATGGGTTTCAAGTCTGGACTTTGACTTGGCCACTCCAGAACGTGTATTTTGTTCTTCTGAAACCATTCTGAAGTTGATTTACTTCTGTGTTTTGGATCATTGTCTTGTTGCAGCATCCAATGTCTTTTTAGCTTCAACTGTCTCACAGACGGCCTCAGGCTTTCCTGAAAAACATCCTGATAAACTTTTGATTTCATTCTTCTATTAATTGTTGCAAGTTGTCCAGGCCCTGAGGTAGCAAAACAGCCCCAAATCATGATGCTCACTCCACCATGCTTCACGGTGGGGATGAGGTGTTGATGTTGGTGAGCTGTTCCATTTTTCCTCCACACATGACGTGTGTTACTCCTAAACAAGTGAACTTTGGTTTCATCGGTCCACAAAATATTTTTCCAAAACTACTGTAGAGTGTCTAAGTGCGTTTTTGCAAACATTAAATGAGCAACAATGTTTTTTAAGATAGCAGTGGCTTCCTCCGTGGAGTCCTCCCATGGACACCATTCTTGGCCATAGTTTTACATATACTGGGTGTGTGCAAAGAGAAATTGGACTGTGCCGGTGATTTCTGTAAGTCTTTAGCAGACACTCTGGGGTTCTTTTTTACCTCTCTGAGTATTCTGCGTTGAACTCTTGGCGTAATCTTTGGTAGACGGCCACTCCTTGGGAGATAAGCAACAGTGCCAAACTCTCTCCATTTGTAGACAACTTCTCTGACTGTCGATTGACGAACATCCAGACTTTAAGAGATGGTTTGGTATCCTTTCCCAGCTTTATACAAATCAACAATCCTTGATCGCAGGCCATGATGCACATCAAACAATGCTTCTCATCAAGACGATTCTTACCAGGCGCGTGTTTTATAGTGGGCAGGGTAGCCTTAAACCACTCATGAGTGATTGGGCACACACCTCACATAAATTATTTGGTAGAAATTTGTTTCAATTGCTCTTTAAGTCTCCTTAGGCAGAGGGTTACTTACTTATTTTTCACCCTTCTGTCATTGTTTGCATGCTATCCTCATTAAAATGTGAAAATCTATAAATGTTTGGGTGGTTTTAGTTAAACCAGACACTGTATTTTCATCTGTGTGATTTTGACAAAGATCAAATCACATTTGATTGTGATTTTATGCAGAAATGTGAGAAATTTCAAAAGGTTCAGATACTTTTTCATACCACTGTATATTTTGCTGTGTATCCATATAATGTAGTGTAATTGGTTTACTAAATACATATAACAGGTAGTCCCCGGGTTACGAACAACTTCCATTCCTACGCTGGCGACTAGAGGTCAATGGGATTTTCAAATGCCGATTCAGACACCGACGTGTAAAAAAAAATTTCAGCCGGTTGCCGATTTTGTAAGTCAATATTTGAGGCCGATATACTTTTTTTTTTTTTTTTTTTTTTTTTTTAAAGCATGTAGATTATGAAAGGCAATTGTTTTTTAAATTGCTTCAACAGCTTCAAATGTACAATGATGACCTGGGACTGAAAGGATAAATTCAGTCTCGTGCCATAGACTCCACCATCAGTTGACAAGACAGCTTCCACAGACATTGTGCCACGCCTTCCCGTAGGAGGCCGTCCCAGGCAGAACGTTGAGTTGGCTCTCACTGTGATAAACTCAAATACACACTGCATTCTAACACCAGATTTAGGTAGAAATAGGACATAGGTTTTACTGCTTACAAGCAGGCAGGAGTGTCTCAAGAGTGATTTGGTCGAGAATTCAAGGTAATTATTATATTAAATAACACCGTGCATGCACTTTGAAGCGTTGTGAAAAAAAAATCAATGGATAAAATTAGTGTTACTTTGGCTTGAAATATTTTCGTAAAATGAATGATAACTGCCCGTTTTTTGCTTTTAACCAAGACTCTAGACAGTTTTACAGTCATATCTATAGGAATTCCGCGATTTAAGCATTTATTTACAAAAACGTTCAACTTAAAAAGCTCTTTGTTGTGATAAGCTGTCATAGACTCGAAATCACGTAAATCGGGTACGTCGTAACCCGGGGACTACCGTACTTCTAAGATGTGTGCCACATTGTTTTTCAAGTTATTCACCTCTCTGGACGCTACACTTATCCTTAACATAGTGGAGATAGCAGGTTGGAAATTCCAGAGAATAACCAGTTTTTAGGGGTGGTGACTGATAAAGCTTGTGTGCCTCAGGTAATGCAGCAACAGTACATAACTTAAGTTCCAACCTCTCCTGTTATTTGCATATTGAAAAAAAACTAGAGGAAAACAGCTGTGACCCTTCTTATCAACATAAACCTACACACAGTTAACTTAACAATTGTGTGCATCTTTTCCTGAGTCATTTCACAGTACATATATTAGTCTGTCAAGGGTCAGTTATTTTTGCTCTTACGTTTGATGTCGTGATGGATGACATTGAGCGAGTGCAGGTACTCCAGGGCCCGAAGGATGTGCTTGGTCACCCAGATAATCTCAAACTCTCTCATTGGCCCGCAGCTGTCTATCTTCTCCAGGACCGAGCCGCCTTCACCGGCCTCCATGAAGAGATGCACATTCTGTTCCCATAGCAAAGCCCCGTAGAGTTGGGCGATGTTCTCATGGCAGAAGCGAGCTTGGAACTCTACTTCAGCACCATTAAAACTTTCCATGGGAATCTGTGGAAAACAACATATTGATACCAGGGGTGGGAACCTCACCATATGTAAGACAAGGCCCCAAAACCTTATATAAAGGAATGTTGTTTTTAACCTCATCAACTGACATCAAGCTGCAAGGTAATTGTTTTCAACCTTACCAAGCTGACTCCCAAAACATCGGCAACCTTCCCAAAACATCGGCAACCTTATCAAGCTGACTCCCAAAACATCGGAATATGAACATAACATGTTTTTCTCGTCAACCGTGTGAAACATCTAACCGCACTCGAGCCGTGTGAAACATCTAATACGGGAGGGGAAGTTACGGGGCGCGGTACTTGCTATAAAGAAGCGACGGAGACAAGTACAATCAGAGTCTGCTGTGGGATTACGCGCGGTCGCCCAGCCTTGGTATTTCTTCGCCCACTATTACTGAGGACGCCCGGCTCTCCGTCCTTCCAGCACACGGTAATGAGATTTACGTTATTGCATGTAATCTATGAGCTGAAATACAATTGTTGCTTGTTTGCTTGTACACTTTATACTGTGGGTTAAATAAAATGTGCCGCTTGTTTAACGCAGTGAAGTGTTATTGTTTGCTGTCCATGTAAGTCGCCGACGATCCGCGATCCTGAAGTTAATAATAAGTCATAGCAATTGATTATGAGTTGTGACTATTATATTATTTGATACTGTAATTGATTATAAGCAGTGTCTACTCAAAGAATACTTGTCTGATTGGATATAACAGACAAGTTAACCCATTGTAGCCTGGTGATTGGGTATCAGCCTCGCTACTATTCATTTTCATTGATACTGTGATTGATCATAAGCAGTATCAGAATTGTTTCAAAACAATTATGGCGTCACGGACAGGATTAATAGTATTGATAAATTGATTAGTATTGATTGAAATTGGTCATTGTAATTAAGTAATACTGAGAATTTGTTGTTTGGTAAATTGACTTGAGTAATACTGGGATTGTGTTGTTTTGGGATTTACGTATTACTCGATAAATTGAGTGAACATTCCGGTACATTTTTGGTTTAGCGTTATCAGTAGCGCGGGAAGTGTCGTCGGCGCGCGGGTTCGCGGCCCAGCCAAGCCAGAGAGGTGGGAGTGAATAGTGGGGCGACGCTGAACGACTATAAGACGTTCATGGTGACACTGAACGCTGTCGAACGCGTGAAACGGTATAGCGCGGGGACCGGAAGGGACCGGAAATTTCAAAGTAATACTGAGTGAGACGTAACAGAATAGCGATGTTTCCGAAATTGCGGAATTAATAAACATTGTCTATTAAGCAAAAGTGTGCCTGTTGCTTACTCACTGCGAACCTGGAAAATTTCAAAACAATTTTGAGGTCACGGTGGACAGGATTTCCGGAGAACTGCGACTTGGACATGGCTTGTTGTTTGAGTAAGAGTAAAACTTTGGATGAACCCGAAGGGGGTTCTGCTGACTGCGTCTCGGGAGTGCCGGGGTGGGACAGTCATGAGTATAGAGAAATTGGGAATTCTGCTGACTGCGTCTCGGGAGTGCCGGGGTGGGACAGTCATGAGTATAGAGAAATTGGGGAAATTGTTAACGCGGAATGGGGGACGCCCTGGTCCGTGGGTTAACATGACAACAGGGGCCAGCCCGACGTCAGTCAAAGATTTACTGACTCAGGTTGTGGTCCGAAAAAGAGCGCCTTTAGGGGGTGTACGAAAAATGAGGTGGATTTGTGCAGAAGCATGGAAAGATCGTAACTCCTCGTTGGGAAAAAGAACCGTGGAATGGAATTGCGTCGTGTTTGCGCGGATGCGATGATCGTCCCGATACGTGGATTCGTTAGGGGATTGTACTACACATGACGTCAGATAAATAGGAATTTCTGTGGATCTGTGTTGACAGTTAGTTCGTCATTGACCTCAAATTGTATGTTTTTTATGTTTGGTCTGGTGTGAGCCACTGGTAGAATGTACGGTAATTCTGATTTGTATTTGAAATTGTGCTGTCCTGTATGATAAGCCATTGGGGATGGTTGTTATTGTGTGACTGAACGTGAGGCTGCGTCGCGTCATGATTCTTTTTTGCGAGGCTCATGTGTAATAGTTGAACCTTTATTGTGTGTGTATAATTGTAGTTATTGTCGCGTGACTGATTATGATTTTTTGCGTGGGATCGTGTGTGAATAGCTGACCGTTTACTGCGCAAAATGGGAAGAAGGGAACGTTTTTCAACATGAGGAGTGCGGCCCTTCGGTGGCCCCTATTTGCAACATGGGGTCCTCGACGGCATTCGCTGGGTTTTTGCCCAAATTGATTATAAGGGGAGGTTGTAATTGCAGCTGGGAATATTCCAGCCTTTTCCTTATATTATTTAGGATAAAATTGAGAAACAAATTGGGAAAACAGGTAAAACAAAAATGATTTTGAAATGGAATTTCATTAGAGATGAGAATAGATTGTTGAGCTCCATTGAAACTTATAGAATGTTAAGGGTAATTAATTTAATTATCAACAAGCTCATGGATTAAACTGTGTTTAGACATTTGATTAACTGATTAATCGAATATGACTGAGGGTGGGGACAGCTGCATGCCAGCATCTGCCTGATCAACAGATGACGGTATTCCAGTTCCCGCCCAGAAGTTCAAGACAACAAGGATTATTGATAGTGTTGACAAATTATGTTAATGGGAACAGTGATAAAGTGATTATTCACCTTGATGCAGCTGTAACAGTTGAGGTGTGGTATTGGCAACTTAAGGGTTAATAATGTACACTTACTGTCATGAGTTGCTTTATTGATAACTTGAACACTGTCATGAGTTGCTTTATTGACAACTTGAATTTGACTGTCATGAGTTTCTTTATTGATAATTTGAATTTGAAATTTTTTCTTAAGGAATTTTGAAGATACGAAATATTGTCTAGGCTTACGGCTTTTGGATCGCATGCTGATGGAATTTGGCTGTCTTTGTTCGGCTGTGATGTCAGTGGCTAATAGACAATTCTAGATTTTGTCGTCACGTGGAATAGTGGCCAATTTTGTAATGAGTGACCACGGCAAAATTTATAATGTATGTAATTACAGTAAATTACAAAAGACGGAAGTGAACAATTTGGAGAGAGAAGTGAATATTGGCGCTTCGCCAAGCGGAAATAATTATAACGATTTTGACTACGATTTTGACTTTGCGATGTTAGAAAGAAGATGCTTTTTGTGCCATCAAAGGGTACATTTAGCCAGGGAATGTGAGTGGAAGACATACAGGACAACTTATAAGATTGCAGAAACCGCCGAGTTACCTGTTCGAGCTACTCCGGGTTTACCTAGATCTGGATTGTCACTTAAAGGGGTAACTATACTTGCTGGGGGTTATTGATGCTGATTATCAAGGCGAATTGGGGGCTGTAATATACAATTTGACTTCAGAACCGTTTATTGTGAAATCTGACGGGAAAAATTGATACAAAAATGTGTCTGGTCCGAAGCGTTTGAAATCTCTTCTGCTTCTTCCAGCCTGACAATTGATAATGTGATGTGGAGGCGGTTTATTGGGACATCTACTGGGAGATCGCTACGGCTCTGCATGGTGGAGGACGCTCGGGGAGTCCGGTGTCCAAGGAAGGTCGTCCCTGCTCCTCTGGACCCCCCCCCTTGCACCCCAGGAGTCAACAATACAGGAAGGGTTCGCAGGGCTCCCATGGTGGCTGCAGGATGCCTCATCACGGTCACGTCTGAAACACCTGTCGGTCGGTCTGTGGCATCTCGACAACAAAACGTGTCACTCACGCAATGGCACTGAGTGGATGACCGAGGTCACGTCTGACCTATGGATCTCGAACAGCACGGAAGTTCGAGGGATCGGATGAATTGCTCCTGTTCCTTTGGATCCCCCTTCTGGTCCCTTTGCCCCCTTGTTTGCCCCCTTTGTCCCCAGATTGAAGAAAACGCACACGGAGATTCACTGGATCGTCTTGTTTCCCCCTTTCCCCACATGTGCCGCACGGAAACAGCGTGCATGGTACGACACCCTTCTGGGTGGAACCGGAACCGTGTTAAGCATCTCTAACACGATTGATGGAGAAGTCACCAGAACTATGTTGTCTAACACCGGAAGTGACATTGCGCACGGTCTCTCGACCGTAGGGCTTTGGATGCCCACATCTATCGCGCCTCATGAAGAAGCGTCGTCTTTATTCTTAGCACAATTGTCATGGGATAAAGGGATGTGGGATGCAACACAAGAAGTATTAACACCTATAATTGATACATGTACACCTTTGACACAATCAGTGATAACTACGAAAATGCACTGGAAAGTTGTATTCCCTGTTTTTCCATCGTGTGCTCGGAGGAAGAGAGAGTGGTATGACACGTTGTTAGGGGGAACGGGAACGTTATTGGGGGTATCCAATACCATTGATATATAAATTAGCTGGAACCGGACAGGGAACTCATGATGCCCTACTAAAAGTAGGAATGTGGCTTCCTAATTCAATAGTGGGACAAAAAGAAAATGCTAAATTATGGCAGGACGTATTTAAATGGGAACTGAATATATGGAACGCCACTAGCAGTGTTTTAACCAACGTGACTAAACAGCTAAACTGGACCACATGTAGCATACAATACCTACATGCACAGGCGCAGAAGGAACGTTTTATACGAACAATGACTACGGGAAATTATCAGGAGTGGCGTACGAGTTGGAATATATCTTCGGAGTTATGGTTACAGTTACATTCGGAATATACGGTTTGTAATGCGACCGAATGTAGGGGATATTGGACACAATACACCGTAACCTCAAACGTTACCGTATGTAAATTCCAGGTATTACCCGTAATAACTGAACTAGGCTATTGGTTTTTGCATGTGGAAGGTGAATGGTTTAATTCGGGAACGAACCAAACCTTTAATACCGATCTTTGCGAAAACACAGATAAAGGACTAGCTTGTAAATTGCATCATGAATTTGTTAATCCTTGCTTAACAAAAGTAGACTTCGCCTTATGCGATTGGTCAAGGGAACCTAGTAGGGACATTTTGTGGCAGGTAGGACCACATACCCTTTGTGTGGCCACTGCCCAAAATCACTCCATGTTGCCAACGGTTCCATTTGTAGGATGCCTATGTAATATTCGTTTCTTTCAGTGGGGAAACGGGACGTATTGGTTGACAAATTACACAGTTGCTAGCCGGTTTACGGCTGTGCAATGGGAAGTGTTACGTACACCATGGCAAATCTCTTTGGAGCGTTTCAAATGCGCATTGGAACAATCCACTGAGATAAAAAAAAAAAAAAAAATTGATTAAGTCGCATGCGTCCAATGTTTCCCAACTGATGGTATCAACATTGATGGCTAAAGGAGAAATTTTGCATGCTGCTAAAATTATTCAGCAACAATCTGCTCATCATTGGTGGGACATATTTTCAGGATTCTCACAAACTGCTAGGGTAACGTTGCTTCCACCAATGATATTGGTCTTAATAGCTATTGCTTTGACTACGCTATGTAATATGGGAATTTGTTGCTATGTCAAACGTCTAGAGGACCAGGTTGCCCGGAAAATATTTCATCAGTTAGAATTATGAGGGTACTGGTAGAAACAATAGACTTAGACGGGGTAGATGCATGCGTAGTAACTATAACTACTGAAGAAGGGGGGCATATCTTGGACTACCAAGATATGAGGGGTGGATTCTTTTATCGCCGTATAGAGCGACACCCTGACCGTGTAAATATGCTTATAGCCGCGGTGTATGAAATAGTAGCCGACCATCATTTATTTGTATGCTAATTTGCGGGGGGATCCCTGGTTTCAATGGATTCAGCAAAATTGGAGACATTATGCAGTAGGATTAATAAATTAGAGTTGATTTGGTTTAAAACACCAGGAGTGGAATGTAAGACAAGGCCCCAAAACCTTATATAAAGGAATGTTGTTTTTAACCTCATCAACTGACATCAAGCTGCAAGGTAATTGTTTTCAACCTTACCAAGCTGACTCCCAAAACATCGGCAACCTTCCCAAAACATCGGCAACCTTATCAAGCTGACTCCCAAAACATCGGAATATGAACATAACATGTTTTTCTCGTCAACCGTGTGAAACATCTAACCGCACTCGAGCCGTGTGAAACATCTAATACGGGAGGGGAAGTTACGGGGCGCGGTACTTGCTATAAAGAAGCGACGGAGACAAGTACAATCAGAGTCTGCTGTGGGATTACGCGCGGTCGCCCAGCCTTGGTATTTCTTCGCTCACTATTACTGAGGACGCCCGGCTCTCCGTCCTTCCAGCACACGGTAATGAGATTTATGTTATTGCATGTAATCTATGAGCTGAAATACAATTGTTGCTTGTTTGCTTGTACACTTTATACTGTGGGTTAAATAAAATGTGCCGCTTGTTTAACGCAGTGAAGTGTTATTGTTTGCTGTCCATGTAAGTCGCCGACGATCCGCGATCCTGAAGTTAATAATAAGTCATAGCAATTGATTATGAGTTGTGACTATTATATTATTTGATACTGTAATTGATTATAAGCAGTGTCTACTCAAAGAATACTTGTCTGATTGGATATAACAGACAAGTTAACCCATTGTAGCCTGGTGATTGGGTATCAGCCTCGCTACTATTCATTTTCATTGATACTGTGATTGATCATAAGCAGTATCAGAATTGTTTCAAAACACCATACGATACGATGACCTCACAATATGGCGACAGAACAATCATTGATACATAGGTCAGGAAATCACTCTACAATATATTGTAAAAGAAGCAATTTCATCTATCTGCTGTGATATGGAATGATTTATCGTTAGTGGATGTCCAATCTATTTGAACTGGGAGGGTGGCAGCTGCCATCCCTCCCAGTTCAAACAGACTGGACGTCAGAGGCAGCCAATTCCAGGCAATGAGTTACCGTATATTCCGAACTATAAGGCGCACCTAAAAGCCTTCAATTTTCTCAAAAGTCAACAGTATGCCTTATATTCCAATGTGCTTTATATATTATGGAGGAATATTGGTTGATCATAACATGGAATTCCCTTTACCAAAGCGCCATCTTGTGGTATGCATAACGCAACTCCTTCTACTACTGCTACAACTGCGCCTTATAATGCGGTGCGCCTGATACAGTGTATGAAAAACGTTTTAAAATAGGCTATTCATTTGAGGTGTGCGGTGAGATTTTTTTTTTTAAAACAGTGACATCTTTTAAAAATGATGTACCGTAATTTTCGCACTATAAGTCGCACCTGATTATAAGCCGCCACCCACCAAATTTGATACGAAAACGACATTTGTTCATAGATATGCCGCACTGGACTATAAGCCGCAGCTGTCCTCACTGTATTATGAGATATTTACACCAAAACATATCAACCGGTAACACTTTGACAGCGGCATCATATGACTGTCATAAGACCAAATGAACCACCATGAAGCTTTGAACCAATAAGCTGCAAATCTTCATTGCTTCAAGAAGCTTAAATTTAGCCATCACTGTTCTCTTGGGAGAGACAGTCAACCTCTGCTACCACCTACTGTCAACACTGTTGTCGTCCAACATGCTTCCTAGCATGCATTGCAGCGCTACAGATGTACATAACAAATCAAATTCATTTTCTGTGCTTATTATTTCTTCAGTTACTGTTCTAGTTGTTTCATTAATTCCTCGTTATGGAATTTGGTAACACGTTATTTGATAGTGGCGCCATAAGACTGTCAGAAGACCATCATAATTATGACATGACACTGCCATGAGCATTAATGAAAGCTAATGACAGATGCCATTTTGTGTCATCAGGCAAATTATCTCCCTTCTGAATGAATTTAAAAGATATGAGCTGGGGATAAATGGAGCTAGTGACATAATTTGCTGGATGACACTTAATGATATCTATCATAAGCATCCATCAATGCCCATGTCTAACCGCTGTCTTACGACATGGCTGTCAAATAAAGTGTTACCTATTAACCCAAATAAATCCCCCCCCCCCAAAAAAAAAAAAAAAAAATATATATATCAAAAACAAATAAGCCGCACTGGACTATATGCCACATGATTCAAAATGGGGTGAAAAAAGTAGTGGCTTATTGTCTGAAAATTACGGTACTGCTTTTTGGTGGGAGCATATCGATAAGTTTTGGGCTACAAAGTATCACGATATATCACCTTTTCGATATATTGTCACACCCCTATTGGTACCCTTCTATTCATTTTTCTTAAGGATTACATCCATACGTATACTTTCCTTTGCTTTAGTAGCAAAGAAAACTTCAATATTTGTTTCTTTATATTTCTTTTAAAATATTTATTTCTTATGTAAATGAATGGTAACCTTTTTTTTATTAGGTCCCAGGCATTGAGTTGTCAATCATTAGAGTAAAATAGCAGGTATATTGGTCGTAAGCAAGTAAAATGATTTTATAGAGCAATGAATTGCTTTTTTTGTTTAATACTGGTGGTATATGACAAAATAACAGCAACACATGATGTATTTATTACCTACAGTGGTATGAAAAAGTATCTGAACCTTTTGGAATTTCTCACATTTTTGCATAAAATCACCATCAAATGTCATCTGATCTTTGTCAAAATCACACAGATGTAAAAATAGTGTCTGCTTGAACTAAAACCACCCAAACATTTATAGGTTTTCATATTTTAATGAGGATAGCATGCAAACAATGACAGAAGGGGGAAAAAGAAGCAAGTGAACCCTCTGCCTAAGGAGACTTAAAGAGCAATTGAAACCAATTTTTACCAAACAATTTCAGTCAGGTGTGTGACCAATCACTGATGAGTGGTAAAGCTGCTCTGCCCACCATAAAACACACACCAGGTAAGAGTTGTCTTGATGAGAAGCATTGTCTGATGTGCATCAGGGCTCGGTCATAAGAGCTGTCTGAAGACCTGCGATCAAGGATTGTTGATGTGTATAAAGCTGGGAAAGAGTACAAAACAATCTCTAAAATCTGGGTGTTCATCAATCGACAGTTAGAGAAGTTGTCTACAAATGGAGAGAGTTTGGCTCTGTTGCTTCTCCCTCAAGGCTTAGCCGTCCACCGAAGATGACGCCAAGAGTTCAGCGCGGACTACTCAGAGAGGTACAAAAAAAAAAAAAAACTGGAGTGTCTGCTAAAGACTTACAGAAATTACTGGCACAGTCCAATATCTCTGTGCACACATCAACTATATGTAAAACTATAGCCAAGAATGGTTTTCATGGGAGGACTCCACGGAGGAAGCCACTGCTGTATAAAAAAAACATTTTTGCTCGTTTAATGCTCGCAAAAAAGCACTTGGACACTCCACAGAAGTTGTGGCACAACATTTCGTGGACTGATGAAACCAAAATGGAATTGTCTCGGAGTAACACACAACATCACGTGTGGAGGAAAAATGGAACCGCTCACCAACATCAACACCTCATCCCCACCGTGAAGCATAGTGGAGGGAGCATCGCGATTTGGGGCTGTTTTGCTTCCTCAGGACCTGGACAACTTGGAATCATAAATTGAAGAATGAATTCAAAGGTTTATCAGGATGTTAAACAGTTTAAGCTAAAAAGAGGATGGATGCTGCAACAAGACAATGATCCAAAACAAAGAGGTAAACAGACTTCAGAATGGTTTCAGAAGAACAAAATACACATTCTGGAGTGGCCAAGTCAAAGTCTAGACTTGAACCCCATTGAGATGCTGTGGCATCACCTAAAGACAGCGATTTAGGCCAGACTTCCCAGGAATGCCAGACTTCCCAGGAATCTGACTGAATTGCAGCAGTTTTGTAGAGAAGAATGGGCCAAGATTGGTCCTGATTCATGTGCCAGACTGATCTACAGGTACAGGAAGATTGAAGTTATTGCTGCCAAATTTGGGGACACAAAATATTAAATGTGATGGTTCTTATTTTTCCCCCTTCTTTCATTGTTTGCATACTATCCTCATTAAAATATGAATATTTATAAATGTTTGGGTGGTTTTAGTTAAAGCAGACCCTGTTTTTTTCATCTGTGTGATTTTGACAAAGCTCAGATCACATTTGATGGTGATTTTATGCAGAAATGTGAGAAGGATTCAGATACTTTTTAATACCACTGTATGTGCTTAACTGCATATCAGTCAAATGACACCATATCACTTAGCATCTCATCGTTAACATTGAGGATCCCACTTTTAGAGACTGTAGAGGAGAATGTAATGAATAAATTAAAGAAAATACTGTAAAATACTTAAATTACAACCAAAAAATAGGTTTGTAATGTGTTTACTATACAGTGTCATTACTAGGGATGGGAATCGAAATCCGATTCCAATTCGGAACCGGTTCCTAGTGTTTCGAGGCCTCGAAATCACAATGAAAAAGCCTTAACGATCCCTTTAACGAGTCCCGAAGACGCATATTGCGTTGTGACTGTCTTGCTGTCCAAACACATCAAACTAGCATGGCGCCAAGAACCACCCGCTCCAAAGTTTGGCTACACTTCACCAGGAAAGAGAGTGAAAATGAAAGGTTACGATGGTTTAGCACGAGCATTGCAGCTGTAAACATAACAATGACAGCACGTATGTTCAAACGCTCGAAAGTGTGTCTTCACTTCACGAGAAAAAATTACAACAAAACGACTTACAATCATTGCAAAGTGGAGATAACTGCATCGGGAGGGAACAGACTGCACTGTCCTCACAGAGACAGCTATACAGCTAGCTAAACTCCGAAATGACGATACAGAAGACGTTGGTATAATTTGCTGACTTTATTCAACCATCACTTGAAGAGTGAAACTAAGAATAGAAATGAAACATATCAATTTCGTCCCCAATAACAAACAGGTTTGCATCAACGTAAATCAGTGATGATTGGCGGCTAATTCAGTAATAACAAAGCAGTTAGCATGCGTTCGCTCGCATTATCACATCGTTCAAACCACTACACAACTGGATTTAAGTGTCCGATCGCGAGTGGAAACACACAACAACAACACAAAAGATGATACATACAGGCGTTGCCTCTGTAGATATTTTACAAGCATTAACAAAGAACGTAGGGTCGCAGCAGTGCTTCCCTCTCTCACTAACTCGCTCACTCGCCTTGGATGCGGCATTTCTTCTTCTTCATGTGAGCGCGTTCTTCTTCGCGTGAGGAAGTGCAAGGGCGCCCCCACTTGAGCGTGAAAGCACCATAAAAACTAAAAGGCATGCATTTCAATATACAGTACTGGTAAATAATACTTTAACAGGAGTCCCCAAACTACGGCCTGCGGGACGGCCCGCCCCGACATTTGGTCCGGTCCCCTGAACAATACCAGAGAGCATTTTGAATTTTTTTTTTTTTTCTCTCTCAATAGTGTTAATTATTTTCTGGCCTTTTTCTGTGAAGAACTCAGAGAGGGTTATTTGGTTATTATCTATTTGATTAATAGTGTTATTTTTATTAATTATATTATCATTTTTATTTTATTTACTTTTGTTCCGTGTAATATCCAAAGAGGGTTATTTGATTGTGGCATTCTGAAAAACAACAATTTTTTACATTTAGGCACTCCTGCAATCGTCACACTTTTTCTGTTACAAACTGACCCCGGCCCCTCATCAGAGAAGGGAAAAGTTATGCGGCCCTCACTGGAAAAAGTTTGGGGACCCCTGCAAGTTTAACACATATTGCTAACGGCAGACCAACGACCTATATGCCAATATATACCAATATTTTTTATTTCTATTACAAAAATGTTTCAGTAAAATGTTACATTCTTGTGCATTTGCCACTCATTGCCACCGTTAATATTGAGGCTTTGGGCCTCTTTTGACCTTGTTGTGAGTTTTTAAGGTTGTGACTTCTGATTAAACAAACTCAATGCCAATCAAAACGTTTGTTCTTCTTTTTCCCCAAATTAGAATCGATAAGAGAATCGATAAAGAATCGAATCGTTAATCAATATCGATAATGGAATTGGAATCGTAAAAATCCTATCAATTCCCATCCCTAGTCATTACATCACAATGAAATGATGACACTATTGTCAAGTGCTGTCAACTTCCCGGAAATCACAGGTAAAATATAAACTACTGCCAGTAAATAAAACTGCCAGTTATAACTATCTTCCACGTGAGAGAGTTGTACTGCATATACATGTAGGACTACAAGAGAAGATTTCTGTATTGTCACAAAAGCTCAGCAAACTTGTATAACTCTTCCCATTTTTTTTCTCATTAATGCATTTTCCGTTGCTCATTTTGCAATATTGCAGAGAGCTCCAAAGAAAGAGCAAAACATGATCACACTTGTTGTTATTTGGAGAAAAAAAATCATAGTACTCACATACAGTATACTGCATTTCCCCGCAGGACTTACCAGTTTACAGGCCATTCTCTTTCGGGTCTTGATGTCCTGGGCTAAATGAACTTTCCCAAAGGAGCCCTTAGGTACAAGGTCAGAGCCACGATTCTTGTAGGTCAGTTGCCAGGGAAACAGGAGCACATCCTTGTTGATCTTATAGCGCCCATTTTTTATTACCATATCTTTCTGCAAACAAAATCAGATCAAATTACACTTTTAATAGTTGTTCTTTATTTATTTGATAGAGAGTAACAAATATACTCACATTGTTCAGTAGGACTCCCATTTCCTCAGACAACTGCTGCAGGGGTTTTGATTGAATGTTAGAGATCAGGTTGACAAAAGACAGAAGGTCCGTCACTGTCCCGTGCCGTACACTCCCATCCACGTCAGTGTAGCCCTCCTGCTGACTCCCAAAATGTCCAACCTCGTCATTCCCATCCTTTGCAACAGGGGACAAACTTTCCTCTTCGAATGACAAGCCCCGCTTCTTTTCCTCTTCCTCACAGTGATAGAGGGTCTCTGCAGCGTTGATGATGTCCTCAATATTCATATGTGCCAAAAGCAATTCTATGGTGTTATCATAGTTGAACTCCATTTTGTTGGTGTGGAGTTGTCCTACGACTGTAACATAAAATATCAATTTTTATCAAATACCCAGAGATGGGTAGTAACGCGTTACATTTACTCCGTTACATTTACTTGAGTAACTGTTTGAGAAAAATGGTCTTTTCACTTTTATTTGAGTGGGTTTGTAATGAAAAAACGCTACTCTTACGCCACTACATTATGCTTTACTAGTCGTTACATTTTTCCTCTTTATTCTATGTATTAGATTTTACTTCTTTTTTTTTTTACTAGGGACGCCAACAGTGGCTCAACCAGTTTCACAAATGAGACGTCGCAACAATAATCAAATGACACCATTATACCAAACTTGCTTGCAATCAAGCTTGCCGTTCTATGATCACGCCAGCCTGTCCAATCATGGGGTGTCTTAAAAGCTCCGTAAAAAATGAAATATTTGACATAGCCGTCAACATGACTCGAAAGCGCGGATTTTAATCGCTGTTTTTATTTGGCGCCGATTGACCAGGGAAAGTCGGAGATACAGTATGATCCTTTTAGTTTGATAATGGGAAAATTTTTCTTCACTAGAGGGCACTCATGATCTCGAAATGAAAAATGCTTAATTTCTGTTTTTTTTTTTCTCTTGCTGGAATTCTATGTTTTTTTAATATATATATATATATATATATATATATATATATATATATATATATATATATATATATATATATATATTTTTTTTTTTCATTGGCTTAATATGGTTATGCAATAGGTTACAGGCTTGGTCTTCAAAGTATAATCATAAAAGTTCATTTAGATAAAAAAAATACAATAGTTAAAAAAACTAACATCATAAGCAGTTACTCACAATGTTACTCATTACTTGAGTATTCTTTTCACCAAATGCTTTTTTTTTTTTTTTTTGTGCATTTCTTTGGCTTAATGTGGTTATGTAATAGGTTACAGTACAGTATAATAACAACAGTTCACAAAGATAACTTGCTGAGAAAAAAAATACCATTGTTTAAAAAAAAAAAAAAGTTACAATGATACTCATTAATTGAGTATTGAGTATACTTTCTTACTTGTACTTGAGGATATTATTTGAATGATTACTTTTACTTTTACTTGAGTAATATTATTAAGAAGTAACGCTACTCTTACTTTAGTCAAATTTTTGGCTACTCTACCCGCCCTTGCAAATATCTGTACTGTATATCAGTGATCCCCAACCATCGGGCCGGGGACCGGTACCAGTCCATGGCAAAATCGCTACCGGGCTGCTCAGAAATAATAAAAAACTGCCAAGTGGCCTGTGCCTCCTGACACATCAATATGCCTGTCTACTCTATTCACTAATCTGAGTAGAGATTTGTGCACGTCAGCCTCTCGTGATGGGCCGCCATTACTGGGGTGTTTGTAAATCTATAGCATCCCAGTGTCAATGTAAACAGTAACTTTAGTTGCTGTTGGTTGTGCGCCGCAATAAAAAGCCACCTGCTGAGCAAGAAGAGGAGCCTACAACCAAATTCCATTCTGCATAATATGTAGGAAAAAGTTAGCAAACGAGCCAACAAAAGCAAGCGAACTGAGAGCATTATACCTCGTGGTAAGCCATATTGCTAAAGCCAAGAAACCATTCACGATTGGAGAAGAACTCATTATGCCTGCGAACAAGCATATTTGCCATCAAGTGTTAAAAAAAGGTTCATTCAGCGTATGGTGAGTTGCATTTCCCTGCACTTAATGTTTAATGTAAATTTTTAATGTTTACTGTAATTTTCTGCCAAACATTGCCAGTCCGTGAAAAAAGCCCCACATCTCACCGGTCCAAGGTGCAAAAGAGTTTGGGGACCACTGCTCTATATTACATCTTATAAAGTAAACACAATAAATCGCTTAAATGAGTATTTGGCACTAAAACAAATGGGAAGATTAAGTCTTGAAAATATGCAGAAATTACATTTCCTTCTAAAAACACCAAAATGTAAATCACACAAATTAATTGAGTACAATGCTGTCATACATCCCAATACATACAATAACATGATGTATGATTACGTGTGCCACTGCAATAACCAGGAAGAGGGATGTTTCCAGACAAAATAAAAATACTGCAAAATATTAATGAAAAATAACAGACTGATCTTCATAACAAATGCACACAAATTACTCACATGATAATAAAATTCTCTAATGCCCTAATCGCGTTGGACCCCCCCCCCCCCCCCCCAAAAAAAAAAAAAAAAATCTAACTCAAAGCAACAACAGGTTTTTGAACATTTAACATGACTTGAATCATACTTTTCGCCAGAAAAAAGCAAACATCCACTCTATTACTTCCTGAGAGCCTATTTTGTAACATTAAAAATAGAGAGAAAGATATAAGAGAGTGGCTTTACCGTTGGTTTCAAGAGCGACTTCTCTACATAACTGTGTCAGTGACTTCCAGTAGGCACTGATCTGCTGGTTGTGACTTTGAGGAGGAGGAACGAGGGAGGAACCACACAGTGAAAACACTGCGCATGTGTTTCAGCCACTCTCGACTCAAGGGTATTTACAATCTTTGGTCATGAGTTTCGTTTTCGTTTTTTTTTTTTTTTTTTTTTTTTTTTCTAAATTGACTTTCTTCATATACATCCATACAAAGGCAACCAGACCTAAATATAAATAATTTATTTTATAAAAACTTTAACCTTTTATAACTTTAGACGTCATTGCTACTTTACCATTTGTACCTTTTTCGGGGGCAACAAAACGCAAAAAACACACAGATTTATCGCTGCACAAATAAACAATTATTACTCTAAGGTGCCAGTTAGTTATTTAATCGAATAAACACCGTTTAGCATGTTAAATAAGCTTCTATTTAAACTCGTACTATCAATAAAGACATTTAAAAAGCTAGAGCTCTTTTGTGCGCTGTGATATAACAGGGTTGGGCGTCGTCACTTGTCGGCCATTTTGCGTCGGAGCAATAAATGCACTACATAGTTAAAAATAATTATAGCATTTTAAAAATCACTCTTGAATCGTAACCACGATAACACGGCTCACTATAAACGATGCCGCTGTGTTATTCCGTCAAAGAGTCAACGAATTCGAATTTACATCTAGCCTTGCGTATATGATATCCATGGCGATTTCACTTCATTGGCGTCACATCCTGACTTTCTGCGTTGGCCTGTAAACACATGCGTAGTTGCGTACTGCGTGAGCAGCAATGGCGGCCTCCATTGCGGCGCACAGGTTACATATGAGTGGAAGGGGTAATCTCGTAAAATGTCTCCAAAAGGTGGACACCTATTTTCACAGAAGAGTTGGAACGACAGCTGTTCCAGCCCACGCCGACGTGCCGATAAAGGACGAAACAAGTCAGTAAAGGCTGTGTCTGGTAGTGTTTGAAATATTTTCCATACCTGGTCAGAACGTGGTACGATAATATGGGTCACACTAGATGGGAGAAATATATTAGTTCCGTCTATACGATATAAGTAATACAAAAGTACCCGCAGATGCATCGGTATGTGAATGCAGTTGTCACCACGTACCTACAATGGTATTTAGTTACATAGCAGGGGTGGGAAGCTCTTGGTACCTCACATACGATACGATTTGACATACAAAGCTCACGATAGCGATGTTCTCAAGATATGGCGATACAACGATTATCGCTACATTGGTCAGGAAATCAATAGCCACGTTTACATGGAGCCAAATATTCCAATTACAATCGGTTTAGATGTTCAAACCGAATAAATGTGTTCCATATAAACACCTCATTCGGAATGAACAGGCCCAAACCGAAAAGGAATTTCATTCCGTTTCACAGGGGTGGAATATTCCTTTTCCCAAACCGATTAGAAGTAAAATTATATCATGTAAACAGGGAAGCGGAATGGTGTCTGGTTGCGTTCTTTCTGCACATGCTCCGTACTGACGTGGTGACGTCACTTGGTGACGTCAGTAACGTCACTTGCAACATGGCTTCCAAGCATAGCGCACCTAATTGGAGTCCGGCGGAAAGTTTGTATTTAATTCAAACTTTAAAAGAATTGAATATAATTGCTCGCTTAGACGGGCGTAAAACGAGAAACAGTGAACTATTTAAAAAAGTTCACAAGAGGTTACACGAAGCCGGAATAGACCGGAGCGTTGACCAGATTAGAAACTGGTGGAAAACGCTGAAAACTGGCTACTACAAGGCAAAAGAGCAAAACAGCAGAAGCGGACACGACCCCACAAACTTTCCGTTCTTTGAGCTGATGGACGAAGTGATGGGAGGACGACCATTGGCCAACGTCGATGTCCACAGCGTGGACGTGGGTTTTGAGGAGGAACTGTGTGATGGGGACAGTTCTTCTCTGAAGTTAAAACAGCAGCACTCTGACAATCGATCTCCATGTTTTGCAACGTAATGCTTTGTTTTGATTAATCTGCGCATGTCAGACGGCAGTTGTCAAACGTCCTTTCGGAATAAAGGCAGACACATGTAAACGCTGGATCGGAATAGATGAAGTGACATGTAAACAGCTGATCTGAAATTTCCATTCGGAATGATTTGAATCGGTATGAATAAAAGTCAGCATGTAAACGTGGCTATTGTAGGATATTCTACAAAACAACTAATAAAGAGAAAAACAAGCTATCTTCATCATTCTGCTGTGAGTTTATCACTAGTGGACGTTAAATCCATTTGAACTGGGAGGATGGCAGCGAATGATCCCCTATCTCTTCAAATGGGCCCTTCCCACTTCTATGGCCGTCAGTGGCAGTCAATGCCAATGAGGTCATATTAGGCCATTTCAGGACCTGTTGATTTTCAGTCATATGCATATATATGGCGGAAAACAGACAAGACTGAAAAAGCCGTTTCTGCTCTTGCACTCCTCCTTAAAAGAAACTGCTGTATTTTAAGCCAAAACAACTGTTGTGTTTGATAGAACAATATGTTTATATGCTGCCATAGCAGATTCATGGCGTAGTAAGCCCCCAACTTATTTTTAATTTGCCCGTTTTACCCTGGAAACCCCCGTTTACATTATGGGGCGCCGTTTGTAAAGCAGAACATGCTGAAAATTTTGACAACATTTTCTCACATGTAGCGTCGCACAGTGTTAAAAACGTGGTGTGACATTTTTACAGTCCCTTTTTTTTGCACACTTGCACACTGTCAAAATTATCACGTTAACGGGCGTTAATTTTATCAATTAATCACGTTAAAATATTTGAATCAATTAACGCATGCACTGAATGACCCGCTCGCAAATTGCCTCAAACAGATTACAATGAGGCCGTTTATGGACATTAAGAGTGAAGAGAATGCCACCGGCCGCTTGGGGGCAGCGTCGTTCCATACTAATGTTATTTCTTCTAAACGTGGGAGAATTAGTAGTTGTGAGATGTTTATGCTGTATGCACAATGCAATGCAAATTGCTATTTGTGGTCCTCACATATTTCGGTAAGTTTTCTTTCTTTTAGTGGCAATTATGTGTCTTTTGTTGTATTTTGGGTAAGATATGTACAGAGATATATATTTTATAAAGGCGAGTGGACACAGGTGTTCTTTGGACCGTGCTGTTTATTGGCATAAGCTTCGGCAACTCCTTCACAACAAACATAAGTATCGTTTAGTGAAAGCACAACAAAAATCATATTCCTATCTCTCTCAAAAAACATAATGTTCCCAAAAAGAAAAGCACTTCAGTCGATAGTAATGAGGCCCTATTCTCACAGTTAAACAACAATGCAAAATAAACTGGCATTCCATATCAAAATGGCTATGCAAAATACACGTAAAACTTACTCAGACTTTGGTCACTCTATTATTGTTATATTATTATTATATATTATTTTTATTTTTATTCTTATAATTATTATTTTAACTCTACTTTTGATTGAAAAATTTACAAACTTTATTAAAACGAAAACATGAAGAGGGGTTTTAATATAAAATTACTATAACTTGTAACTATAACATTTATCTTTTAAGAACTACAAGTCTTTCTATCCGTGGATCACTTTAACAGAAAGAATGTTAATAATGCCATTTGTGGATTTATTGTTACAATAAACAAATACAGTACTTATGTACAGTATGTTATATGTATAAATCCGCCTTGTGTCTTATCTTTCCGTTCCAACAATAATTTACAGAAAAATATGGCATATTTTAGAGATGGTTTGAATTGCGATTAATTACGATTAATTAATTTTTAAGCTGTGATTAACTCGATTAAAATTTTTAATCGTTTGACAGCCCTAATATTAATATATATATATATATATATATATATATATATATATATATATATATATATATATATATATATATATATATATATATATATATATAAATTGACACGTATAGCGCCTGTTCGGGATGCGGGGTGGGTCATCAAATCTCAGCCAAAAAGGTTCCCGACCCCTGGATTAGTGCATTTACAGTGAAAATGCGTCTCTACTTACAGAATTTTCAAGTTAAGAAACTACTTCTAGAACCTTAATAGTTGTATTAAGTTCATTTTGTCTACGCTTATAGATTACCGTCATTTTCGCACTATAAGACGCACCTGACTATAAGCCGCACTTGACTACAAGCCCCCACTCTCCAAATTTAACATGAGAACGGCATTTTTTTCATAGATAAGCAGCATTGGACTGTAAGCAGCAGCTGTCCTCACTGTATTATTGGATATTTACACCAAAAGATATTAAATGGTAACACTTTATTTGACAGCAGCATCATAAGACTGACATAAGACCAAATAAACCATCATAAAACTTTGAACCAATTGGCTGCAAAGCTTCATTCCTTAAAAAATCTTCATTGGGCCATCACTGTTCTCTTGAGGGAGACGGTAAACCTTTGCTGCCATCTGCTGTCAACACTGTTGTCATTTAACATGCCTCCTAGCATGCACTGAGGCGCTACCGATGTAAACAACAATCAACATTCATGTTCTGTGCTAATTATTTCTTCAGTTACTGTTCTAGTTGTTTCATTAATTGCTAGTTATGGGATTTGGTAACACTTTATTTGACAGTGGAGCCATAGGACTGTCATAAGGCCGTCATAGTTATGACATGACACTGCCATGAGCATTAATGAATGCTTATGAGAGACATCATTTTGTGTCATCCGGCAAATTATCTCACTTTTGAATGTATGTAAAAGATCCGAGCTGGACATAAATGGAGTTGGTGACATAATGTGCCGAATGACACTTAATGAAATCTGCATTCATTAATGCCCATGATAATGTCATGTCTTAATTATGGCAGTCTTATATGGCAGTCTGCTGTCAAATAAAGTGTTACCTATTAATCCAAATAAATCAACAAATAAGCCGCGCTGGACTATAAGCCACAGGATTCAAAATGAGGGAAAAAGTTGCGGCTTATAGTCCGAAAATTACGGTAGTTTAATTTTTTTCCTATATCCCAGACAATTATTTTAGGTTCTTTTGTTTACCTGACATGTTTCGGCGAATACTTCCGCCTTCATCAGAGTGCCTGAGTGCACTCCTAAAACAATTGTCTGGGATAAAAGAAAAAAATTCAACTACTTCTAGAACCAATTAATTTCGTAAGTAGAGGTACCACTGTATTAAGAACTGTGGACAACAGCAAACGTGGGGATGCATTTTGGCACAAAGTACATGTTGAAATCTTGTTTCTTTTTTGGCAGGTGAAAAAGATGGACCTTTGTCCTTTTATGCTGTTCAAGCCCAACGTAAAGAGCAGGCAGAAAGATCTGTTCTCATCAACTGCCCCCCCAAAATCAATGATAAAAACATCCTCAAGTTTTTATCTTTACATGGTGATGTTAAAAATTACTTTACTTATGAAAGCTATGTAAGTAAAATCCTTAACACTAAATACATATTCCCACTGATCTAGATTGATTGTATTGTGAATTATTTTCCAGGGCATGTATGCAGTGGTAGAATTTGCTTCACGAGACAGTGTCTCCTCATTACTTGATGTTGCCAGTGTTCCCAGCAACAACCATGAATCGACGGTTCCTTATAAATCAAGACTACTGACACTCAGAGGTCCAAAAGAAGTGACTAACCAACAGTCCAGGAAACAGAACCACCCACAGACTACTATACCCATTAATGAGCTGATTCAAAGAGTTTCCCAAGAGAAAAGTGTAAGTATTTGTTCAGTAATGTGATTCTGTTTGTAATAATTATTTATGTAAACTTCAAATGTGTTTACAATGTTACATCTCTACCTTTCCTCTCAGATAGACCAACAAATAGTGTCCTTGACTGAAGCCTACCAGCTCACTGAGGAAAACAGTCGACTGCGTTTCCTCGTCTGCTCTCTGGTCAAAGACATTGCAAGTGCCTATTTCCCAGAATGCTCAGTTGAACTGTTTGGATCATCAGTGAATGGCTTTGGAAAGCTGGGCTGCGATTTGGACATGTTTCTGGACCTAGATGGCATCAGTGGAAGAAATTTAAAGATGGTAATAAATAGGGATGGGAATTGATAAGATTTTTACGATTCCGTTTCCTTTATCGACATTGCTTAACGATTTGATTCTTTATCGATTCCCTTATCGATTCTAATTTGGATTAATGAACTGTATGAGTTTCTGAGTTCAATATGGTTTATTCGCCTCGGAGTGTGGTTAGAACACAAGGAGCGGAGAGTGGAGTTGGTCTTTGGCACTTGTAATCCAACTTGGCAACAGGCACAACTATATACAGGCAATGGCACTTGATATGACAATCACTCAATGAGCAGATGAGAGCATGCGTCGAAAGATGTTGATGTGTTTGTATGTGTGTGGAAGAAGACTGGAATGTGTGGGTATATGTGTGGTTCTGAAAGGAAAGTGCTGATGCAATAAACCATGCAAATTGACTGTAAAGTCAATAGCACACATACATGACTTGTAATATTATAATGACATAAAGGTGGGGGGGGTGTGAGCGCGCGCACACAACTAGGATACACACTGCGTGCACGTGTGGTCATCTTGGCCATAAAAGTGGCGAAAACTAAGCACTTTACACTCATATGGATGTACAACGTTATTTTAAGATGCTAAACTAACACATTCCCTCATAACACAAATGTGCAACGCGAATATAATGTAAACAATGCTCTCCTCGACGCAGCGAGAAGGAGCGGGAGCAACCAGCTGACGTAACAGTACAAACACGAAGCGGCTGCGCTGATAACTGCTTTAACTTATCATAAGAACTTGGCATGGCATGAAGATGAAATACTTACATTCGTTCATGGACGCACAGATTAATCCTATTACAGGTGGCCGTCCTCTGCTCGAAATGCGCACCTTACGCCTATTCAGTCCCAGAATACGCAGCGTGCATGACGTAGGACAATAACAGGAACTAACTGGTTGCTATGGGAACAAACGCATACCCATGGAATCTTTCTAACAGGAGCATTAAAATTGCTAATAAAATCGTTTAGGATTATTTTATATACATATATGTTATATTTTTCTGATAGAGTATTCGACGAGGAATCGATACACCCATTAATAGACTTTTTGGGAAAAATCACCATTTCTTTAGTTAGTCTCATGAATAATGATATGGCCTGTAAAAGTCAATGCAAATTCACTCGGCGATGTCTCTCTCCAGATTACACTTGAAGAGAAGTCTTGCCAATGGTAATAATGTTGCCATGCTTTTCGAAAGTGTGTAACATGTGTAAACTTTACAACGTATATCGTGCTGGTTGGAACCGATAAGAGAAACGTTAGTTAAGATGCCAAACGATTCTATGGAATTTGACTCGGGACTGGTTCTCGATTCCCATCCCTAGTAATCAATAGGGATGCACCGAGCGCAAAATTCTTGGCCAAAACCGAATACAGGAGAGATTTGGCCGAATGGCCTAAAAATACACATGTGAACGAACGCATACCAATGGAAAAATTCATTTCTTATTTCTTTCTTTATTAATTTCTCAAATTATTTTATTTCATTATTTTCCAATTACAACCCCGGAGGCTCAAGACATATAGTTTGAAAGGTGCTTATTCTGAAACTGCATGGGAGGGTGCGTTCCAAGTGTTCTGTCAGATTTTGTAGAAATTGCAACTTTCGGCAAGTTTGGGACACTCGAAAAATTTGTCTCACACCCCCAATTGCTAAGCTAAATGAGAGCTCGATATACGTTTGTGTGGAACTGTAGTTCATAACAACAACAAAAAGCTATTCCGTTTTCGTCGAAACTAGTAAAGCTCTACAAGGCTGTTACAATCTGTCCTACGCCTTAAAACAAGACTTGGCGTTTTCTAGTCCTGTTTTAACAGTCTTCCTCTCTCCTCATCCTAAGTAAACCCTTCAGAGACCATTATCACCCAAAAAAACAAGGAAGAAAAATGTATATTTATTGTTTAATCTATCACGTAGATATCTATACCTCCTGTCGTCACAACTGGGTAGTGACAACCTCAAAATACTTCCAAACCGCGGTTCTGTTGTCTTTGAGCCAGTAGTGTACTGTTAGCTCGCCATGTTTTGATTACGTCATCACAAGAGAACTTCGCTCCTTCACACTTTCCGGTGGTAAACTTTCAGCCTTTTGACATAAAACCGAAAATGCTATTTCAGCTATTTTCGGTGCCAAATTTTGGTCACATCTTCAGTAATAATAAATAACGCAGTGATCACATTGCACTCATCGCAATTGCTGATGTTGCTTCGACTTTATTGGATAAAGTATATTATGTTCATTTAACTGAGGCTAGACTTAATTATTAGCCAATCACAGGACCACTGTGATATTATTTAATTTCAAAGTAATTCAATCAATTCTGGTTGAAATCCCTTCAGATGACGTAACAAATGCCATTGTATTAGTATTTGAATCTGATTAGTGCTCTCTTTTTTTTATGCAGCCAAAATCCAGTTTGGCAGTCGAGTACCAGATGAAGCAGGCCGCTTCTGAGCGCAGTGCCACACAAAGCATCCTGTCTGTCATTGGCGGATGTGTGGATGAGTTTGGACCTGGCTGTGTTGGTGTACAGAAGATCCTGAATGCCCGATGCCCCCTGGTCCGTTTTGCTCATCAGCCTTCTGGTTTCCAGTGTGACCTCACTGCCAACAACAGGTCTTCACCAATTTACCTTCTATATATTTTCACACAAAGCCTTCATACTCATATACACTGCTGGCCAAAAGTATTGGCACCCCTGCAATTCTGTCAGATAATGCTCAATTTCTCCCAGAAAATGATTGCAATTACAAATGCTTTGGTAGTACCATCTTCATTTATTTTGCTTGCAATGAAAAAACACAAAAGAGAATGGGGGAAAAAATTAAACCATTGTCATTTTACACAAAACTCCAAAAATGGGATGGACAAAAGTATTGGCACCCTCAACCTAATACTTGGTAGAACAACCTTTAGACAAAATAACTGCGAACAACCACTTCTGGTAGCCGTCAATAAGTTTCTTGCAATGCTCTGCTGGGATTTTAGACCATTGTTCTTTTGAAATAACTGCTCTAGGTCCCTGAGATTTGAAGGGTGCCTTCCCAAAACTGCCATTTTCAGATCTCTCCACAGGTATTCTATGGGATTCAGGTCTGGACTCATTGATGGCCACTTTAGAAGTCTCTAGTGCTTTCTCTCAATCCATTATATAATGCTTTTTGAAGTGTGTTTTGAGTCATTGTCCTGCTGGAAGACCCATGACCTCTGAGGAAGACCCAGCTTTCCAACACTAGGCCCGACATTATGCTGCAAAATTTGTTGCTAGTCTTCAGACTTCATAATGCCATGATCACGGGCAAGCAGTCCAGTGCCAGAGAGTGCAAAACATCAGGGAAGCTCCGCCATGTTTGACTGTGGGGACCGTGTTCTTTTCTTTGAAGGCCTCATTTTTTTCCTGTAAACGCTATGTTGATACCTTTTCCCAAAATGATCTACTTTTGTCTCATCTGACCAGAGAACATTGTTCCAAAAGGTTTTGGGGTTTCTCAGGTAAGTTTTGGCAAACTCCATCCTGGCTTTTTTATGTCTCTGGGGCCTTCCTGGGTATCCTACCATAGAGTCCCTTTTCATTCAGATACTGACGGATAGTAGGGGTTGACACTGTTGTACCCTCTGACTGAAGGACAGCTTGAACTTGTTTGGACGTTAGTCGAGCTTCTATATCCACCATGCGTATCTTTCGTTGAAATCTCTTGTCAATTTTTCTTTTGCGTCCACATCTAGGGAGGTTAGCCACACTGCCATGGGCACTTATTGGTGACACTGCGCACGGTAGACACAGGAACATTCAGGTCTTTGGAGATGGACTTGTAGCCTTGAGATTGCGCATGCTTCCTCACAATTTTGCTTCTCAAGTCCTCAAACAGTTTTTTGGTCTTCTTTCTTTTCTCCATGCTCAATGTGGTACACAAGAACACAGGACAGAGGTTGAGTCAACTTTAATCAATTTTAACTGGCTGCAAGCGTTATTTAGTTATTGCCACCACCTGTTAATTACACAAACTAGAGAAGTATTACATGATTTTTTCAGAGGGTGCTCCTAATGTTTTCTAAGTCAGCTGCTTATGTAACTGAAACTACACACACACACAATACCCACACAAATAAGTACTCATTAGCTCCTACACAGAAAACCACTGTGTAGTCTCTCCGGAAATAGTTGCAAGGTATCTTTGGTGGGTTGATTCAAGTGCTGGGGGGACTTTTCTCTACTCTTGCTCAGTTGTCTTTTGGTCATTACAATTTCCTGTTTTTGCTTTGGTGTCTATGCTTGAGCAAGTGAATGTCTCAACAGGAAGAAAAAAGTGACAGCAAATTATACGTCATCAAGATGCCTGGAGTGGTGATTTAGAATGCCAGTTTCACTGACTCAACTTTTGAGTTATATACAGAATTTCCAAGATCTTATCTAGGGAATGTACAGTTTAGAGATTGAAAACTTTATTTTCTTTACATGGCATTTTTTTTTATTTTTAGTATCGTACATTGTCCCTACCTGTACCATTAACATTTGTGTCAAATGAAACAACAGTAGTATGTACTAGTTGTCATCTGGCCTGTTGCCCACAGGGTGGCGATGAAGAGCTCGGAGCTACTTTACCTTTATAGTCAACTGGACCCTCGAGTACGTCACCTGGTGTTCACTGTACGCTGTTGGGCCCGAGCACATGGAGTGACCAGTAGCATACCTGGGGCCTGGATCACCAACTTCTCTCTCACCGTCATGGTGCTGTTCTTTCTGCAACAGAGAAGCCCGCCTATCATCCCTACTCTGGACCACCTACGAGAACTCGCAGGTACAACACAGCAACAACTGTCATTTAAAAGAGTTGTTGGACTACCCCTCCAAAAAGGGTATTTTAGTCACGTGAGCCTGGCCTCTTAAATGAAATCTTTTTTTTTTTTTTAATTTTTTATTGAGAATCCACATGACGTGAAAAAAATAATCAAGCTTCTATGATCCAAAATTTATCCTGAAGGCCATCAGTCCAACACCTCTACCTCTTTCCTCACAGTCTGCAAGATTCCAGTTTACTTGTGACCTAAATAGAATCAATGACAGACATTTATTGAAATCCTATCCAAATCTGAACTAAAATTTGATGTCTGGGCATGGTCAGGTGCTTTGTTAAAAACAGTGTAATGTAGCTCTCTTCCAGATTGTACATTTTGCAGCATTTTTTTTAGAAGGGAACCTCGGACTCAAGACTTGTAGGCTCTAATAAGCCACAATTGTTCTTTTACTGAAATATGTTATTAAAATGCATTGAATATTGCCATTGATTTAAAAATCTATGATATTTAGTACATGTTTTGCCCTACAGAGGGCGCCATGTTTTAAGCGCACAATGGACGCTCGGGGTGATTATGTAGATTGTCACTAGAGGTCTGCGAAATTTCTGATTCTTACACTACCGTTCAAAAGTTTGGGGTCACTTAGAAATGTCCTCCTTTTTGAAAGAAAAGCACAGTTTTTTTTTCAATGGAAACATTAAACTAATCAGAAAAACACTCAATACATTATTAATGTGGTAAATGACTATTCTAGCTGGAAATGTCATGTTTTAATGCAATATCTACGTAGTTTTGTAAAGAGGCCTATTTACAGCAAACATCACTCAAGTGTTCTAATGGTACATTGTGCTTGTTAGTTGCCTCAGAAGGATAATAGATGATTAGAAAACCTTGTGCAATTATTTTGGCACAGCTCAAAACAGTTTAGGTGGTTAGAGAAGCTATAAAACTGATCTTCCTTTGAGCTAGTTTGGTATCTGGAGCATCACCTTTTGTGTGTTTGAATAAACTTTCAAAATGGCCAGGAAAAGACAACTTACACGTGAAACTCGACAATCTGTTCATAGAAATGAAGGCTATTCCATTAGAGAAATTGCAAAAAAAATTGAAGATTTCCTATAACGCTGTGTCCCACTCCCTTCAGAGAGTAGCACAAACAAGATCTAACCAGAGTAGAAAGACAAGCGGAAGGCCCCGCTGCACAACCGAGCAAGAAAACAAGTACATAAGAGTCTTTAGTTTGAGAAATAGATGCCTCACAGGTCCTCATCTAGCGACTTCATCAAATAGTACCCGTAAAACGCCAGTGTCAATTAGCAGTGCAACGGTTTGCGGTTCAAAGCCGAACTGTACGGTTCGCCCTGTACGGTTCAATACGCCTTTATGAACCGCGCCTTTTCGGTTTTGCAATTAATTTATTCCGAACGCTTGTGGAATGAATTGGTCGAGCTCTGTATACCTGTGTGTGACGTGAAGCACAGCTGTGGAGAAATTCCCGCCCCGCAAGTAAACGTCCGATCGCTGTCAAGCACCTGTGTAATAGAAGCCGAGTAACCCCCTCTCTCGCTTACGAGCGAAGTGAAAGTGAAACAAGAAAGAAAACAAAAAGCTATGGCAAGCGGAGGAGTGGAGACACCGAATTTTGAGGAAGCACTGGCTTCTTTCAAATCTGCGCTGTGGCAACATTTCGGTTTCCCCGTGGACTACAATGCGCAGGGAAAGAAAATATTGAAAAAAATAAAATAAAACAATTTGCAAGCATTGCTCAGCGCTTGTTCTTTATGCTAATGGCAACACTTATAACATGACTCCGGCACCTCAGCCGGCATCACCCACAGATATCACTTCCTCAGAGCAGGACAACCCCGAAGATGACACCAGTGAAAACACACGGCGGGCTTCGTTAATTTATTTGCAATGCTTGACCTGCATTACATTGTTCCCTCGCTGACATATTTCTCCAACAACGTAATGCCCGACATTTATGAAATGGCACGCAAAGCCATCGAAGATGGTTTCGCTAAACATAGCATAACACATAGTTTCGCCCAGACCACTGATAGTTGGACGTCCCGTGCTACTACCTAACTGTCAAGGTCCACCATAATTCATACCTGTCAAGTTGTACGGTCTCTGCGTAATTTGTACACGTGAGCACTGATTTTTCAAATGTGTACGTTTTTCGTGCATTACGGTTTTTTTTCCTCCTTTCAGATTTTGTCACCGTTTCGGCAATGAGACAATGTCCGTTAATAGGTTGGTTGACTGACATGAGAAAAGTCAGAGACACGGAGAGGGAAGAGTGTTTGTTGTGACGCTGTAGCAAATGCGATGCTAGGCTAGGTGGCTCCAGTATTTGCTACGCCTAGATATCTCATGCATATAGAACTACATGCAAAATGACAAGACTCCATTTTAGAGCAGTACACTTCTCAGAAGGGCTCTGTTGTAGTGAACCTTCCTAGCGAACCTAAGTAACTTTTTATCTAAAATACTCCTAAATCGGCAAAATCTTAACTTGAGTCTATCTCTAAAGGATGAGACAGTTTTAAAAGTTTCACATGTCGAAAGTAGACAGAAGGGAACTAATGCAAAAACAGAAGCAATTTTATCAACTTTAACGGTTGATTCACAACATTAAAGAGCATACGACACGAGAAAAAAAGTCTTAAATGGCATTATTATGTGAATTAGAATCATATTTTGAGACGATTCGACTATATACAACAATTTAGCAAAGCACAGATGACGAGAAATTAGTCTTTTAATCTGCCGGTTAGCCACGCCTACCATTATAGGGCTTTAGCGTCCCCAACAGGTGGATGACGTCAGCGGTAGACTGGGCTCATCGGTTTTACTTTTTAGCCCATTGAGGGGGAATTATTCAGAACGAGGAAAACGCGACGAAGAGAGCCGTCAAATGTCATTGTTTCAGTCTCTCTTCTCCAATATTTTTACAGGATATTCTTTTTATCCAAGTATTTTTCCCCAATAGCTATATAAATGGCTTGAGAAGGACCAGTCAGCCCGTCAAGGGGGAACTATTCACAACGAGGAAAACGCGACGAAGAGAGGGGCAAAATGTCATTGTTTCTGTGTCTTTACTTCAATATTTTTACAGGATATTCTTTTTATCCAAGTATTTTCCCCAATTGCTAAATAACTGGCATGGTCATGACAAATAACAGTCTTGTGCTGAATGGAATATGAAATAATAAAAATGCATTTATTCAGGACGACATGGCAAAATTACTCCATAATGATCAAAACTGTCGACTTCACCTTTACTGTCGCACCCCCTGAACGATATTTTATGACACCTAAATCGGACATATGTCATTTCCCTTCCCCGGCTTCGGAGAATGTATACAAACCAGAAGGCGTGACAGCTAGCCGACATGCTAACCCGAACCGAGTGATGTTTCAAAGTCTTCAAAGCGGAAAATCACACATAACTAGCCTGGATTATTTGACGTGACGACCCGGTTGTCGATTGTCTTCGCGGATCGGCAAACCGCCCGGCGGAGAGCAATTTACAGTTCGTTCCCCGGAGGAGGGTGGCTGGAGTTGTTTTGCAGCTAACTTGCTGCTGCTAATGAGCATTAGGAGAGCTTTTTACATGCCTATCAATGATCAAACGTAAGTACTCCTTTATTTAAAGGAAGTTTGTAGTGTTTACTTTGTAATCGCTGTATTCGTATTTGACATAATACAAAACAAGATGTTTACTCACCTCCTCATAAGTCCAATGGTCCCACAGTAAATATCCACGGTGAATGGGAACCTTTTGAAACTCCAAAAAGGCGCATACGCCTCTCCCTCATACAGAATGATTTTTCTGCAGCCGTTTGGCTGGCGTGATGCGAAAAATAAACGTATTAATCCGCAAAATCAGCTGAATCCTTCGTCCTCATACACAACAGTACACTGTAGCATGAAGAGGACGTCTTCTACCGTACACGTCACAGCGCCCTCCTCCTCAATGCAAGACCGAAGCCGGAAGTCACTCATTTTCATGGCGTGGGTTTCAAAAAACTAAATAAAAATAGCGATCGCTTCCACACACATCCAAGCGGTCCATATCATTCAGGGGCATAAAATACCGCGTGTATTATGAAATAAACATGCTTTTTCGTGTCACAGGCACTTTAAATGACCTGCAAACATGGCAAACGTTACTATGTTGTTTGAAAAAAATGAAGAAAAAAAAAACATGAACGTTAACACAAGTTACTTTGCCAAGTAACTTTTTTACTACTGTGTGTATTTCAGTAGTCAGTCACTACACTAGCCAAAGAGCTAAGAGGCATTTTAACAGTCGAAAATGTTTACATTTTAAGTGTTTATTTCATTTTCTTAAAAGCAAAATAAAGGCAGGGTTTTTTTTGTTTTTCTTTTTAAATGCAAAACCGAAACCAAACCAAAACTGTGATCCCAAAACCGAGGTTCAAACCGAACCGTGGGCTACCTGAACCGTTGCACCCCTAGTGTCAATGTCGACAGTGAAGAGACGATCCTGGGATGCTGGCTTTCAGGGCAGCGTGGCAAAAAAAAAAAAAAAGCCATCTAAGACAGGCTACTAAAAGGAAACTATTAATATGGGCAAAAAAACACAGACATTGGACAGGAAGATTTGGAAAAAGTGTTATGGACAGACGAATCGTAGTTTGAGATGTTTGGACTTTGGATCAAAGAGAGGAACATTTGTGAGATGCAGAACAACTGAAAAGATGCTGGAAGAGTGCCTGATGTCATCTGTCAACCATGGTGAAGGTCTGGGTGTGATGGTCTGGGGTTGCGTTGGTGCTGGTAAAGTCGGAGATTTGTACAAGGTCAACGGGATTTTAAATAGGGAAGGGTATCACTCCATTTTGCAACGCCATGCCATACCCTGTGGACAACGCTTGATTGGAGTCAATTTTATCCTACAACATGACAATGATCCAAAGACCACCTCCAAATTATGCAAGAACTATTTAAGAAAGAAGTAGGCAGCTGGTATTCTATCTGTAATGGAGTGGCGTGCACAGTCAACAGATCTCAAACCCATTGAGAGCCGCTTGGCCAGTATGGTACACAAGAAGTGCCCATCAAGCCAATCCAACTTGTGGGAGGTGCTTCTGGATGCGTGGAGTGAAGTTTCTGCAGATTCCCTCAACAAATGAACAGCTAGGAAGCAATATGTCCGCAAAACTAGTTGTTGCAAAGGGAGCATTCTTTGATGAAAGCATCATGCTTGTCATTACCCGGGTAATGACAATGCTCAATTCACAGCTCTGTCTCAACTCATGCGGCTAGATAAAAAACAATAATACCTGACTGCTGCCGACAGCCGCTACAAACTATGTTCACATAATGCTTCGGTAAATATCACATGTATAAAGAACAAGATGCGAAATGACAGACTCGGCAGCGTTAGCAGCCCATGTATAGAAAACTGGATGCCAAATGACAGACTTGCTGGCATTAATAAACAGCCACAATCTTCAAGCAGCAGAATTAGTGGAAGGCTGTTGTAGCGAACCTTCTCAGCAAACCTAATTAACTTTTTAACTAAAATACTTCTAAATCAGCAAAATCTTGACTTGAATCTATCTTTAAAAGGGTTTCAAAACTTTCACACTTCGAAAGTAGACAGAAGGGAAAATATGGAATAACGGGAGCAATTTTAACAACTTTAACTGTTGATTCACAACATTAAATTTATTGAATGTAGTTTGAAGCTGCTAATACAGAATGGGGACTTGACTATTTGATTTACTGTTTTGAACTGTTAACTTGTTACTGAAATAGTCATTTATTTAAGCCTGAGAGGCTTTTTGTACAATTTTTTTGTAACTAATGTACAAAACATTAAAAGCAGCTAATAGCTTGGGGATGGGGGGTCATCAATAATCGAATCGTTAGGTGCCCCAAGATTCCCACCTCTAATTGTTCCTGTCACTCGATGAATACTACTGGGTTACTGCAATTCCTTTTGCGCGGTGAGACGTCTAACACATGCGCTCATTGGTTAAAAGCGACGAACACTTACTATTTGTGTTTTTATTGAGTCTACTATTACCTTTTCATTGCCTTAAAATACTTTGTGCATGTTTTTCCCTCGCATACTTTCAAACATTGGGTTTTCTTGTGGTAGGTTAGCAAATTGTTGATCTGTTGACCATAGCATGTTTAAACCACCTTTATTTGACATTACCAGGTTTTAGTATTTCCTTAAGGCATCTTTAGTATGTTCTTTCTGTAGCAGCTAAACAAAACAAGCTGAAAGCGCATGGTGGAACTTTGGGTGTCAAATTCGCCTCTTGTAGACGTCTCGCCGATGTAGAACATTTTGGCAGAACACAGTTTTCTTTTTCCACTCTCGTTCATCCCGTTTTTCCTGATCATTTCGCATTTGCTGCTCATTTTGTGAAATATCGACAGTGCTGTCATGCTCATTAATGTTCCTCTCGGATTTAAATTGAAAGGGTTGAACAGATGACATATTTGTGTCATTAGAGTCATGCTTTGAAAGCCCGGCAGCGTAACTATGTGACGTCACCGCCCTGCGACGTCAACAACTTTTTTTGCTAAACTAAATTTACTAAATTTTGCTGCTTCGAGTATTCTTTTAATTACCGTATTTTTCGAACTATAACTCAAAAGTTTTTTTTCATAGTTTGGCAGAGGGTGCGTCTTATACTCTGGAGCGACTTAGGTGTGAAATTCTGAACACATTATTATATCATTGTAGCTTGTTAGCATGTTCTTTATGCTATAGTTATCGGAATAACTCTTAATAGCTATGTTACATTAACAAACCGTGCATATTCTCAGTTCGTTGTTTATGCGTCATGTAATGTTAGCATACTGTACACTTATTCAGCCTGTTGATTTCTATTGTATTTTTATTAAGCCTGAGCAATATATCATTTAAACATTGCCATCGCGATGTGCGCGTGCGCGATAGTCCCATCGCAAGCACATGCGATAGTTTTTTGTTTTTTTATCCACATACGCCATGCTTTCTGCTGTGCTACACAGCCGCACACCCTCCCTCTCCCAGCCCTTTGTTCCTCACAGTCACTGCAGCACTTGCTTATAAAAGTTAACGATGCTCGTTGTCTTAGATCTTGCCAAAGAAGGGGACTTCAAAGCGGAGCAATGTGTCAATCATCGTTTAACTTGTTAAACAGTTTCTGCAAGGAAGCTACGCTGGAATGAATGTGTGTCTGTGGGGAAGTTGGAGACATGTAAAATAAAGGCCAGAAGTGATCATCAGGAGTTTGAAATTTCTACATGTCACTCCAAGAGTCAAAGCTAAGGTAGATAAACAGAAGTGTTCAATAAAGCGAAGCATTTTTCTACTACAGTACTTTATTCTTGTTCAAAAATGATTTGGTTGGACAGTTATGTTTAAAACTTATAATAATTATGACATTTCAAGTGCTTAAAAACCATTTATTTATACACATTTTTAAATCACTTTGGGGGAAAAAGTGAGGAAAAAACATGTCTTATATGTATGTCTTTCCAATGCTAAATCTGAATAAATACATTGAGCACAAAAAACACACACTCCAAAAAAAAAAAAAATTGGGGGGGGGGGGGCGCTACGTCGGGGTTTTTCACTTATCGCGGCGGGTTCTGGTCCCCATTAACCGCGAAAAACGAGGGATCACTGTACACTGTGGTGATGGTGAGTCATCCAAAGTCTTTCCAAACCGCTATTCAAGTCATCTAGTGAAAATTTCTTTGAAAAAATATGTATATATTTATTCTTTTAATATCGCAATATAATATCGCAATATATCGCAAACCCCCCCAAAAATCACAACAATAGTTTTTTCCAATATCGTTCAGGCCTAATTTTTATTTTAAATTGCCTTTCAAGATGACATGTCTGTTCTTGGTGCTTGATTCTATCAAATAATTTCCCCTAAAAATGCGCCTTATACTCCGGTGCGACTTGTGTATGTTTTTTTCCTTTTAATTGCGCATTTTTTGGCTGGTACGACTTAAACTCCGGTGCAACTTATAGTCCAAAAAATACAGTAGAGTGGCATTGAAATGGTTTGTTTTGAAAGTGTTTGCATTTAGTTTTATTGATTTGGGTGGACACACTGCCCTCTAGTGTCAACATTTAAGTTGACATAACTCATTTAACATAGCTGATTCCTGCTGCTCCCTGTTAAGACCAACATAGGTAATTTTTTGCCTGAGCTAATGTTTTTTTTACGCATTCGCAATTTAGTTTATAGGTATATTCGGCCGTTCTTAATGGGAATATGTGTTTGAACAATTTGTTAAGTGCATTGGAAAAAAAAAAATGTTAGCGTTCTATAGCATTTGAGCTAGCGGACTTTTGTATGCCAGTTAGCCAATTGTTCTTTTTTTGTTCTAAGATCCTCATTTATTTATTTTTTTAATACCGTTTGAGGCTAAGATCAAGTATTTTAATTTGTTTTTGAATAAAAATTCAATTCAGCATAGTTTGAAGAAACACACGAGAATTTTATTTTGTATTCCCATTTATCGCTCTTTTGAAAGTGCAATCTCAACAAGCCTTTACTTGACGTCTCCTAAAATTTATTCTGCGAAGCATTTAATGTTCCTAATCCGATTAATCGATTATTCGAACTAACAAGTTGATAGACTACTAAAAAAAAAATAAAAATAAATCGATAGCTGCAGCGCTGCTATTTAGTACTTAAAGCCCTTTTGGAGCTTCTACGGGGTTTAGTATTTTTAAAATGGATACACCTTAGCTTCTTTTTCAGGATTTATGACTAAATTATTCAAGAAAAGTTTGTATTCAAATTTCAGAGCATGACTTTGCCTCACCATTTCTCGGACAGTATGCATTGTGTGCTAGGAAAGTTCCAACCCTAAGGACAAAACTCATTTTTAAGACTGCATGTTCAGAATACTAAAGGCATAGACAACAAAGAACTTGTCCGGACTGTCAATTCCAGATGCACTGACTCTGCATAATATTAGCAACGTAGTCTTTCATAGTGAGTTGAAGAGGACATTGACCAAATTCATATCCGCTCGCACTTAGCCTATCTTAAACAGATGGTTGTATCTGCAGCTCGCCTCAGTAGGCCTATAGTTAAGATGTACATAGGAAATCTGTACGCTGCATTTCATGTAGGTTTATATCGTTCAAAAGAAACTCTACAGGTGAATGTAAAATTCCTCATTTTCCCAAATGTGCACTGCGGTCTGAGTTCAGGCCGTCAAACAACTACAAGCTGTTATTTTTTTCATAATGGGCTTCAGTTACTTGCATATTGTTGCTATTTCCTATAGCTGTAGTGAAAGATAGTGTGGGCCCACTCTTCAGAAATGAATAGCAATATACAACATCATGCTTGTTTGTCATTATAATTACCTGCAAGTCCCATCAGACCATGCTGTTTTAATTGGGATTATTGTTTATTTTGCACACAGCACGACCAAAAAGGCTACTTAATTCTATTTCCACGAGCTGAAAATGGGACCATATAAAGCAGGACATTAAGGATAAATTTCTTTATACTCTACACCCCATGGTGGCAAAACGTCATTGTTGGCACACCTTTATATTAGCGTATACTTTTTGCAAATGTGCCTAAGCACCACTGTAGCAGATTGTACCAAGTGAAGTGAACCCTATTTATCCTCTGTCACCTTGGCCGCTTCATAATTGCCCTCCAAAAGCAATCAGACCAAACCCGCCCACCCCCACATCACTGTGGCCAGCTGCACTGCCAACACCACCTCCTTCACTGCCTTTACCCCGTTTAGCAGAGTCTCTATTACACAGAATGCTTACTGGACAATAAAAGGCCAATCATTCTGGTAAGGTCAATGACTCAGCTTTTTTTTTGATGCACTTGCATGAACACACACAGATTTAGGTTATGTCAGGAGGGATAATTTTTTTGCCTTGTAATTTGGACAATATTTTATACCTGTCCGCACTACGTTTAAGGTGCGTTTATAAACGCCACGCTCCTGCAAAGGAAGGGACGAGGGACGCCTACATTCACATTAAAAAAAAAAAAAAAAAAAAAAAAGGGAGCAGACTCGTGTGTGACGTCATCGTCCACACAGGTCACCTCTAAACCAGAAGCTTAGAATTTTTTGCCATTGTTTAATGTCTTCTCTGGACATACTGTATCCAAGTGTAAAATTGATAAGGTCCTTCAGTTGTAAAAAGAGGAGCAGGAAAGCCGCATCTGTCCCATTTGCCGTAATGCCACACAAAAAAATGCAATGGCGCGCTCCATGACATAACTTCCTTTGGCTCCGATTTTCACACAGGTGGCTACACTAGACCGGGTATTCGGCGTTTAAGAAATTACCTGGGTCTCTAGTCCTTATAGTAAAATATCCGGACAAGAGGTACACATAGACTTCACTATCAGTTGACTAGACAGCACCTATAGACATTGTGCCACGCCTTCCCGTTGTGGGCCGGGCCAGGCAGAGCGTCGTGCAGCTTTCACTGCTATCAAATCAAATACGCTGCATTCAAACGCCGGATTTACATAGGTAAAAAAGGACAACAGTTTACCTGCATAGAGACAGGCAGGAGTGTCTCAAGAGTTTTAGGTCAATGATTCAAGGTATTTATTGTATAAAATAGCACCATTCATGCACTTTGAAACATTGTAAAAAAAAATGAATGGGGAAAAAATAGTGTAACTTTAGCTTGAAATATTTACGTAAAATGAATGATAACTGCCTGTTTTTTTTTTTTTTGTTTTGTTTTGTTTTGTTTTTTTGTTTTGCTTTTAACCAAGAATCTAGACTGTTTTACGTTCATATCTATAGAAATTCTGGAATTTACGCATTTATTAACAATAATTTTCAACTTTAAAAGCTTTTGTTTTGTGATGGCTGCCTTGTTGTATTCATACACAATAGCGTGACTTTACATTCAAATGATCAGGTAATTTGTAGCGAACTGCCCGTTTTTTGGCAAATTTTTTTTTGTAATTTAGACATTTCTGCGTTCATACAAATGTTTTATTTTATGTAACATTTCAATTTAAAAACGAAGAGGACCTAATAGTCTGAAGACGTGCTGAGGCAATAGTAACATCGAAATTACACCTAAAAAAGTTGTGGTTGGATACAGAAAAATGCTAATTTATTTTTTGTTGAGTAAAATTGAGATGATTCTGCATGCTTTCCTCAAGTATTAAGTTTCTGATGTGAAAACTGAGTGATTTAGCTGTTGAAAACTTTTAAAATGTTGCTGTTTCGGGCAAAAACTTATATATGACTTAAATAAAACTTAAATATGATATGTTAAATATTGCTTTTGATCCTGAAAATATAGGTCTTTATCCCTGCATTTGGTGATTTTTGTGCATCTAGTGTAAAATTTGAGAATTTCATAGCCATTTTGTTTTGTTATACTTGTATAAAAAAATAATTATTCAGGATTTTACTAGGGAATGACTTTGAATTTTTTTATTTCGCTGCTCATGGAGACTCATAACTAACCCTAACCCGTTTTGGTTTTAGGTCGCTAGCGGCTTTGGTTTTGAAAATATTTTTAAGTTTTTTTAAAATAGGCATCCTACGGATCGGCCTCGAGCCATGTGTCCCGTCAACTGATAGTGAAGTCTGTGAGGTACATTAGCCGACATACCGGATAGTATATTAATTGAACGTTTAAGGCTATTCTCCATCCTAGTGTAGACGTAGCCTTAGCCTCATCATGGTCAACCAGTGTGCTAACTAGTGTTGTTTTTAATGCAATAATTATAAAATATATATGTGTGTGTGTATAATAAACAAAAAGAAACTATTTTGTCCACGAACAAGTTATTTCATGATGATGACTTAAAGAGCATACGACACCAGAAAAAAAGTCTTAAATGGCATTATTATGTGAATTAGAATCATATTTTGAGACGATTCGACTATATACAACAATTTAGCAAAGCGCAGATGACGAGAAATTAGTCTTTTAATCTGCCGGTTAGCCACGCCTACAATTATAGGGCTTTAGCGTCCCCAACAGGTGGATGACGTCAGCGGTAGACTAGGCTCATCGGTTTTACTATTCAGCCCATTGAGGGGGAATTGTTCAGAACGAGGAAAACGAGACGAAGAGAGCTGCAAAATGTCATTGTTTGTCTCTCTACTCCCAATATTTTTACAGGATATTCTTTTTATCCAAGTATTTTCCCCAATAGCTATATAAATGGCTTGAGAAGGACCAGTCAGCCCGTCGAGGGGGAACTATTCACAATGAGGAAAACGCGACGAAGAGAGCGGCAAAATGTCATTGTTTCTGTCTCTTTACTTCAATATTTTTACAGGATATTGTTTTTACCCAAGTACTTTCCCCAATTGCTATTTAAATATCATGGTCATGACAAATAACTTGTGCTAAATGGAATATAAAATAATAAAAATCCATTTATTCAAGACGACATGTCAAAATTACTCCATAATGGTCAAAACAGTCGACTTTACCTTTACTGTCACACCTGCCGAACGATATTTTATGACACCTAAATCGGACATATCTCATTTCCCTTCCCCGGCTTCGGAGAATGTAAACAGACCAGAAGGAGTGACAGCTAGCCGACATGCTAACCCGAACCGAGGGATGTTTCAAAGTCTTCGAAGTGGAAAATCACACATAACTAGCCTGGATTATTTGACATGACGACCCGGTTGTCGAGTTTCTTTGCGGATCGGCAAACCGCCCGGCGGAGAGCAATTTACAGTTCGCTCCCTGGAGGAGGGTGGCTGGAATTGTTGTGTAGCTAACGTGCTAACAGCTAACTGCTAACGAGCATGAGGAGAGCTTTTTACATGCCTATCAATGATCAAACGTAAGTAGTCCTTTATTTAAAGGAATTTTATAGTGTTTACTTTGTAATCACTGTATTCGTATTTGACATAATACAAAACAAGATGTTTACTCACTTCCTTGTAAGTCCAATGGTCCCACAGTAAATATCCACGGTGAATGGGAACCTTTTGAAACTCCAAAAAGGCACATACGCCTCTCCCGCATACAGAATGATTTTTCTGCAGCCGTTTGGCTGGCGTGATGCAAAAAATAAAAGTATTAATCCGCAAAATCAGCTGAATCCTTCGTCCTCATACACAACAGTACACTGTAGCGTGAAGAGGACGTCTTCTACCGTACACGTCACAGCGCCCTCCTCCTCAATGCAAGACCGAAGCCGGAAGTCACTCATTTTCCTGGCGCGGGATTCAAAAAAATTAAAATAAATATAGCGATCGCTTCCACACACATCCAAGCGGTCCATATCATTCAGGAGCATAAAATACCGCGTGTATTATGAAATAAACATGCTTTTTCGTGTCACAAGCACTTTAAGGATGGAAAGGCAAAGACATGTCTTGGGAGACTAAAACATAAAGCGAAGAATGCCAGTTTTCGTCTGACGAGACGAGAACGAGATGAAATTGCGCTATAGTTTTCGTCATAAGTTCACAATGTGTGACATTTTCTTATCGTATGTGTAGTTAGCACGCATTGTAGTAGTGTTTGGTAGTGTTACTCATGTGAAGTGCTGCGCCCCCGCCTAGCCACCTTTCAGAAATAGAATTACGGGACGCCCCCCCCCCCCCCCCCCCGCACCCAAAGCTGTACAGGCAGAGAAAAAACGGACATCCCCAAAACTCCTAAAATACATAGAATGTATCTATTCATATATATTCAGTATTGGTTCAATACAGAACGCAACAATTAATTCCCAATTACGGATTACCCCCGCCCCACACACACACACTTACTCATCAGTGTCCTTAGTCTCCAGGTTCCAGACTTTCCTATTCTGAAAATATGTCAGGTGCTGCTTGGTCAGTTTTGTTTTGTTATCTTTGCTAGATATGCCATGTTGCTTTAGGCTAAGTCTGTGTTGAGTGATCATCACACACTAAATGTAACTCGTAGCGTTAGCATAGCATTAGCATTTAGTGTTGTGTCATCTTATTATCTTGGAAAAGTTTCTACATATAGTTCGTGGCGTCCATGTGAGTTTAACTAATTGAAAATAATGTACGGTTTTCCTGCTGTGTGTGTATTGTCACTTCGAAGATGGTGCCTTGTAGACTGTACAATTATGTGCCCGTTTGTTAATATTCATTGAAATTGTTGGAAATATTTATTGATTCATTCATGGACTAAAGCCTTTGAAGTTTTGAGTAATTATCGACTAAAATTAGACGAAATTTGTCTGAGTTTACGTTGACTAAAACTAGATGAAGACGAATACATTTCGAAATGACTAAAATATGACTGGGACGAAGAAGTATTTTTCGTCCAAAAGACTAAGACGAAAATTAAAATGGCTGCCAAAAGCAACACTGTTGCTAACAAGGCAGGGGTCGACAATATAATTGGCCCGGAAGTACTTTTAAAACCGTCAGGGCCAACAGATTGCTCCAACATCAAAATAATGCGTTGAATAAAAAAAAAATAATAATAAAATAAATTAAAAAAAAAAAACTATCCTGAACAAAGACAACCTTCAGTCTATGCAGTTAGCCGTTGCTCTCCGTCGGGTGTAAACACACCTAATTCGCTTGCTCACTCCCGTGTGAATGCGCGCAACCAGATTACTGTTGCTGATTGATCTCAGTACCCACCTAACGTTATACTACAAAATGGCATGTTTTTGAAACACCCAGCACCCGGCCAAGCACTGGGAGATAAAAAGACCACTCTGAAAGAGAAAGTTACCGGAGTAGTTGAGGGATTCGGGGTTATTCGTGTACGCCCCGTAAAGTTGAAAATGGGTAAATGCTAACGCCAGTTTGTTACACGCCGATGTTACACAAAATAATAAAAATTGTAAGCAATCTTCTTAGCGCAAAAACTCCCTGGTCATGTGACCAATGATGACAGCACTCCACTGGCTGCGTTGACCTGGGCCAGTTTTGATAGTGGGGCCAGTGAACTTCAAAAGAACTAATTTCCCTTATTCTCTACCCCTGCAAGGGCATCACTGGTAAGCCTAGTATGGACAGAATCCATGCCCTCTTATGTTTTTTTCATCACTTTTCCATTGTACCACTCCTTTTCCTCATGAACAGCCCTATTCGTCTGTGCCTTATTTATAACTGTCATAGACTTTTAAAGACCCCCATTTACCTTGTGTCCCTGCTTTCATCCCACAAGGTCCCGCAGACAAGAGCGTGATCGAGGGGAATGATTGCACATTTGTCAGCGACTTCGACAGGATCCAACTCTCGGGCAACACAGAAACACTCGGTGAGAGCGGGAGCAAAAAGACCAGGTTGCGGGCATACAGTTCAATGCAGATAACACCATTTACCATTACCATTTACCAGATATTCTTACTTATGCACACCAATGCTAATTGCATTTTTTCCCTTTGTCGTAGAGAAACTGCTTTGTGAATTCTTCGAGTTTTATGCCTCCTTTTCATTCAAGCAGAAGTCCATAAATATCAGAAAGGTATGTATGACTGCTCTCTCCAAATTGTGATACAATACTTGAATTTTAGTCATTTATTTGTTGTCCATCTTTGGAAATGTGTGGTTTATTTTGTTGCTGATGCAGACAAAAAATGACGTCATGTCAAACTTAGACTGTTTAAATCCTGCCCTCCCTGCATAGAGAGCACAAGTCGCCAACACAGGACAAGTCTGAAAGTGTTCAATGGCAACCAATGAGTTTAATTTTGGGCCATTTCCTGTTGATTTTGGGGCATCTATGTTATATATATTTACAGAACACAAAGTGACCCCAAATGAATGGGCAGTGACTCAAACTCAACAGGAAGTGACCTGTAATTGCCCCGAAAAGAGGAAAGACTGACTGTGAACACTCTGGATGTCAAAAGAATAAACGTTCTTTATTCACCCCTCCCATTGAGCAACCAGCGCCATAAATAGAATCCATTGAGTTAACAAAGGCTATTCTTGTGGAAAAAATTGGTAGCAACTTGTTGGTTACATTTTATTTTTTAACAGTGACATCTTTTTAAAATGATATATCGATTCGTGGTAGGATGAATATCAATAACGTTTTGGGATACAAAGTATCACGGTATATCCAGGGTTTCCCCTAGGATTTTTTGAAGCTGTGGTGGTGAGCTGCATCGAAGTCGGACAGCCTCACCAGGTTGTGCTACGGCGAAATTGCGTCATATCATGACAAATGTGATTTTTTTTTTTTTTTTAAACCCACATTTTTTTCCAAAGAAGTACCATAAGATCTATTTGAAATATTTCATTAGCCAGGCTAATGTCGCACCTCTCAGCTACGGTACATCTATCGGTATAGGTATCGTCTTTCAAGGGGGCTACGCGTCGTTACGGATATTACAATACACGATGAATAGGTTGCCGCCAAACCCTTCACACTAGGCTGCCGCTAGTTTGAAACGGCCTTAAAAAACATCTCATTTGCAAAGCGTGGCGGCTTTTATTTTGGTGTGGAGGTGCGCCACAATCTGTTATATGTAGGGGAAACTCTGATATCATTGTTCTGATTTAGTCACACCCTTTATTTGTGCAGGGCGGAAAACACTCAGGTGACTTGGAGTTCCGCTCTAAGACCCCCAATTTGGCCAAATTTCAGAATTGTACTATATGCATGTCTGATACATCATTGGAAAGCTTAAAATCTCTATTTTCTTGGGGAAGAAACATTTTGAACAGGAGGGCATTTAAAAAATAAATTAAAATTTAAACAGCAAAACCCTATCTGGAGGTGAGAGCACGCGAGAGCAAAATTACAGACGCCATGACTTTAACGAGATATTATCGCGTACTTACCTTATTTCGTTTCAATAACTCCATGTAGCATGTATCACTGAGTGTCAAGACACAGCTGTTAATGGCCACAGCTGGATTTTTTGGGGATTTTATGAAACATGGTAATATAACAAGGGTCGCGATGCAGAAATCGCAGACATCAAGGAGTGGTCGAGATTTTCATTTTCGAATATTTACCCACCTAAACGTATTTCTTCCATTTTTCTTTTTTTTTAATCGATTATTTCTCATCTAAAATATTGGGGAAAATGCGACAGTAACAGAAAAAATACAATTAAGCGATAGTTATCAGGTAGATATATGTGACTTATTTACAGACACCGTTTTTTTTTTCCCATTGTGACGTAATTTGTTTAAAAGTTTAAAACATGCAAGTGAATAATTTTTTAAAGTCATGTTTTTTTAAACTAAATATTAGACACCAATCAATGATTCTAAGATAAAAATTACAGACATTTCGAATAATAAATACGATAATTTGTCTTTTTATGGCTAGGTTGAGACTAAAGAGGCTGCCCAACATCAATAAACTGGGGTTTCCAGGGTAAAATGGACAAATTAAAAATAGTTTGGGGACTTAATGCGCCATGAATCTGCTATTGCAGCAGATAGACATATTGTTCTATCAAACACAACAGTTCTTTTGGCTTAAAATATAGCAGTTTATTGTAAAGAGGTGTGCATGAGCAGAAACTGCTTTTTCAGCCTTGTCTGTGTTTTCCGCCATAAACAAAAGTCAAAATAATTACAGTTATGTATGAACCCTGAAAAAGTAAAGTGTACCATATGTATGTACAGTACAGTTAGAGTGTAAATACATCTACAGTACTGACATACAATGTAACTTTTTTTTGCTATCTCAATCCTAGTTCATGTCTATTGCTAAGTGCACACATGCAATGTTTTGTGATTTTGTGACATTGATTCGATCAATATTTTTACCTACTTCTAATTTGCACCTTAAAACCATTCACCTTTTTGACACTAGCTCACTAAATTTTGGTAACTTAATATTGACACCTCAGCAAAAATTATTCAACAGTACACGCACGGTCAAAAGTTTATTTTTTTCAGTTTCTCATCCTGTTGAATGGTGAGGTGTCTCAAAAATTGTGACCTGGGGTGTACAATTACTGAAATCATGTAAGAATATATGAAAAAGTTGGCTGGGAGATAATTATGGTTACCATAATACCCATGATATTTTAATAACGTGATCTCTCGCTATTAGGGTATGATAAAGCTGACAATGAATGGCGTAAAACTGCTGTGCTCAATAAAAAGGCATTGGAAAAAGTGAAGTGAGTAATTAACACTCCTACAGAATACCGTGTTGTATTTGACTACAAATCTAAAAGAATGTTGCAAAGGGTCCCTTCTGTCTAAATCAATACTTCTCAACTAGTGGGGCGGGCCCCCTGAGGGGGGCGCAGAGCGATGCCGGGGGGGGGCGGATGTGACCTCGGGGAAAATACTTTTTTGCCATACTTGAAAAATGTATCATTTTCAAAGTGTGCACAGTATTTTTGAGCAAAACAAGAGCACACAGCAAAGAGCACTGGAGATATTACGAGCTAAGACGAGGAAATATGACAAAGCGTATGTAGCTTTTGGCTTTGACTTTTAATACAGTGGGTAGAGGTGTGCAAAATTTCAGATTCTTAGATTATTCGCGATTCGGCCGTGGAAGATTCGAGAACGATTCACAAACATCCAAATTCCGATTATTGAAATATGCCAAGTAAAGCGGAAGTACAACACACTCAGCGCACGCGCGGTCTTCAGGACAGAACGGAGCGAGAGTAGCGAAACATCATGCTTCTCATTACCCGGCCCCTCAGGCAATGCCAATGCTCAACTCACGGCTCTAGCTCAACTCATGCCACGAGATAAAAAAACACAACAACATACCTGACTGCTGCCGAAAAGCTGCTACAAAGTACAGCCACATAATGTTACGGTAGATATCATTTATATAGGACTAGATGCATTATAGATTCGGTAGCGTAAGCAGCATATCTACAAAAAGCTAGATGCGGGCGTTAGTAAACGGCCGCCATCTTAAAGCAGTACACTTCCCTGCAAGGCTGTTGTAGCGAACCTTCCAAGCAAACCTAATTAACTTTTTATCTAAAATACTCCTAAATCGGTAAAATATTGACTTGAATCTATCTTTAAAATAGTTTAAAAACTTTCACATGTCGAAAGTAGACAAAAGGGAAATTATGGAATAACGGGAGCAATTTTAACAACTTTAACGGTTGATTCACAACATTAAATTAATCGAATGTAGTTTAAAGCTGCTGATACAGAATGGGGACTGGAGTTTTTTTATTTAATGTTATTTTTGTATATTTGTTTACTGCTATATTCGAACTTGATACTGAAATAGTAGTTTGGTTTAGCCTGAGAGTATTTTTGAACAATTTTGGAACTAATGTACAAAACATTAAAAAAAAAAAAAAGGAAGGGGGTGCATCAATAATCGTTTTATAATCGAATCGTTAGGTGCCCAAAGATTCCCAGCTCTAACAGTGGGAGACGAGAAAAGACCAGTCTGTGTCTAAAAATGTTTGCAACGGACAACAGGAAGCCACATGAAAATAAGATGTCACTTATAAACATATAAACAAACATTATAAACAGACCCCACTCACATTCATAAGCCACTTGATTTTTTTTCAGCCAAGATGTGCCAAATATTGTCAACAATTATCCCGCTTTGTGTCGCAGTGTTACATCAGTAAACCAGCGAGCACTGTTAGCATCATAAAAGGTGGCATACCAAGTTGCTCAGTGCAAAATAGCAAAAATAAAAACTGTCCCACTGTCCAATGACACTGTTGTTTTTGTTCGATTATTTTTTGTTTTTACGGTTAAATGGTTGTTTGAATTTATTAGTATGTATTGATTGATTTTATTAATTTATTTTTCACTATTAGATGGTCAAAAAATGTACCGTGAATGTAGTTTTACAGATTGGATGTGTGGTTTTTTTTTTTCTTTAATTCAGGCAAAGTGATGCACTTTGTCTTTTCTATACTTTATTGTAAGTTGAGCTATATATTTTTTCTTTAATATTAAAAAGAACACAATATTATGCAGAGGTATGCTTATATTAATAATTTAAAGGCAAATGATACAAATTACAGTGGCGGCAGAAAGTTGTGTGAGGGGGTCGCGAAACGTTTACATCTTCCTGGGGGAGGGGGCGTAACAGAAAATAATTGAGAAGCACTGGTCTAAATTAAGCTGCTATACTCAATTCATTAGGGACCTTGCACAAAATCGCCACCAGATGGTGCCAACCCAAAACTTTTATCGTTTAGGCAAGAGCACCAAATTAGGAAATATGTGGATTTTTCAGCAAATAATGGCTTGCTAAAAAGACCTACAAATGCAGAACCTTGAATTTGCGGAGATATACTGTATATTTATTAATTGAATACCATAATTTCCATCATCATCCAATTATTTTCTGTACTGTCATTAACATCACAGATGAGCTAGACTGTAGTCCACCTGTGTTTGGGCAAAAGGCGGGATACGAGGAACACCTTGGATTGATGCTAGCAAATCGTGGGGCTCATGTAAACAAGCAGCCATTCACGCTCAAATTCACTTGTGTAATAATTATAAGCTCCTTACTCCATTAGAGAGTCTAGTTGCTATGGTAAGTAAGCAAGCACAGTTTCCACTCAATAAGAGAAATTATGTAATATAACCCGGAGTATAATGCAAAAATGACACATTTAAAAAAAGCTCACATTTCTTTTTTTTCCCACACTATAAGGTGCTATGGAGAGTATAAAGCGCACCTTCAATGAATGGCCTATTTTATAACTTTTTTTATGTTTAGGGCGCACCACATTATAAGGCGCAGTAGGAGTAGTAGTAGTAGTGGTTGGGGTTGTGTTATAGATCCACTAGATGGTGATGCACTAAAAGGAATTTCATGTCATGATTATCCAATATTGATCCATATATAGGACTCATCAGATTATAAGGCACACTGTTTGCTTTTCAGAAATTTTCAAGGCTTTTAGGTGTGCCTTATAGTGCGGAAAATTCGGTAAACTCAATACCACATGAGTTAAGTAGATTTAGTTTCAGCTGGAATTTCCAGTCCAGCATCCATGCACCTCCACACTAGAAATCCTCACTCTTTTCATTACATCCTCAATAGTAAGCTCTATCAAGGTAGATCAGCTGATAGTGAAGGCAGCTTGCATGGAGGCTGTCAGCCCACGCAGATGACAGCTGCCCTTGTCTCGTCTGATTGATGCCGGCCCTGTGAGATCCGATGCCCTTGAGCCAAGATCAAATTTAGGAACTTCATCAGGCTGAGAAGCGTTATTTACCTCTACCAAGGAGGTTGTGTTTTTCCTGACATTGACATATTGCTTTGTCTGTCATCGGGGTTACACTACGACAACTGCTGCCTTTTGGGACTTTCGGAGATTGCAAATGGTATGCTAGCCTTTGTGGCCACCAATGTTAATTGAGCCAGCAACAAAACATCAAAATGACATTACCTTATTCGTGTTTTTGACGTCTCTGCAATCTCAACTTTCATCAGGGTAAGAAGCAAAGTCCATAAGTAGGTAGCAAACTAATTAATAAGGAGGTAATGTAACTATTGCACCTTTTTAACAATACTACACTACTAGCTAGTGTTGTTTTCTTCAACAATGAAGATAACAAAAATATTTTGTTGACAGTTTTTAATGAAGGGCTTAAAAAAACTGCTTGGGAGACATCATGAGACGAATGCCAGTTTTCACCTGACGAGATGACCACGAGATGAAAATGCGACATCGTTTCGGTCATACATTCACAATGCGTGACATTTTCATGTTGTATGTGGAGTACGTCAGCTTGCATCGTATCAATGTTTGGGTCATTTGAGATATGCTACCCCTCTCCGTCCTCACTGGAGATTTTTTTTTTTATCTTGGCAAGAGAGAATATGCAATGTTGCTTTAGACTTCAAAGGTATGTGCTGAGTGATCAGCAAACGCTAAATGTAACTTCTAGCATCAGCATAGCATTCATGTTAGCATTAGCTTCCGAATGGCAGAATGACAACTTTTTTTTTTTACATACAGTTTGTGCCTTCTAGGTACGTTTAATTGAGAATAATGTGCTGCTTTTCCTGCTGAATGTGTATTATCACAAAGTTGGCGTTGTCCTTGTAGACGCTACAATATGTGCTCGTCTGTCTATGTACTAGGGCTGCAGCTATCAATTATTTTAGAAGTCGATTAATCTATCATTTAGTTAGTTCAAATACTCGGGTAATCGCATTTTGAACATCTAGCGCGTTGCAGAAATTAATTGTAGAAGATGTAAAACAAAGGCTTGCTAAGATTGCACTTTCAAAAGAGCATTAAATGCAAATGGAAAATAAAAATTCCTGAGTGTTTCTTCTAACTAAGCAGTATTGCACTTTCATTTAAAAATAAATTAAAATACCTGAGCTTAAAATAAATAAATGAGGATCTAAGTAAAACAAAAGAACAATTGGTTAACTTGCATAGCGAAAGTCTGCTTGCTTAAATGTTTTTTTTTCTTACATTGCTATTTAGAAATCGTTCACATAATCCCCCCCCCCCCCCCCAAATGAAACTGCTAAATATACCTAAAAACTAATTATGAATGCATAAAAAGCATTTTAGCTCAAACAGAAACTTATCTTATCTTGGTCCTAACAGGGAGCAGCTGGTTTCAGCCATGTTAAATGGATTATGTCATATTCACCGTTGACACTAGATGGTAATGTATCCACCCAAAATCACTAAAACTAAATACAAACACTTTCAAAATAAACCATACAACGTCACTCTAATTAAACGAATACTTGGAGCAGCAAAATTTGATTCTAAGCTTATTTCTAATAGAATTACTTGAGTTAATTGATTAATCGTTTCAGCACTACTATGTTCATCCAGAATTATTGGAAATCTTCTTTTCTGGACTAAAACCTTCGAATTTTACAGACAAAAACATTTTGAGTAACTGTTGACTAAAACTAAACGAAATTTGTATGAGATTTCGTCGACTAAATCTAGACGAAGACGAAAACATTTTGAAATGACTAAAATAGGACTAAGACTAATAAGTAATTTTGTCCAAAAGACTGAGACAAATTTAAAAGAGCTGCCAAAAACAGCAATGTACTTTACGTTTGTGACGGTTCACGGCATTTGTACACATACATGAATCGTGATGCCTCAGCAGTTTCAGGCACGGTTCACTCATGTGTGATGACTTGGCAACTGGCATTTGAAATGCTAAATAAGAACAACAACAGAGATATGATCAGGCTTTTCTTCTACACTGAGTATAGATTTTTGAATTATATTTGAGAAGAGATTGAGAGCAGCAAGAAAATATTATTGGAATTGTGTATTGCACAACAACAAGGTAAAGTAACTGAAATATTTGTTCATTTCTGTCATTTCTACTCACATATCACAAGCTTCCTTTTTCAATAACATTCTTTGAGTAAGGGGTTTATGTCACCTATATAGTCGCCTTGCTGGAAACAACAGCCTTAACCATTTTTTATTTAACAGCGGAAAAGCATGAATACTATATATATATTTGGAGGAAAACACAAGGGTAAAATTTCAAAATCGTCCTATATGCATGTGTGATGCATCATTTGAAAGCTTAAAATCTTCTGAATTTAAATAGGAGGATGTTTTTTGACACCTTAAAAGTAGATCAAATCAGGTGAGTGAAAAACAGAAATTTTTCAGACCTTTGAAATTTCCTTGGAAAGTTTCTCATTTAAAAACGGTTTTGTACACTCATCCAGGTACATAATAAATAACCAACACTTCAAGATTATCCCCCTTTGTCTACTCAAGTCTTTGATAATCAATATCCATGCAGTAAGACATGTGGGTTGATGTACAGTAATAAAGAAAATTGGTGTGTGAATAAATGTAGATTTAATTTAGCCCTGTGTTTTATTTTGTAAATAAACATGGCTAAATGGGGAGTTAGCTGTATAGTTAATGATAACTTCACAGTTTTTGATTTGGCTTGATTTTAATCTGTGCAAAGAAAAAACATTTCCAGGGGAATTTTAGGGGTTAAATTCCAATACCATAATATTTTAATTTATGCAGTTGGCTTTTAAAATATTTTTTCAATTATGATTAAAGCGTGTGAATATGAGATACTGAGAATAAAAGGCTCCACATGCATAAAGGGAACATATCAATGTGAGTACATAACCCTAGTTATTGTATGTAGCCTTGAAGCCTCAGACCTAGGCTTTATGATTTAAGCATCTAATGTATTAAATACATCGATATCATCCCATAAAAGGCAATCCAAACGGCAACAAGGTTTGAAAAGATAATGGACAGCATGCGAGTCAGTTAGCCTGCTGTGTCCATAATTCTCGTGTTAGCGTTCGACTGAAATGTACAGTATGTCTTTTTGTGCCTTTCCAGTAACTCGAGGTGAGCGCATGAGAAAGCACAATTAAAGACACCATGATTTTAACGAGATATCGCGTACTTACCTTGTTTCGAATTAAAAACTCTTTGTAGCCTGTATCACCGAATGTCAAGACACGTATGAATGGCCACAGCCGGACTCTTTGGGGATTTTATGGCTGAAACACAGTGCTATAACAAGGGTCGCGATGCAGAACTCGCAGACATCAAGGAATGGTCGAGATTTTCTTTTTCAAATATTTACCCTTTTAAACGTTTATTTGTTTTGGGTTTCGGGAGATTTTTTTTAATGTCAGACGCTTGGTATGCAAGCGGAGAAAGTGGCACAAGGCCAAAAAAGCGCAGCAGAGTGGCGAAAACATTTCAACAAAACAAAGGAGGGTACACTGTTGTGTCCCGTTTCTTCATTGCCAAGCTTTGCTGCACGTCGGCCGTGAATGAACACCTAAAGCGCCGTCACCCAGTTGTAATTTTGGAAGACGACAGGAGACAATTAAGTCCATCTAACTAACTAACTAACTAACTAACTAACTAACTAACTAACTAACTAACTAACGACATGTTTTATTGAAGTTGCTAAGCCGGTCGCGATATGCAATGAGTCCATTCATCGCACAGTAAATAAAAATGTGGGCGGTAAATTTCACGGCTACATTTTATCGGCGCGCGCGTGCGTGCATGCATACATTTGTGCGTGCTTGCACACGTGTGTGTTGAAGGCATAAGAGACTAGTTCCTTTCATAGATGTTTATTGGTCATCAACACACCGTAGAATTAAAGTTCAGACATACAAAATAAGGAAACACATCTATATTAAACACTGTAAATATTAGTATTGCTACAAAATAAGACACCCTACTTTAGCCTGCTATAAAACAGGTAAAAATTAGAGATGTCCCGATTGATCTCGATCGGGTCCGATCACGTCATTTTCAAAGTATCGGAATCGGCAAAAAAATATCCGCCATGCCTTTTATGTATGTATGTATGTATGTATATATATATATATGTATATATATATATATATATATATAAACTAAATTGTTTTCTAATTGTATTTAACGTCACAGACAGAATATGTTACACTCATCCAGAGTCTTCAGTTTAGGCTTAAGGTAGGGATCAAATTTATCCTGATAACGGCTACAATTAATTTTTTTAAAAATGTGTCACGTTAAAATATTTAACGCAATTAATGCATGCGCTGCATGACCCTCTCACTCATTGTTGCGCTCAATGTGTAATGACGCCGTTTTACCTATATAGAGAGATAAAAGGCTGCGCAAAATGAGTAGAGTGAACTTTGGCAGCCTTTGGAGCCTTTTATTAATTGGCTAAAGCCTTGCAATCCCTCTCCCTATGATTAGAAATATCATGGGAAGCAATTTGGGGAAGCAAGGTGGCAATTGATCATTGTCTTAACACCTTATGTTATTTCCCAACGCAGAGAAGATATAGCAATTGGTAGCACGTTGCACAGTCATGGTTCCACTTCCCATCATTAATAATGTAAATGCCATCTTGAGGATTTGTTGTTATAATAAACAAATACAGTACTTATGTACTGTATGTTGAATGTATATATTCGTCCGAGTTTTATTCATGTTTTTTCTTAAAGCATTGCCAAAATGTATATGATCGGGAAAAATTATCGGGAATGATTGGAATTGAATCAGGAGCAAAAAAAAAGCTATCGGCTCGGGAAATATTGGGATCGGCGGATACTCAAACTAAAACGATCGGGATCGGATCGGGAGCAAAAAAACATGATCGGAACAACCCTAATAAAATTAAAAGCACGTCATGTTCTTCATATAAAAAACATTTCTGGAGTTAATTCCACATACTTCAGAATTCAAATTCAACACTAAGAATAGCTTTAAAATGACACCCTTTTTGAAAAATCTGATTGGCAATGATTATAATACGTTATAATATATAGTAGTATACTATAATAGTAATGCTAGATATTTTGTGAGAATTGTTTTAAATCATGTTTGTTAGGTGAAGTCTGTGTTCTGAATCTGTTTACATTCCGTTCTTTTGCACTAGTTAATGCCATCACCATATGACCTCATTGTTTATTTGTGATTTATTGCTGTTATTTACATGTTTATTTGTACTTTAATAAAGAATTTCAGTGTTTCAAAATGTTTTTGTGAACTAATAAGCGTCATCAAAAATGTCATTGCTAAATTAGTAAAAAAAAAAAAAAATTAGTCGACTAATCGTAAAAATAGTCGGCTGACTAATCAGGAGAAAATTAGTCATTTGGGACAACCCTAGTTGTACAGTGTACCAAACATATTTCCTCCACCCTCTTCTTACCTTTTTAACCCCTGTCCCATTTTCATGCCTGAGGATAATACATATAATTACTTATTTCTATGGCTGGGTTGAAACAAAAGAGGTTGCGCGGTGTCTGTAAATGGGGGTCCCCAGGGTAAAACGGACAAATTAAGAATAGTCCAGGGACATAATGCGCCATGAAACTGCTATGGCAGCATATAGACATATTTTTCTATCAAACACAACAGTTCTTTTGGCTTAAAGTGCATGTGACACGAAAAAGAATGTTTTTTTCATAATACACGCTGTATTTTATGCTACTGAATAATATGGACCGCTTGGATGTGTGTGGAAGCGATCACTATTTTCATTTAGTTTTTTGAATCCCGCGCCATGAAAATGAGTGACTTCCGGCTTCGGTCTTGCATTGAGGAGGAGGGCGCTGTGACGTGTACAGATGAAGGCGTCCTCTTCACTATACAGCCGTACTGTTGTGTATGAGGACTAAAGATTCAGGTGATTTTGCGGATTAATACGTTTATTTTTCGCATGACGCCAGCCAAACGGCTGCAGAAAAATCTTGCTGTATGAGAGAGGCGTGTGAGCCTTTTTGGAGTTTCAAAAGGTTACCATTCACCGTGGATATTGGCCAAAACAAGCCCTACTACTGTGGGACCATTGGACTTACGAGGAAGTGAGTAAACATCTTGTTTTGTATTATGTCAAATACGAATACAGCGATTACAAAGTAAACACTACAAACTTTCTTTAAATAAAGGACTACTTACGTTTGATCATTGATAGGCATGTAAAAAGCTCTCCTCATGCACATTAGCTGCATGTTAGCTGCACAACAACTGCAGCCGCCCTCCTCCGGGGAACGAGCTGTAAATTTCTCTCCACAGGGCGGTTTGCCAATCCACAAAGACAATCAACAACCCAGTCGTCATGTCAAATAATCCAGGCTAGTTATGTGTGATTTTCCGCTTCAAAGACTTTGAAACATAACTGTTTCGGGTTAGCATGTCGGCTAGCTGTCACGCCTCTTGGTTTGTTTACATTCTCCAAAGCCGGAGAAGGGAAATGATATACGTCCGATTTAGGTGTCATAAAATATCGTTCGGGAGGTGCAACAGTAAAGTCGACAGTTTTGACCATTATGGAGTAATTTTGCCATGTCGTCCTGAATAAGTGCATTTTTATTATTTCATATTCCATTCAGCACAAGACTGTTATTTGTCATGACCATGCCATTTATTTAGCAGTTGGGGAAAATACCTGGATAAAAAGAATATCCTGTAAAAATATTGAAGTAAAGAGACAGAAACAATGACATTTTGCAGATCTCTTCGTCGCGTTTTCCTTGTTGTGAATGGTTCCCCCTTGACGGGCTGACTGGTCCTTCTCAAGCCATTTATTTAGCTATTGGGGAAAAATACTTGGATAAAAAGAATATCCTGTAAAAATAATGGAGTAGAGCGACTGGAACAATGCCATTTTGCGGCTCTCTTTGTCGCGTTTTCCTCGTTCCGAATAATTCCCCCTCAATGGGCTGTATAGTATAACCGATGAGCCCAGTCTCCTGCTGACGTCATCCACCTGTTGGGGACGCTTGAGCCCTATAATGGTAGGCGTGGCTAACCGGCAGATTAAAAGACTAATTTCTCGTCATCTGCGCTTTGCTAAATTGTTGTATATAGTCGAATCGTCTCAAAATATGATTCTAATTCATATAATAATGCTATTTATGACTTTTTTTCTCCTGTCGTATGCTCTTTAAAATAGAGCAGTTTATTTTAAAGAGGGGTGCAAGAGCAGCCTTGTCTGTGTTTTCCGCCATGTATATATAGAAATTATATAGCACCATCAATATCAGTCACTGAACTTTCAGCCAAAAATAAAAAATACACTTTTTTGGTCTTTTTATGGCTTGCTTTTCAGATCGTATCTGTGTAACAGTTTTGACTAATGATTGTGTTTGAAGCTGTTTCCAATTCCCTTTATATGAAAAATGATCACCAAAGCTTTGTTCTTGTATTCCTGCACTGAGTCATTAATCTATCATGTTTGCCCAATATGCCCCCACTCACCGATTAGCGTCCCGCTGGTTGTGCATTATATTGCACAAGACGCACGGTACTTTACTTGTGCTTGGCATTTGAATGAATTGATGATGTAGGTGAAGATCGACCCAACAGTCCAATATATGAGACTAATATCAAGTTTGACACAGCTTTGCAGGTAGAAGGTAGCCATGACCTGTGCCTGTAAGCTTTCGCTTCGGGAGGAACAGCTGTAAATCCACTTTACTGTGCCACAATTTTCTGGTTGGCTCTGCTCCTTTGACAAATTGCTTCGCCTGTCTGACTCCCTCCTAACCTCATATTGATGATTTGTTTGATGGGCGGGACCTATAGATGAAAAGCTGAGCCCATGTTTGAATCGATTTCTAACACATGCCTGTACAAATTTCACGTTTCTATCCGGAAATCAAAAGTATCCTACTAGGCCATATTCATATTTATTCCTCCCTTTTACTGTTTTGTTTTGATCCCTTTTGGGGAAAGTATTTCCAGTCAGGTCCAGAGTGCCCCAGATACTGGTGTAAGGAGGCATGACCAACAAGATAGATGGACCATTACATACAGTACACGCAGCACTGATCACCAACATATTTTAACCCACTAGACCTTCCCTCCCTTACTGTCTCCAGGGCAAAGAGCAGAACAAGCCTGAGGCTGCCCCGTTGCACATCCAGAACCCGTTTGAAACAGCCCTGAACGTCAGCAAGAACGTCAACGGCACACAACTACAACGATTTGTGGCTTTGTGTCAGGAGAGTACCTGGCTGCTTCAACAGAGCGATACCATCACACCCAAAGGGGGCTACACGGTCACGGCTTGGGGACTAGCAACTCTTCTGCTCCCTTCGCAGATTGCAGCGGTCAAAAGTGGAAAGAAGATGAAAAGGGAGCCTGCTAGCGAGAGGATCAAGAGCTTGTTAGAATCCCTGAAAAATAAAAAACAACCAAGGACCTAAGACTCTTGACATCCCAGGAAAATAACTTTATTTGATTTTAACCTGACTCAAGGACACCTCAGCCGCAATAAAGAAAGGAACTTTTTTTTACGGGATGTAGTTCTTTACATGATCACTGGAGGATGGCACTGAAACTTTTATGCCCGTACAGATGTCTGGAATCATGAGCAAGATGAAGCTAAAGTTTCATTTTCAAAGGACATACTGTATACTTGATTAGATAATCCCCATATATATTATGTTTGTGTTTCAAAATCAGTGTTCACTTGCTGTACAGCTATGTCAGATGATCACAATGCAAATGTTTTACTCATTGTAATAAACCCTAGACTATATGAATTAAGTTGGATACAATCGTTGAGTCAAATAACTACAGTGAAGAAAATAAGTATTTGAACACCAGCTAATTTGCAAGTTCTCCCACTTAGAATTAATGGAGGGGTCTGAAATTTTCATTAGAGGTGCATGTCCACTTTGAAAAAAAGATAATCTAAAAGTGATCCTCGATCTTAAAGACATGTAGGCTCTAATAAACCACAATTGTTCTCTTTTACCAAAATATGTTGTTAGAAACACATAAAATGTTCAATCAGTGGCAATATTTTATAATATTTACTACATATTTTGACCGATAGTTGGCGGCATGTTTGGCGGGCTTGGAGTGATGACATAATTGGGATGTTTCCAATTGTGTACAACAATTGTGTATTGCTGCCTAAACTAGCTACGTAACATGCCACGATGTGCTGCTTTTGGATTCAATTCTCAGTCAAATGGAAACTAGGGGAGTGATGTGAGTCTCCACAGATTTCCTATTGACAAGAAAAGGAGAAAGGTTTGGGAAAATGCCTGTAGACTGACAAAACCTCCCAAAGACCCAAGGCTTTGTTCTCGCCAATTTTCTCCTACCGCGTTCGAGGCTTTTAGTCGTCGACAACTTATGAATTAGCTCACCTGAGCGGCTGGATATAAGCGTAGACTAAAATCAAATGCTGTTCCAACTATTTTCCCTCACAAAAAGCCTCAATGCGCTTGCATATCGAGTGAAATGTGCGCAATAAAACGCCAAAGACTAGAAACTGCTGGCCGCTCTCTTAAGCAGGCAAGCCGCTCCTGTCTCTACAGCAGTAGGCGAACCTTCTGGCGTACTGCTAGTCACAGAAGAAGCTAATAATTCCCCTCTGCTGTCAATTCATCAGGCAATAAGTGTGTCTATACAGTATTCACCTAATATGAGTGATGCTGCTACTCAAAGTGATCCAGACACGTCCAATGCAGCGATACAGTGGCCACTTAATATGGACCACCCTTATGTAGCTAAACGTGAGTTGGATGTACAAAACATGGAGGACACTTGATCCAGATGACTAATTTAATGAGGACAGTCAGCCACAACACTACTCCGATCCTGACTATCACACGTGTGCATTCATAGTTTTATTACCTTCAGTGAGAGTTTATAATGTCAATAGTCATGAAAATAAAAATGTACAAATGACAAGGTGTGTTCAAACTTTTGCCCTGGACTGTATGTAAAGCACACGACAGCTCTGGATGCTAACAATCTATATAATTATATTGGAATAAGTTTGATCACGCAATAGCTCACCTTGAAGATCTGCTAACAAAAAACGGAGTTCTTAACAGCTTACACTCACTCTCTTGCTCCGTTGTCATTGAGACACACTGGCTGCGAGTACATCACCAGTTTTGCCCAACTCTTGTCTTATCAGGTATTTCCTGCTCTGCATTTTGCCTTTGCTGCTCGTCTTGTGAACAACCGACAATGCTGTCCTGCTCTTCACTTTTCCGATCTGGTTCAAGTTGGAAGGGCAGAACCGACAACATGTTGCGGTAGCTAACGAGTGACACGCTGGAAGTTCAGCAACTGGCCCGGTGACATCACTGTACTGAGACATCTATGAAAATGGCGACCTATCACTTAAAATTTTTTTTCCAATTTTGTTAAAACGAAAACATTAAGAGGGGTTTTAATATCAAATTTTTATAACTCATACTAACATTTATCTTTTAAGAATTACTTGTCTTTAAGATCGAGGATCCCTTTAAAATTAAAACCAGAAATCACAGTACGGTATATGATTTTTTTTAAACTATTTATTTTTGTGATATAGCTGCAAATAAGTATTTGAACACCTGAGAAAATGAATGTTAATATTGGAAACAGTAGCCTTTGTTTGCAATTACAGAGGTCAAACGTTTCCTGTAGTTTTTCACTAGGTTTGCACACACTGCAGGAGGAATCTTGGTCCACCCATCAGTCAGTTTTCTGGGCTGTCACCGAGAAACACTGAGTTGGAGCTCCCGCCAAAGGTTTTCTACTGGGTTTAGGTCTGGATACTGACTAGGCCATGCTAGAACCTTGTTATGCTTCTTATGAAGCCACTCCTTGGTTTTCCTGACTGTGTGCTTCGGGTCATTGGGTTAGGGTTTAGACACGACCCATCTTCAATGCTCTGACTGAAGGAGGTTGTTTCCCAAAATCTCACAATACAGGGCCCCGGTCATCCTCTCTTTAATACAGTGCACTCATGCTGTCCCATGCGCAGAAAAACAGCCCCAAAGCATGATGCTACGACCCTCATGCTTAACAGTAGGGATGGTGTTCTTGAGATAGCACTCATAATTCTCTTCTTCCAAACACGATTAGTGGAATTATGACCAAAAAGTTCTATTTTACTCTCATCTGACCACAAAATCTCCTCCCATGACTCCCCTGCATCATTCAAATGGTCATATGCAAACTTAAGACAGGCCTTGACAAGTGCTGGTTTAAACAGGGGAACTTTCCATGCCATGCATGATTTCAAATCATGCCGTCTAGTGTATTTACCAACAGTAACCTTGGAAACGGTGGTCCCAGCTCCTTTTGAGGTCATTGACCAACTCCTGTCGTGTTGTTCTTAGCTGATTCCTCACCTTAGGATCATTGAGACCCCACGAGATGATATCTTACATGGGGTTCCACTCCAATTGAGATTGACTGTCATGTTTAGCTTCTTCCGTTTTCTAATGATTGCTCCAACAGTGGACCTTTTTTCACTGAACTACTTGGCAATTGCTCTGTAGCCCTTTCCAGCCTTGTGGAGTTGAACAATTTTGTCTCTGGTGTCTTTGGACAGCTCTTTGGTCTTTACCATGTTACAAGTTTGAGTCTTACTGATTGTATAGGGTGGATAGGTGTCTTTATGCTGCCATCGACCTCAAACAAGTGCTTCTGATTCAGGATAATACATGGAGTGGAGGTGAACTTTTAAAAGGCGAGCTAACAGGTCTTTCAGGGTCAGAATTCTAGCTGTCATACATAATACGAGGGGTATTCAAAAAGTAATGCACCCAACTTTATTATGTACAAACAAATTATAATAGCAACATGTATTATAGATCACAATAAAGGTACAAGTGTGATGATTACATTTTTACTCCTCCACAAAGTCTCCACCTCTCTCAAGAGCTACAGTCCACCTATGAACGAGGGCATGTATACCAGTGTTGTAGAACTCAGCCAGTTGATCTCTAAGCCAATTCTTGACAGCAGTTTTCACTTCATCGTCATTGCCATATCGGTTGCCCCGGAGTCCTTCTTTCATTGGACCAAAGAGGTGGTAGTCTGACGGTGCCAAATCAGGAGAATATGGCGGATCACAGTCCATCCAAATGAAGTGATGACCTCCATGGTCCTGATGCTTGTGTGAGGACATGCATTGTCATGCTGGAGGAGCACATTTGCCATGCCCAAGTTGGGCCGAACACGTCGAATTCTTGCTTTGAGCTTCCTAAGAGTCTCAATGTATACCTCAGAGTTAATGGTTTCCCCCTTCGGCAAGAATCTACAAGGATTACACCTTGAGAATCCCAAAAACGGTAGCCATAATTTTGCCAGCTGATTTTTGGCCTTGAACTTTTTGGTCCTTGGTGAATTTGGGTGACACCATTCCATTGATATCCTTCATGGTCTTCAGTACTGTTTTTAAATCACTGTTCCCATCTTCTTACAGTACTATAGTCTATGGTATGGTGAATTTGGGTGACACCATTCCATTGATATCCTTCATGGTCTTCAGTACTGTTTTTAAATCACTGTTCCCATCTTCTTACAGTACTATAGTCTATGGTATCATCCATGTAGACATTTTTAGCCCATTGTGAATCCTCAGAGGGGTTTCTCCCTCTGCATTTTCAATTCAATTACAGCTCTTTGTTTCTGACGAGCTTCAAGAGGGGCAGCCATTTCGGAAGCTAGTTTAAGCTTTAAAAATCTGTAAATAAGAAAACCACATATAACAATCACAAAAAGGTGTGTCCTATCATGTTTGTGCCAAATATAAACAAGATTGGTAAAATCCTGTACGAGCAATGCACTTGAGTGCATTACTTTTTGAATGCTCCTCGTACATTGTGATTTCTGGATTTTTTTTTTTAGACTATCTCTCTCACAGTGGACATGCACCTACAATGAAAAATTCAGACTCCTCCAGGATTTCTAAGTGGAAGAACTTGCAAAATAGGAGGGTATTCAAATACGTATTTTCTTCACTGTATCCTTATCCACAGGCATAATGAGTTATTTTCCAATCATGAAAGGTTTCTTGGTTTTGGCAATGCAGTTCACCATGAGGTATGACGCTTTCAGTGCATTCACTTTTGTTGCCTCATTTGCTAGCTTTTAGCCATATTATGCAGAATGGACCCGGTTGTAGGTTCCTCTTCTGGCTCAGCAGGTGGCCCTTTTCCAGAAAAATAGCTGTACAGACGTTGCCGCCCGCAGCACACAGTCAATAGCAGCTAATGTTACTGTTTATGTTGACTGGCGCTGTGCTGCTATAAGTGTGCAAACACCCCAGTAACAGTGGCCAACCACTAGAGCGCGACGTACACCAAACTATACTCGAAATAGTCAATAAAGGCATATTGATGTGTCAAGAGGTACAGGCCAGATTGTAGTCGTTATTAAATTATTTAAAATTTCTCTGGGGCCCTGTAGCAATTACGAATGGAACAGTACTGGTTCCCGGCCCGATGGTTGGGGATCAGTGAATTAAATGTAACAATACAGATACATCACCACATACAACACAAGCTTGCAGTCCAGTCTTATGATCACACTGGTGTTTTAACATCCCAACAAGTGGTGTTTAAAGCACCCTATTCGCATCAAGGAGAATTGACAGAGGTAAGCTAGGTAACCCTTCTAGCAACAGAAACCACTTGTAGGTCACAACCTTCCAGTTGAGAAACACTTATTAATTGCATAACCGTTACAGTGATAACCCCCAATTCTGTCAAGACAAAGTAGAGCAGCAGTTTAGGAAGAGGTGAAGGAGGGATGGAAGTTGATGAGCATGAGCAGAGGTAAATTGACTATCAACAAGGGATATCCCAATTATCCTTTTGAATACTGATGGCTGAAAAACAAAACGTTACTTTTTAAACAAACGCGGTTTGGTTTCATTTAGATATAGTTTAATGCGCTATTTGTGACTTTTTATGATTCATGAGTGCCTCAGTATTGTATTAAAGTGCATGTGACATGAAAAAGCACGTTTATTTCAAAATACACGCTGTATTGTATGCTCCTGAATGATATGGACCGCTTGGATGTGTGTGGATGCGATCGCTATATTTTAGTTTTTTGAATCCCGCACCATGAAAATGAGTGACTTCCGGCTTCGGTTTTGCATTGAGGAGGAGGGCGCTGTGACGTGTACGGATGAAGGCGTCCTCTTCACTATACAGCCGTATTGTTGTGTATGAGGACTGAGGATTCAGCTGATTTTTCGGATTAATACGTTTATTTTTCGCATGACGCCAGCCAAACGGCTGCAGAAAAATTTTGCTGTATGAGGGAGAGGCGTGTGCGCTTTTTTGGAGTTTCAAAAGGTTCCCATTCACTGTGGATATTGGCCAAAACAAGCCCTACTACTGTGGGACCATTGGACTTACGAGGAAGAGAGTAAACATCTTGTTTTGTATTATGTCAAATACGAATACAGCGATAACAAAGTAAACACAACAAACTTTCTTTAAATAAAGGACTACTTACGTGTGATCATTGATAGGCATGTAAAAAGCTCTCCTCATGCACATTAGCTGCACGTTAGCTGCACAACAACTGCAGCCGCACTCCTCCGGGGAACGAGCTGTAAATTTCTCTCCACTGGGCAGTTTGCCGATCCGCAAAGACAATCAACCCAGTCGTCGTCTCAAATAATCCAGGCTAGTTATGTGTGATTTTCCGCTTCGAAGACTTTGAAACATCACTCGGTTCGGGTTAGCATGTCGGCTAGCTGTCACGCCTCTTGGTTTGTTTACATTCTCCGAAGCCGGGGAAGGGAAATGACATATGTCCGATTTAGGTGTCATAAAATATCATTCGGGAGGTGCGACAGTAAAGGTGAAGTCGACAGTTTTGACCATTATGGAGTAATTTTGCCATGTCCTGAATAAGTGCATTTTTATTATTTCATATTCCATTTAGCACAAGACTGTTATTCGTCATGACCGTACCATTTATTTAGCAATTGGGGAAAATACTTAGATAAAAAGAATATCCTGTAAAAATATTGAAGTAAAGAGACAGAAACAATGACATTTTGCAGATATCTTCGTCGCGTTTTCCTCGTTGTGAATAGTTCCCCCTTCACGGGCTGACTGGTCCTTCTCAAGCCATTTATTTAGCTATTGGGGAAAAATACTTGGATAAAAAGAATATCCTGTAAAAATATTGGAGTAGAGGGACTGAAACAATGACATTTTACGGCTCTCTTCGTCGCATTTATCTCGTTCTGAATAATTCTCCCTCAATGGGCTGAATAGTAAAACCGATGAGCCCAGTCTCCCGCTGACGTCATCCACCTGTTGGGGACGCTAGAGCCCTATAATGGTCGGCGTGGCTAACCGGCAGATTGAAAGACTAATTTCTCGTCATCTGCGCTTTGCTAAATTGTTGTATATAGTCGAATCGTCTCAAAATGTGATTCTAATTCACATAATAATGCTATTTAAGATGTTTTTCCCCTCTCGTATGCTCTTCAAGTCTAGTGATGCCCTTGATTTAACTACTGCATCTTTAGGTCCGTGGAAAAAGCATTTATTTTGGATTTCATCAGCATATAAAATATTGGCTTTTGGGTGTCCTTAAACAAGCATCATGATGGGAAAAACAAATGACAGCAGTTTCTGAAATGGTTTTATTTGAATTGGATTATGAGCCTAGAGATGTATTATTTCTTTGTTTGTTTCTAATGATTCCATATTTTTTTCCTTAGAATGGCGTGATTCCATATATATTTCCCTGCACTTGCTCTATAAAAGTAACATTTACTGACCACCACAATGTTTTTTATTTATTTCTTTTAGTGTTTCTGAATGCTAAACAGCTGCACTTTTGAACTTACTATTTTATCAGGCTTTTTATCTGAGTTTTTATTGAGTTTGTTCTATATGATAAAATGTCTGAGTGAGTGCTCGTCCGAGACTGGTGATTCCATACTTTTTGCTGGGTGTTGTAGCTGCTCTGCAATTGGCTATTGGCCTAGCATTCCTGGCATCCAATTAGCTAAGAGGGACCTCTATTGTATGTGTATATGTGTATCCCAGCTTCCTCTTCATTCACGGCTCGTGTTCTGACAGCATTACGTGAGTGTATTAACTACTTTTTTCTTGGTTTCGTACATTATGCACAACTCAGATTTTATGTTTATTGTTCGACAATATAAGGCTAGGTTCATACCGCAGGTCTAAATGTACAGATCAAAATTTTTCGTGTTTTTCCACTCGAGTCAGGAATTAACTTTACGGCCTGAACGGGACAGGTCGCATCAAAGTGGACCATTTCAAATCCGATCTAGCTCAATTTAGTATGTGGTTAAAATCTGATTTGGGCCACATTTTTTCCGGAATGTGGCTGCGGTCTGAACTGTCAAGTCCCCTAAATCAGAATTCATGCAGCAATTACGTCAGCAAAGGGCGAGAGAGGGCGCAACGTTAGTGATGGAGCTGTGCGTTGGCGTTAGCGCCTAGGTTGAACGTGGCTTTTAGGGAAGGGGCTAGCTTGACAACAGTCATAAAAAAATAAAATAAAATGGGAGGGGCATAAGCCTGAGAATGCTCTGTTTTGTTTCCGTGCTCCAAATTAGCAATATTTCAAGATTGCTTCCACGGCCGAGAGTTGGGGCAAACTGTCCGTAATTGCGTGCATGCTATCAATCCATATAAACTTTGAATGTAAGACTAAACGGGGATTATATATGTCTGTTATTTGTGTCCTCTTTTAGGAAATCAAAGTGCCTCAGTATTAAAGAGAATTATAATACTAAGGGGCTGTGAGATATCAATAGAACCGTTATGTGGAAAGATAAAAAATATTAATAAAGTTAACAACAACAAAAAAATCACATTCATGACCAATTATCGAAAATTACGAACATTTCCGAATGTAGCCCGGAAACAGCCGAATCGGGCTGTGACGTCACAGCCAGGAAACAAAAGGTCGAGGCAGGTGCCATCGTTGTTTATCGAAGAGAGGGTTGCATTCGTGTTTTATCAAAAAATCACTAAAATGGTTCAAACTTGTCATGCTGTGTGGTGTACAAATAGCCATTTGTCACAATGTAGTACCAATGAGTTCCCGAACGCGAAAAAAAGAGCTGGACTACGCAGACAATGAGTAAAGTTCGTCCGTGCAAAGAGGGCTAATTTTGCAGACCCAGCCTCCGGCACGGTTTGTTTGGTGCGCATTTTACACCTGAAAGCTATTCAAACTAGACAAATTAAATTAGGTTTTGCCAAGAAATTGCTGCTGAAAGCAGATGTGGTGCCACCATACACGCGCAGCCACCTAAATGTCCCGAGATATCAAGAAAGAGGACGATGACTGGCACTGATGAGACCACCCCACCACCCCAGGCAAAGCAAAGGAGAGGAGCAGCCAAGCTCGAAATGGCCAGAGTGAGTACTCTTTTATAATAAAAAAGATATCACACATTGGATATAGGACTGGACACATGTATAAGTTATCGCTCGTAAAATATATACAACAAATCCTTTAATCCCATTCATATTTGTGTCTGTTGGCAGAGCGAAAACCTATGATAGCACAATTAATGATAATAATTCTATACTTTATTTTGCGGTCACGGTGTATAAGCTTCACAAAAAGAAAGGCAAAACAAACCATTTGGTGTTTCCAACATGATCTGTTGCCGGTGTTTCATCAGTGTGATTGCTCCCCTCAATGATCGTTTCATTAGGCTGCATTTGCTTTTGTTTGGGCTCAAATTGATAACCCAAAACACCAAAAAAAGGTTCATAACTCTCCTCGTCACCATTAGAAGAACGTTGGTTACGTCGGATTCGTCGCTGCAACTAGAAACAAAATTGTCCGTTATCATCGCCGCCATTCAGTACTTTGTCAGGACCCAAGCACTGAGCCGGATGTTTCCCAGTTGTGACGTCACACACACAATATGCTAGATTTCGGGGATCTGAGGCACCAGTCGTTTTTGCTTGACAATCGATGCAAATTTCATTCATTTTCATTTTCATCATTTTCTTGGGGTTGCGATTTGTGTAATTACACGAAGTGGCATGATATGAACCAAAAAGGCATGCGTTTATGGATAAATGATGGAATATTAGCATTTCCCCAGGTGTTTTAATACCCTTTAAGTCTAGTGATGCCTTTGATTTAACTACTGCATCTTTAGGTCTGTGGAAAAGGCATTTATAGTATTTTGGATTTCATCAGCATATAAAATATTGGCTTTTGGGTGTCCTTAAACAAGCATCATGATGGGGAAAACAAATGACAGCAGTTGCTGAAATGGTTATATTTGAATTGGATTATGTAAGAGCAAATGACCTAATGCAGTGACATAATGATGCTAACAAATGTTTTCATTTTTTGGGGGGGTTGCATCAGTTTAGTGCTCTGGTGATGTCACTAAATTTTTTAGACTCTAGAATATCTTTGGGTTGCGGGGCGTAAAACATGATCATTATTGTAAAACGTAATTAAAATGGTTGAAATATGACAAACCCAACTTTCAAATTGGATATTTACTAATGTCCATTCTTTGTTACATAATCTTAGAATATGAGGTGGTGGAAAGAAAAATGCTTGAGGGATGCATCCTGCAAGTGTTTGAAGCCCATGGCATGGTGTTTGTTGTGCATGCAGCCAACAGCTGTTTTTCCACTCATTGGTGAGCAAGGTCAGAGGGTGATGGGATAGACTTTTAACAACCTCCTGTACCACCCGTACATACTTTGCCATGCAGCTCAACAGGGCCACAGCACAGATGGCAGACCATGTCCCTCGGGTGGAAGGAGCCCATTCGTGCCACCCTCCCCCTAGCTTTGAACTTGACTCACTGTCCCTACACCTCATTCCCTCCCCCCTTTTTTTTTCGACCATAAGAAGGCTGCCTTGCTATCTAGCCCCGTCATCGCTTTCCTCCCTGAATATTCTTTGATGTTTGGAGAGTTTGTTTATTTCCATGAGTGACTTTCTGACTGATGGGCCCAGCACTGGTAGAGCAGCAGAGCAATTATGAAATGCTGCGGTTAGTGAAGCATTGCATGTGGAAAATCAACACCTCGGGAGAATTTGATGAAATGCCACTGCTGGGTGACGTGGGGTTCATACGAAGGGGGTTTCATGTCAATTCTATCAATCTTCTGCGTTTATAAAATACTTTTTAAACTTCTGGTTGAGTCTGGCATGGAGTGCACATCAAAATTCAAGAATTTCTATAGGTTGTACAATTTGGAATCCTACAACCCCTAGCAAAAAGTATGGAATCACCAGTCTCGGACGAGCACTCGCTCAGATATTTTATCATGTAGAACAAACTCAGATAAAAAGTTTGAAAAAATAATGAATTAGTTCAAAAGTGTCTTTAGCATTCAGAAACACTAAACACTGAAAGAAAGAAATAAAAACATTGTGGTGGTCAGTAAATGTTACTTTTATAGATCAAGTGCAGAGAAATATAAATGGAATCACTCCATTCTGTGGAAAAAAATATGGAATCATGAGAAACAAATAACAATCAAAACACATCTCTAGTATTTAGTAGCACCACCTCTGGCTTTTATGACAGCTTGCAGTCTCTGAGGCATGGACTTGATGAGTATTCCTCATCAATTTGGTGCCAACTCTCTTTCGTTGCAGTTGCCAGATCATCCTTGCAGGTCGGAGCCTTGCTGTGGATTTTTCCATTTCCACCACAGGTTTTCAATAGGGTTGAGATCTGGGCTATTTGTAGGCCATGACCAGTGTTGTTAATAACGGCGTTAGAATATAACGGCGTAAGTAACGGCGTTATTTTTTTCAGCAATGAGTAATCTAATTAATTACTTTTCTCATCTTAGCAACGCCGTTACCGTTACTGAGGTGGGAAAGGCGTGCGTTACTATGCGTTACTAAGTTGGTTGAATAAAAAAAGTCTGAGAGAGACGGACTCACAGAGACGAGAAAGCAGAGTAGGAGTGGGGAAGACGCCGTTGCAAACGCGATGCTAGGTTGCTCCAATAATACCTGAGTGTAGCCATAGCCTACAAATTACGCCCACATGATACGGTAGATATCGCAATTGACAGACATGGCTGCATTGGCAACATGTTTTAAGGACTACATGCGTTAGTAAACAGCCGCCATCTTAAAGCAGTAGACCTCGCAGGAAGGCTCTGATGTAGAGATCCTTCCTAGCGAACCTAAGTAACTTTTTTTATTTTTATTTTAAAATGCTCCTAAATCGGCAAAATCTTGACTTAAATCTATCTTTAAATAATGAAACAGTTTTAAAACTTACACATGTTGATTGTTGAAAGTAGACAGAAGGGAACTAATGCAATAACGGGAGCAATTTTAACAACTTTAACGGTTGATTCACAACTTTAAATGACTTCCACACATAGCAAAGGTTACTATCTAGTTATCGCAATACCCTTGTGTCTAGTTAAGTGGAGGGTAAAGAATTGGGCTAGGGCCAATTGTCCCCAAAACCCTTTAAACTTCACATTGTGTGACCTGTTTTTTTTTTTTTTTTTTTTTTTTTTTTTTTTTTTTTTTTTGAGAAAAAAACATGAAAATGATCACTAGTTATTTTGCCAAGTAACTATTTACTCTTACATTCAGGTAACTGAGTTACTAACGCAATTACTTTTTGGGAGAAGTAATTTGTAACTGTAATTAATTACTTTTTTTAAAGTAAAATTAACAACACTGGCCATGACATTGTCTGAAAGAGTCTTTCTCCAAGGAATGCTTTAACAGTTTTAGCTCTGTGACATGATGATGTGTCATCTTGGAAAATGACAAACATATTTTCAATTGAAGGGATAAGAAAGCTGTCAAAAATTTCAATGTAAACTTGTACATTTATTGAAGATTTAACCACAGTTATTTCTCCAGGGCATTTTCCTGACATACAGTATAGCCCCATATCATCAAGGACTGAGGGAATTTTGAGGTTTTCTTCAGGCAGTCATCTTTGTAAATCTCACTGGAACGGCACCAAGCAAAAGTTCCAGCATCATCACCGTGTCCAATGCAGATTCTTGACTATTGACACCTTGTCCAATGCAGATTCTTGACTCTTGACAATGTGATGATGACCATAAAGCTTTTCAGCAGATAGAAGCATGAAATGGTCCGAAATCTCCTGCTAGCTAGCTGCATTGACCCTGCCCTTGATAAAACACAGTGGACCAACACCAGCAGCTGGCATGGCACCCCAGGCCATGACTGACTGTGGGTACTTGACACTGGGCTTCAGGCATTTTGGCATTTCCTTCTCCCCAGTCTTCCTCCAGACACTGGCACCTTGATTTCCGAATGACATCCAAACTTTGCTTTCATCTGAAAAAAGTACTTTGGGCCACTGAGCAACAGTCCATTCCTGCTTCTCTGTAGCCCAGGTCAGGCGCTTCTGCCGCTGTTTCTGTGGCTTGACCTGGGGAATGCGGCACCTGTAGCCTATTTCCACGGTGGCTCTGGGTGTTTCTATTCCAGACTCACTCCACTGCTTCCACAGATCCCCCAAGGTCTGGAATCGGCCCTTCTCCACAATCTTCCTCAGGGTTTTGTCACCTCATCTGGTTATGCAGCGTTTTCTGCCACAATTTTTCCTTCCCACAGAGCTCCCACTGAGGTGCCTTGATATAGAACTCTGGGAACAGCCTACACTAAAGTGCCTGTAACAGCATAAAAACAATCCTAAATAGTATTATGTGAATTAGAATCATATTTTGAGACGACTCGACTATATATAAGAATTTGTCAAAGCGCAGATGACGAAAAGTTAGTATTTTAATCTGCCATTTAGACCCTCCTGTCATTATAGTGCTCTAGCGTCTCCAGCTGTATGATGACCTCGGCAGGGTCACAATTTCATCCGATTTAGAATTCAGCCCATTTAGGGGGAAGATTCAGAACGAGGAATATACGACACAGAGCAGCAAAATATCATCATTGTGTCAATCTTGCCAGTATTTTTACAGGATATTCTTTTTATCTAAGTATTTTCCCCCAATTGCTAAATAAATGGTATGGTCATGACAAATAACAGTCTTGTGCTAAATGGGATATGAAGTACTAAAAATGTATTTGTTCAGTACGACAGGTCAAAATCACTGCATAATGGTCAAAACTGCCGACTTCTCCCTCTCCCGAACGGTATTTTATGCCACCGGAGTTTGTCTGGCTTTTGTCATTTCCCTGCCCTGGCTTCGGAGAAGGAGGAAAGAGCATAAACAAAACAGGAGGCGTGACAGCTAGCCGACAGGCTAACCCGAACCGAGCACCTTTTTCAAGTCAAATTCTCGCCTTTCGGACTCATGTCACACACGGTGGCGGGGCTGATTGTCTTGACCGATCGGCCAGCCCTCGGCGGTGTGCAGGTTTCGGCTCGCCACACCCCTGCTGCGGGCAGGAGTGCTCGTTGCTGTTGACGTAGCTGGAGGATGACGGCCGGACAAACCGGCCGACGTCGCAGCGGGGGTCTGCTCGATGCCAAGCCGAGGAAAGCGCATTCTTGGTGGGCACGCCTATATCGGCTGGCCACCATGGTGTGCGACAAGCCGCGGGTCGTGTGGCCTTCTCGGTGGACAGGGAGTATTTTCAACCACAAAATACAAGCCACCTCCTTATTAAAATGTGTGGGATCATCCCAGTATTTGACATGATATAAAACAAGTAGCTTACTCACCTCACAATGGTCCCAAAGTTGTCGGACTCGTTATTGCCATTGTCCGCCGTGAACGGGAGGGGTATCATTGAAGGCAATTAAGAAGAATGTGTTAGCAACATTGGCATCGGAAATGGCACTTAAATAGATGAATATGGTTAGCATATCTTTATCTTGGCTGCTCAGTACATTTAGTTACTTTAGGTTTTACTGTACAGTGGTTGATATTGTTCTACTTTTATGACCGACAAGAACATTATGAGTGATTCATCAATTGACTGCCTTCAGCAAGCCCTTTTTCCCAACCGTCACAAAGGGTGAGTAGTTTAATTTTAGACTTTTTCAAATGCATTACCCCTCTATCACAAATGGTGATTAGTTCTAAATTATGGGAAAAATTGAAACAGGAACGGTTTTCCCTAAAGATACACGATAATATCGGCTACCGATAATTATCGGCCGATAATGGCAATTATGACGTCACACAGATAATACAGATAATAAAAAAATCAACCGATAATGCAATCCGATAATTATATACTTGATTTAGCCTCCAAATGTGCGCAACCAAGCAGTTTTCTCCACTTCTTCACTGCCGCCTGCTCAACCCCTCCCCTCTCTGAAGCCCCTGTGGGAGGAGGGGTTTAGGAGTACAGCGTCATAGAGGAGGCGGTGTTACACATCAGTGTTGACTGTTGAGGCGCTCTCACTGGCGTGCGTTTCTTTTCCCGTGTGTGAAATGACGCTCTCGCCATTTACAAAACAGTTCCTCAAGGCGTAAAGAAAGCATCCTCATTGAACACCACTAGCATTAACCCAGCAGCCATTTAAAACTGCATCACAATGATTTTTGGAACGAATACGAGGCTGCTGCTAGCACGAATGCTAAAGCTATTGTTAACAAATAAACTATAAAGGAAGCTACGGGGCTTGTGACGATACAGAGACGCTGCGGTCCTCCGGGAGTCGGGGTGTTTGGGAATGCAGCCCAAAGCGAGTGGTAAACTCCCATCTATGGCTAAACACCTCACGAGATCGATAGTTGACAAGTAGCTGTCTTCCGACGGAGCCCGCCGGTCCGGCAGGCCGCCGCCTCGCCCTAGGCGGGTAGCGCATGAGAGCAGAGCCATGCACCGAATGCGCCGCAGCGAGCCGGCGGGGGCGGGCGGATATCCGGTACGAACTTAGCTGCCGCCGCCAGTCCGGTTCAAGACAGAGGCCTAGCACGGGTGCTAATTTGGCAGCCGGGCGGACTGAAGGGCACAGGCGGGAGGAAATTCCCGAAATGACCCGATAGCCAAACCCCTGGATGAAAAAATAATGCAGTTTATACGACCACGATTCTTCGTGAAAGACATGCCGATCACATCAGTTACCACGGACCACGGACATTTACACAGGTGATGTCAACAAACCGTGTTCATCATGACGCCACAGTGGTTAGTTGATAATTGTAACATGCACCAAATTACACAAATAAGTCATCCAGTCAGTAATGCATTCAGTACGCTTTAAATTTATGACGTCTTAATCAGATCATTCTTCTTAAATCTAGTCAAATAATTTTCCCCATCTTGTTTGAGTGTTGAAGACTAGTTGAATGCGCCGGATTATTCCACTTACTTGAACTAAATATTGCAATTTGTTCTTATTAAGCCCAAACATCTAAAAAAATTAGTCATTTTTCACCTAAATCAAGAAAAAAATTGCTTTCAAAGAATGTTTTGAACCATACATACTCTTGAATAAAGAACATTTCTAACAAGTTTTTTTTTTTTTTTTTTTTTAGGATTATGTATAATAATTTATTGCTTAAAATAAGGCTGTTAAGCTTATTTTCCAGCTGGCCATTTTTCTTCAAGAAATCTGAGTGAAATATATTTGAAGTGCTGGCAGTTAATTTAACTTATTTCCAATAGATTTACACTGAAAACAAGGGACTTTAACTAGTCTTAAGGAGCTGTGTTTTTGCTGTGTAGTAATGTTATACTTTAGGAATGGCACACTTTTAAAGCCATTTTTGTGCAACTTATGTATTTACTCTGTAAGTAATTGTTGCCAAAAGTTTACCATTACACAATGTCAGACAATCTGTCTTTATTTAGATGTTGGAATTTACTAGTACTACTACTTCTACTTGTTCACATTTGATGTTGGAAAAAAAAGAGCAATATTATTTTTGCACAGCAATATTTTATCTTGTGTATACTTTAAAATTTTACATAAATCTTTAATAAAATTATCGGCTTGACATTATCGGTTATCGGTTGGAACGGGGAGGAAATTATCAGTTATCGGTATCGGCTGAAAAATGCATTATCGTGCATCACTAGTTTTCCCCTTAATATTTTTCTTATTTCACACAAAGTTTTGACTTTCTCCTGGTTGTGTAATTATGATGATAAACCTAAATTGACCACATGTCAAAATGAAGACATTAACACATGCAATCATGTGTCACATCCCAGATTGTGCGTGGGTGACAGGAAATGGCGCTGGAAAAAATTGCTCTTTTCCAGTTGTCGTCGTAGCCCTTTTGCTCTCTATGGTTTGTTATTCGCTGGAATTGCTTGTCAGCTACTTCTGTCGGTTTGGAGTTTTTTCCTCCCTTTTTTTAATTTAAATCCAAGTCTCCTTCTTCTGTGGCTCTGCACCTCCTTTTTTGATTTACTGTAATTGTCGGACTATAAGCCACTTTTTTCCCCTCATTTTGAATCTTGCGGCTTATTTGTTTATTTATTTGGGTTAATAGGTAACGCTTTATTTGACAGTGGCATCATAAGACTGTCATAGGACCGTTTTAACTATGACATGATACTATCATGGGCATTACTGAATGCTTATGACAGATGTCATTAAGTGTCATCCGGCAAATTATGTCACTATTTACTCCATTTATGTCTGGTTCGGATCTTCCACCAATGAGACGTCGCAGCAGTAATCACATGACTCCATTATACCAATGAAGTTTGCCATTCTATGATCACGCCAGCCTGTTCATTCACGTGGTGTAATTACAGTTGGGCTGCAGTTATCGATTATTTTAGTAGTAGATTAATCGATGAACTACCGTAATTTTCGAACTATAAGCTGCTACTTTTCCTTCATTTTGAATCCTGTGGCTTACAGTCCATTCATTCATTCATTCATTCATTTTCCATGCCGCTAGTTCCTCACGAGGGTCGCGGAGGTGCTGGAGCCTATCCCAGCTAACTTCGGGCAGTAGGCAGGGGACACCCTGAATTGGTTGCCAGCCAATCGCAGGGCACAAGGAGACACACAACCATTCACACACAAACTCACAACTATGGACAATTTAGAGTGTTCCATCAGCCTACCATGCATGTTTTTGGGATGTGGGAGGAAACCGGAGTTCCCGGAGGAAACCCACACAGGCACTGGGAGAACATGCAAACTCCACACAGGAAGGCCAAAGCCCGGGATTGAATCCTTGATCTCAGAACTGTGAGGCAGACGTGCTAACCACTCAGCCACCGTGCCGCCGGCTTACAGTCCAGTGCGGCTTATTTGTTGATTTATTTGGGTTAATAGGTAACACTTTATTTGACAGCGGCGTCATAAGACTGTCATAGGATAGTCATAATTATGACATGACACTATCATGGGCATTACTGAATGCTTATGAAAGATGTCATTAAATGTCGTCCGGCAAATTATGTCGCTAACTCCAACTATGTCTAGCTTGGATCTTTTACATCCATTCAAAAGTGAGATCATTTGCCGGATAACACTAAATGACATCTGTTATAAGCATTGGTTAATGCTCATGACAGTGCCATGTCATGATTAAGATTGTCTAATGGCAGTCAATGGCGTCATTGTCAAATAAAGTGTTACCAAATACCCTAACTAGCAATTAATGAAACAACTGGAACAATAACTGAAGAAATGATTAGCACAGAACATGAATTTTATTGTTATTTACATCTGTAGGGCTGCAATACATGCTAGGAGGCAGTTGGAAAACAATAGTGTTGACAGCAGGTGCCAGTTGACTGTCTCCCCAAGGGAGCAGTGATAGCCAAATGAAGCTTCTTGAAGCAATGAAGCTTTGCAGCCAATTGGTTTAAAGCTTCATAGTGGTGCACTTCGTAATGACAGTCATATGATGCCGCTGTCAAATAAAGTGTCAACAATTAATATCTTTTGGTGTACATATCCTATAATACAGTGAGGACAGCTGTGGCTTATAGTCCAGTGTGGCTTATCTATGAATAAATGCCATTTTCGTGCCAAATTTGGTGGGTGGTGGCTTATAGTCAGGTGCACCTTGTAGTGCGAATATTATGGTAGTTAGTTCGAATAATCGAGTACTTGTATAAGGACCATAAAAACTTAAAATACCTGAGGTGAGCTTCAAACAGTATAGAAAAATAAATAAATAAATAGAAGAGGATAGAGAACAACAAAAGAACAATTGGCTTAAATGCCATAATATGCGAAGTTTTTTTTTTTTTTTTTTTTTTTTTTTTTTTAATGCTCTTAACGAATGGTTCAAACACATTTTCCCTCACAAAACGGCTGAATATCTCTATAAACTAAATTACGAACTTATGTTGGTTTTAACAGGGATCAGATGGATTATGCCAAGTGAAATGAGCCATATTCCCTGTTGCCACGACAGGTAGTGTAGCCACCCAAATCATTAAAACTAAATGCAAACCCCTTTCATAACAAACATCACGCCACTTTAATCAAACGAATACTCGATGCAGCAAAATTTATTTAGAATATATTTTTTAATCGAATTACTTGAGTTAATCGTTTAATCGTTGCAGCACTAAATTAAAGCACTGTAAAAAATAAAGTATTTGATCTAGAGCGCCGCCCTCAACATGACTCGAAAGCGCAGATTTTAACTTCTCTCCCAATTTTTATTTAGCACCGATTGACCACGGAAAACTGCATACATAATCCTTTTAATTTCATAATAGGAACTATGAAGGAACTATTCACTATTTAAACTCAGAACTATTTTCTCCACTAGAGGGCACTCACGCTCCTTGGACGTATAATGCTTCATTTCTGTCATTTTTTTTTTCTCTCGCTGGAGTTCAATGACTTTTTTTTTTTTTTAAATTTAAAATTTCTTTTTATCATTAAAACAACAGCTGACAAGAAAAAAAAAACATTGTTATTAAAAAAAATAAAATAAACAAAAATGTAAGCGGTTACTCATAATATTACTCTTACTTGAGTATTCTTTTTACCAAGCACTTTTTTACTTGTACTTGAGTACATTCTTTGGATGACTACTTATACTTTTACTTGAGTGATATTATTTTGAAGTAGCGCTACTCTTACTTGAGTAAAATTTTTACCTACTCCCCCCACCTTAAAATGTATTTGTATCATTAAAACAACAGCTGACAAGAAAAAAAACATTGTTATTAAAAATAAATAAATAAACAAAAATGTAAGCAGTTACTCATGATATTACTCTTACTTGAGTATTCTTTTTACCAAGTACTTTTTTACTTGTACTTGAGTACATTTTTTGGATGACTACTTATACTTTTACTTGAGTGATATTATTTTGAAGTAGCGCTACTCTTACATGAGTAAAATTTTTACCTACTCTCCCCACCTCTGGCTGTTTGGAGCGCCACCTTTTGTTAGCAGTAGTATTTTCCCTGAAGGTGGCCTTTTTCTTTAACAAAATCTGTGAAATTGCCCTGCATGTTATTTTCAATATTGTCCAAACTAATGTGTTTTACGCAGCCACAACATCCTGCTTCATTGTAAATTCAATGAATGGACTTCATAATTGTATTGACAGGTCACATCCGTCAGTCACTGCGCAATGCCTTCAAGTAGGGGGCCGTCCTACAGTCCGCTTCAGTTATTCGCAGTCGGTCGCAGTTAGTCAGCACATCCAGGGATCCAACGCCGGATTCAGGTTGAAAAAGTACAAAAGCTGTACCGCATTCAAGAAGGAAGGATTGTCTCTGGAGTGATTTGTTCGAGCATTCAAGGTAAATATTATATTTTTCGTACCATGCATGCATTTTGAAACGTGGGGGAAAAAATAATGGGAGAAATTAGCTGCTAGAACATTGTCATTATATTTTGCAATATTTACGTAAAATAAATGCTGTCAGGTTTTTTGCTCTTTTAACTAAGAATCAAAAACTTTTTACATCCATATTTATAATGAATTCAGGGATTTAAGCATTTATTCACACAAATTTTCAACAGAAAAGCTCTGTTTACATATGGCGGCTGCCATATTGACTGACAGACTATCATCGTACTTCAGCGTATTTGCGTAAAATCAATGCTAACTGCACGTTTTTTGGTTTTTTTTTTATTTGCTTTTGACCAAGAATCGAGACTGTTTCACGTCCATATCTATAAAGAATTCAGGGATTTAAGCATTTATTCACAAGAATTTTCAACTGAAAAAGCTCTTTGTCTGTGTTTCCACCCGGTCAGCTTTGACGGAGATAGGCCCCCTATGAACTGGCCCCGCACCCCATGTCCTGTCAATACATTATGAAGTCTATGTTAAGGGCTACATTTGTAATCAACACCCCCACCTCTCTTCTAAAATGGCTAATATTATCTACGTATTCTCTAAAATCTGTATGAAATCCACATCAGATTGATTTTTAATGATAGGATTTAATGAATTTGGCTCGATTGGGAAATAGTTGAGCATTAGCTGTTTTTAGCACTTTGACAGTGTTTGTGGAACTAATGGATAACCCAAAGATTTGTTGTTTGATGTGAAGTTTTTATCAACAGGCAGTCTCATAACTTGCTTTATCAAGACATTTGATCACCCCCACTGACCCCCTCCCTGGCTCTCCTTCCCTTTACCTCCACTGACTCTACAAAGCTGCAGAGAAATAATCTCCCAAACATTTCCCCTTCCACTAATTGTCCTAGAAAAATGGTGAGAGGTCTTTACACTAGCTTCCTTTGGCAGAGCCTGTTAAGGACCCAGACTTCTAGGTCCCAGGTCTTCCGCCAATCAACAACCGGGTTCCACTGTTATGTTCTGGCTGAAAATGTATGTTGTTAAAAGTTTTAGATCAAGATCTGCAGTCTGGAAATGTGAAACTTGACATCCCGCCAGGAGATAAATGAAAATATTTTAAGACTTTCTACACTCTCAAACATTGTTTCAGTGTATGATGTATATGGTTAACTGAGTGGCGCCTGTTACAGAGCTTTGACAACTTTGCGGTTTAAACTGTGTTTTTGTTACTGGACAGCAAAGCAATGACACCCTGAGCTCCACAGCTGACTGGTCCAGTGAAACTGAGACAGCATGCAGCACCAAACCTAAATATGGATTTTCCATTATAGCAGGACATGTGTTTTTTCAGTATAACACCATGAAACTGTATAACATACAGTCCAACCAAAACTTTCTGGAACTGTTTTTGAAGTCTCACGTAACTTGTCAAACACACTTTCTACCAACTACTTCAATTTTGTAATAATCAAAGAAATAATGGTTAAGAAGGTTAGGATATTTGGCCAAAACTGCCTGTTTAGTGCATTATTATGGTGACAGTTGAACTGTGGATTTTCGCTAATACTTCCGGAAGGCTGCAGTCCCAACAAGGACAAGATAATGAATGCATTGATTTCCTTTGGGAAAATAGTTTCACAATTCGAGGTGGATCAGCTTTCCGGATGTATTGTGTTCAAACTTATTAGACGCACTGTTTCCAAAATGCTTCCTGACCAGGGAACCTGCTGCAAGTGGTCAGCTTCTGACTAATATTTCATTATTAATAATCAAGTCATTTTTAATAATGTATCAGTTAAAGAGACCAAACCAGTAGTTTCCATTTAATATTTTATAAATTCAACTGATGTTACATGTTAGCATATGGTAATTTTAATAGCCAACAAGACCACAACAAACATTTCATAGCTAAAACAACAATGTTAACTTGTCATGTAGGGATAAGGTTTTTACTTAATGTACTTGTTCTATGTAAAAACAATTTGCCCTAAGCGTTCTGTCTCAGTTTATCAATTTGACAGAATCCATAGCAAATATCTGTAATTTTTGCTGTTGGAAACATTATCACATGGACAGGCCATACAGTGGAATGCAGATTCACAATCCTAAAGGACAGTATACAACGAAAATATTTAGTTAACGAGCACTTTTTTTCATGACGTTGACAAAATGATAACGAGCTAAAAACATGTTTTGGGAGACTAAAACATAACAAGCCTGATGCCAGTTTCCGTCACATGTTCACAATGTGAGACATTGTATATGTAGTTAGCCTGAATCGTAGCAGTGTCTGATTGTGTCACTCATGTGACGTACTACACCTCCCCACACCCACTCACCAGAGCAGTGTCCTCTCCAGTCTCAATGCTTGCTCAAACAGTAAGAATTGTTTTCTTACAGTATCTAAAGAGAACATGAAATGTTGCTTTGGCCTTTAAAGGTCTGTGCTGAGTGATCACATATTAAATGTAACTTGTAGTGTTAGCTTAGCATTTGCTGTAGCGAGCGTCCTCTTAAACTCACGAACATTTTTTTTACATACAATTTGTGGCGTCCAGGTGCGCTAGTTTCCACAGTTACATGGTCTTATCGTATGTGTACTTAGCCTTCTTCATACCAGTGTTTGGTCGTGCCACTCATGTGACGTGCTGACCCCCCCCCCCCCCAAACACACACACTTTGGACTCAAACTTTTGAATTTTACAGACAAAACGTTGTGTGTAATTGTCGACTATACAGTGGTATGAAAAAAGTATCTGAACCTTTTGGAATTTCTCACACTTAACACTGTTGCTTTTCTCCCAAGGAGTGGCCATCCACCAAAGATGAAGCCAAGAGTTCAGTGCAGAATACTCAGAGAGGTAAAAAAGAACCATAGAGAGTATGCTAAAGACTTACAGAAATGACCTGCACAGTCCAATATTTCTGTGCACAACTATATGTAAAACTATGGCCAAGAATGGTGTTCATGGGAGGACTCCACGGAGAAAGCCACTGCTTTAATTGAAAAATAACAAATAAATAACATTTTCAAAAAAAATCTGTTGCCCGTTTAATGTTTGCAAAAAGGCACTTGGACACTCCACAAAAGTTTTCGCACAATATTTTGTGAACTGATGAAACCAAAGTTGAATTGTTTGAGAGTAACACACAATGTCGTGTGTGGAGGAAAAATGGTACAGCTCACCAACATCCCCACTGTGTTGCATGGTGGAGCGAGCATCATGATTTGGGGCTGTTTTGCTGCCTCAGGGCCTGGACAACTCGCAATCATTAATGGAAGAATAAATTCAAAAGTTTATCAGGATGTTTTGCAGGAAAACCTGAGACCGTCTATCAGACAGTTGAAGCTAAAAAGAGGATGAGATGCTGAAACAAAACAATGATCCAAAACACAGAAGTAAATCAACTTTAGAATGGTTTCAGAAGAACAAAGTCCAGACATGAACCCCATTGAGATGCTGTGGCATCACTTAAAGACAGCAACAGACATCCCAAGAATCTGACTGAACTACAGCAGTTTTGTAGAGAAGAATGGGCCAATATTAGTCCTGATCGATGTGCTAGACGGATCTGCAGCTACAGGAAGCGTCTGGTTGAAGTTATTGCAGCCAAGGGGGGGGCCACAAAATATTACCGTAATTTCCCTAATATAAGGCGCACCCGTGTATAACGCGCACCCCAAATTTACTCGTAAAATCTAGGGGAAATTACTGTACCCGTGTATAACGCGCACCCTAATTTTAGCACCAATAAATAGAAGAATACAAGAAAACAGAGCTCGTGCACAGATACAGAAATGTCATTTTACCGATTGGTGAAACACAGCACAAGCATAGCACATTGGTAGTTTAAAACATTACCGTAAACTGACAATATGTACGGAAATAATATGATCTGACAACTTCTTGAACTTAACAGAATCCAGGAGAAAACAAAACAGATGTGACTTTTCTTTCAAAGGCTGCTGCATAACTTGCTCATTTCATCATGATGAATAAATGTTTCTTCCATGGATTGATAGAAAGTCTGTGTTGTGTTACGTTTGTTACGGTCCGAGTTGCGGAGCTGCAATAAACGTTGACTCAAATGAGTTCAAGAAACTAAATTCTGTGCTTTATGAAGAGTGAAAAAAGCTGAATTTAACACGGACGAAATCATTCGCACAATCAGAGTGAAGTGTTACCGTGTAGCGAGTTATAACAGAATTCACTGGCGGAACTTATGTTGGCACATTGTATACTTGTAGTTCCCGGGGGGAGGTATTTTGTCGAGGGAACAGCCGGAAAGATAATTATATTCCGCAGGTTGCATGTCAGACAGACATTGCTACTGTATTTTGTTGCAGCCTAAATGTCAATAAAGCAACACGGATTAGCTCCGTTGTTTGATACTCCGCCTCCTTCCCCAGCTCGCCACGACCGAAACAAAATGGTGACGTCACGTACCATAATGGTCGGCAACGGATTGCCGCATACGTTTCTTCAACACAACATGGCCGTGTCAATAAAAAAAAAAAAAATCGGTCTTTATATGTATATGTATATGTATTAGGGCTGTCAAAATTATCACGCTAATGCGCGGTAATTAATTTTTTAAATTAATCACGTTAAAATATTTGACGCAATTAACGCAGATGTCCCGCTCAGACAGATTTAAATGACAGTACAGTGAAACGCTCACTTGTTGTTATGGAGTTCTGCTGCCCTCTGCTGGCGCTTGGGTGCAACTGATTTTATACGCTTCAGCACCCATGAGCATTGTGTAAGTAATTATTGACAACAACAATGGCGGGCTACTAGTTTATTTTTTGATTGAAAATTTTACAAATTTTATTAAAACGAAAACATTAAGAGCGGTTTTAATATAGAATTTCTATAATTTGTACTAACTTTTTTCTTTTAAGAACTACAAGTCTTTCTATCCATGGATCGCTTTGACAGAATGTTAATAATGTTAATGCCATCTTGTTGATTTATTGTTATAATAAACAAATACAGTCCTTATGTACCGTATGTTGAATGTATATATCCATCTTGTGTCTTATCTTTCCATTCCAACAATAATTTACAGAAAAATATGGCATATTTTATAAATGGTTTGAATTGCGATTAATTGCGATTAATTACGATGAATTAATTTTTAAGCTGTAATTAACTCGATTAAAAATTTTGTTTGACAGCCCTAATATATATATAAGATATTTGTATTTTTGTCTCCATCCCTGTACGCGTTTATAATGCGCACCATGATTTTACAAGTTGATTTTGGGGGGGGGAAAGTGCGCGTTATATTCGGGAAATTACGGTAAATGTGATGGTTCACTCACTTATTTTCCCCCTTCTATCATTGTTTGCATACTATCCTCATTAAAATATGAAAAACTATAAATGTTTGGGATGTTTTAGTTAAAACAGACAGTTTTTTCATCTATGTGATTTTGACAAAGATCAGATCACATTTGATGGTGATTTTATGCAGAAATGTGAAAAAATTCAAAAGGTTCAGATACTTTTTCATACCACTGTAACTAGAAAAAAAATTGCGCTTTTGTTGCCTAAAACAGGATTAAGACTAATTTATTTTGAAATGACTAAAATATGACTAAAACTAATAAGTATTTTCATCCAAACACTAGACGGAAATTAAAAAGGCTGCCAAAAACAACACTGGGGGACTATAATTAGTCACCTTTATTTATGTTATAGTACAGGTTAATACAACTCAAAACTACATTGACAAAAGCAACACATTTAATCCTGTGTAAGCATTCATAAAGAAGTGACTGGTGGTTGGTTTGTGTGGATGTGTGCACACTGTTATATTATATAATTATACTGTGTGAATGTCAGATTTGCCGTTGCCTTGAATGCCTTTCATTTTCTCTTTTCTGAAGGTAATCTTTAAATGTTAGCTCTGTCCAGAATGTCAGGTGGCTCCTTGAAGGACAGTATACTGTAGATAAGGCTCTTCCAAAGATAGCGCACATGCATATGTGCAGAGGGGGTAAATAATACGCAGGAAGGAGGGGATCACTAAACATCCCCCGTTCCCTCCCTCATCCTTATGAGCCAGATTTCTTGTCCCTCCTCTATAAGAGCCTAATCTACATTCGGCAGCACTCGGAGTTATCAGCTGAGTGAGAACCCACATGTCATCTCCAGCCTTGGCTCGCCTCACTGGACAGACCTAGCTGAGGAGATGCGCACTTGTGTCGGCGTGCATATTCCTAACCACAAGCTAAGCTCGTATTCACGCTCCTCTCTGAAAAGAGGTGTTCTTTGGAGATTCATGCTTTTAAGGTCATTAAATAAAAAACAGTACTGGCTTCAGATTCCCTAAAAAGGCTTGGAGTATGGGGCTCTTTGTGTTCATTATTTAATGTTTTGGGGTGCATGTGCGTACTTCCAACATAGACTTGCTCATTTCTGAATACAGACTAAACAAATATATACTGTATCTCCGTGACTTACAGTCTTATGAAGTGGTAGAAGTTTGTGAACAATAAACTTTTTAGATTCAAATTTAATGGCACTTGAATATCACTCACTGGAGTGCAGCAACCACCAAAGTTGAAGAAGGGCTATGGGCATTCCACATTGTGGCCAGTTGCAGTTTCTAAAATCAGAAACTTGCACTCTGCCAATAACAGGATAGATGATGTGGGGCTGTTTGATTTTTCCTAAAAAGAAAATCCCGATTATTATCTCTCAAACACGATTTTATGATATCGCTTATGATTTCTTGGCAAATTAAAATGATGACAAATGAAGCATTGGGAATGTCTTCTATTTAAACTTTATTTTCTTTATTAGAACTGAATGTGTCAGTGAATTTAACTCTGTTAATACACACAGCACAATCCCTTTGGTGTTAAGAGCATTTTGTTTATACAACAGACTCCAGCTCTGTTTAAAGCAATAATGAAAGAAAGTGCATATACTATGTGAAACAAAATGACACATAAGAAAAAGGTAGTCAGTCAGTCAGTCTGTAAAGAAAATAGTCTGTCAGCAAGTCAGTATGCAAAACAGCTAGCCAGCCAGTCAGTCAAGTGAAGCAGGTAGGCAGCCAGGCTCAAGGTGATGTGCTGTCAGATTTCTCTCTGGTCTTACTTACATAAATAAATTATTAGTACAAAACGGTCACTTAATAATACAGCGGTCCCTCTACTTACGAATATGTCTACATATAGAATTTTCAGGTTAAGACACGCCTCAATGGAAAAAATATTGCCTCTTGTTACGAAATTTCAGGATACGAAAGGCAAAAATGCAGCATGACTGATACTTACAGCTCCCAGAATTTTCTATACATAATATACTTATAGCTGCTCTGCCATTGGCTATTTCCTAGTATTCCTGGCATCCACATGGCTAAACAGGACCTCTACTATATGTGTATCCCAGCGTCCTCTTCATTCACCCCTTGTGTTCTGACAGCTTTACATGAGTGTATTAACTTTTATTCTTTATTCTTGTTTTTCCACATTATGCACAACTCTGATTTTACAGTGGGGCAAATAAATATTTAGTCAACCACCAATTGTGCAAGTTCTCCCACTTGAAAATATTGGAGAGACCTGCAATTGTCAACATGGGTAAGCCTCAACCCTGAGAGACAGAATGTGAAAAAAATCGCAGGAAATCACATTGTTTGATTTTTAAAGAATGTATTTGCAAATCATGGTAGAAAATAAGTATTTGGTCAATACCAAAAGTTCATCTCAATACTTTGTTATGTACCCTTTGTTGGCATTAACGGAGGCCAAACGTTTATCTGTAACTCTTCACAAGCTTTTCACACACTGTTGCTGGTACTTTGGCCCATTCTTCCATGCAGATCTCCTCTAGAGCAGTGATGTTTTGGGGCTGTCGTTGGGCAACACAGAGTTTCAACTCCCTCCACAGATTTTCTATGGGGTTGAGATCTGGAAGATTGGCTAGGCCACTCCAGGACCTTGAAATGCATCTTACGAAGCCACTCCTTTGTTGCCCTGGCTGTGTGTTTGGGATCTTTGTCATGCTGAAAGACCCAGCCACGTCTCATCTTCAATGCCCTTGCTGATGGAAGGAGATTTTCACTCAAAATCTCTCGATACATGGCCCTATTCATTCTTGCAGAAAAACAGCCCCAAAGCATGATGTTTCCACCCCCATGCGGTACAGTGGGTATGGTGTTCTTCGGATGCAATTCAGTATTCTTTCTCCTCCAAACACGAGAACCTGTGTTTCTACGAAAAAGATCTATTTTGGTTTCATCTGACCATAACACATTCTACCAGTCTTCTTATAGATCATCCAAATATTCTCTAGCGAACCGCAGACGGGCCTGGACGTGTACTTTCTTCAGCAGGGGGACACGTCTGGCAGTGCAGGATTTGAATCCCTGGCGGTGCATTGTGTTACTGATAGTAGCCTTTGTTACTGTGGTCCTAGCTCTCTGTTAGTCATTCACTAGGTCCCCCCGTGTGGTTCTGGGATTTTTGCTCACCGTTCTTGTTATCATTTTGACGCCACGGGGTGAGATCTTGCATGGAGCCCCAGATCGAGGGAGATTATCAGTGGTCTTGTATGTCTTCCATTTTCTAATAATTGTTCCCACAGTTGATTTCTTTACACCAAGCGTTTTTACCTATTGCAGATTCAGTCTTCCCAGCCTGGTGCAGGTCTACACTTTTGTCTCTTGTGTCCTTCGACAGCTCTTTGGTCTTGGCCATAGTGGAGTTTGGAGTGTGACTAACTGAGGTTGTGGACAGGTGTCTTTTATACCGATAATGAGTTAAAACAAGTGCCATTAATACAGGTAACGAGTGGAGCCTTGTTAGACCTCGTTAGAAGAAGTTAGACCTCTTTGACAGCCAGAAATCTTGCTTGTTTGTAGGTGACCAAATACTTATTTTCCACTCTAATTTGGAAATAAATTCTTTAAAAATCAAACAGTGTAATTTTCTGTTTTTTGTCCACATTCTGTCTCTCGTGTTTGAAGTTTACCCATGTTGACAATTACAGGCCTCTCTAATCTTTTCAGGTATGAGAACTTGCACAATTGGTGGTTGACTAAATACTTATTTGCCCCACTGTACTTGAACAATATTCATAATGTTACACAAGATAATACACTGCTGCTACTACTAGCCACCTTGGCTTAAAGTTCCTGCCTCCTGTTTTTTTTAATTTTTTTTATTTTTTATATATTGTGTTTTATCTTGTGTTGTGTAAATATATATACATATATATATATAATATTTTTTAAATATATATATATTTTTTGTTTTGTATATTGGAGATTATACATACTTTTCAATCAATTTTATGTGTAAGTGTGTGTGCACTCTATGGGGCAGCTTTGAATCTCATGACACATTGTGTAATGACAATAAAAGCGTTCTATTCTATTCTATTCTATTCTATTCTAAATGCGAATGCAAAATAAAATCCCTGACTGTTTCTTCAAACTGTAGAATTGCACTTTTCATTTTAAAATAAATTAAAATACCTGAGCTTCGCCTCAAACGGTAATATAAATAAGTACTAAGTAATTATTTAACTAACTTGCATAGCAAAAGTTTTTGTTTTTTGTAACAATGTTTTTAACAAATGGCTCAAACACATATTCCCACAAAAAACTGCTAAATATACCTCAAAACTAAATAACGAATGCGTAAACAAACTTTTTTTTTTTTACTTGCGTAAACAGTACCTTTTTGTCACAGTATTTTATTCATTTATTTTTTTTACTTCATTTTATTTATATGAGATGATGAGAAATAAATATAAAAAAGGAACCACGTGGAAGAGTGAAGTTAAAGGGAGAAGAGACCATAAAGGTCGAGGAATTTAAGTATTTAGGCTTAACAGTCCAGAGCAATGGAGTGTGGAAAAGAAGTGAAGAACTGTGTGCAGGCAGGCTGAAACAGGTGGATGAAAGTGTCAGGTGTGATGTGTGATAGAAGGGTTTCAGCTATAATGAAAGGTTTATAAAACTGTGGTGACATCAGCGATGTTGTTTGGTCTGGACACAGCACCACTGAGGAAAAGACAGGAGGCAGAGCTGGAGGTGGCAAAGATGAAGATGCTGATGTTCTCTTTGGGAGTGACCAGGATGGATAGGATCAGGAATGAGCATATCAGTGGGACAGCACATTTTAGAGGATTTCAGGAGATTTTAGAGAGGCCAGACTGAGATTGTTTGGGCATGTCCAGAGAAGTGATAGCGAGTATATTGGCAAAAAGATGCTGGATTTCATATACCAGGAAGAAGGTCTAGAGCAGGGGTCCTCAAATACAAATCTTGAAGGTCAACAATTATTTTTTTCATACAAGCATGGGTCCATTTATTAATGTTGGTCAAGTACAAGGCAGGTCGAAGGTGGTAAAGGTGGTTTTCTTTTGACCAAACAAAAATACAATGTACATTCTGATTAAATATAAATAAATTAACAAAACATTTTTTTGACTCAAAATAAAAACACAAATAAATAAACAAATAAAAATGCAAGTACAATGTTTACACATGTACACTAAATAATTGAAGATCTGTCATTAAGGTGCAAACAATAACTATTGACAGTACATTTTGTGACTGTAAAACACTGCTGGACAAAAAACAAAACGTGCAAAAATTGGTACAGTACATGTTCAAATGTACAGAACATAAATTACAAGCTCTGTTATTAAGGTGCAAACATAATAATTATTGACAGTAATTTTAATTGTAAAACACTGCTTAATGAGAGAAATGGCATTTGAGGGTCACAAAGTTGTTTACGCACATCATCAGCCTGTACTTCAGTGCGTCTTGTGGTTGATGAATCTGAGAGTGAGATTTGTCTGATTTTTGTTGTCATTTCCTCCTTTTCTTTTCCTTCGAACATTGTTGCCATCCCTTCAGTCATACACCCTTTTATTATTTTCCCAACAGAGAATGGCTTCTTATGTTTGGCCAACACCCACAACACCCTGAGTGAGCGCTCCGTTGCAATATGTTGTTGTGTCATAGATTTAACAATAACCTTGCTTGACTCTTGATATGACTGCTTCAACCCGTTAATTTCTTGCCTTCTCAATTCTGATTTAGGAGGAAACTTAAATTCAAAAGACCTGTGCCCTTTAACATAATGATGTTTCACGTTTTCACTTTTCATCAGAGCAACTGTCTTGAAGCATATTAAAGTGCCTGTGACAAGAAAACACAAGTTTATTTCATAATACACGCAGTATTTTATGCTCCTGAATGAAATGGACCACTAGGATGTGTGAAGAAGCGATCGATATAGTTATTCAATTTTTTGATCCCGCGCTATGAAAATGACAGACTTCCGGCTTCGGTCTTGCATTGAGGAAGAAGGCGCTGTGACGTGTACGGAGGAAGGAATTCTCTTCACGATACAGCCGTACTGTTGTATGAAAAGGAATACGGATTCAGCTGATTTTGCGGATTAATACGTTTATTTTTCGCATCACGGCAGCCAAACGGCTGCAGAAAAACCTTGCTGTACGAGGGAGAGGTGTGTGAGCCTTTTTGGGGTTTGAAAAGGTTACCATTCACCAGTGGATATTGGCCAAAACAAGCCCTACTACTGTGGGACCATGGGACTTACGAGGAAGTGAGTAAACATCGTGTTTTGTATTATGTCAAATACTGGGATCATTTTAATATGTAGGTGGGTTGCATTTTGTGACTGACATGCTCCTTGTCCCCTTGGCCGACGACCGGCGGCTTACCGCTCATCCCCCTGCCGGGAGAGCACTATACTAGGCTTATTGCCCTCTTCATGTGCCCGGTGTTCTGTCAAATTTTCCGACCATTCAGAAATTGCAACTTTGTGTTAAAAATAGCCGCGAATACACCAATTACAAAGTAAACACTCCAAACTTTCTTTAAATAAAGGACTACTTACGTTTGATCATGGATGTGCAAGTAAAAAGCTCTCCTCATACACATTAGCTGCAGATGTTAGCTGCACAACAACTGCAGTCACTCTGTAGTAGCAGGGGAACGAGCTTGAAATTGCTCTCCGCCAGGCAGTTTGCTGATTGGCGAAGACAATCGACAACCCAGTCGTCATGTGAAATGATCCGGGCTAGTTAAGTGTGGTTTTCCGCTTCGAAGACTTTGAAACATCACTAGGTCCGGGTTAGCATGGCGGCTAGCCATCAGGTGCCTTGGTTTGTTTACATTCTCCAAAGGGAAGGGAAATGACATAAGCCCGATTTAGGTGGCATAAAATGTCGTCCGGGAGGTGCGACAATAAAGGTGAAGTCGACAGTTTTGACCATTATGGAGTAATTTTGCCATGTCGTCCTGTAATAAGGCACTCTTATTATTTCATATTCCATTTAGCACAAGACTGTTATTTGTCATGACCATGCCATTTATTTAGCTATTGGGGAAAAATACTTGGATAAAAAGAATATCCTGTAAAAATATCGTAGTAGAGAGACTGAAACAATGACATTTTACGTCTCTCTTCGTCGCGTTTTCCTCAGTCTGAATAATTCCCCCTCAATGGGCTGCATACTAAATCAGATGAAATCGTTACTCCACTGACGTCATCCACCTGTTGGGGACGCTAGTGCCTTATAATGGTAGGCGTTGCTAACCGGCAGATTAAAAGACTTATTTCTCGTCATCTGCGCTTTGCTAAATTGTTGTATATAGTCAAGTCGTCTCAAAATGTTATTCTAATTTACATAATAATGCTATTTAAAACTTTTTTCCTCCTGTCGTACGCACTTCAAGCACATAGGTTTGGTCCTTGCAGTTGGTAAAATGGACGCAGGGAAAAGCCGAAAGGAATAGAAGAATATTTTATTAATATGACTGTTCTGCCCTATGGCGAGATACGTATTTGATGACAATGTTGACTTTTGTTTTGTAATGCATGCTTTTATTTTGGCGCAGGAAGCATAGAGCAGGTAGTACTTCCGCACGCGAGTAAGAGTGCATGTTCACATGAAAAAGAATGTACTTGCGCGCACGAAGAAGAGCGCACAGACGCACATGAGGAAGAGTGCATTTGCTCCCATTCAAAAGTCGCGCAGCCGAGAGAGAGAGAGAGAGAGAGAGAGAGAGAGAGAGAGAGAGAGAGAGAGAGAGAGAGAGAGAGAGAGATAGGAGAAAGATTACATCTTTGCTCGCTGTCTAGCTAGGACTTAACTCCAACGTCTTGGCAACGACAGTACATAAAACACAGGACATATAATAAGAGCGCACAGACGCACATGAGGAAGAGTGCATTTGCTCCCATTCAAAAGTCGCGCAGCCGAGAGAGAGAGAGAGAAAGAGAGAGAGAGAGAGAGAGAGAGAGATTACATCTTTGCTCGCTGTCTAGCTAGGACTTAACTCCAACGTCTTGGCAATGACAGTAAATAAAACACAGGACATATAATACATGTTTTACGATAGTTATTTTTAGATTAAAAGAGATAAGGCTGATTTACGCAGAAATTCGGGTTACATCGCCAGTGTAAGAACGATCTCATTCATAATCTGGGAACTGTGAACATATTATTGCAATATTGGCACTTTTTCTATAACTTCAGCTAAAGTTGTTATTTTTTACAGAATGTTTATTTGGAAAACCTTGAAGTTGTTACATTTATCATTATGAAAGCATCCAGTGTATCACAATACAATTATCCATAATATCTTAATGGGGGAGTTCAGAATTTTTTGACATACTGTAAGGCTTAATCTTCGAGTTAGCGGGGATTTATTTATTTATTTATTTATTAGTCGGTGGAGTTGATTTTAACAAATTCCCTGCAGTTAGTTAGTTAGTTATTAGTTTCAGGGCTCCCGAGTGGCTAAGTTAGCGCGAGTCAATGAGCCCATCCTAGCATGCCAATAAAAAAACAACATATGCATGCATGAAAATCACCGATGACCCATGCAATGTTGGCTATGTTTTCAGGATAAAGTTATTAAAATTTACCATTGCATGTCAATAACTGTAGTATGAACAGCAATTGTAATCCAGAGGCTCTATAGGCAACAGGCTGCAGAGCAGTGATAATTTTTCCAACGGTGTGTTTTTCGTAGCCAGCAGCAATTATCCACAGTTTGTATTGTTCATCATTTTTCATAGGGAAACTCTCATTTCCCCATTTCTTCTGTTTCCACAGCCTTTAAATGCAAATTTCACTACGTTGCCACTCTTCAGTCAAGACTCTGTAGACCAGGCAAAGAGGGGGAAAGCTGTGAGAGAGTCTATAAGCTAAGTGATTGAAAGGGGTAGAGTGTACACAAAGCCAGTGTCAGCGTCGCCCATCCCGCCTCATGCAGCCCAGCCCCGGGATCCAGGGTGGTCCCCCGGGCCACCCGCGCACCCATCAACCGGCCTTCAGGGATGGCAAGAGGGGGCGCACCACCAACCCCACGCCCACCCCGTCCGACCACCCGGCCCACGAGCCACAGCCGCACCCCCCCAATCGGCACGGCATGCCACGTTACCCCCAACGGCCCACCAAGCCCAGGGCATGGCATGGTCCCCCACCGAGCAGGCAACATCCAGCCGATACACCGGCACCCAGCCAGCGACCCGCGACAGAGCACAGGGCGGATACCCAGTCAGAGAAGAGAGGGGAAGGCGGAGGCAGGAGGACGCTGAGGAGCCGAGGCGGGGCAACGCGAGATCGGAGCCCCGACCTCCCCCCACTCCCGCGGCCGGCAGCCCAGGCAGAGGGGAGGCCATGTCCCGGGCGCCACGCCATAGAGAAAAATTTGGAACCCACCTACCACCCTATTACTGTGGCTGCCAGGATCCCAGCTGGCAGCCATTACCCAGCAAATAGGTGTTCTTTTGCTTAATAAATGACTCCTTCATTTACCAGTCATCATCTGAAAACGGTTTTCCACGCTTTATTTATCCCGGGTTGCAACAAAACTTGCAGCAGTAGTGGAGTTTGGAGATGGAATGGCAATGAATGCAATTGATTCGGCTCAAGAAACGTTGAATCCTCTGTTCTCCTCAGTTTTTTTTTCTCTTTTCCTCTTTGGAATCCATGTCCCATCATATAGCCAGCAGCCCTGGAGATAAAAACGTGCGTCGTAGCCTATGATGCAAATCTTCGTTGACAGAAATGTTGAAAGGTAATAATTATTGTACATATTTTTTTTTTCAGCATTGGAAAACGTTAAGATTGTTTGTATCATGGTTTTCCTCCCACAGAAGCCATTTTAAAACAAAAAATATATTTCCCTCCCCCATCTTTTCCCATTTTCAAACATTTGTGAAACGCTCCAGGGAGCCACTAGGGCAGCACTTAGGAGCGCATGCGGCTCTCAAAACCAACCTCCGGCTTAGAAGAAGCCAGGTATGCTGGAGGTCAACATGTCTTTTGATGGCCAAAGTAAACGCTTGGAACGCTTTGAGGTTGCAACTGGTACCATCCGAGTGGGATAAGTCTGACTTCCCACCTTCCTCGAATGAGGCATGAGCACAAGTGGCTGAAGCATTCTTCATAATTGTGATCGCATTCCCATCTAAAAAAAAAAAAGTCTGGCAGAAATAGATGAATTACGACGGTTTGATGTGACACTGTTTTGGCCGCATGGGAATTTTGAACAACTTGAACAACACTGAATTTTGATCTGCATTTTGAATTTATTTGACTGTTAGATCCGTTAATATCATTTTTTGTTGGCATGCTAGGAAGGGACCATTGACTCGCGCTAGCTTAGCCACTCCGGAGCCCTGAAATTAATAAAAAATTAACAAACTGCAAGGAATTTGTTGAAATCAACTCCACTGACTAACCCCCATTAACTCGAAGATTAAGCCTAATGTAAAAAATTCTGAACTTCCACTTTAAGTCTATGACCGCATATATCGGCAACATTTTGATTTCGATATTCGATGTTTTAAGTTGGACAATGTCGGCGGATCGGACAACTCTATATTTTATTTTGGAGTGGAAGATTTCATTTTGATTCCACCAGGGCAAAAAAACAGAAAATAAACTTTTTGAAATGTTTATTTTTGCCTAAATCTTCTAAAAGCAAATGAACTAATGACCAGGGTCAGATGTCTCCAGATTAATGCAAGTAGCATGACTCTATAACATTTTCCAGCACCTTCTTCTTTTCTTTTTGGGTTCATTTTGGCTCCCATCCAGTCACACATAATGGCATTCATTCCCGGAACTCATTCAGATACCATTCAAAGGGTTCTGTTTTTATAATCACAAACTAAGGACTCCTCGTTTTTCCATTATTTTTCTAATCAAAGCCAAAGTAATTCATTCTCCTCTGACTGTAAAAGATTGTTTTCCTCCAGAGAGATTGCTCACGCAATATAGACGGCAACCTCCACACGATTCCCATTTCTGGAAAACACCACACCCTCCACTCCTCCACACACAATTAATTTCAGATGTCACTTGTAGGTGGTGAGCGAATTCCAAAAATACTGAAGGTTCTTGTCCTCCGCACTGTTTTCCACTGAGTACAATTTGGAGGTATGTGCGTAGGAGAGGTCCACTTAGGTGAAGTTGGACCGTTCTCCATTTTGTACTCAGCATTAGCATCCTTCTGCTGTGAATTGGAATGAGTTTATCACCAGTAGACGTCCAATTCGTTTTGAACTGGGAGGGAGTTCACTCGCTGCCATCCCTCCCACTTCAAACAGATTGGACGTCTGTGGCCGTCAGTGGCAGCCAATGCCAGACAATAAGTTCATTTTGGGGCATTACATGTAATTTCCTGTTGATTTTCGGTCACATCTTTTTCCTTTTGTGGTATTTACAGGTGACTTTCTGCTGATTTGGGGGCATTTACGTGTCAATTCCTGTTGATTTTGGGTTGCTGAAAAGGGGGTGACTCAAGAATGTCCGCAAATGAATAGGAAATCACTCAAAATCAACAGGAAGTAACCTGTAAATGCCCACAAAATATTAGCTGTGAATGCTCTGGTTTTGGTGACATTGACGGCGTTAGATGTCAAATCCAGTTAAAATGAATTGATGATTGATTACTATTTTTTTTGCCAAAAAAATGGGCAGTTGGCAGAAAATGACCTGCTTATTTGAATGTAAAGTTACGCTATTGTGTATGGATACAAAATCCAACATGGCGGCCATCACAAAACAAACTTTTTAAGTTGAAAATTCTTCTAATTAAATGCGTAAATCACAGAATTTCTATTGATATGAACGTAAAACAGTCTTGAGTCTTGGTTAAAAGCAAAACATAAATAAATAAATTTTAAAAAAAGGGCAGTTATCATTCATTTTACGTAAATATTTAAACCTAAAGTTACGCAAATGTTTCCTTTCCTTTTTTTCACATTTCAAAATGCATGCATGGTGCTATTTTATACAATAATTACCTGGAATCCTCGACTAAATCACTCTTGAGACACTCCTGCCTGCTTGTATGCACCAAAGCATTCGTCCTGTTTCCACCTAAATCCGGCATTAGAACGCAGCATTTGTTTTTAGTTTATCGCCGTGAAACCTGCAGAATGCTCTACCTGGCCTGGCCACCTACGGGAAGCCAGGGTGCAATGTCTGTAGGAGCTTTTTCATCAACTGATCAAGAAGTCTATTTTATTGTTTAAAGCACTATTTCTGGCTTTTTATCATAGATACAGAGTACATGCTAAAGATTTTTTTTTTTTTTTTGCCTGCTCGCCATGTGCCCCGCTATGCCCCAGTTTAGTAGTCAATCTAGTGACGCCCCTGCTTTTGGGCTACAAAGTATCATGATATATCACCTTTTCGATATATAGTCGTGAAAAAATTAGGAAACCCCATTAAAATTTAAGTTATTCATTAAGAAATGTTCACATACCAATGTCTGATCTTGTTTTTCATTATCTCTGGAAAAGAAAGTGATTTAATTGCAGGTAAACAACAAAAATTAACATTGTTTCACTGATTAAACCAAATATATAAACAAAAATGCATATTCTGAGGAAAAATTTAGGACACCCTACCATCTATTACGTAGCTAGTGTTATCCCCTTTGGCTGAAATAAAATCAGTGAAATGGTTTTTGTAGCCATCTACCAGTCTTTGACATCAGCCTGAAGAAAGTTTGCCCCACTCCTCAACGCAGAATACTTTCAACAGTGACTGACAGTTGAAGTGAGGGAAAACAGCATGGTGAGATCAAAGGAGCTGTCTGAGATCCTCTGAAAGAAGATTGCAGTAAGGAATTTCAATAGATCTCAAAATGATATAAAATCAGCCATTCCACTGTCCGGAAAATAGTCTACAAGTGGAGGACATTCAAAACAACTGCCAACATGCCCAGGTCTGGTCGTCTAAGCAAGTTCACCCCGAGAGCAGACCGCAAGATGCTAAATGAAGTCTCCAAACACCCTGAAATGTCATCACGGGACCTACAGCAGACCTCTTGCTACTGTTGATCTGAAAGTACATGCCTCTACAATCTGAAAGACACCTTATAAATTTCCCACTCATGGGATGTGTGCAAGGAAAAAAACCTTTGCTGTCCAAGAAGAACGTGAAGGCCAGACTGAAGTTTGCCAGAGTGAATGTAGACAAAGACCAGGACCTCTTGAATAATTTTCTTCAGACAAATGAATCTATAATTGAATTATTTGGACACCAGAACAGAGGACATGTTTTGCGTAAACCCAATACAGCATTCCAGGAAAAGAACCTCATACCAACTCTGAAGCATGGAGGTGGAAGTGTCATGATTTGGGGATGCTTTGCCACAGCAGGACCTGGCCAGCTCACCATCATAGAATCCACCCTGAATTCTATCGTGTATCAGAGGGTGCTTGAGGAACATGTGAGATCATCTGTGAAAAAAATTAAAGCTTAAGCGAAACTGGAACTTGCAACATGACAATGACCCAAAACATACCAGTAAATCCACCAAGGACTGGCTGAAAAGGAAGAAATGGATAGTCAAAACTCAGATATTACTCCCATTGAGATGCTGTGTGGTGACTTGTAACGGGCTGGACATGCAAGAGACCCCTCAAACATCTCACTTTTGAAAATATTCTGCATTGAGGAATGGGGCAATCTTTCTTCAGACCAAACGCGTAGGTTTGGTCTCAACATTGGTAGGTAGGGACGATATGGCATAACTTGCATGTACGCTTTGCTTGGGACGGGGAATTCTTAATGATCAATGTAAAAAAAATCTATTGACTCGTTCTAGCTTTTATGTGTATTGGTTCAGCCTACACTGTTCAAAAATCTGCATTTTATGAGAAAATTTAAATTGCATTATTTGAACATAAATTATTTTAACATACACAGTAAATACAAGCTTGTTAATCATCTCACAACTATCCAGAATGCAAAAAAATAACATTTGTGTTAAGACCGACTCAACATTGACTAAATAAGAAATTGAATGTAAGGACAAAACTTCTTTGTCAGCTAATAACAAAAAATAAATAAATAAATATGGGGCTGTCCTTCAGGTAGAACAGTACTGCTTTTGTCCACAAGCACAGCCAAACTCAACAAAAAATGAAAGCTCCAGTGGGCTGCTTTAAGACCACATAAATAAAATAAAAACTAAAATTTGGGAGAAGGGGGTAAAACTCGGCTCACTACTTTTCTCACAGTTTTATACATGTTAACTGTAGAAAACACATAAAACACTCTAAGCAGCTACCTACTCGAGTTTTGCAGGTTAGCAAGTTCACACCGTTCAATGTTATGCTAACTCTGATGCAGGTCAAACTTTTAGTAGTCAATCTGGCAGCCACAGTAATAGGGTGGTAGGGTCCCACACTTTTCCTCTATGGCGTGGCTCCTGGGGCGTAATCTCCCCTCTGGCTGGGCTGCCGGCTGCCAGTGGGGGGCGGTCGGGGTTGTGGGGTTGGTGGTGTGTCCGCTCTTCCCATCCCTGAGGGTCGGTTGATGGGAGCGCGGGTCCACAGGGCCACCCCGCCCTGGATCCCGGGGGGGTTCCGATGGCTTCTTTGCTGGGCTGAAGGAGTAGGAATGGGCTGCGCTGCGCCCCCCCTTAGGCTGGCTTGGTGGGGGCCGTGGCCCCGGGTTGGCGCCTGCGCGGTGTCTCCACTCATCTGCGTGGATCTCGTGTGTTTGTTGGGGCTCGCATATGGCTGGATGTGATTGGGCACGCTCGGGTGGGGACCCCAGTGCCGAGACTGGCAGTGGGGCGGCGTAGGGTCGGTTGCCAACAGGCTTACACTCACAAGGGATTCACATGATTACTGGGTTCTAGATCACAGAGCTGATTTATGTACATTCTACCCCTCCCAATCACCTAGCTTATAGACATCCCCACCGCCTCCCCTTCTTTCCTTGGTCAACAGGCCCCCACATGGTGTCAACTGGAAATACATCTAGTTGACGATAGCACCAATATATTCATAGTTAGTGTAGTCGTTCAATGTATTTCATGTTGTTGTTTGTGTTTCTTTTCCTTCTTGTGTTTCTTTTCTTCTGTTCCTCCATAACCACTTCCTGTTCGCTGCTTTGTCATAATAAACGAGATATGTTGAATGAGCTCAATGTGAAACATTAAAACAGTTCAGACCAACCGGACACTTAGACTTCTATTCTCTGTGTCAAACAGCTGAACAGGACAGGTTTAGGGAAAAAAAAAAAAAAAAAAAAAAAGAACTTTCAGCAGCAAAATTAGTGGTGTGTTCCCCACTTCCACAACATTGGCGTCTTTTTACATTTCTTACAGTGGTTGCTGCTGCCGCTGGCTGAAAAATTACTTCTTATATCTCTAATATCTATTGTCTGTGTTTGTGTGTGTGTGTGTTGGGGGGGTGTCAAGTCATCAGCCAATCAAATTCGAATTTAGGAGGAGGGAAACAATGGACTGGCACATTCAGCAAGTGAAAAGAAGTACATTTAAGTCTGAAGATAATGAAAATAAGTCACCTAATGATGGTGGGTTCAATTACAACAATTAAAACATATGGGAAGACAATCTAAATGAACTATATTCAGTGCCTTGCAAAAGTATTCGGCCCCCTTGAATCTTGCAACCTTTCGCCACATTTCAGGCTTCAAACATAAAGATATGAAATTTAATTTTTTTGTCAAGAATCAACAACAAGTGGGACACAATCGTGAAGTGGAACAACATTTATTGGATAATTTAAACTTTTTTAACAAATAAAAAACTGAAAAGTGGGGCGTGCAATATTATTCGGCCCCTTTACTTTCAGTGCAGCAAACTCACTCCAGAAGTTCAGTGAGGATCTCTGAATGATCCAATGTTGTCCTAAATGACCGATGATGATAAATAGAATCTACCTGTGTGTAATCAAGTCTCCGTATAAATGCACCTGCTCTGTGATAGTCTCAGGGTTCTGTTTAAAGTGCAGAGAGCATTATGAAAACCAAGGAACACACCAGGCAGGTCCGAGATACTGTTGTGGAGAAGTTTAAAGCTGGATTTGGATACAAAAAGATTTCCCAAGCTTTAAACATCTCAAGGAGCACTGTGCAAGCCATCATATTGAAATGGAAGGAGCATCAGACCACTGCAAATCTACCAAGACCCGGCCGTCCTTCCAAACTTTCTTCTCAAACAAGGAGAAAACTGAGATGCTCAGATGATGCTCAGAGATGCAGCCAAGAGGCCCATGATCACTCTGGATGAACTGCAGAGATCTACAGCTGAGGTAGGAGAGTCTGTCCATAGGACAACAATCAGTCGTTCACTGCACAAATCTGGCCTTTATGGAAGAGTGGCAAGAAGAAAGCCATTTCTCAAAGATATCCATAAAAAGTCTCGTTTAAAGTTTGCCACAAGCCACCTGGGAGACACACCAAACATGTGGAAGAAGGTGCTCTGGTCAGATGAAACCAAAATTGAAATTTTGGCCACAATGCGAAACGATATGTTTGGCGTAAAAGCAACACAGCTCATCACCCTGAAAACACCATCCCCACTGTCAAACATGGTGGTGGCAGCATCATGGTTTGGGCCTGCTTTTCTTCAGCAGGGACAGGGAAGATGGTTAAAATTGACGGGAAGATGGATGCAGCCAAATACAGGAACATTCTGGAAGAAAACCTGTTGGTATCTGCACAAGACCGGAGACTGGGACGGAGATTTATCTTCCAACAGGACAATGATCCAAAACATAAAGCCACATCTACAATGGAATGGTTAAAAAATAAACGTATCCTGGTGTTAGAATGGCCAAGTCAAAGTCCAGACCTGAATCCAATCGAGAATCTGTGGAAAGAGCTGAAGACTGCTGTTCACAAACACTCTCCATCCAACCTCACTGAGCTTGAGCTGTTTTGCGAGGAAGAATGGGCAAGAATGTCAGTCTCTCGATGTGCAAAACTGATAGAAACATACCCCAAGTGACTTGCAGCTGTAATTGGAGCAAAAGGTGGCGCTACAAACTATTAACGCAAGGGGGCCGAATAATATTGCACGCCCCACTTTTCAGTTTTTTATTTGTTAAAAAAGTTTAAATTATCCAATAAATTTTGTTCCACTTCACGATTGTGTCCCACTTGTTGTTGATTCTTGACAAAAAATTAAAATTTTATATCTTTATGTTTGAAGCCTGAAATGTGGCGAAAGGTTGCAAGGTTCAAGGGGGCCGAATACTTTTGCAAGGCACTGTAAGTGAAGTCATTATATAACACAAATAAGGTTGCTTAAAAGTTGGTGGGGACAATTTGAGCATCCTGAAAAGTTGCTAGTGTTTTGTCCCTCCCATCCCTATGCAAACCTACGCCCCACTGATGTCATAGACTGGTAGACGGCTACAAAAAGTGTCTCACTGAAGTTATTTCAGCCAAAACGGGTAGCCGATTAGGTGGTAGGGTGTCGTAACTTTTTCTTCAGTTAGAATATGCATTTTTGTTGATATATTTGGTTTAATGAGTAAAAAGATGTATATTTTTGTTGTTTACCTGCAATTAAATCACTTTCTTTTCCAGCAATAAAGAAAAACAAGATCAGACAATTAAAAGTGAACATTTCTTAATAAAGAACTGAACATTTCATGAGGTTCATTTTTTCACATGACTGTATAATGTCACACTCCTACTCAACATCCAGCTGCAGATAAGCAGAAGACAAGAAACAATGAAGAAATGTTCAACCCAAGTACACTTTGATACACCCAAGCGTTATGAGACTTATATTTGTAGAGCAGAAATAAAATGAACAAGAGTATGATTAATACGGTCGTATCAAAACACGGCCCCCGCCTCCCCTGAGTTACTGGAACATTTTGATATTTCAACAAAAAGTGCAAGACGTTGGTGGGCTGGCTTGAGGACAATTTGGATGTGCGGGCCGGATCCGAAAAGGCAGCTCTGTGTCGGAAGCTCATCGCTCCGAGCATCTCTGCTGTCACACACCGTCGATTGGATGTTTGGTTGCACCCCCACGATGTCACATGGATTCACCCAAACACAGGAGCATCGCTAGAGGGAAGTCAGACTTTTGTTCAAAGAAAGCTCAAAAATAGGCCAAAAGAACTGTAGTCTTTTTCTGACATTGCAGTGACAGTGGGAATTCCTGCCATTGCAGGAAAGTAGACCTACTAGTCTAGGCCTACTATTTAAATCTGCAGCTAAAATTGGCATTGCTGATCTCATCGCCCTCCTTGCACCCTGACACAAAAACAGCTACACCAAGATAGAGGACAAATATAGACCCCAATCTAAGAATGGAAACGACGTCTTCAGAATGAACCCAATTCCCTTAAACTATAGATATATAAGGCGGAAAAATCAGACAAGACTAAAAAAGCAGTTTCTGCTCTTGCACTCCTCTTTAACAGAAACTGTTGTATTTTAAGCCAAAACAACTCTTGTGTTTGATAGAACAATATGTCTATATGGTGCCATAGCCGATTCATGGCGCATTAAGCCCCCGAAATATTTTTAATTTGTTCGTTTTACCCTGGAAACCCCCGTTTACGGACGTCGTGCAACCGCTTTTTTTTTTCACCCTAGCCATAAAACAAAGGCAATTATATTTATTATTGAAAATGTCTGTCATTTTCAGCTTAGAATCATTAATTGATTCCTAATAATTTGTTTAAAAAAACGACTTTAAAAAATTATTCACCCGCATATTTTAAACTTTTAAACAAATCACGTCACAATGAAAAAAATGGTGTCTTTAACAAAGTCACATCTATCTAATAACTATCGCTTACTTGTATTTTTTTTTTTTGTGACTTTCTCATTTTATGCAGTTATGACATGTTAGATGAAAAATAATCGATTCAAACAAAGAAAAATTGTAAAAAAAAAAAAAAAAATGGTGAAAAGGGTAAATATATGAAAAAGACCATCTCAACCACTCCTTGATCTCTGCAATTTCTGCATTGTGACCTTTGTTATATTACCATGTTTCACCCATAAAATCTCCCAAAAATCCGGCTGTGGCCATTCACATCTGTGTCTTGACACTCGGTGATACATGCTACAGGAGTACTGTATTTTTCGGACTATAGGTCGCAGTTTTTTTCATAGTTTGGCCTGGAGTGCGACTTATACTCAGGAGCGACTTATGTGTGAAATTATTAACACATTATGATATCATTTCACATGTTATTTTGGTGTTTTGGAGTGACACTGATGGTTTGGTAAACTTATTAGCACGTTCTCTATGCTATAGTTATCCGAATAAATAGCTATGGCCATGTTCACGTTCTCCCTTTGGCGTGTGTGTTCAATTGTTTTATTGACTTTTTTATATTGAAATGCATGCTTTTAGTTTGTGGCGCTTACACGCCCACGTGAGGGCAGACTTGCACTTGTTTACGTGAAGAAGACCGCTCACACGCCAGAAGAAGACGGACAGCTATGCAGCTTGAGTGAGTGGGCGAGTTAGCGAGAGAGAAACACGGCTGTGAACCTACGTTCATTGTTTATGCTTGTAAAATATCTCTACAGAGGCAACGCCTGTGTGTATCATCTTTTCTGTTGTTGTTGTGTGTTTTCCACCCGCGATTGGACACTTAAAGCCAGTTGTGTGGTTGTTTGAACGATGTGCTAATGCTAGCGAACGCATGCTAACCGTTTGTGTCATTGCTGTAACAGCACCTAATTATCATTTATTTACGTTGATGTGAACCTGTTTGGTATCGAGGACGAAATTGATTCTGCAAATTATACAGACGTCAAACATCATCATTTGGGAGTTTAGCTCGCTGTATAGCCATGACTGAGCCGTAGCATCCAGGTGAGGACAGTATATTCACATTTCGTTGTTCATGCACTGTACACTTATTCAACATGTTGTTTTCTATTGTATTTTTATATTAAATTGCCTTTCAAGATGACAGATCTGTTCTATGTGTTGGATTTTATCAAGTAAATGTCTCCCAAAATGCGACTTATGCTCCGGTGCGACTTGTAGTCCGAAAAATACGGTATATGAATCGAAACGACATGAGAACGTGATAATATCTCGTTAAAATCCTGGCATTTTTAATTCTGCTCTCTGATGCCCTCACCTCCAGTTAGGGTTTTGCTGTTTAAAAATATATATTCTTTAAAAAAAATGCCCTCCTGTTCAATTTTTTTCTTCCCCAAGAAAATTGAGATTTGGCTTCCCAGCCAAGCCGCGGGAACCGCGACAGCCGAACCAGTAGGCGTCCCGCCGACGCAGCTCCAGTAAGTCAGCCGGAAAGCGAAACTCCGCGCGTTCACTCCGGTGCTAACCCTTTGCACTGACTCCAAGTTCAAAAAGATTGAAGAAGGCTCAACGAAAACAGGTCGACAATTTATTCATCAACAGTGATCAAAAAGCAAGGCAAAACGGACGACGGAGAGGCAATGCTAGTTCCAAGATCAGCAAAACAACGGATACATCGGAATGTTCCCGAGAAGCGACAGTTGTTAGCTAAATGTTCAGTCTTTTGAACGCTGCGGTGGAGTGGGCCGGGCGGAAGGCGTGCCTGGGTCTTGTCTTGGGATCATCCCTCTGTGGATGGTTTGGGCGGTCAAGGTCGTGTGTCATCTTTCGTGGCTGGGTCGCAGTTGCCACGGCAACTGAGGCCTGTCTTGACGTCTAAGGCGCCGAGCTATCAACTTGTTGCTTGGTAGGGCGGGGGTGTCCTGACCCCACCGAAGAGATGCTGACGTCTTTTCCTTCGCTTATCAGGTGAGGGCTGATAAGCTGGTCCACTTTACTGTGTCAAAGGGCATGGAGTGAAGTCTGCCTAAACAATAGGTTAAATGCTTTACTATTATGAATGTGTTAGACTAATGCAAACAGTTATATGGTGTCTGAGAGAAAAGTAACTATCCCCTACAAAGCTTTTCAATGATGCCCATGCCCATGCATATAGGACAATTTTGAAATTTGGCCAAATTGGGGGTCTCAGAGCAGAACTTCAAGTCACCTGAGTGTTTTCCGCCATATATAAATATAGATAACCTGCTCACTTTAACGTATCCCTCAAACGTTATGTGCTCCAGGATCCTAACATTATTTAGGTTAGCTGTGTGAGAACGAGAAAAAGGGAGCACGCTGCAGAGTGTTGTCCTATTTTATTTTTGGGTGGGTGGGGGGGCACATTTGTATTCGTCTCATTCTCCTCTGCCTCTGATTTCCTCAAGTTCAGTCAGAGATGAAGATTAACCCCATCCCCACCATCTTGAAGCTTTCCTTGTTGGTTCCAATTAAGAGGGGCTTGGTTCTTGTGTAATAAATACCCAGTAAAGAACAGCCACATCGGCTTCCTGTAAAGGTTCATATTGTGGTTAATGAAGCTGTGATAAACTTGCAAAGCGAGACATGGTCTTGTTAGAGGCACCAGAATATGTCGAGGCCCGATGGATCAGAGGCTTCCAGCTCATTAGTGAGCATTTGTTGCCACCCACTGACATGGGAGCGTGACTGGTGGATTGGCTGATTCACAAGGTGGTTTGCTGCAAATTGACGGACCCAACTTATTTTCCTTTCACATGTGCTTTATGTATTTTTTACTTTCTCTTGAGGAATGCAAGCGAGGATGAGGCACATATAATCATCGCGTTGGACTGGCTGTCAAAATTCTGTGAAGAGTGCAAGGATTATTTCCATTATTAAAAGTGCTTTCATGCGGAGTTTTGATGGGTCTCTAGTGCATTTTAAAGCTTTTTAATGGCATACTTTTTTTTTTTTTTTTTTTTTAATAAATCCCAGAGAACATCCCTGATGTTTTAGTGTGTCGGCTCTTCTTTAGCAACCCAGAACAGTGTAAATATCAATACTGTGACCTATTTTTAGGTCACGGTATTGAATAATGAGGTTCTCCAAATATTGTATTTTTCTCTTACATTTCGAAGCATGCATATTATACTGTATTCTAGCGCTGTAACGTTTTATTGATTAACTCGAGTAATTCGATGAGAAAAAAGATTCGGATAAAATGTTGCTGCTTCGAGGATTCATTTAATAAGCGTGGCATTGTTATGGTTTGTTTTTTAAGTGTTTGCATTGAGTTTTATTGATTTGTGTCAATACACTGCCCTCTTAACAGTGAATACGACAACTCATCTAACATGGCTCGGTCTACAGTGGGGTATTTAGTCAACCACCCATTGTGCAAGTTCTACTTGAAAAGATTAGGAAGGCCTGTAAATGTCAACATGGGTAAACCTTAACCATGAGAGAAAGAATGTGGGGAAAAAAAAAACAGAAAATCACTTTGTTTGATTTTTAAAGAATTTATTTCCAAATCATGGTGGAAAATAAGTATTTGGTCACCTACAAACAAGCAAGATTTCTGGCTGTCAAAGAGATCTAACTTCTTCTAACGAGGTCTAACGAGGCTCCCATTGTTACTTGTATTAATGGCACCTGTTTTAACTCATTATCGATATAAAAGACACCTGTCCACAATCTCAGTCAGTCAGTCACACTCCAAACTCCACTATGGCCAAGACACTAGAGCTGTCGAAGGACACCAGAGACAAAATTGTAGACCTGCACCAGGCTGGGAGGACTGAATCTGTAATAGGTAAAATGTTTGGTGTAAAGAAATCAACTGTAGGAGCAATTATTAGAAAATGGAAGACGTAAAAGACCACTTATAATCTCCCTCGATCTGGGGCTCCATGCAAGATCTCACCCCGTGGCGTCAAAATGGTAACAAGAACGGTGAGCAAAAATCACAGTTTAGTTGAATAGCTTGCAAGGAGAAAGTATCTAGCTTCCGCAATCATTCTAACTAGCCCCTCCTTCACCTCGTTTTTTTGGGGGGATGGCCCTAGCAACAGACAGGTGTCTTGCTCTAAAAGGGAAAGGGAAGCAAGCTGGTGACATCCCTTGTATTTGTATGGCTATGTGTGTGCATGTAGTTGACCTGTGGAACCTGGGCCAGTTTAAACTGGTCAGAATGACAACGCAGTTCTATCAAGAGCTAAACATGTCTATAGTTATCAATCACAAAAATGTACTGCAATCAATCATGGAACATACTGTACTATTATAGCAATCAATACTTTATTGTGAGCCTTCAGTGGTAAAAGCAAATATTTAATAACCATTTCATAATTATCTTATCAGTTGGGATGAAGATCAGCACCTCCAAATTTGAGATCATGGTCCTCAGTCGGAAAAGGGTGACGTGCCCTCTCTGGGTCAGGGATGAGCTCCTGCCCCAGGAGTTCAAGTATCTTGGGGTCTGTTCACGAGTTGGGGTAGGAGTGAGCAGGAGATGGACAAGGGGGATCGGTGCAGCGTCTGCAGTGATGCGGACTCTGTACCGGTCAATAGTGGTGAAGAAGAACATACATGAAAATCACTCACCTTTCGGCGAATTTCGCCGTTTTGAAGTCAAAAAGGGTGACCTACGTGAATTGTGTAGATCCGAGGGGAAAAATTTTAAGGGGGGGGGGGTGTCGTAATTCCATCTATCTAACTAATGACATGTTTTATTGAAGTTGCTAAGCCTGTCGCGATATGGAATGAGTCCATTTGTGGCAAGGTAAATAAAAATGAGGGTGATAATTTTCACGGCTTCGTTTTATCACCGCGTGCGTGCGTGCATGCATACATTTGTGCGTGTGTGTAGATGAAATATGGGACTCCAGCTCATTTCACAGATGTTTATTGGTAATCAACACGCTGTAAAATTACAGTTTAGACATACAAAATAAGGAAACACATTATTAAACCCTGTAAACGTTAGCATTGACACAAATGGGGAAAAAAAAGACAACCTACTTTAGCCTGCTATAAAACAGTGGCAGTCTTGGCAAACTTGCTGTTAAAAGGTGACACTTCAAACATTAAAATCGTTCAACAGCATTTGCAAATGAAAAAATGAAAAAAAAAAATCTGAGTTTCACCACAAGCAATGATGAAGAGTGCTTTTTGCGGAGTGTGAAGCTGTTAGCGGTTTAGCGAACGTTCTTCTGGTGAACATTTCAAAATAAAAGCACGTCACGTTCCAATAATGATTTCTGGAGTTATTCCCCTATACGTCAGAATTAATACTACAATATGTAAATACTATAATACTACAGAATTCAGATTCTACACTAAGAATAGATTTAAAATGACACCCTTTTTGAAAAATATGATTGGCAATGAATATTATAATTATTACCATACTATTATATATATAATAGTATACTATCATAATAATGATAGATATTTTTTAAAAAATTGTTTTGAATAATTTTGGAAAGGTGAAGTCAGTGTTCTGAATCTGTTTACATTCCATTCTTTTGCACTAGTAAATGCTATCAACATTTGACCTCATTGTTTACATGTGATTAACTAATGTTATTTACATGTTTATTTGTACTTTAATAAAGAATTTAAATGTTCCAAAATGTTTTTTGTGAATTAATAAGTGTCAACAAAAATTTCATTGCTAAATTAATTAAAAAAAAACAATTAGCTGACTAAACGTAAAAATAGTCGGTTGACTAATCGGGAGAAAATTAGTTGTTTGGGACAGCCCTACCGGAACATATTTTCTCCACACCCTTCTCACCTTTTTAACCCCTGAACCATTTTCATGCCTGAAAGAGCTGAGCCGAAAGGCGAAGCTCTCGATTTACCAGTCGATCTACTTTCCTACCCTCACCTATGGTCACGAGCTGTTGGTCGTGACCGAAAGGACAAGATCCCGGATACAAGCGGCCGAAATGAGCTGCCTCCGCAGGGTCTCCAGGCTCCTGGATGGATGGATGGATGGATGGATGGATGGATGGATGGATGGATGGATTTAATGGTCTTTTGAAAGTGTAATCTGAGTAAGCCTTTGTTTTACATCTCCCAAAATTGATTCTGCAACACATTAAATGTTCCTAATCCGATTACTCGTTTATTCGAACTAACTAATAGAGGGATTAAGCAATTACGGTATTGGCCCGAATATAAGACGGTGTTTTTTACATTGAAATAAGACTGAAAAAGAGGGGTCGTCTTATATTCGCGGTCTAGACATTGTAAACATTCACAACGCTAGTTGGCGCCAGATATCATTGAAGCGATGTTGTTATAACAGATCTCAGCTACTCTCCCCATTCACGACGCTAGACAGTGCCAGATATCATTGAAGCGATGTTCTGTCATGACAGATCTCAGCTACTCTCAAGTTTACCCAGTTTGCAGTATTTTATTGCAACATTTTTCCTTATTCAGATTTGTTTCAAGACTACAGTTACACTTCGACTTCACTTTGATGATTAATGCAGTTATTGCAATTTTGTTGTTTTATCACAATAGATTGGTTTATTTACATTTCAAAAACCAGAAGCCATTCATTTAGGAATGTGATTGCACTTTACATATTTAAATGTTCAGATATTAAGATTTGAATCTGGCAAAATAACATGCTTTTTCTCTCAAATATATTGTTATAATCATTCGTTTCGGATGTACTGTAATTATTTTCTGTATAAAAATTAATTTGGTGTTCAAAAAGTCTTTTTTCAAACTTGAGTCTTGAAAAAGATGGGGTCGTCTTATAATCAGGGCCGTCGTACATTCGGGCCAATACGGTACTTAAATAATCGATAGCTGCTGCCCTACTATATACGAGACTCATCGCAGGAGTGAGTGTTAGAGGTGGCTGTCTTTGTATTTATTAACCAATTCTGTGCAACGACAAAATAAAAATATCAACACAGTTATCATGATCACACATTGTAATATTATTTTTGTTGTTAGAGAGTTTTGTCTGACATTTGTGACAGCCTTCCACAAACTCCAGTTGGAAATCGGTTATGTATTCCAGCCAGATAACAAGACAACAATCTGTGATCAAAGCAATACCTTTGGCTCTCATGCTTTTGCACTTGGCAGAGGAACAAACAACTTACATAGTGAATATACAAACGCAAAGACCTTCTAATCTGCTTTGTCGATGATAAAGTCAGCTGAAAGCCCCACGCATCGGGAAGAATAGACCGCCGTACAAAGAGCTATTTCGCTCCCAAGCGAGACAATCACTTTATTTCCATTTGAAACTTGCCTTAATGAGAAAAAAAGAAAAACTGTTAAAAAGTAATCATGTGGAGAAGTGTTTCTCAGAGTGTGACGTTACATTGTTCCACGGCCCATTAAGTCTCGCTGCACGGTACTTTGCTCTTTAGTATCAGATGTGCTGAGGTCCATTTCTATTTGATGGGTCAAAGATAAAGTCGTCCTAATAGAATGTACATTAACTACTCGCAGTATTTTTTTTTTTTCTCTTATTATGTACTCAATAGCCCATAACGCTAGTATGTCTCTGTCTGGTGGATACAAATGGCCTGAATAGTCAACTTCCTATCGCTGAATTCCTTTTACTGTATCCTCTGGCTCTAAAAATATGAGTCACCTAAATACTCAAAATATAATCTCCATAACATCTCCTACATTCAGATTCCACTCATGCCTGTGGAAAATGTATTAGAGCAGCCAGGTTTTGAGTGGAAGCTCATTCCTTGGCTATAGACATAAGTAGGAAACTGGAAATCCAAGATAAAACAGCCAGTCATTAATCATTTGTGCAACATTTTTCCTCAAATGACATCACCAGTGTGTTTGGCAGCCAATATAGTGTAGTCAGATTTGTGAACACTTGGTTATTCTTTAGTTGTGAAAATCAATGTGCCCCATGGTATGACATAAGAATACCCTGGTGAAAAAAAGTACTTTGTTGTATTTCAAGTAGTGTTGCACCGATACCATTTTTTGGCCCCGATACCGATACCTGGCTGTGCAGTATCGGCCGATACCGATACCATACCGATACCACCACGATTATATATATATATATATATATATTTTTTTTTTTTTTTCTTTTTTCCCAAAGAGCTACATAATTGGATGTGAAATCATTGCTATCAAGGCTTTGTCAGGCTGTTGCTTACCTTTGCAAAATAGGAAAAAGTACACTAAACCCTAGTAGACAATAGTTGAATAAACCTTCCGCTCTCAAAGGCCAAAATAGTGCTAAATTTGTGAAATTAATAAAACATGTATAATTCTAGCCCAACAGTAAGAAAGGAAAAATAAATTCATAATAATAAACTCTGAATGACCTGAATAAACTTTTTTAAATCTCTCAAAGTCCAAACAGTGCAACTTTCTTTAAATTATTGTCACATTCTGCTGCTGGTTAGATTGTGTTTTGTTGTTGGGCGTGGGGGCGTGGCACTTGAATCCAATGCAGGCTCGTCAACGCAGCATTTAAGCACGGGTGATCTCAGAGAAGGCTGCCGAGATATTTGCCTTGCTGATCGCTATTTGACATCTGGCACAATAATCTCGCTACATTTGCTTGTTATGCCCCTGCATTGGGTTTTTCTGTTAGTGTGCTGCTCTCGTTTGTAACCGCTGCCTATCGTCTTAGTTTGTACGTCGACCTGCTGTCACGGACTCCTTTTGTTATTTCTACTGTCCCGCGATCGCGTGTTATTTTTTGTTTGCAATCATTAAACCCTTTTATGTATCCCCCGCTTGTTGTCTGCTTCGAGGTTCAACCTTGTTTCCGCATTTGCGGACGCTAACAATTATAAGTAATAATAATTGACCACAGCATCCCATCTCTCCTTTTTTTCGGGAGGTGGGAGTCCCTTATTTCTATTTCTGAAAGGTGGCAACAATACTTTGGAAACACTTCCCAAATTACTGTGGCATTTCTTTCAGTAAAAGACAATAAAAGTAAAGTAGACGAAGTGAACTGACCAGAGATGGTTGCTCCGGTCCAGCGGCCTTCTTCCTCTGGATAGCAGTCCTGCTTTTGCAGGCTCAAACTCCTTGTGTTCGTTCACGTTTCGTCTTCAAATGTTTTATCAAGTTCGAGGTATTGAAACTGGCCGATTTAACTCCACATCTCCAAACTTTCAGGCCGCAAATCTTGCATGCAGCCATTGATTTTAATCGACGGGATTTCTATTTGGAAATATTTCCCGACCGCCGCGGCGCCGCCATATTTCCTGGTTTGTTTTTCGTCCATATGAAAAAGCCCCCTTTTGATTGGTCAGGAGTGGCTATTGGCCACTGGAGCAGGCCAATAGCGATAGCTGCTTGGTGTTCACGTGTCATCACACAACACAGAGACAGAGTGTAGTGAGCGCCAGGAGGACAAAAAGGCTGTGGTCAAATGTTATAATAATGGACCGGTAAATGGTATCGGCGCCGTCTTTGTTGGTACTCGCCGATACCGATACCACCATTTCGGGCCGGATCGGCGCCCCCTGCCGATACTAGTATCGGTATCGGTGCATCTTTAATTTCAAGTATATTCACAATTTTAGTCTTATTGACAAGTTTCCAAGGTACTACCGCATTTCTGCTCGCGACTTCCGTTTTACACTTTCTCCATTCGAATGGAATTTTATTGTCATCATCATCGGTATCACTGACAATCATTGACAATTACAAAATGTGATATGATTTGCCCGAAGGAATTGAAGAAGAAGACAAAGGGATGGGAGCATATGCTTATCAGTTTCCCGCCCCCCATACAACTAAAGACGCACATTCAGGCATGGAACATACATCAAAACTGTACAATAACACAGTCAACAATCTGGGTTTAGTAACTCAGCGTCCAGTCAAGCAGCTCGATTAATTTCAGGGCGTACAAGGTTATGGCTTTGTCATTTCCCGGACATTTTTGCATCTGTTTGCTGTGGAACATTTTGTTGTGGCTATGTGTATGGCAAAAGTGATTATGTGTTATCACAGCTGGTGTGAGTAGCGCACACAAAGGTCACTGTAACAGTTTCATCAGACATGAATGTATGAGAAAATCAAACAACATGCTGTTCATATTTTATCCCAAGATTAATGTCTCCACAACGAAAACATGCTTATTTTTTGTTTTATACAGTATCTTTTCCATATACTCAGTAAACTAGACATTTGAATCAGGAGCTCGGTAGACACAACAGATAATTATGTTTTTACAATTGGGGATTAGGAGCTCAATTGTAATACATTCCAGCAGATTGTCAATCATAATTGCAGCACCCCCTACCCCTTAGATGCCCGATTCATTTGTGTCATGTTATAGCCGTGCAAATTAAAGTCAGAGCCTTTGTTATCTGTAGTAGATAATCCTTAATGTGCTCAAGATTCTTGTAGAGACTCCTGCCGTTGATAAGTTTCAGCTTACCGTCCACATCCACGAGTTGTTATCCTGGTCAGCTGTGTAGTATTTACAGTTATCCAGCTATTGTAGTCAGCTGGTCAAGACTCGTAATAGCTTTAATCTTCATATCTTGCGTCTTGACAAGGATCCTGCAATTCGAGACCCAGGTGTTGGCTATTTTCCCAGCTTTCTTGAGTTGACGTACTTTTCTTGCAATTTCGGCATTCCGGCGGGTCAAGTTGTCGTTCAAAAAAATCTTCGACCCTTTCAGGTGGCGGCGCTGGTTAAGCAGGGCAGTCTTGGTCTTGTGGTCTGCCAGCTTCATGAGCACCGTCGCCGGTCCTCTCCCCCCAGATGGGAGCAGAAGGCAGCGGCGGATGTCCAGCGGTTCCATGTTTATTCAAAACAACAGTGGAGCTGCAGTGGGATCACTTATCAAAATCCCTCAAAAAAAGACAATTTGAAAATACCGCATCCATCTGCCATCATCACGACATGGGAGGACAACGTGTTCATGAAGGCAGATGTGGAACACCTACGATTGCAGTCCAATCCACAGAAACAACACTATCGTCAAGTTTGCTGATGACACCACAGTGGTTGGACTAATCTCACAGGTATATGAGGCACCCTACAGAGAGGAAGACCACAAACTCTCAGCCTGGTGCTTAAGACAACAACCTGGCCCTGAACACCACCAAAACCAAAAGGTCATCATTGACTTCAGGAGGAACGGTACCAGCCGCCGCCCCTGCACATCAACGGCGAGTGTGTGGAGAGGGTCCAAACCTTCAGGTTCCTGGGAGTCCAGATCTCAGATGACCTCTCATGGATAGCAAACATAACAGCTATCATAAGGAAAGCTCAGCAGCGTCTGCTCTTCCTGCGAGTCCTCAGGAAGAACAAGCTGGATACGAAGCTGCTGCTGGCCTTCTTCCACTCATCCATTAACAGGCTGCTAACATACTGCATTTCCACCTGGTACGGGAGCTGCACTGCTTCAGAGGGCAGTCAAGACGGTGCAGAGGATCATTGGCTGTCCTCTCACCTCCCTGATGGACATACTCCTCTCGATGCCTCAGCAGAGCTCTAAACATCCTCAAGGACAGCTCACATCCTGGTTCCCGGCTGTTTGAACTGCTCCCTTCTGGGAGGCGCTATAGGTGTTTAAAAGCAAGAACAAACAGACTGAGGAACTTTTTTGCTAAAGCCATCTCCATCCCGAACAGCCATATGTAACACCACATCACCCAATGTCCAATATTCATTTACATACAACATACTATGTGGTGCAATTCAGTATTCTTTTTCCTCCAAACAAGAGAACCTGTGTTTCTACCAAAAGGTTCCATTTTGGTTTCATCTGGCCATAACACATTCTCCCAGTCTTCTTCTGGATCATCCAAATGCTCTCTAGCGAACCGCAGACAGACCTGGACGTGTACTTTCTTCAGCAGGGGGACACGTCTGGCAGTGCAGGATTTGAGTTCCTGGCGGCGCATTGTGTTACTGATAGTAGCCTTTGTAACTGTGGTCCCAGCTCTCTGTAGGTCATTCACTAGGTCCCCCCGTGTGGTTCTGGGATTTTTGCTCACCGGTCTTGTTATCATGCTCAGATCGATGGAGATTATCAGTGGTCTTGTATGTCTTCCATTTTCTAATAATTGCTCCCACAGGTGATTTCTTTACACCAAGCCTTTTACCTATTGCAGATTCAGTCTTCCCAGCCTGGTGTAGGCCTACAATTTTATCTCTGGTGTCCTTCGACAGCTCTTTGGTCTTGGCCATAGTGGAGTTTGGAGTGTGACTGACTGACTTGTGGACAAGTGTCTTTTATACAGATAATGAATTAAAACAGGTCCCATTAATACAGGTAACGAGTGGAGCCTCGTTAGAAGAAGTTAGACCTCTTTGACAGCCAGAAATCTTGCTTGTTTGTAGGTGACCAAATACTTATTTTCCACTCTAATTTGAAAATTTAAAAATCAAACAATGTGATTTTCTGTTTTTTTCCCCCACATTCTGTCTCTCATGGTTGAGGTTTACCCATGTTGACAATTACAGGCCTCTCTAATCTTTTCAAGTAGGAGAACTTGCACAATTGGTGGTTGACTAAATACTTATTTGCCCCACTGTATGTCTTTTCCATATTGGCAGACCCCTTGAAGATATGAAAGAGGTGTCATTCAACTAGTTGTCAGTCGACATATGTCACATATGATATCACAGATGTCATGAAAATATTTTATAAAGGTTAAAAAGTTACCTAGTGTTGCTTTAACACATTTTTTTTACACCAGGGAACATAAAAAATGGAATTTTGCAAAAATAAAGTCATGAGATCTGTGGTAAAGAAATGTATTTCCGTGTTACCAAATAATTCATTCCTATTTATTTGTATAGAAATGAATGAATACAGCCATCATAATTTTCATCCCTGCTTCGGAAGTTTGAATGACAGTATCTCTTTAATTTCATTCATGCTTTTTCAAGCTCACGTTCCAAGATCATGCAATGAATCAACCTGCCACTTTCGCTATGCTTTATGTGCTCCTTGCAATTTCATTAAGCCCCTTTAAATGGACGTAAAACCACAACCACCACACTCTCATTTTGCTTTATGGTGCTGCTGCTCTTTGATAGTAGCAATCAATTTGAAGTTAGCCTCACATACACCCCTCCGGCAAAGTCAATAGGTCACACCAAGAAAGGTTATGATGGTCAAGCTCCCCGAGGCTTCCGTGTCAAACAAGCGTATTAACTAGCTTTTTATTGTTCATTTCAGTCCTTGGCTCTCAGTGCCATTTAGAGTTTCCATGTCCTATGTATTCTAGCCTTGCAGTCTCATCCATGAATGACTATCCCATCAGCAGACTGAAACAATAATAATGGCTCTTTTTAAAGATGAGTGATGTTGCGTACTTTGCCAATGACAGCGTTTTGTTCTTTTGCAAGCACCAATGGATGCGAGGAGATTGAACAAATTGGATAAAGCGGCGAGAGAAAGTAGAGAGATGAGACTGGACTGCTAAGGGGATTGAGGGGACTGAGTGAGATGGGTCTTTACTCTAAAGGGATTCATTTTAGTAACACGATAGTTCAGTCTGGGATGATGGAGCAGAGAAGCTATGTGGTTGAAGGCTGAAAGCAGCCCCCTCTCTGGACAAAGGCCCTTCTCCGCAAATATCCAGCCCCAACTACTATGGAACAAGAGCTATGTTGTGGCTCTGCAGAAGGCCCGAACATTTGTGCATATGTCAAGTTTGTCCGGGTTAAGATGATGTGGAAGCAGACGGGCAGCTTGGATATACAGAAAGTGTAGACAATTTTCCGAGGTACTTCTGCTTTACTTCCGCATTTCTTCCGTTTTACACTTTCTGTAACGAAAACAGCAGTGGAGTTGGCGTGGGATTACCCATCAAAATCCCTCAAAAAAGACAATATGGAAATGCCGCATCTACAGTGCCTTGCAAAAATATTCGGCCCCCTTGAACCTTGCAACCTTTCGCCACATTTCAGGCTTCAAATATAAAGATATAAAATTTAAATTTTTTGTCAAGAATCAACAACAAGTGGGACACAATCGTGAAGTGGAACAAAATTTATTGGATAATTTAAACTTTTTTAACAAATAAAAAACTGAAAAGTGGGGCGTGCAATATTATTCGGCCCCCTTGCGTTAATAGTTTGTAGCGCCACCTTTTGCTCCAATTAGAGCTGCAAGTCGCTTGGGGTATGTTTCTATCAGTTTTGCACATCGAGAGACTGACATTCTTGCCCATTCTTCCTTGCAAAACAGCTCGAGCTCAGTGAGGTTGGATGGAGAGTGTTTGTGAACAGCAGTCTTCAGCTCTTTCCACGCCAAACATATCGTTTTGCATTGTGGCCAAAAAGTTCAATTTTGGTTTCATCTGACCAGAGCACCTTCTTCCACATGTTTGGTGTGTCTCCCAGGTGGCTTGTGGCAAACTTTAAACGAGACTTTTTATGGCTATCTTTGAGAAATGGCTTTCTTCTTGCCACTATTCCATAAAGGCCAGATTTGTGCAGTGTACGACTGATTGTTGTCCTATGGACAGACTCTCCCACCTCAGCTGTAGATCTCTGCAGTTCATCCAGAGTGATCATGGGCCTCTTGGCTGCATCTCTGATCAGTTTTCTCCTTGTTTGAGAAGAAAGTTTGGAAGGACGGCCGGGTCTTGGTAGATTTGCAGTGGTCTGATGCTCCTTCCATTTCAATATGATGGCTTGCACAGTGCTCCTTGAGATGTTTAAAGCTTGGGAAATCTTTTTGTATCCAAATCCGGCTTTAAACTTCTCCACAACAGTATCTCGGACCTGCCTGGTGTGTTCCTTGGTTTTCATAATGCTCTCTGCACTTTAAACAGAACCCTGAGACTATCACAGAGCAGGTGCATTTATACGGAGACTTGATTACACACAGGTAGATTCTATTTATCATCATCGGTCATTTAGGACAACATTGGATCATTCAGAGATCCTCACTGAACTTCTGGAGTGAGTTTGCTGCACTGAAAGTAAAGGGGCTGAATAATATTGCACGCCCCACTTTTCAGTTTTTTATTTGTTAAAAAAAGTTTAAATTATCCAATAAATGTTGTTCCACTTCACGATTGTGTCCCACTTGTTGATTCTTGACAAAAAAATGAAATTTCATATCTTTATGTTTGAAACCTGAAATGTGGCGAAAGGTTGCAAGATTCAAGGGGGCCGAATACTTTTGCAAGGCACTGTATCTGCCATCATCGTCACATGGGAGGACAACATGAAGAAATGTCTTAGAGCAGGGGTCCCCAACCTTTTTTGCACCACGGACTGGTGTTATTTGGGTCTTTTTTTTCATGGACCGGTGTTCTGACAAATTTTGCAACCCATCAAAAATTGCAACGATGCGGTTCTGCGCATGCGCGTAACGTTAAACATAGCCACAAAATGCACAAATGCAGCGATTCCAAAGTTAACACAACAAACTTTCTTGAAAGAAAGGAATATTAACTTATGTTTGAACATGGAAGGACTTGTAGAAAAGTTCTCCTCAGATTCATCCTGCTACGTGAGCTGCACACAACAGCTGCACACCGCGCTCATCATTAACGACTTCACCTTGTCGTTAAACATTAATTAAGAAGCCCGCTTCACAAAGATACGATGTTGGAAATTGTAGCAAGGTTTTAAATGCTCTTGTCGCGATGTCAGGATATTCCAGAATGACTTTAATCCAGAACTTCGGTAGAGTTGTTGTCTCAAATGTACGTTTAATAAGGTCGCCGTCATTTGAGATCTCTCTGTTTATTCACAAACGGGTCACGAATCCACTCCTTCGCAGTTCGTGGGTCTTCGAGGTTGTAGGCTCGTCAGGTGCCCTTTTCGCCGTAAAAATATCCTTTTCACCGTAAAAATATCTCCAAAGACGTCTGTTTTCCAGTTATCTTCGCTCGTGTGGGGGCTAATTATTTCCGGGAACAAATGTGCTGCACCCGCGGCCTAGTGATACGTTATTATCGAGGATAAGCGCACATAGATATATTATATACACAAACAAGATGTACTGCTAGCAGTCCAATCAATGGACTTCTATGACAACATTGTAATCTATCCCGTAGTATTATATCTAGAGTAGACAGAGATATTAGTGTGTTAAGCAGGGGCACAGGGTTAATTCGGCCAGAATGCGGTCGTTATTAAATTATTATTTCTGTGCGGCCCAGTAGTAAATGCGCCACAGACCGGTACCGGTCCGCGGCCCGGCAGATGGGGACCCCTGTCTTAGAGTGGCCACAGCTAAAATAGTTTTATATTTTATTGGTATAATGGCAGTGGATGGAAACGCAGACATGAGACATGAATAGCTCCGAAGCATCCAGTTGAATGTGTCCTAATACTTGAATATGGGAATTTTGTGTTCGTGATGGCAGATGTGCAAACAAGACAGTGTCACCACAAAGTAATAACAGGTACAAATATGTTCAATTTGACTACAATTCTTTGGTGTGTCACAGCTGAGGCGTCATTAGCTTTGAATTACCTTTAATGGTAAGGAAATGGAAAACACTCATCTACTACAAATCATACATGGGCTTTTAACCCTAAATGCATAAATTCGAGTGTTACACGTGGAAAATGCTGTTAGGCAACGGAAGACAACTTGATGTGCCTCACAAGTTCGCAACAACGCGTTGATGGACATAAATAGAGAATACGTGCATTCTACCTTGATGGAAGGCTTGATCATAGACATCATCACTATTGACGTGTCACTTCGTCACGCCTTATCAGAGGGGGCCGAGCTTCATTGAGTAATAGCCGAAGACGGCACGCGCTCATGTTGGATTTAAAGAGCATACGACAGGAAAAAAAAAAGTCTTAAATAGCATTATTATGTGAATTAGAATCATATTTTGAGACGATTCGACTATATACAACAATTTAGCAAAGCGCAGATGACGAAAAATTAGTCTTTTAATCTGCCGGTTAGCCACGCCTACCATTATAGGGCTCTAGCGTCCCCAACAGGTGGTTGACGTCAGCGGGAGACTGGGCTCATCGGTTTTACTATTCAGCCCATTGAGGGGGAATTATTCAGAACGAGGAAAAAGCGACGAAAAGAAGCCGCAAAATGTCATTGTTTCAGTCTCTCTACTCCAATATTTTTAGAGGATATTCTTTTTATCCAAGTATTTTTCCCCAATAGCTAAATAAATGGCTTGAGAAGGACCAGTCAGTCCGTCGAGGGGGAACTATTCTCAACGAGGAAAACGCGACGAAGAGAGCTGCAAAATGTCATTGTTTCTGTCTCTTTACTTCAATATTTTTACAGGATATTCTTTTTATCCAAGTATTTTCCCCAATTGCTAAATAAATGGCATGGTCATGACAAATAACCGTCTTGTGCTAAATGGAATATGAAATAATAAAAATGCCCTTATTCAGGACGACATGGAAAAAATGATTCCATAATGGTCAAAACTGTCGACTTCACCTTTACTGTCACACCTCCCAAACGATATTGTATGACACCTAAATTGGACATATGTCATTTCCCTTCCCAGGCTTCGGAGAATGTAAACAAACCAAGAGGCGTGACAGCTAGCCGACATGCTAACCCGAACCGAGTGATGTTTCAAAGTCTTCGAAGCGGAAAATCACACATAACTAGCCTGGATTATTTGACATGACGACTGTCGATTGTCTTTGCGGATCGGCAAACCGCCCGGCGGAGAGCAATTTACAGTTCGCTCCCCGGAGGAGGGCGGCTGCAGTTGTGCAGCTAACGTGCAGCGAATGTGCACGAGGAGAGCTTTTTACATGCCTATCAATGATCAAACGTAAGTAGTCCTTTATTTAAAGAAAGTTTGTAGTGTTTACTTTGTAATCGCTGTATTAATATTTGACATAATACAAAACAAGATGTTTACTCACTTCCTCGTAAGTCCAATGGTCCCACAGTAGTAGGGCTTAGCCAATATCCACGGTGAATGGGAACCTTTTGAAACTCCAAAACGGCGCACACGCCTCTCCCTCATAAAGCAAGATTTTTCTGCAGCCGTTTGGCTGGCGTCATGCGAAAAATAAACGTATTAATCCGCAAAATCAGTTAAATCCTTAGTCCTCATACACAACAATATGGCTGTTTAGTGAAGAGGACGCCTTCACCTAACACGTCACAGCGCCCTCCTCCTCAACGCAAGACCGAAGCCGGAAGTCACTTATTTTCATGGCGCGGTATTCAAAAAACTAAATAAATACAGCGATCGCTTCCACACATATTTAAGCGGTCCATATCATTCAGGAGCATAAAATACATACTACATACATAATACATAATACATAATACATGTATTATGAAATAAAGATGCTTTTTCGTGTCACATGCACTTTAAGCTTGGATTTACTTACGATTTGATTTAACTACAAAAGCTGTACCACATACAAACAAGAAGGATTGTTTCATGAGTGATTTGTTGGAGGATTCAAGGTAAATATTGTATTTTTCGTACCATGCATGCATGATTGAAGCATTTGTTTGCAGGAATTCTCTTCTTTGTTTACACATGGAGCTGGCTCATTTTCGTAACTGACTAGCCTCATAGTTTACTTTTAACCAAGAATCGAGACTGTTTTTCGTCCATATCTATAAAGAATTCAGGGATTTAAGCATTTACTCACAAGAATTTTCGCCACAAAAGCTCTGTTCACTCCAGGCGGCCTCTAGCCTCATTCACTAACAGTACTGTATATCGTGTATAATGATAATAAAGAGCTATTCTATTCTATAATAAGTTGTGATTGTATATAGAATTTATTAATAACCTATTTACATATTATTTATGGAGTCTGCATGTTTTCCTCAAGTATTAAGTTTCTGATGTTAAATTGAGTGATTTATTAGCTGTTGAAAACTTGTAGTAAATAAAAAAAATAAATAAGAAAAAGCTGCTATTTTGGTCAAAAACTTGGTTGGATTTCACAATACCGTAACTTTTGCTTGAAATATTTACGTAAAATGAACGATAACTGCCCATTTTTTTTCTTTTAACCAATAATCTAGACTGTTTTACATTCATATCTATAGAAATTTTGCGATGCAAGCATTTATTTATAAGAATTTTCAACTTAAAAAACTCTTTGTTTGGTGATGGCCGCCATGTTGGATTTTGTATCTCTACACAATAGCGGAATTCAACCTAAACAAGTTGTGATTGCATCCAGAAAAATGCAAATTTTGCTTTTGTTGAGTAAAATTAAGATGATTCTGCATGCTTTCCTCAAGTATTAAGTTTCTGATGTGAAAATTGAGTGATTTATTAGCTATTGAAAACTTAAGTTAAAATTAAACTTCAGTTAAAACTTCAAATTAGGTTGTTATTTTGGGCAAAAAAAAATTATGATATGTTAAATATTGCTATTGATCCTGAAAATATAGGTGATTATCTCTGCATTTGGTGATTTTTGTGCATGTAGTGTAAAATCTGAGAGTTTTATAGCCATTTTAAGTTGTGTTATATAAAACATAATTGGGATGTTATAAGGGAAAGACTTTGAATTTTTTGATGCCGCTGCTCATGGAAACTAATATATGGTTAAGGTAGGTGCCTGTTTTGGTTTTAGGTCAATAGCAGCTTTGCTTTTGTAAATATTTGAATTTGATGTTTTTGAAAATAGGCCCCCTAAGACTCAGCCCCATTTCCCATGTAATGTCAATAGGTTAGGAAGTCTATGATCTAACACACCTGAATCAAATGATCAGCTCATCTGCAAGATCTGCAGGACCCTGATAACGATCCTGATGATTTGATTCAGGTGTGATGGAGGAAGGAGACATGGAAAACAAGCTGGATAGGGGCTCTCGAGGACCGGACTTGGGCACCCCTGGTGTACACAGATTGGGAGTAAAGTGAATAAGTGACAAGCAGCAAGTGGTTATGTAGTGGTAATATAACAGTGCTACTACAGCAGATATTGAGGTTATAATCTATTTTAAGAATCTATTCCAATACATTTGCTAATTAAAAAGGTGTTTCATTACAAATAAGTCGTTAAGTATTCATTACACAAGATGAAAAAGCTTGTAAAGCCAAACTGTTACCCTCTCCGTTTCCATGTCTATTGCATAAATAATGGAATTGGCCTGTGTTGAAGTTTCATAGAAGAGTATAAAGACAAACTGAAATTGACTTGAGTACTTCCCAAAACAAGAGAGGGTTACCACAAAGGTTAAACATGTTGAACATCTATGGAATGTTTTGTTTGCATAGAAAGGTCCATTTCATTTTGCAATAAATTATATGCTGTGTGTGGGATGCTTTGATTTGAATTGAACTATTCCCACAGCTACACTGTTGACACAAAACCATGCCGTGGCTTCTTCTGTAGTGTTCAGAAGCATTCATAAAGGTAACACAAACGTGCGTCCACACTCCCAACAGCAGGTTTTAATTCTTTACTGACTCACAGCATGTGAATATAGCCAGGTTTGTTTTCTTTTGATTAAGTAGGCATTTGAGGTATGCAACCAGACTTGAACCTTGACAATGCCTTTATTTATGTTCTTCTCTAAAGGATGAAGGGAAGGTGAGGTGTGAGAGGAACTGGAGAAGCAGTATACTTAATTGTTTCTTACTGGGACTGCTGTCTTATATTCCATCCATATCCGTCCACTTGTTCTCACCCTGACTGAGCATTGGCACGAAATTCCACACATGCCTTCATTTAAAAAAAAAAGCGAATTCATTTTACCTCAGTGGAATTTTTCCATTCTTGCCTCCGATGGGATTACCGGAGGCAAAGAGAAGCAGGGGGTATTACGGGATTGAAATAACAGGCTGTATGTCGTTTTAACAAAAGCAAAAGTGGGGCCCACCTCTGTGTTTATGGCCTGTATGGGAGATAATGATGAAACGGGGAAAATAGCGGGAAAGGCCTATTAACAAGCAGGATGGATTGAAGATCAGTGAAATACCATATTTTTCGCACTATAAGGAGCATCGGAGTGTAAGACGCAACTTCAATGAATGGCCTATTTTTAAAACTGTTTTCATATACAGGTAGTCCCCGGGTTATGAACGAGTTCTGTTCCTACGTTGGTGACGTGACCCGAATTTCTGCTCAAATCCCTTAATGTCAAAATAACTATCCAAAAACATGTATTATACGTCATATTAATAAAATAAAGTAAAAAAAAAAAAAAGATATTTCTTCTTATTATTATTATTGCTTTTGGTACATCCCTAGTAAAAACTGCTGGAAATGTCCTGGGACCTAATAGAAAAGGTAAGAGGCTAGGCAAGGCTGCGATATGTGTAGCCAATCACCCAATCTATTGTATGTCAATCACCTTAGGGGAGATGGTGCGCAGCCTATCAGCTCATGGAATAAGGCCACTCTTATTGGTGGACTCGTCCGTCAATCATATTGAGGGAGGATGCAATGGTGCAATGGGCTGATATGGTGCTCTAATGTGTCAATATCACATCAGGAACCAATCACACACCTTGTTTGAGTGCCCATGGGTATGTATAAAGCCCCTGAGTCATGTTTGCTTTCCCCGATAGCATGTGACTGTACGCTGGACCCGGCGTCAGCTCGCCAGATTCACAAAACAATCACGTCTGCTGAACGTCAGATGCAGCCGGGATCATCAATCTAACAGTCCAAATGATAGGTTACACAAAGTGTAGACTAGAGTCACTGTCTACGTCCGGACCGTGCAGACTAGACTCACTAAAAATCTGAATTTTTTTTATTTTTTTTATTTTATTTTTTTTAAACCTGTCCTGTTCAGCTGTTTGACACAGAGAATGGAAGTCTAAGTGCCCGGATTCTGAACAGTTTTAATGTTTCACATTGAGAGTCTGACATACTCCCATTGTGATCATTCAAAATACCTTTTTATTATGACAAAGCAGCGAACAGGAAGGGATTATGGGGGGACAGAAGAAAAGAAATACAAGAGAAGAAAGAAAAGAAACACATACACAAACAACAACAAGAAATACATTGAACATCTAAACTAGTTACTAATATGCTGGTGCTATCGTCAGCGAGATGTATTTCCGGTTTACACCATGTGGGGGCCTATTGGCCAGTGAAAGAGGAGAATGGGGGTGGGGGTGTCTATAAGACTATAAGCTAAGTGATTGAAAGGGGTAGAGTGTACACAAATCAGTTCTGTGATCTAGAACCCAGTAATCGTGTGAATCTCTTATGAGTGAAAGCCCGTTGGCGACCAACCCTACGCCGCCGCATCGCCAATCCCGGCACCGGAACCCCCAACCCGAGCATGCCCTACGCGGACGGGCGGAGAGACCGCGCGGGCACCAACCCAGGGCCACGACCCACACCCAGCAGCCCGGGGAGGGAGGGCGGGCGGGGGGGTGGGGGGTCCATGCGCAGCCCATCCCTCCTCCAACCGCCCAGCAAAGGAGCCACCGTCCCCCCCCCCTCGGGACCCAGGGTGGCCCCCTGGGCCACCCGCGCGCCCATCAACCGGCCTTCAGGGATGGCAGGAGGGGACGCATCACCAACCCCACGCGTACACCCACCCCCGCCCGCCCACCCGGGCCACGAGCCACAGCCTCCCAACCGGCACGGCACGCCACGGGACCCCCAGCGGCCCACCAAGCCCCAGGCAAGGCAGGGTCCCCCGCCGGTGCAGGCGACACCCCGCTGATACACCGGCGCCCAGCCAGCGACCCGCGACGGAGCGCAGGGCGGACGCCCAGCCAGAGAAGAGAGGGGAAGGCGGAGGCAGGAGAACGCCCAGGGACTGCCATGGGGCGATGCAAGATCGGAGACCCGACCCCCCAACCCACTCCCGCGGCCGGCAGCCGAGGCAGAGGGGAGGCCACACCCCGGGAGCCACGCCATATAGAAAAAGTGTGGGACCCACCTACCACCCTATTACTGTGGCTGCCAGGTTCCCGACTGGCAGCCATCACCCAGCACCGTGATGGGGGTGTGAGGGGAGGGTAGTGCAATGTATGCATTAAAATAGGAGAGCTTGGCTTGGGGCAGTGGGACCGCAGCATGGAGTTTCTGTCCAGCCGCCCGTCCCACCGCCCTTTGCCAGAGCTCTCCTGTGGAGTATGATGTGTGTGGTGCATTTAAAAAAGGTGCAGGGATGGCGGGGCCTGTGGTGAGGAGGCAGCCGTGAGGCCCCCCCCCCCCAGCAGGTCCCAACCATCCCACAACCTTGGTGTGTGGTGCATTAAAAACAGGGGGGAGTCGGGCTGGGACTGTAAAGCCCCGTCCCAACTCTCCCCGGAGAAATGTATGAGCATGTAAATGCCAGGGTGAAAAATATTTACAGTGCCGAAGTGAGAAGTGCGTGAGTTAAGAGGCAGGCTCCCGCGGGCGTGGCCCCGTCCACCAGAACCACCGGCCCCAGGGCGGAAGAAGCGTCAGGGCCCCGATCAATCCCCGCCCCAGAACACCCACGGCGCCTCCGCGACCGCCCACCCCCCTCCCACCCACCGAGCACCCACCCCGCACCCCGAGCAGGCGCCACACCAAGCGCCGGCGACCAGGGGGCGTCCACCCCACCGGCAAGGGACAACAAGCACCCCAGGCCCCGCGGGCCCCAAGAAGCCCCGCTAACGACCCCGCCGGCCGGGGGGCAGCCGCGGCCGCCGCGGCCCAGGGAGGCGGACAGGGCCGGAAACAGACCAAGGGGAGAGAAGCGCACCCCCCACAACCCACCCCCGGGCCAAGAGGGGCGCGCGGTATGGCACCAGAGGGCACCTCCCCGGCACCCGGTACAGGGAGACGCGGCTCCGGCCGGGCGGACCTGGGAGTGAACCATGGCTGCCGCATACACCCCCCGGCCCCCACCCCAACCCCACCCCACCCCGGCCGAAATTTAACGGTCGACTTTGTACGTAACGTCACAACTGCGCGCGCCTTGAAGGCGGGCGTACGCTGCAACACTAAAGAGGAAAACACGCAGTACGACGTTTTTACAGTAAGTGCTTTATTCAAAATCATAATTACGTTTTGAAGTCACTGCTTGACTGTTAAACAAGTTATACAATTGAGCGTTAATAAAATGGCCAGTGTATTCAAGTGATCTGAAATGTCTGCAAGTTAAGTAATTCAAAATTTGGTGCATAACAACACATGGAGGGAGAAAGCATTTACTCTGTGTTGCTGTAAATGTTTCAATGTTTGAATACTATTATTGAAACTGAGCCCCTCTTCGTGTTTGTATATTTGTGTCACTGCCTTGATTGCACAGATGGGTGAGCCTGGGACCAGGTGCCGCTGACCATCGACAGCAGCTTACCCCAGTCCTTGGCTTCACATCATCGCCAGATCAACAACTCAACTACGTGACTTTCAGCTAACAAAGAATCTTGTAATCCTGATACTGAGCTCATTTTTGTTTTTTTCCCCCTAGGTCCTGTACTGCTTGCCTGTCAGAACGCCTGCCTGCCCATTCACCTGTTCTATCACCAAACTGCCCACTGGATCCTTCGGACACTATCTGCCGTTCCCTCTCATCGTCATTGAACTCTTGTTACCACTGCCAGTTTGCCTCTGTCTCTTTGCTTAGGTCCCCCATTACCCCAGAACATTAACAAATATAACATGTTGTTTACGGTCAAAAAATGGGTCATCATTAATGTGAAGTTGCTTATTCTAATTAAAATATTTTTTAAATGTACATTGTTGTATTGTTATGGTGAATTAATATGTTAGCATTAATAAATGGCATGAAAAAGAAGTATTGTCATTATTGCCTCTAATAGACAAATTTAATTTGCAATATAAACACATTAGAGTATGATGCACTGAACAAAATGGACCCCAAATTTAATATTGAAAACGGTTTTGATATAAATCTGACCCAGATTGGGTAACGTCTGTCACATCCAGGCCAGACATTGATGTAGTGTCTGCTACTTTGGACCCATTCTGGCCCAAAATTGGTTGCTGATCCGGCAAGTTACTCCCTACTGGGGTGGTGTGGCTCAGTGGTAGAGTAGTTGTCCCCCCAGTGGTTGTGGGTCCGATTCTCCACCCTGATGAACTTGTCTACAACCCCTAGCGAAAGGTATAGAAGTATGGAATCACCAGTCTTGGACGAGCACTCACTAAGACATTTTATTATTAAAACAAACTCAGATAAAAAGCTTGAAAAAAATAATGAATTAGTTCAAAAGTGCAACTCTAAACAGCTAATAAATCACTTAATTTTCACATCAGAAACTCAATACTTGAGGAAAGCATGCAGAATCATCTTAAGGAAAAGGAAAATTTTCATTTTTCCATATACAATCACAACTTATTTAGGTTGAATACCGCTATTTTGTAGAGATACAAAATCCAACATGGTGGCCGTCACAAAACAAAGAGCTTTTTGTAAAAAAAAAATATTGTAAATAAATGCTTAAATCGCAGAATTTCTATAGATATGAATGTAAAACAGTCTAGATTCTTGGTTAAAAGCAAAAAAACAGGCAGTTATCATTCATTTTACCTAAATATTTCAAGCCAAAGTTACACTAATTTTATCCAATGAGTTTTTTTCATAATGTTTCAAAGTGCATGCATGGTTCTATTTAATATACAACCCCTAGCAAAAGGTATGGAATCACCAGTCTCGGACGAGCGCTCACTCAGACATTTTATTATTAAAACAAACTCAGATAAAAAGCTTGAAAAAAATAATGAATTAGTTCAAAAGTGCAACTCTTTAGCATTCAGAAACACTAAAAGAAATTAGTAAAAAAACATTGTGGTGGTCAGTAAATGTTACTTTTCTGAGCAAGCACAGGGAAATTTGTATGGAATCATTCCATTCTGAGGAAAAAAATATGGAATCATGAGAAACAAACAAAGAAATAACAATCAAAACACATCTCTAGTATTTAGTAGCACCACCTCTGGCTTTTATGTCAGCTTGCAGTCTCTGAGGCATGGACTTGATGAGTATTCGCAATCAGTTTGGTGCCAACTCTCTTTGATTGCAGTTACCAGATCACCCTTGCAGGTCGGAGCCTTGCTGTGGACCACTTTTTTTTTTTTTCAATTTCCACCTCAGGTTTTCAATACGGTTGAGATCTGGACTATTTGCAGGCTATGGCATTGACTGGATGAGTCTTTCTCCAAGGAATGCTTTAACAGTTTTAGTTCTGTGGCATGATGCATTGTCATCTTGGAAAATGACAAACATATTTTCAAAAAAAGGGATAAGAAAGCTGTCTAAAATTTCAATGTAAACTTGTGCATTTATTAAAGATTTAACCACAGCCATCGCCCCAGTGCCTTTGCCCGACATGCAGCCCCATATCATCAAGGACTGAGGGAATTTTGATGTTTTCTTCAGGCAGTCATCTTTGTAAATCTCACTGGAACAGCACCAAACAAAAGTTCCAGCATCATCACCTTGTCAAGAGTCAAGAATCTGCATTGGACAAGGTGATGATGATGGAACTTTTGAGACGCTGGGGTGGATCCGTCTTACGAAATTGGGCCGAAATTTGCAGTACATCTGGTCCATGTCCGCTCCAGTTATAATTTGCTATCTGGGTTGCTGCGAAATGATGTCTCCTGCTCCTCAAAATGGAACATCGCTTATTTTTTCATTTTTATTTTTTGATGAATACTTCTCCAAACTCCACGATGCACTGAAACCGTGAAATGTGAACCGCAAAGTCACGAGGGATCACTGTAATTAGTTGGCTTTCCATAGGCTTTTCAAGCTCTGCTGGAATAGAACTCTGTTGCAGTTTCAATAATGGACATATTTCTCCCCACACAAAAAAACTTGTCATTGATCCCACTGACCCTCTTTTAAAGAGCACAGATTTTTTTGACACATTAAGTCAAACCAGTAGCTCAATGTTTCGAACACCCTGGCTTTTTTTCCCGCACGGCCTACGTCCTTGGTTTGGTGTCTGCTGCTTTTGTCAAACTGCCGAACAAAGATCTGGGTTATAAAAAGAACATCGACGTAGTAGGCCTTTGAAGTTTCTGCAAGAAATGGCGGAAAAGAGCTGGGAAACAGTAGGGTCCCTTCAACTTGAAATAGTAATTATGTTAGCACTTTGATATGTTGGAAACTGGGAACATGCGATGAAGCCTCCTATTCTCAGTGCTCCAGTAGCAAAAAAAAGACTCTCCCATTCTCCATAATAATAACCACATAGAAGAAAAAAGATCTTTATTACAAAGGCTTCTCTTGCTCACTGCAAAATCTGAGAGGAAACCTCATTTTGAAGCACTAATTGATATAGAATCTAATGAAAGGCTTTTCTTTTTCAGTTAATGACATCCAGACATCTGCACAACTAAATAGAGAATTCACTTTGTGCAAATAATTGTGCAGCCAAACCTCCAAAGTCGAATGCCCTGAAAGTTGTATTTGGAGTTTTGTGGGGCGAAAATGCTCAGAGGATCATGCACAATGTCAGCAAATCTTATGAGAGGTTTATTTAGTGATGAGCCACAGGATTGACTCTAAAAGTGGTCTGTCTTTATCGTTTGCCTGTTCCAGTTCTTGTGACGCCATTACAGAAAGGTACAAGGGAATTATTGGGAACTCATAAATGAATTTCACTAAACACATGCTAACATAAGGAGCTTATCCTGTACCTAAGTCCTTAATGGCTGTCGCAGTACCAGTAAAGTACAGTGGTACCTCTACATACAAATTTAATTCAAATCCAGGACTTGGTTTGTAAGTTAATATGTTCATATGTCAAGAAGGATTTCCCCGCTACGAATACATTATAATTCAAGTAATTCGTTCCACAGCCCAAAAACCTACGCTAAATCCTTAATAAATGCTGCAAGTACAATAACAAATAGCAATTACACATAGCAAAACAAATACATTATTAAAAAAATCGAGAAACACATTTTTATTGTCAACTAGCTGGCGACCGGAGGTCAGAAGAGACAGCAGGTTTGTAGGTAGACGAGGACACGGTGAGCTTGTTATGAGCGGTATTGTCGAGCCAGTTCACTCATACGCACACTACGCTCATATTTTTCTACGTTATCTTTCTTTCAATGGTAAGTATCACCTTCTTCCTTTTTTACACCACTACAACCACCTGCATTAACCTTCTTGGGACCCATGATGTTTTCATATTTTTAAGAGGATAGTTGCAAACAATGACAGAAGGGGGAAAAATAAGTTAGTGAACCATCACAAAACTGCTGTAATTCCTGGAATGTCTGACATGAATCGCTGTCTTTAGCTCATGCCAGAGCATCTCAATGGGGTTCAAGTCTGGACTTTGACTTGGCCACTCCAGAACATGTATTTTGTTCTTCTGAAACCATTCTGAAGTTAATTTACTTCTGTGTTTTGGATCATTGTCTTGTTACAGCATCCCTCCTCTTTTTAATTTCAACTGTCTGACAGACGGTCTCAGGTTTTCCCGCAAAACATCCTGATAAACTTTTGAATTCATTCTGCCATTCCATTCCATTGCAAGTTGTCCAGGCCCTGAGGAAGCAAAACAGCCCCAAATCTTGATGCTCCTTCCACCATGCTTCGCGGTGGGGATGAGGTGTTGATGTTGGTTAGCTGTTCCATTTTTGCTCCACACATGACGTTGTGTGTTACTCCCTAACAATTCAACTTTGGTTTCATCAGTCCACAAAAAAAAATTGCTAAAACTTCTGTGGAGTGTCCAAGTGCCTTTTTGTGAACATTAAACGAGCAACAATGTTATTTTCAGACAGCAGTGGCTTCCTCCGTGGAGTCGTCCCATGAACACCATTCTTGGCCATAGTTTTACATATAGTTTATGTGTGCAGAGAGATATTGGACTGTGCCAGTGATTTCTGTAAGTCTTTAGCAGACATGCGAGGGTTCTTTTTTACCTTTCTGAGTATTCTGCAATGAACTCTTAGCGTCATCTTTGGTGGACGCACACTACTTGGGAGAGAAGCAACAGTACCAAATTCTCTCCATTTGTCGACAACTTGTCTGACTGTCGAGTGATGAACATCCAGACTTTCAGAGATGGTTTGTATCCTTTCCCAGCTTTATACAAATCAACAATCCTTGATCTCAGGTCTTCAGACAGCTCCACTGTGACCGAGCCACGATGCACATCAGACAATGCTTCTCATCAAGACAATTCTTACCAGGTGTGTGTTTTATAGTGGGCAAGGCATCTTCAAACCACTCACCAGTGATTGGGCACACACCTGACTTAGGTTGCTTGGTAAAAATCGGTTTCAATTGCTCTTTAAGTCTCCTTAGGCAGAGGGTTCACTTACTTATTTTCCCCCCTTCTGTCATTGTTTGCATGCTATCCTCTTTAAAATATGAAAACCTATAAATGTTTGGATTTTTTCAGGTAAATCAGACACTGTTTTTACATCTGTGTGATTCTGACAAAGATCAGATCATATTTGATGGTGATTTTATGCAGAAATGTGAGAAATTCCATAAGGTTCAGATACTTTTTCATACCACTGTATATATAATTTAATTTATTCTCACCCTTCCTTTTGACCAAAGTCACTTGACCAAAATACAAGTTTCTTTAAAAGTTTTAGTTTTTCAGCCATTAGTATTCAAACTCAAAATTGGGACATCCCTTGTTGATAGTCAATTCACCTCTGCTCAAGCTCATCAACTTCCACCTCCCTTTCACCTTTTGTCTGAACAGAAATGAGGATATATCACTTTAACTCTTATGGAATTAATCAGTGTTTTTGAACTGTTAGGTTGTGACCTAAAAGTGGTTTATGTTGCTTTGGTGGGTTACCTAGCTTACCGCCCTCATTCCTCCTAGCTGATTTATCCTTGCACTGTGCAAATAATGTTCTACGTTAACGTATACATCCATATTAGACAAAGCTCTCGAGTGAGAGCCTCCCACTCATATCACATTTAATTGCCATTGTATTCATAGCCAGTAAGCTAAAAGACGGCAGCTAAACTGCTACTTTAATTTGCGACCAGAGTAATTTGCTGCAGTTATCTGCCTGATAAGTAAGAATAAATTCACTAGAAGAATAAATTCAATAATTCACAATTCATGGGAATAGGCGACCAAACAAACTTCAACACAGAGGTAAAAACTAACAACAAGGATGGGTAGTTTATCTGGCACCAACTTGTAAAGCAGGTGGGACAATGTCATTTGCACCGTCGACTATATGATTGGCGCACGCAACGTAATATTGATGCTGTATTAACGTCTCCACGAGAAAAAAAGTCTTAAATGGCATTATTATGTGAATTAGAATCATATTATGAGACGATTCGACTATATACAACAATTTAGCAATGCACAGATGACGAGAAATTAGCCTTTTAATCTGCCGGTTAGCCACGCCTACCATTATAGGGCTTTAGCGTCCCCAACAGGTGGGTGACGTCAGCGGTAGACTGGGCTCATCGGTTTTACTTTTCAGCCCATTGAGGGGGAATTATTCAGAACGAGGAAAACGCGACGAAGAGAGCCACAAAATGTCATTGTTTCAGTCTCTCTACTCCAATATTTTTACAGGATATTCTTTTTATCCAAGTATTTTTCCCCAATAGCTATATAAATGGCTTGAGAAGGACCAGTCAGCCCGTCAAGGGGGAACTATTCACAACGAGGAAAACGCGACGAAGAGAGCGGCAAAATGTCATTGTTTCTGTCTCTTTACTTCAATATTTTTACAGGATATTCTTTTTATCCAAGTATTTTCCCCAATTGCTAAATAAATGGCATGGTCATGACGAATAACAGTCTTGTGCTGAATGGAATATGAAATAATAAAAATGCATTTATTCAGGATGACATGGCAAAATTACTCCATAATGGTCAAAACTGTCGACTTCACCTTTACTGTCGCACCTCCCGAACGATATTTTATGACACCTAAATCGGACATATGTCATTTCCCTTCCCAGGCTTCGGAGAATATAAACAAACCAGAAGGCGTGACAGCTAGCCGACATGCTAACGCGAACCGAGTTATGTTTCAAAGTCTTCGAAGCGGAAAATCACACATAACTAGCCTGGATTATTTGACATGACGACCCGGCTGTCGATTGTCTTCGCAGATCGGCAAACCGCCCGGCGGAGAGCAATTTACAGTTCGTTCCCTGGAGGAGGGTAGCTGGAGTTGTTGTGCAGCTAACGTGCTGCTGCTAATGAGCATTAGGAGAGCTTTTTACATGCCTATCAATGATCAAACGTAAGTAGTCCTTTATTTAAAGGAAGTTTGTAGTGTTTACTTTGTAATCGCTGTATTCGTATTTGACATAATACAAAACAAGATGTTTACTCACCTCCTCATAAGTCCAATGGTCCCACAGTAAATATCCACGGTGAATGGGAACCTTTTGAAACTCCAAAAAGGCGCATACGCCTCTCCCTCATACAGAATGATTTTTCTGCAGCCGTTTGGCTGGCGTGATGCGAAAAATAAATGTATTAATCCGCAAAATCAGCTGAATCCTTCGTCCTCATACACAACAGTACACTGCAGCGTGAAGAGGACGCCTTCTCCCGTACACGTCACAGCGCCCTCCTCCTCAATGCAAGACCGAAGCCGGAAGTCACTCATTTTCATGGCGCGGGATTCAAAAAACTAAATAAAAATAGCGATCGCTTCCACACACATCCAAGCGGTCCATATCATTCAGGGGCATAAAATACCACGTGTATTATGAAATAAACATGCTTTTTCGTGTCACAGGCACTTTAAAGGCTGCTGTATAACTTGCTTGTTTCATCATGATGAATAAATTTTTCTTCCATGGATTGATACGGTAAAATGAAAGTGAGATCGTAAGTCGGAAATCCGAGAGCGCTCATCGCTGTCGACACGACAGTAACAATAGGAACTATTGTTATTTGGGTTTGAGTTTCCAGAGGGACAGATATAGTTGACGGACACACACAGGAAGTCTGTTGTTACGTTTGTTATGGTCCGAGTTGCGGAGCTGCAATAAACGTTGACTCAAATGAGTTCAAGAAACTAAATTCTGTGCTTTATGAAGAGTGAAAAAAGCAGAATTTAACACAGACGAAATCATTCGGCCGATCAGAGTGAAGTATTACCGAAACAAAATGGTGACGTCACGTACCGTAATGGTCGGCAACGGATCGGCGCATACGTTTCTTCAACACAACGTGGCCGTGTAAAAAAAAAAAAAAAAAAAAATCGGTTTATATATACCAGTATATGTAATATATATATATATATATTTCTGTCTCCATCCATGTACCCGCTTATAATGCGCACCGTGATTTTACAAGTTGATTTTGGGGAAAAAAAGTGTGCGTTATATTCGGGAAATTACGGTATTCTGTTGTCATTCTTATGTTAAAGCAGGAACGGGAGAAAAATTGGTCAAAAGTAACCGATAAATTACTTTTAAAGTTACTTAGTTGCTTTGATAATAAAGTAAGCATTAAAGTAACTAGATTACTTTTTGGAGGCGTAATCAGTAATTAAATTATTTTTTTCAAGTAATTCTTGACAACACAGAATATAGGCTACATATAGCCATGTACAGATTGTGTATATGAAGTGAATAGAGTAATATGACCAAATTAAATTTTGTAGATCCGATTTAAACTTAAACTTATAAGTAATTTTTTTTTTGACTGATGAAATTTATATTGTGGCACGTGCCCCAGTGAAATTTGTCTGAAATATGTTTGTCTTTTTTTTGTTTTTGTTTTATTATGCTATATTTAATTTGCTTCATATTTGTGTTATCATTAATTATGTTACTTAAAACATTGTATGCAAGTAATAACTTTTTTAAGCCTGTGAAACTTTGTTTCTGGAACTTATCGATTCACTATAATTGAATTGCTGGAAAATAGTTTTAAATTTAGAACTGACTGTATTCCACTTTGGTGTCTATACTGGAATCTGAAAGCCACATCACAACGCGTCACAAGCCAAGAAAAACTCCTATAACGACAATCAATTGCATCTGGGGATGGGGTTCACTTACGCTCTGGAATATAATACTTCGGAATGGAAAGAGTATCCTCTGGGTTCAATAACTGTTCGGCAGTCTGTTCTTTTTTATGGTTGTGCAGCATATGACTTTGCCGCAGTGAGCTATTAGCAATGAGCGAGGGGAGTGGGACTTACAGCCCCCGTTGCAGCAGATTCGGTTACATGAAACCTACTCCTTGCTGTCTGGCCAACTCACGCTCTCCACCCTGCGCTGCAAATGAAAACATGGGTGTGTCAAGGAGTGAAGGAGGCAAGAAAACAAACTTTTTTTGCTCTGCACCCCCTACTCCTTCCCAACTTTTGGAGATAACTCACTGTATCATCAAGAGAGCGAGTGTGGGAGATACACAGTGAGATAGCGGTGACAAAAGGAGAGAGCAGACAATAAAGGCCAGGATTAGAAGGGTAACATGCAGACAGAGTCGGATAATTGAGCCAAGACTAAAGGGAGTATTTTTGGAGGGGAAGTATTGGGGTTGTCTGAGCCACCAGACGCTTGGTGTGGGTGTCCTCTCCCTGAACTCGACAGACTCATGGAGGTGACACTGCCATCTGCCTCTTAGCAGTCAATATCAATAACCACATTGGAGGTCACTGGAGGATGAACCATGAAGGAAGCAAGAGGATGTCAGATGGATGCCATTTACACTTATAAAAGCTTCCTTTTTTGTTCATACCAGTGGTGGATGAAGTACTCACTTTTTTTTTTTTACTTAAGTAAAAATACAAATACAGTGGGGAGAACAAGTATTTGATACACAGTCAATGGGAAAACCCATTGGCAGTTCTCTTGTTCTCCCCACTGTGTATATATATACTACTGCTGCTATATATATACTACTACTACTATACATATAGAGATCTGAATCAATATTCAAAGAAAGAACCAGAAAATTCGCTGACTGCTCAGCTTTATTTAAATCCGTGCAGAATGGAAAAAAAACAAGCAATAAAATTGACTGCACTGTAAACAGAAGCTTAAAAGGATCCTCTACCTTAAAGACATGTAGGCTCTAATAAACCACAATTGTTCTGTTGTACTAAAATATGTTGTTAGAAACACATAAAATGTTAAATCAATGGCAATATTTTATAATATTTAGTACATATTTTGACCGATAGTTGGCGCCATGTTTTGCGGGCTTGCAGTGATGACGTAAATAGGATGTTTCCAAATGTGTAGCGTTTACAACAGACATGTCCAAAGTGCGGCCCAGGGGACGAATGCGGCCCGTGGTCAAAATTCATCCGGCCCCCAGCCTGTGTCATAAAATCAATAATGTCTGGCCCGTGCACAGACCTAATAAATTGGTCAGCAGTGCTGCTACCAGCATATGAAGTAGCTTACACACTAAATGCTGCTCCTCATTTACCGTAATTTCCCAAATATAACGTGCACTATTTTCCCCCCAAAATCAACTTGTAAAATCATGGTGCGCATTATAAACGGGTACATGGATGGAGACAGCAATATATATATATACAGTGATACCTCGCCTCACGAACGCTTCAGCTCACGAACTTTTCGCCTCAAGAACTTTAAATTCGCGAATTTATAGTCTCTGCTGACGAACTACTTTTCGGCGGACGAACACACCACGCGGTCGAGCAGCGCCTCGCCTCGTTCCCCTCCCTTTCTTTGAGTGCGGACGTGGTTAGACATTTTGGACCATATTGAATGTACGTACAGTATTTTTGCTATTATGGGACCGAAAAAGACCCCACCACAGGCAACTATTAAGCCTAAGAAGACGCTAAAGAAAATTACAATTGAGCAGAAGAAGGAGATAATTGGTAAACACGAACGAGGTGTACGTATGTGTGACTTAGCATCCCAGTACCAGTATGCTAAGTCAACCATTGCTACCATCCTTAAGAACAAGGAAGCTATTAAGGGTGCGTGTGTGGCTAAAGGTGTTTCTGTGTTGTCTAAGCAACGGTCTCAGGCAATAGAAGAAGTTGAAAAACTTCTGTTGATTTGGATTAATGAAAAGCAGCTAGCAGGGGACAGTGTGAGTGAGAGTATTATCGCCGAGAAAGCACGGCAACTTCATTCGGATATCATCAAGAGGCAACCTGGAAGTTCGTCATCCATTGATGATTTCAAGGCTAGCCACGGGTGGTTCGAGAAGTTTAAGGGTCGTACAGGGATTCATAGTGTCATTCGTCATGGTGAGGCAGCCAGTTCTGACAATAAAGCTGCCGAAGCTTACAAGGAATCATTCCTCAAGATGGTGGAAGAAGAAGGCTACGTTCCTCATCAAGTGTTTAATGCTGATGAAACCGGCCTTTTTTGGAAAAAGATGCCTAACCGGACTTTCATTACACAGGAAGAGAAGTCCGTCCCTGGGCATAAGCCAATGAAAGATAGGCTAACCCTCCTGATGTGCGCCAATGCCAGTGGCGACTGTAAGATAAAACCAATGTTGGTTTATCACTCAGAAAACCCAAGGGCCTTCAAGAAAAACCAGGTGGTTAAATCCAAGCTTCCTGTAATGTGGAAGTCCAACACCAAAGCTTGGGTTACTCGTCTCCTGTTTATGGACTGGATGCATGATGTTTTCGCTCCTTCAGTGAGGAAATATCTCGAGGAGAAAGGGCTCCCTGTCAAGTGTCTTCTTCTCCTTGACAATGCCCCAGCGCATCCACCAAGTTTGGAGGAGGAACTTCAAGGTGATCTTGAATTCATCAAGGTCAAATTCCTCCCTCCCAACACAACCCCCCTCCTGCAGCCCATGGACCAGCAAGTGATCGCAAGTTTTAAGAAGCTTTACACTAAGGCTTTATTTACTCGGTGCTTTCACGTGACCAATGACACCGACCTATCCCTTAGGGATTATTGGAGGGACCATTTCAATGTGTATCATTGTGTTCAACTGATAGAAAAGGCTTGGCATGATGTTACCTTTCGAACCTTGAAAGCAGCATGGAAGAAGTTGTGGCCCACATGCATCCTTGAGAGGGACTTAGAAGGATTTGATCCTCGAGACTCTGTTGTTGTGAACGACATTGTTTCCATGGGACAGAACATGGGACTCCAATTGGATGCAGATGACGTCGAGGAGCTTGTTGCTGACCATAATGAGGTCCTCAACACAGAGGATTTGATTCGCCTTCAAGAGGAGAAGCAGAAGGAAGCCATTCAGGAGTTGTCATCTGAGGACGAGGAGGAGATGGCTGCAGCATCAAGTGAGAGCATCAAGACCATGTTAGCTAAGTGGAGTGATGTGCAGGCTTTTATCGAACAGTACCATTCAGAAAAGACTGTGGCTATGAGAATCATCAACATGATGAATGATAATGTGATGCTTCAGTTTCGTAAGACCCTACAACTCAGAAAGCAACAGGTGTCAATTAAGAGGTTTTTAGTCAGCAAAAAGGATAAAGAGTCTCCTTCTAAGAAGCAAAGAAGACAAGCCACACCGGAGGTTGAGTTACCTACAGTCCTTATGGAAGGTGACTCTCCTTCCAAACAGTAACTCCCTCCCTCCCTCCTCCTCCCACTCCATTCCATCAACTACCATCACAAAGGTAAATAAAACTTTATTATACAGTACAGTTTATTTATTTAATTTCAATACAATAGCACATTTATTATACATAAAATAAGGTATATTTTTGTGTAGTTTTAAGGCTTATTTAGTAGAAAATTATGTTTTATGGGGACCTGGGAACGAATTATTTTCATTTTAATGGTTTCTTATGGGAAATAAATGTTCGGAAGAAGAACTTTTCGCCTCACAAACTCTTTCTGGGAACCAATTAAGTTCGTGAGGCGAGGTATCACTGTATTATATATACATATAAACCGATTTTTTTATCGACACGGCCACGTTGTGTTGAAGGAACGTATGCAGCGATCCATTGCCGACCATTACGGAACCTGACGTCACCATTTTGTTCCAGTAATACTTCACTCTGATTGGCCGAATGATTTCGTCTGTGTTAAATTCTGCTTTTTTCACTCTTCATAAAGCACAGAATTTAGTTTCTTGAACTCATTTGAGTCAACGTTTATTCTAGCTCCACAACTCAGACCATAACAAACGTAACAACACAGACTTCCTGTGTGTGTCCGTCAACTATATCTGTCCCTCGGGAAACTCAAACTCAAATAACACTAGTTCCTATTGTTACTGTCGTGTTTGTTTTATCTTGTCTTGAAAAAAACTAGAATACTTCGAGTGCCGTGTTCAACGTTTTATTTCTTGCTTTCAATGAACTTAAGTGCCGACAGTCCGGCTATAATGCGGCGCTCTTTTGTCTAGCCTCAGTGGCCCTCTGGCTCATAGAAAATCACAACATAGATATGACAATACAGCAGCACAGATCTACCAGTGCCACAACATAGAACAACATAACATAGAGTACCAATATGTCACAGTGTCGGCAGCGATGAGCTCTCTTGGATTTCCAACTTACGTTCTCACTTTCATTTTGCCGTATCAATCCATGGAAGAAACATTTATTCACCATGATGAAATGAGCAAGTTATACAGCAGCCTTTAAAAGAAAAGCCACATCTGTTTTGTTTTCTCCTAGATTCTGGTAAATTTGAGAAGTTATCAAATCATATAATTATGGTAAATATTGTCAGTTTTTGGTAATGTTCTGAACTACCAATATGCCATGCTTGTGCTGTGTTTCACCAGTCAGTAAAATGACATTTCTGTATCTGTACACGAGCTCTGTTTTCTTGTATTCTTCTATTTATTGGTGCTAAAATTAGGGTGCGCGTTATAAATGGGTACAATAACTTTCCCTAGATTTTACAAGTAAATTTGGGGTGCGCATTATACACAGGTGCGCCTTATATTCGTGAAATTACGGTACCCACTAAAAGGCAGCAGCACTCTAAGCAACATTAACCCGCGTGACCCTTTACTCCCAATTTTCTAAAATGGCAACAATCAACAACAACAACAAAAAGAAAGTTAACTGTGACCGCCGACGCTTCAAGGATAGGTTGAAATTGGACTATTTCTTCACTAAAATACGCAAAAGTCGCTGTTTTGAAAGAGTTTGAATTGCAGGGATATTACTAAACAAGACACGCTGACATGTACGACAAGATTAGAGAGAAGATACGTAGCGAGAAACTGAAGCAACTTAAAGCTAGTTTAATTTTACAGCAGCAGTATTTCGCAAAAGCCCAAGAGATGAAAGAGAACGCCACAAAGGCTAGTTGCAAGATTTTGTGGAAATGATTAATTAAAAAAAAATAATAAAGCACATGTGACACACAGAATGGCTTGCTAAAATTTGCATAAATATATTGTTCTACGTAAAGGATGTGAGTCAAGGTCGGCCCCCCACATTTTTACCACACCGATTCTGGCCCCCTTTGCAAAAAGTTTGGACATCCCTGGTTTACAACAATTGCGTATTGCTGCCTAAACTCGCGAAGTAAAATGCCACGATGTGCTGCTTTTGGATGCAATTTTCAGTCAAATGGAAACAAGGGGAGTGACGTGAGTGGTCAAGGTGGAATTATTATTTTTTTGTGAATAAATGTGCATAAGTGGAAGCTTCTCCCCTTTTTGGTCCCTGTATGCACGTATCCTACCTACCACTCATTACAACTGGGCCTGGTGCTCGAACCTTTTTCCTGAATCCTCAGTCAAGTAAGGGATCCGTCTATTTTCTGGATCCGACAGTCCCACTGCGGCTGCAATTTTTTTCCGGATCTGTCTAATTTCTGGATTTGTCGGTCCCACAGCAGCTTTTCGGGTCAGTCTATTTTTTAATTCGACGGCCTGATCGCGGCTGCAACATTGCCAGGGGATCGGTCTAATTCCTGGATCTTTGAGTGAGTGACAAAACGCGGATTTGGATTACTATTGCTATCTTTTTTGTGGACTATTCTTTGTGGGAGTTTTCCCCAAATCATACTAAATAATTAAGCACTACGGCATGCTACAGTGACGACAGTGACCTTACTTTTATGTTGGAGTTTGTCTGGGAACGCACATGTGCATACGGCTGAGCTCCCGAGTTACGAGTGGTCAAGGTGGAAATATTATTTTTTGTGAATAAAGGCGCATTAAGTGAAAGCTTCTCACCTTTTTGATACTTCTACGCACATATCAGACCTACCACATGTCACAATGTACAAAACATTGATTACACTTGATTCCCGGATTTGTTCCCGTCAGATGACGAATTTAACGAGGACAGTCAGTCATGACTCAACTCCGATCCTGACTATCACACGTGTGCATTCATATGTTTTATCACCTTCAGTGAGAGTTTATAATGTCAATAGTCATGAAAATAAAAATGCACGAATGGCAAGGTGTGTTCAAACTTTTGGCCTGTACTGTATGTAAAGCACACGACACCTCTGGATGCTAACAATCTACATAATTATACTGGGATAAGTATGAAAACGCAATAGCTTACCTTGAAGATCTGCTACCAAAAACCGGAGTTCTCGACAGCATACACTCTCGCGCCGTTGTCATTGAGAAGCACTTGCCATGAGTACATCACCAGTTTTGCCCAACTCTTGTCTTATCAGGTACTGTATTTCCTGCTCTCATTTTGCCTTTGCTGCTCGTCTTGTGAACGACCGACAGTGCTGTCCTGCTCTTCACTTTTCCGATCTGGTTCAAATTGGAACGGCAGAACCAACGACATGTTGGGGTACCTAACAAGTTACATGCTGGAAGTTCGGCAACGGGCCCGGTGACGTCACGCACTGCGATGTAACAAGAACGGCGACCTATCACTTGAAATAATTTTACAAACTTGATTAAAACGAAAAAATTAAGAGGGGTTTTAATATCAAATTATCACCGCTAATTTTTAATGTCGTAGCCAGTAGCAAGTAACCAGTTTATATTGCTCATACCTGTCAAGTTGTACGGTTTTGGTGTAATTTGTACAAGTGAGCACTGATGTTTAAATATGTAATTTGTACAAGTGAGCACTGATGTTTAAATGTTCCTTTACTCCACTGCATCTTTACGGACTGTAACTTCGCCTGCTAATTCCCATTAGCAGTCCTGGGGCTTCCTGTCTATCCGTCCTGGGAATGGATCTCTCCTGACTGTGGTACTCCCCAAGGTTTCTCATTTTCTCCCATAGACTCTGGAGTTTTTCCTTGCAGACATGGAGGGTCTAAGGATGGGGGATACCCAGGACTTGAATTTATTTATTCATCTTTGTTGCTTCATTTGCTGTTTCTGATTGTGTATCATATTGCCTCTGCAAAGCCCTTTGAGACAACGTTGTTGTGATCCAGGGCTATACAAATAAAATTGAATTGAATTGAAATGTGTACATCGTACATTCAAAATCTGTACATTTTTCGTGCATTACATTTTTTTATTCTCCGTTCGGATTTTACCACCGTTTCGGCAACGAGACAATGTGCGTTACTATGCGTTACTACGTTGGTTGAATGGCGTGAGAAAAGTCAGAGACATGGAGAGAGAAGAGTGGGAGTGGGAAGGAGGGAAGAGTTGTGAGGCTGTTGCAAACATGATGCTAGGCTAGGAGGCTCCAGTATTTCCTGACTGTAGCCGACAATCTACGCCCACTTGCTGCTACACTAGATATCACATGCATACAGAACGAGATGCGAAATAACAGACTCGGCGGCGTTAGTAAACAGCAGTAGACTTCTCAGAAAGGCTCTGTTGTAGTGAAACTTCCTAGCGAACCTCACTTTTTATCTAAAATACTCCTAAATCGGCAAAATCTTGACTTGAATCTATCTTTAAATGATGAAACAGTTTTAAAACTTTCACATGTCGAAAGTAGAAGGGAACTAATGCAAACACGGGAACAATTTTAACAACTTTAGGGGTTGATTCACAATGACTTCCAAACATAGCAAAGGTTACGATGTTTTTTTGTTGTTGTTTTTTTTTTTATTGAATGAAAAAAAAAAACATGAAAGGTAACACCAGTTACTTTGCTAAGTAACTAATTACTCTTACATTCAGGTAACTGAGTTACTAACTCAATTACTTTTTGGGAGAAGTAATTTGTAACTGTAATTAATTACTAATTAATTAAGTACAAACTACAAAAGTTTATGACTGCAAAGGGTCTCTCAGTGACATCACTGACTAAATAGAAAAAAATCAAATTGATACACAGAAAAGGCAGGACTCTAAGACTGTATTCCCAGAATAGAGAAAGTGTTTGCAAAGCGGAAACCAACATCTCTTTCTCTCTCTCGTCTTTCATTTAATCCTATATTGGAATGCATTCCAATATTTTTCTCCATAAAATGTTTATATTCCCAGTGGATCAGTGACTTTTACGCGCCGTAATAACACTTGCAGTAGAATGTCCTGTACCGCTTAAAGACACAATTGAGGATTTCGTGATGCTTCATTGGAGCAGGTAGAAATTGTCTCTGTGCCGGACAAAGATAGCTGCTCTGACTTCCTGGTTCCGAATACACATTGCATTTTATCAATTTCTGTTGCTGATTGGTTATAATGACACTAATGACAGTAAATAAATCAAAATAAGTCTCTTGTACCTAGCACCTGGAGTATTTTAAATACTATTTGCAAATACTGGAAGGTTTGCGAAAAAAGCTAGCAAAATATCCAAATTATGAAACACAGTCTGAATTAGTTTTGCTGCACTTTATATCTAAGGCTCAGAGTCCTGATCTGATACCCCCCTCCCAAAAAAAAGAAGAAAAAAAAAAAATTGAACAAAGGTTCCAAACATGTTACAGTACTGTATTTCCTATTCCTCTTTTTCCAAGAGTGTTTCGGTATATTTTTGTTTCTTTTGGAAATGCCATTGTATTTCTGGAATATTTTGTTACTTTCTAGCGCTTAAAACATACAAAAATACAGAAGTGCATTTGCGTGTGCATTGCCTAGGGTGACCATATTTTGATTTCCAAAAAAGAGAACACTCTCTCTATATATATATAGACATAGATATATAATGCAGACCCATGGAAATGTAGTCTAGTCAATACACATATACACATACACACAGTAGGCTATGTGCCAACTAAATGTTTTTATAAATTACTATAGCGACAACTGTCCTTGACAAATTGTTATTCCCATTCAATGCTCTAGATTGCACACAAACAATAACCGAAAAAAACTGACAAACTATTCAACCAGCATTTTTCCAAACGTAGCAGTTCAAAACTACGTTTCCCATAATGCCTGGCGTGGTTAAGCTTACTGGTAGTTAGCTGAGGCAAAAATCAAACTTTGCTATAAAAGTTTACAATCACCGGCAGCGTAACGATGCGACACCAAACGGGATTTTACAGTTAAAGCTCCGACAGAAGTCAACAGTTGCCATTATATACGTATTTATCGTAAAAAACCTTAACATCTGGGCAGGCGTTGTGGCCAAATCGTCAACCCAGTAGATGGCAGTAATGCCTCATGATAGGGGTAAACTGCCAACAAAAACAAGAAGAACTACTCCTTCCCTCCTTTCTAGTAGAAGCCATGTCAACTGCTGCCACCCAGCGGCCGAAGGGATTCTCTTTAAATTGGTCCCGTGAAAAATCATAAAAACAGGACATTTTTATAAATTTATAAAACCCGCCCAGATGACGAGAATACTACGTGAAAGTAGGACATGTCCGGGCAAAAGAGGACGTTTGGTCACCCTAGCATTGCCCCACAGCTAGCAAACATTGAATGTCTTCCAATAAAAGACGAGGTTTGGTCTTTTTTTGTTTTTATATGAAGGTATTCGTTTAAGTTTGTGAAATTGTAACAAATGAACATTCAACACAACTGTACAATATATGCCGGTATACAAATACTGTACCATGTACTGTAGATGCTAAACCTTACTTGAGCTACAACCTAAGTATAGGTTAGCTTCCATCCAGCAGGACTTATTAACAAATTTCGTTCATATAGCTTTTCCCCTCAAACACTCAGATAGATTTAAAATACTTACAGTTATATACATTGGGGAGAACAAGTATTACTTATTACAATACTTGTTCTCCCCACTGTAGTTTCCAAGGCAAAAACATAAGAACCACCCACCCCATTTTTTTTTTTTTTAACCGGTGCTGGTGCTTGCTGCTGCATATCCCTTGTGAGGTGTTACAAGCCAAGGTTTCCACAGTTATGTGTTGTTGTCGTATCATACGAGTTGCAAAGTTACAATGTATTCGCCATCTTGCCCTACCACTTTCATTGTAATCCTCTATCGTTTAAAGTGCCTGTGACATGAAAAAGCATATTTATTTCATAATACACGTGGTATTTTATGCTCCTGAATGAAATGGACCGCTTGGATGTGTGTGGAAGCGATCGTTATATTTATTTAGTTTTTTGTATCCCACGCCATGAAAATGAGTGACTTCCGGCAACAGTCTCGAGTTGAGAAAGAGGGTGCTTTGACATGTACGGAGGAATGAGTCCTCTTCACTATACAGCTGTACTGTTGTATGAGAAGGATTAAGGATTCAGCTGATTTTGCAGATTAATACGTTTATTTTTCGCATCACGCCAGTTAAACGGCTGCAGAAAAATATTGCTGTAGGAGGGCGAGGCGTCTGTGCCTTTTTGGGGTTTCAAAAGGTTCCCATTCACCGGTGGATATTGGCCAAAACAAGCCCTACTACTGTGGGACCATAGGACTTACGAGGAAGTGAGTAAACATCATGTTTTGTATTATGTCAAATACTGGTATCATTTTAATATGTAGGTGGCTTGCATTTTGTGGGTGACATGCTCCTTGTCCACTCGGCCGATGACCGGCAGCTTGTCGCACATCCCCCCGCCAGAAGGGATACTCAGCTTATTCCCCTCTTCAAGTGCCCGGTGTTCTGTCAAATTTTCCGACGGATCAGTAATTGCAACTTTGAGTTAAAAATAGCCACGAATACAGCGATTACAAAGTAAACACTACAAACGTTCTTTAAATAAAGGACTACTTACGTATGATCATGGATTGGCACGTAAATGTTCAGCGGTCATTGTCCAGCTGCTTCCTTGGCGAGCTCTCCTGTCCGTATTAGCAGGGGAACGAGCTGTAAATTGCTCTCCGCCAGGTGGTTTGCCGATCGGCGAAGACAATCGATAACCCAGTCGTCATGTCAAATGTTCCGGGCTGGTTATGTGTGATTTTCCCTTCGAAGACTTTGAAACATCACTCGATTCGGGTTAGCGTGTCGGCTAGCTGTCACGCCTCTTGGTCTGTTTACATTCTCCAAAGCGGGGGAAGGGATATGACATAAACCCGATTTAGGTGGCATAAAATATCGTTCACGAGGTGCGACACTAAAGGTGAAGTCGACAGTTTTGACCATTATGGAGTAATTTTGCCATGTCGTCTTGAATAAATGCATTTTTATTATTTCATATTGCATTTAGCACAAGACTGTTATTTGTCATCACCACGACATTTATTTAGCTATTGGGGAAAAATACTTGAATAAAAAAGAATATCCTGTATAAATATTGGCGTAGAGAGACTGAAACAATGACATTTTGCGGATCTCTTCGTCACGTTTTCCTCGTTCTGAATAATTACCCCTCAACGGGCTGACTGGTCCTTCTCAAGCCATTTATTTAGCTACTGGGGAAAAATACTTGGATAAAAAGAATATCCTGTAAAAATATTGGAGTAGAGAGACTGAAACAATGACATTTTGCGGGTCTCTTTGTCACGTTTTCCTCGTTCTGAATAACTCTCACTCAATGGGCTGCATACTAAATCAGATGAAATCGTGACTACACTGACGTCGTCCACCTGTTGGGGACGCTAGAGCCCTATAATGGTAGGGAAACTTACTAAGAAACGAAACTCATCATCTCACAAACCTGGGTATTTTTCCATACAAAAACATCTTTGGGCTGAGACCTTGAACACCAGTCCCGGCTAGAACGATGATAAGAAACCACAGTCCTCCCTTGTACTCATTCAGGGCATATTGAAAAACATAGGAACATAACAGTCGATATTTGGGCATATTGTGATACAGTCTTTAATTGTCAAGGCCGTGGGAAGGCACACTCAAACAGATTAACAATGACGCTCTATTCTACAGTGTTCTCATGCAAGCATAACAAAAGCATACAAAATATAATGTATAATGGTTGTGTTTTAAGCATGAATAAAATACTCTCACATCATGAACTAATAGCAGACAAAAATTTTTTTATAATACCGTAGTATTAAAAATGTGTAAAACCCAGACTGGATCGGCCCTTCTGATTGGCCGGCCCACCAGGATTTGTCCCGATTAGCCACTAAGGGCCTGAGTCTGACCCAGAACCAACTTTTCTTGCGTAGCTTTGGTAAAGCACGCTGAGGGTCTACTGAGCCAATGAACATACAGTTAAGCATGGTTTATGCTTCTGCGTTGTGCCGATGGCGTAGCTATAACCAGTGGTGCGGGAAGTGGGGTGATGAGGGTGTTGCAGTACCCCCTGGAGTTGGGGAGAAAAAAAGGGTTTTGGTAGATTTTTTTTTTCTTCTTTTTGTAATTTTTTTTTTTTTTTTTAGCTGCACGATGGCAGAGTGGTTGGCATCATCCGCCTCACAGTTCTGAGATCAAGGGTTCAATCCCGGGCTCCGGCCTTCCTGCATGTAGTTTGCATGTTCTCCCCGTGCCTGCGTGGGTTTACTCCGGTACTCCGGTTTCCCCCTACATCCTAAAAACATGCATAGTAGGCTGACTGGAGACTAAATTGTCGTTAGGTATGAGTGTGTGTGCAAATGGTTGTTAGTCTCCTTGTGCCCTTCGATTGGCTGGCACGGATTCTAGGTATACCCAGCCTGCTGCCCATAATCAGTTGGGATTGGCTCTGGCACCCCCGTGACCCTCGTGAGGATAAGCAGCTGGAATGAATGTTTTTTTTTTTCAGGTGTTGTTTGTTAATAACATGGTCACCACTAGTGCTGTCAGTAACGCGTTACTTACTCGTTACTGTAATCTGATTACTTCGTTCAGTAACGAGTAATCTAACGCGTTCATTTTTCGAAGCCAGTAATCTGATTAAAGTTTGTTTCCTTAGTGTCTGTGCGTTACTATTTTGTTTTTTCCTCATGATGTATGCAGAATAAAGAATACTGTAGTCATAGACGAAGAGAATCTGAATAGAAAATATTGCTCTTGAGTTTGGCAGTGACATCGGATGTCACGTTTTCTCATCGGGGGGGAAAAAAAAACAGGTCACGTGCATTACCATGCTATGAGCGCTGTTGACGGCTAACAAACAACTGGCTACCTCTCAGGATGCTAACAGTGGAAGACGTAGGAGAAGAACCACAAACGGCTGCATTTGCTTATTGGACATACAGCCATGACTTCACATTTCTCTCCATTAAAGATGACCAAAAATATCTCCGTGCGTCGCAAACTTTGCGCTGGCTCAAAAGGGCAGTCGACCGCTAATAACTCGACATCTAATTCAAGGAACCACTTAGAATTAAAGCAAAACGCGACAAAAATCGAAACAAAGCCATCAGGTAACGAGACAGCTAGCACTTTTACAGTTTGTAACCAGCCTTTAAGTACATTTTATAGTTATAGTTTGTAACCATAGGCGCAGTGTGACTTTGTGTGTGTGGGGGGCAAGAGAGCGAGTCAAAAGTTTGGACACGCCTCATCAATTGTGCTTTTTATATATTTTCACTACTATTGTAAATTCTCACTGAAAATATCAAAACTATGAATGAATATGAGGAATTATGTACTTGAAAACAGGTATATATAATCTACATTCTTCAAAGTATCCACCCTTGAGGTGTCTCCAAACTTTTGGCCTATACTGCATGCATTATGAAATACTTTGTAGGATTCTTGTTCATTTCATTTGTTTTTGTTGTTTGTTTTATTGCTTTACAACTTTTATAGACAGCATTTTAACGGCTAGGTCTTTATTTTAAAGGGGGAGTTCAGAATTTTTGACATTAGGCTTAATCTTCGAGTTAGCGGGGGTTTAATTAGTGGTTGGAGTTGTTTTGAATAAATTCCATGCAGTTTGTCAATTATTTGTTAGTTTCAGGGCTCCGGAGTGGCTGAGCTAGCGCAACTCAGTGGTGGTTGAAATCAACTCCATCGACTAACTAAACCCCTGCTAACTCTAAGAGAAAGCCTTATCTGAAAAATTCAATTACGTGCGAGGAAATTTTTCTGTTGAGGCAGCAAAGGGAGAAAAATTGGGAAAAGTAACTGACAAATTACTTTTAAAGTAACTTAGTTACTTTGATAATAAAGTAATCAGTAAAGTAACTAGATTACTTTTTTGAGGAGTAATCAGCAATCAGTAATTAAATTACTTTTTCAAGTAATCTGTGACAACACTGGTCACCACTTAACACCTTGTTTGCTACCAGATCACGTTGGATAAGGCGCTATTGGAACAGAAAAGTTAACTGTTGACAGAGGAGGCGTTAATATGGCACAAAAACAAACTAGCGATTTTTCTTTACAAAAGCAGCAAATTTTTCTAAAATTCAATTCGAGGTCAGAAATAAAGCTGATTACGATAGTTTATAATAGTGCCCAGCAAGGAAAAGTTAGCTGAAGTTTTCAACCGTGGAGAACTTCAAATAGCTTGCATTGTAGCCATATCATTGTTTTTTTGTTGCTTTTGAGCTGCTGCGGTGCAGCGCGCTGTTAGATATTCATGTAGAACTTCAGTGTTATGAAAAGTGGGTGTTAAACCGAGGCTTGTTGGACTTTTTTGTTCTTAGATGTGTTTATGTGTCGTTGCGCCATCTTGCTGTGGGGATTTGCATTATAATACACGGTGCTTTTATTTCAAATACAAAAACTCCAACACGCACTGTATGTAAAATAGAAAGCTGTCTTTGTTGTAGCCTTGTGTTTGTAAGTTTTGTGTTATACTTGTATAGCACTTTTCCACCTTTCAAGGCTCTCAAAGCGTTATACACTACATCGCCATCCACCTACAGGTGACGCAGCACCAGGGGCAACGTGGGGTTCTTGCTTAAGGATACTTAGACGAGTTCATAAGGGTGGAGAACCCACAACCTCTGGGTTGGGTGACAACTACTCTACCACGGAGCCATGTCACCCCAGTACTTGAACTATCCAGCATGCGTGTGTACCCCATTGCATCAGCCTTGTAAGGAGAAAAAGCGCAAGCATGACAAAATTGGACCGAGGCGTTTTTTTTTTTAATGGGAAAAACAAAATAAGATCCTCACCTGCAATGAGGCACTTCCAGCGCCCCTGGCTACAACGTCGACCCTTTGCTGTCGATTAACATTTGAAGCTCTGCGTAGGAGTCACCCATTGCGCTGTAGTGTATGGCCCAGTCACGAAGGGCGGTATATCTTTGTGTAGTTTTGCGGGGTTTCACATAACACTCCTTGGCTTCTTTAATGTCAGAGACGGAGCAGCTGTTTCTCGAGCCGGAGCTAATTGAAATCGAACTTGAATTACTTTTCCTCTAAAAGTTGAAATGCAGGTGACGCAGAAAACATTTGCGGAGGTGGTCTGTCCGACCACTGAAAAAGTCGAGGCAGAGAACGGATGAATTTGCTACATTTGTTCACCCACTGAGGGGCACGGACGAAGAGATGCACTTTCGATATTTTCAGATGCAGATTTGAAGATATACTTCGCCAAATTCAAAATTTTAATATCACACCAGCAAACACACAGCATGCCATGAAAATAAAATGAAAGCAATGACCTTTTGTGTGGACAAATCTCAGTCATTGCTATTCACGAGTCAGGATTTTTGGGAGGTGCACGTCAAGCTAAGGAATAGGGTCCAAGCAGGATACACCGTCGACGGCGTAGCTAAGGCGTCGCACCGACACAGAAGCATAAAGGCCTTTTGTACGTTTTGAAGGAGATAGTACCTTTTCTCTTAGGCACCGTCTAACTGTTTGCATTATTCTAACACACTTAATATAATCAATCAGTAAATAGTATCGTTTCTCTTATTTACTGTTTGTATTACTCTAACACACCCAATATAAAATAAATATACCATAGTTTAAGGAAAACAAGCAGAATATAGGGCATAAGAGATACATGACGCCTTCTTATCAAGAAGCCCAACGTGTGCGTCATGCAACTGACTGAGCGAGAATGACACTGACAAACCGACGTCTGCACAACCAACTCTCGCAGTCAGTTCTCCCGGACAGTCCAGAACAAATGGCGTGACGCCCAGTCCTAAAGCCTGAGTTATGCTCCCGCGTTGCAGTGACGGTGCAGCGACTACGGTGTCATTTGACATTCGATGGTTCTCCGTCCAGGTGACGCGTTGCTCTGTAATTCATCGCCAAGCCACTAGAGGGGTGTGGCGTTATGTTTGCACAGTTTTGGGGCATGCTTACTGACTTCCTCTTGTCTAGTTTAACGGAGAAAAAAATAAACAATGCAAGATGGAACGCTTGAATGTGGATCTTCAGCTCATCAACATTGAATAAATGTTGATCATACAAATGTTGAGGCGCAGGCGACGCAGAAGACAGTTTTGAGGCGGTCTGTCCAACTTTTGATGTCGCATAGAGAGTTCTAGCCTAGGGTGGAAACCAGTTAGCTATAGCGGCTAGCATCAAACTAGCTTCGAGCACTGCATCCAGCGTTTTGTACGAGGTCTGCAAAGCCCTCCAGCCCGATTTGTTTGCCGTGTCCTACAAACAGCCAGTGGGAAGCCATAGCAGATTTCTGGCATCTATGGAAGTTCCTAAACTACGTTGGAAGCCTTGATGTTAACGTTATCATAAAAGTACCGAGGCACTCTCAATCAGTGATGATGTGTCGAGTGTGAACTGTCTGTTATTGAAAATGAAACATCAAAACAACTCTTTTGACACCAAACCTGTGCTTTATTCTTCATATACTTGAAGTGTGACACGTAAATAATTCACAGACTCACAGCAAACATGTACATAATAATTGATGAAGTGCACCAACCAAAAATACCACATAAAGTGATAAAAAGATGGCAGTTTTTGGGCGACTGGGTCGCCGCTTCGAGTGGCCATTCGATTCCGAACAGACACACACTGTACTTGTCTCGGTGGTTCTTCCATTTTTTTTTTTTTTTTTTTAAATTCAATTGCTGGCTGACCTCCAGCCCCGCATTTTCAGCAATCTCCTCCCACGAATTGCTTGCCATTTGGCAATCTTCAAAATGTCTTGACGAGACATTGTAGAAGTTGTCGTACTAGCTTTTCGTAGGATACTGTCGTCGGCTTGGTCCATTTTTGCGTGTAGAAAAATAATTTTTGAGAATGGCGTTGATTTCGTGGTGAACCGGAAAAAACAGTCTGAGCGGACCAATCATAGTCCATTTCCACCACGTCACACGCGTTGACGCGATGCGAAGTCAGAAAAAAAAGAAGGAGCCAGAGAGGCTACGGAACAGGGTCATAAATCGGGTCTTCGTTGACGGCGCAGGTCTGACGCGGAACCATAACTCGGCCTTAACACAAGGAACACCGAGAACGCCTGATATCTAACTGATAACACGACTGCTAAGACTCCAAGAGCTCCTTTGACACTGAGGTGAAAATCCACAATGTCGTTGCCCTGACAACAGTAACTCCCGAATCCTCCTGTCCAATCCACAAACAGACAATAATCCTAAACAACGCCCAAGCACACCTCCTGCCCACAGCTCGCCCCTCAATAGCCTTCAAAAGATTAACTGGTTAACTAATTATTGTCATTTTTTTCTCAGGAACCTTTTGTTGACTTGTGATATGGTGACCATGGATCCTCGCCTGGGTCCCTCTGAGGTACGCTGTATGATTGCTGTCGACTCAGAATAAATGTTCAACTTTCGAAGCCTATTTCCAGCTTTCAAAATGGAGTCAGTACAAGGGGTTAAGACTAAGATGAATGCGCAGAGTTTGGCCATTTGACAGGGTTGTCGAGTTCTCGCCAGTCCGGGTCATCGAGATCTAGCCAGTCCGGGTTGTTGGAGCTGCGCCAGCGCGGGTCCAGCGGTTTGGCTGGCGTGATTCCGGAAATCTGGCTAAAAGGTCAGATTCGTTCAGTTTTCATGTGCTAATCGTAGTTGAGATTTGAACCTGTATGTGTACATTGGCAATGAGAGATCAGATCTACAGGTCTTTCTCCTTAATACATGGATATTTGACCTCCGTGTTTAAAGGGAAATGTTCGAAAGCTTGCATTTATCTTCAGACGACCTGTTTGTTTGTTTTTCCAAAGGACGTCACTGTGTAATCATATAAGTCAGTGACCCTGGTTCCTTTGAGTCTGTCCTCCTTCGCTTTCACCCCCGAGGCCTGCTGATTGTCTGAGTGGTGACCCATGAAAGTGAATGCCCAAGTGCTTTTAGATTAACCTTTGCCCTGTACCTTTACTCTGTGACCTCCACACATCCCCCGCAGTAACATTACAGAGCCTCATCCAGATGACTGACTGATAAACAGACACTCACAGGAAGCACTACGCTATTTTATTCATGCGTATGCACAAGCCGCTTCCTTTAAGGCCTAACTCTGGTCTGTTCATCCCAGAACAATTTATCGGTATAATTTCCTCTCCTCTTCTGGGACAGCAATCCCGTTTGATTTCATAACCAAGCAGAGTGGCTGTTGAATCACATAGATGATTGATTCCCCCCCTTCCCAAAATAAGAAGCAGTGACAGGCTGTTTGTTGTGGTCCTGAGACTACGACGCCGTATACAGAAAAGATTCATCATGTGCAGATGAAAAATGTTTGGACGTGTCTTCCAAAAAAAGGGATTTGGCTATGTCACTTAAAAAAAATGAAAAAATGAATGTCTCTCAGGCAGGCTTGCCTTGTCAAAGCCGCAGTCTGGATTTTGTTTGTTGTTTTCTGTAGGGCTCCCCCTACAGTTGTAAATTGCGATTTTGAAACTATCATATATACAAATTGGCATTGGCGCCGCCAGACATATTTCACTGGGGCACGTGCCCCGGTATTGATCTGCAGTGTCGTAGTAATAATTAGGAGTTTAAAGTCTACATAGCATAATCTACAGAATGCGCCTATTTAATATGGTCATATTTAAGCCTGTCGCAATATGCAATAATTCCATTTATCGCACGGTAAATAAAAATGAAGGCGATAATTTTTCCGCTGCGATTTATCGCCTCGTGTACACCTGCGTGCGCGCGTGCGGCTGACGTGCTCTTAAAAGTTCGGCTTCCTTGTTACCAACTACGCAAAATGCATTTTAGTTCTGTTTTTAGTTTAGTGCAGTTTAAGTTTAGTGCAGGTGGAGAAAAAAAAAGAAAAGGTGACGCTTACCATTGAAATGAAGATGTGAATGATAAAAAAATATAAGCATGGTGTGTGCATCCATTAACTGGCTCGTACAATGCCGATCTCGGCCGGGCGGTTCCCCTCCGTTCGGCAATCTTTATAAGTTAAGGTGACAGTTCTTATTGTGGTAACATCGCCTAAGAAATCGCCACCTTCGTCAGGTTTCAAATCATTTATTCCATCAACTCGCCGAGTGCCCACTGCTGTTGACGCCAGGATCGAAACAGAAAGTAAAATAGCGCTCCCCGCGGTGCGTTCAGGTACAGCAAAAAAAGTCCGCCACATTAAAGAAGCCGATTCGTTACATTATTACAGGTACTGTACTGTATTATTGTTATTATTGCTATTATTATATTATTGTTATTCTGATTTTTATTCATATTTTGTTTTGCTCTTTGTAATAGCTATTTCCAATAGTAACAGCAGTATTTATGAAAGGAGTTGTGTGGAGGAGTGTGGGTTTTTGGGCTGTGGAACGAATTATTGGAATTATAATATATTCTTATGGGATGCTCTTATGCTCGACATACGACCATTTCGACTTACAAACAAGCTCCTGGAACGATTTAACTTCGTATGTAGAAGTACCACTGTGTTACACATGGAACGCCATAGCAGAAGCTATGAGAGGAAACGTTTTCATTTGCCTAGATGCTTAAATTATTAAGTGGAATTTTATTTTTCTTAAAAAACACATTTTATTTCTTCTGTGTTTCTGTGCAGTATTAATATTGTTGTCTTTTACTTAAAAGAGGCATGGTCTATTCTTTTTAGTTGTGATTTCCTAAAAAGTATTTTTGAATTCAAGAGTAAACATTTTTTTGCGTTTAAATGGGTGCACATGATCTATTAATATATACTGTATTCTCACAGTGTTATTGTAATTTTTTTTAAAATGGGGGGGTGCAATAATATCGCATATTGCATAATTTGTTAAATAAATTATCGCACACTAAAATTTGGTATCGCAGCAGGCCTAGTCATATTACCCTAGTTACTACTCAATGCGATATGAGTGAGAGGCTCTCACTCAAGAGCTTTGTCTACCAGAAACTGCAATTTCTGGAGAAATTACGATGGGGCTTTGGTAGATACAGCTCTATCAGGTCACTTTCTGTTGATTTGGGGACATTTCGGGGGCACATCCTGTTGATATGTCACAAAATGTCAATGGGCAGTAATGGTAAATGGTCAAAAAGTACAAGAACCTATGTCTTCCTGCCATTGAAAATTAATGGGAAATTTGGACGTACATGGCTGTCAATGGCATCCTCATTAGAAATGAATGGGAAAGTTTTGGGCAAAATTTGGGTGAACAGTACATTTTTGCCAAGTTCTTTATGCACCTTTTATGCCCCTTACCGTAATACTTTGAATTTTTGATGCAAAAGGTATGCGATTTGATCGAAAATTCTAGGACAAGTAGCGTTGTTTTTGTTGTTGTTGTTTTTTTTTAAATCCACGTTTATGGGTGGACAGAAAATTTGGGGGGGGGTTGTTCGAAAAATTCCCTGCGTGGCTTGAAAATTCCGGTCATTTTGATATTTGAACGGTAACGGTCGGTCAAATGTTTGGGCTGTGCGACATTCTGACGAAACGCCATTAAAAAAAAAAACAAAAACAAACAAAAAAACTAGTTTTACTATGTGGGCATTTGCCTTGCAAAGCTCCATCTAAATATTGTGTTAATACGATACTGTATGTGATATTTGAACTGTATAAATACTGATGCTATTAATTGCTATTTGTTTATATGACTGCGATTGGCTGGCAACCAATTCAGGGTGTACCCTGCCTACTGCCTGTAGTGAGCTGGGATAAGCTCCAGCACCCCCTGACCCTCGTGAGGAAAAGTGGCATAGAAAATGAATGAATGAATGAATGTTTATATGACCAAAATCAATCAATCAATCAATCAATCAATCAATCAATCAATCAATCAATCAATCAATCAATCAATCAATCAATCAATCAATCAATCAATCAATCAATCAATCAATCAATCAATCAAGTTTCTATCTTTAGGATATAACAATTTTGTATGTGTGCTCATCATAATCATTTTCAGCTTTTTTTTCTACAAACATTTTATTTTGTAACTGCCGTCACTTTAATCTGTAACAAAATGTATTTTTTATTTATCTATTTATTTTTCTACTCAACTCAAACAGCATTACTCTTCAAAATGGATATTAGAAGGTTATTTGCTCACAGCAAGGATAAATCAGCAAGGAGGAATGTGAGAGGTAAGCTAGGTAACCCACTTAGGCAACATAAACAACTTTTAGGTCACAACCTACCATTTGAGAAACACTGATTAATTGCATAAGAGTTACAGTGATATATCCCCATTTCTGTCCTGACAAAGTAGAGCAGCAGAGTATAGGACGAGGTGAAGGAGAGATGGAAGTTGATAAGCATGAGCAGAGGTGAATTGACTGTCAACAAGGGATGTCCCAATTTTTATTTTGAATACCAATGGCTGAAAGACAAAACAACTCACTTTTTCACAGAAACTTGTATTTTGGTTTGATAATATATAGTTTAAAGCACTATTCCTGATCTTTTATTTTAGATAAGTGCTAAAAAAACAATGTTTTAGCCCGCTCGCCAGTGCCTCAGTAGTGTATTAGGTCTAGTGACACCCCTGCAAATTGGTAAACATATATTTGTTTATATAGTACTGACAAAGAAGCTAAAGTAACTTACTCAATAAATGGTAATCTGTTCTACAAAGCTATTCAAAATTAAGTTTCTGAATTCTTGGCTTTATTAATTCTGTATTCCGTGGTGAATAGCACACACAAAAAAAAATCCCTTGTTGAATGCTGATCTATTTCATTGGTTGTTTTTTATCATCGTGGAACTTGTTTTAGGTAAGTACAGTATATGCACAAAAAGTTACAAAAGTACGGGTGTTGTTTTTATGGTGAAAACCTAACAAACAAAAGCCCCTTTCAGACATACGCTGAAGTTCGGTTAAATCCCGGGATTTAAACAGGTAGCTCTTATGTCTGAAAGCAATTTCCTAGGTCGACCGACACGAAGATGCCTCGGACTTACCCTGTCACATTCTGCTGCTGGTTTGGTTTGGTTTTGTAACAGAGCTGGCTGTAGGAGCGTTCCTGACATCGCACCTGCAGCTATTTCCAGCTAATCAACATTAGTATATAAACGCCGGCGTTCCAAAACAACCGTGCCGAGATATTAACTTGCTAATCGCCATTCGGCACTTTTGCTTTTGAGGCTCCTTGGATTTACTTGCTTGTTCGTCAGCTGTTTTTTGTTTTGTGAGTCCTCTACCTTGTGCAGGTATTGAGTGTGTTTTTTTTTTTTTTTTTTTTTTTTTTTTTAAAACCTGTCCTGTTCAGCTGTTTGACACGGAGAATGGAAGTCTAAGTGCCCGGTTGGTCTGAACAATTTTAATGTTTCACATTGAGAGTATGACATACTCCCATTGTGATCATCAAACATACCTCGTTTATTATGACAAAGCAGCAAACAGGAAGGGGTTATGGGGGAACATAAGAAAAGAAACACAAGAGAAGAAAGAAAAGAAAGAAACAACAACAAGAAATACATTGAACGTCTACATGAACTACTAATATCGTCAGGTAGATGTATTTCCAGTTGACACCATGTGGGGGGTTGACCAGGGAAAGAGGGGGACGGGGGTAGGGGAATCTATAAGCTAAGTGATCGAAAGAGGTAGAGTGTACAAAAATCAGCTCTGTGATCTAGAACCCAGTAATCATGTGAATCCCTTGTGAGTTCAAGCCTGTAGGCGACCGACCCTACACCGCCCCATCGCCAATCCCGGCAGCGGGACCCCCCACCCGAGCGCACCCTATCACATCTAGTCGCACGCAAGCCCCATCAAGTGCGCGACAGCCACGCAGACGAGCAGAGATGCCACGCGGGCGCCAACCCAGGGCCACGGCCCCCACCCAGCCAGTCTGGGGAGGGAGGGCGGTTGAGGGGGGGATCAGCGCAGCCCATCCCTCCTCCCGCAGGCCAGCAAAGGAGCCATCGCCCCCCCGACCCCCCCCCCCCCCCCCCCACCTGGGATCCAGGGTGGTGCCCCGGGCCACCCGCGCACCCATCAACCGGCCTTCAAGGATGGCAAGAGGGGGCGCACCACCAATCCCGACCTCTCCCCACTCCCACAGCCGGCAGCCCAGGCAGAGGGAAGGCCACGCCCCGGGAGCCACGCCATAGAGAAAAAGTGTGGGACCCACCTACCACCCTATTACTGTGGCTGCCAGGTTCCTGGCTGGCAGCCTTTACCCAGCACCGTGATGGGATTGTGAGGGGAGGGTAGTGCAATGTATGCATTAAAATAGGAGAGCTTGGCTTGCATGGAATTTCTACCCATTTCCATCCCACCTCCCTTTGCCGGACCTGTCCTGTGGAGTATGATGTGTGTGGTGCGTTAAAAAAGGTGCAGGGATGGCAGGGCCTGCCATGAGGAGGTAACCGTGAGGCACCCCCCCAACAGGTCCCAACCATCCGACAACCTTTGTGTGTGATGCATTAAAAACAGGGGGGAGCCGGGCCAGGAGTGTGTTCATTTTTGTTATCTTATTGGCTCTCTGTCAACCGCTTAGTTTAGTGTTATTTGATCCCCAACGACCTATTGTCACGGATCCATTTTGTTATTCCTCCTTTTCCGTGATCGCACCTTTGTTATGTTTGTATAAACAAACCCTTGTATGCATCCCGTCAGTTGTTGTCTGCTCTTCTGTCCAATCTTGTATTCGGCATTTGCGGAACGTCACATTCCAGGGACGCGGCATATGTAAAAGCAGCCATTTATTTCCCGGGTCACAGCACAAAGTCTGATGACGTAAATATCATGGCGGGCCGATTGTCATTTACTCTTTCTTCACAGTAAGACGAAAAGTGGCAAACAAACATCGTAATTATCAACATGGCAAAAAGAAAAGATAGCAAAATTAAACTGGAAATAAAACACTCAGGTGACTTGAAGTTCCACTCTGAGACCCCCAATTTAGCCAACTTTCTATATTGTCTGATATGCATGTGTGATACATCACTGGAAAGCTTAAAATCTCAATTTTTTGGTGGGAAGAAAAATTTTGAACAGGAGGGCATTTAAAAAAAATAAAAAAAAGTTTTTTTAAACACTAAAACCCTATCTGGAGGTAAGAGCATGCGAGAGCAGAATTACAGACGCCACGACTTTAACGATATATTATCGCGTACTTACCTTGTTTTGATCCAAAAAATCCATGTAGCATTTATCACCGAGTGTCAAGACACAGCTGTGAATGGCCACAGCCGGATTTTTGGGGGATTTTATGGGTGAAAAATGGTAAAATAACAAGGGTCACGATGCAGAAATCGCAGACAACAAGGAGTGGTTGAGATTTTCTTTTTCATATATTTACCCTTTTAAATGTTATTTTTCAATTTTTCTTTGTTTGAATCGATTATTTATCATCTAACATATCGGGGAAAATGCGACAGTAACAAAAAAAAAAATACAATTAAGCGATACTTATGAGGTTGATATCCGTAACTTTTTTACAGACGCCAAATTTCTCATTGTGACGTAATTTGTTTAAAAGTTTAAAATATGCGAGTGAATAATTTTTAAAGTTGTTTTCTTTTTTTAAGCTAAATATTAGACATCAATTAAGGATTCTAAGCTAAAAATGACAGACATTTTGAATAATAAATATAATTACTTACCTTCTTTTAATGGCTAGGTTGAAACAAAAGCTGTTGCGTGACGTCTGTAAACGGGGGTTTTTTAGGGTAAAATGGACGAATTGAAAATAGTTCAGGGGCTTAATACGCCATGAATCTGCTATTACAGCATATAGAAATATAGTTCTATCAAACACAGCAGTTGTTCTGGCTTAAAATACTGCAGTTTCTTTTAAAGAGGAGTGCAAGATCAGAAACTGCTTTTTCAGTCTTGTCTGTGTTTTCCGCCATATAGAAATTAAATTGCTACTGGATGTTAGAGCCAAGGAAGAGACAGCCCGTTGTTTATATTTCGAAATGTGTGATTTATTTTGTTGCTGATGCCGACCAAAAATTATGTAATGGCCAGGTTATGAAGTCCCGCCCCCTGCCCTCCCCACACATAGAGCGCCGAATCGCCAACACGGGATAAGTCTCTAAATGTCCAGGGCAAGAGGGTAATTCCCAGCATATCCCCCCATGTTTTGAAAGTCATGACACGGGTAAGTCCCATCACCTTACACGGGAATTTAGCGGAATATAAGTCTGAAAGGGGCTTAATATTGCTTCCTCTGAAGACATCTTTGATTTACCACTGTTATTCATTATGTAAAAGTGTTCATTTATTCATTCATTCATTTTCCATGCCGCTTTTCCATGTTAGCTTTATCTCAATTTTTCCATTTGGAATGAATGTTTTTTTTATTTTGGTATATTTCCAAAGTTCAACTATAGACGCTAAACCATTCAGCAAGGTTTCTACAAACACTTGTAAACAATTCTGAACAGAGTTGCTCGTGCACTTGTGCTACTTTGTCATTGTGTTTTTAGAGTATGTGTACTGTGTCCATGGGAAAACTTTTCTTCCTGGTGTTTTGCTTGTACTACAATCAGTGTTGTCACATATTACTTAAAAAAAGTAATTTAATTACTGATTACGCCTCAAAAAAGTAATCTTGGACCTTCACTAATTACTTTATTATCAAAGTAACCAAATTAATTTAAAAATAATTTATTGGTTACTGTTTACCAATTTCTCTCACTTTGTTGCTTCAACATAAGAATGACAACAACAAAAATGTCCTTTCCGATAGTTGAATTTAAAAGGGAAGATCAGAAATTTTCACATAAGGCTTAATCTTCGAGTTATCTGGAGTTTAATTAGTTGATGGAGTTCATTTCAACAACTTTGACTCGCTCTAGCTTAGCCACTCCGGAGCCGTGAAACTAGCAAATAACTGACACACTGCATGGAATTTGTTAAAATCAACTCCCGGGACTAAGTAAAACCCTGCTAAATCAAAGATTAAGCCTAATGTAAAAAATTCTGAACTTTGGGTTAGGGTTTAGGGGTTAACAGCATATCAGTGCCAATGTAAAACAATACAAATTGACTGCACAATAATCAACACCACTCAAATGAATTGCACAGTGCAATAAACACAAAGGTGGGGTTGAGCGTGGATGCGCGAGAACAACCCGGAAGTAAGCAGTACACACACGTGGCAGTAACTAAACACTTTACACTCAATCGTACTTACAACATATCTAAAAGGTGCTAGACAAACATGTCACCTCACGGCATAAATGTGCAACACGAATATGACTTTGCAAGGATAAGCAAGAGCGACGACTACCCGCTGTTGTAACGGCAAAGCTACGAAACGGCTGCACATGTAGCAGCTCCAACCTATCACTGGAACCCTCCAGAATGAAGGAAATCTACTCACGTTCCATTAACTTCATAACCTAGTGACATGACACGGGAAACGGGGCCGATTCGTAGGGGGCCTATTTTCAAAAACTTCAAATTCAAATATTCACAAAACCAAAGCTGCTACTGACCTAAAACAAAAACAGGCACCTACCTTAGCCATATATGAGTCTCCATGACCTTATAAAATCCCGATTAATTATTTTTTATATAAGTATAACACAACTTAAAATGGCTATAAAAGTCTCAGATCTTACACTAAATGCACAAATATCGCCAAATTTGGAGATAATCACCTATATTTTGAGGTTCAATAGCAATATTTAACATATCATAGAAGTTTTTAACCAAAATAGCAACTTTTTTTTTTTTTATTTACTGCAAGTTTTCAACAGCTAATAAATCACTCAATTTAACATCAGAAACTTAATACTTGAGGAAAACATGCAGAATCAATTATATTTAATAAATATAAATATGTAATAAATTCTATATACAATCACAACTTATCATAGAATAGAATAGCCCTTTATTATAATTATACACTATACTGATAGCGAAGAGGCTAGCGGCCGCCCGGCGTAAACAGAGCTTTTCTGGCAAACATTCTCGTGAATAAATGCTTATATCCCCAAATTCTTCATAGATATGGACGTAAAACAGTCTCGATTCTTGGTTAAAAGCAAAGAAACCATGCAGTTAGCGTTTATTTAACCGTATATTTTCAAAGTACAATGCTACTCTGTTAGCGAACGAGGCTAGCGGCCGCCTGGCGTAAACAGAGCTTTTCTAAGGAAAATTCTTGTGAATAAATGCTTAAATCCCCAAATTCTTCATAGATATGGACGTAAAACAGTCTCGACTCTTGGTTTAAAGCAAAGAAACCGTGCAGTTAGCATTTATTTGACGTATATTGTCAAAGTGCAATGCTACTCTGTTAGTGAATGAGGCTAGCGGTCGCCTGGCGTAAACAGAGCTTTGCTGATGAAAATTCTTGTGAATAAATGCATAAATCCCAGAATTTTTTTTATAGATGTGGACGTAAAACAGTCTCCTGACACAATCCTTCCTGTTTGTATGCGGTACAGCTTTCGTAGTTGTAAGTAAAACCAAGCTTAAGTCCGACATGAGCATGTGCCGTCTTTGGCTATTATTGAATAAAGCTCGGCTCCCACTGATAAGGCGTTACGCAAAGAATGACGAAGGGCCACGTCAATAGTAATGAAATCTATGCACGTTCATTCATGGACTCACACAGATCAACATTCCCTCGCACTTCTCAACAGGTGGCTACACTCGGCTTGAATGTGCACCCGCGCTGGCACACACCTTTCTCAGTTCCAAAACACTTAGCACGTGTGATTCGAGACCAAAATAGGAAGTAACTATAAGCGGTTACCATGGAAACGAAAAAGTAGTAAGAACCTTTCTAACATTTTATATTCAAAATGCTCTTCGTACATGACTACAGTATTCTTCATTCATTATGAGGCAATAACAAAATAATAACGCACAGACACCGAGGAAACAAACATAAATCAGATTACTGGTTTGAAAAAATGAACACGTTAGATTACTCGTTACTGAAAGAAAGTAATCATAATCAGATTACAGTTACACGTTAGTAAAAATATCGACTACAATTTATAAATAACGACAACAAAAATCCACAAAAATGCCACAAAATCCAATAGAAAATCTTTCATTGGTATTCTAGGAGGGAGGCTGGTGATTTGTGTGATTTGGTACCCTTAGGGAGGTCACAGGAGCATTGTACATTACTTAGAATGGCGACTAAAGTAAAGTATTGTAACTACGTTGTGTAGTTGTCCTCTGGGATATAGATACTTTATACTTTGTCAGCATACAATATATAGTATGTCGGTTTAGAATTTGAAAACTAAAAGCATGCCCAGTCTGCGATAACTTGTGGTGTAGTAAATGTATACTTTGAGTGCAAAGACGACAAAACAGCTCTGTGGTCAACCACTGTGTGGTGTGCAACATACTTTCTCTTCACTGAAGACTTTTGTTTACACACACAAACCGATGGTAGTCTTTAGAACCATTTGCAACGACAAATGGTCAAAACTAAATGTCTTTAACAGTTCACTCACAAATGTTGCCGTGTTCTTTCGAGAGACAAGCAAGCGATTTTGATGTCTTATACTCATGTCTCACTATCAGGTCTGTATTGGAATGCGATCACAAGAACATGTTATCTTTCTTTCCCATGCTGCTATCTCCTGGAATGTATTTCAATGTCGGCCTGGTTTCCACTCTGACACATGGGTGTGTCTCCCACAAGCAACACTGTCCAGGACGAGCAAAGCCTGTGCAAGAAACACAGTTTGCCTGCTAAATTACAAGGTGACACTGACGCCTGCATGTCAGACTGCGTACGCTGAATGTGTGAGAAAGAAGGAGCAAATAAACATGTGATTGAAGAGAGGGAATGGTAGAATTTCACTAAAAGTACACTAGAACATCATTTAGTTATGCCCAGTAAGTTGAAAATATTTTTATATTTTGAAATTAATACTATGTGTGTTATTTTTTTAATCGAATCAAAAGGCACATGCTACACAGCAAAAACACACACCCGTAAAACTAGTAAAATTCCCTTGTTTTCAGTGTAAATCTACTAGAAATAAGCAAAATTATCTGCCAGTGCTTCAAGTAAATTTTACTCACATTTCTTGAAAAAAGAAAAATAGCTAAGTGGAAATAATAGACTTATTGTAAACAATAAATTAGTATATTTTAATCTTCAAAAAAGCTTATCAGTCAGAAATGCTCTTTATTAATTTAAGAATAGATATTGTTCAAAACATTATTTGAAAGCAAATTTTTCTTGATATAGGTGAAAAATGACCAACTTTTAGATGTATTGAAAAGAACAAATAGTAACATTTATTTAAAGTAAGTGGATTAATCTGAAGCATTAATCTGTTAACTCGTCTTTCAACCTGAAAACATAATAGAGAAATTTATTTGACTAGATTTAAGAAACATAATCTGATTAGAATGCTATATATTTGCAGTGCAGTTTGCTACAGTTTATTGTTTTCAATGGATTCCTGTGGACTCTTACAGTGGCATCTTTGATTGTTATGGCCTTTCAGGCTTGAAATGTGTGTTGCCTTGATTATAAACACATTTTAAAAACATTACTGGTAATTTATTCAGGTTGCACAATTTAGACAAAATGCTAATTTTCAATGAAGTGTATGAGAAGGCAAAAAAGAAAGTAAACAAAAACAATCAGTACTTTAAAACCTGCACAAGAGTAGCAAAATTAAACCAGCAATTCCAAACGACTTTCAAAAATCTGAGTGGATTTGAAATTTGGTAAATGTGTCAGTCATTTGATCTAACATGTTTATTTATATTGCCAGGATGCCATCCTGTCTTATCAGACCATAGGACATGGTTCCAGTAATCCATGTGCTTTGTTGACATGTCTTGAGCAAACTGTTTGCGGGCTTTCTTGTGTACCGTCTTCAGAAGAGGCTTCCTCCTGGGGTGACAGCCTTGCACACCAATTTGATATAGAGTGTGGCGTATGGTCTGAGCACTAACAGGCTAAATCCCACCTCTTCAATCTCTGCAGCAATGCCGACAGTACTCCTGTAACGAGTCACATGACATTTTGGAGGGAAAATGACAAGCAGTACTCAATTTGGACATTTAGGGATGTACGTAGTTTCTAAGGGGTGTACTCACTTTTGTCGCTAGGGGTTTAGGTATTAATGGCTATATTTTGAATTATTTTGAGGGGAAAATAAATTAACTCTATTATATAAGCTGCACACGGACTACTTTTCATTGTGTCAAAATGTCATTTTGTCATTGTTGTCCCATGAAAAGATATCTGCAGAAATTCGAGGGGTGTACTCACTTTTGTGATACACTGTATCACCAGGGGTGAAAGTGACTCCAATTTCTTGCCGGAACTCCCTGACATAGAGGTCGCCACGGAGGCAGAATTTTTTTTTTTTTTTTTTTTTTCGAGTGGGGTTCAAATGGTCAAACCTCCGAAAACCACAGAAATGCAAAGAAAACTGCTTTTGGCAGGTTTTGCACATGCAGTCGGCTACTGCATTACTGTAACAAGGCATACATACATAATAAACTGAATTTCATTCAAAAATATTGTTAATTTTTCAATAATGTGCAAAATAACAGTTAACAAAAACACCATACGGTAACCCCAACCTCCATCTCCTCATTTTTATTTTCCCTCATTTCCTCACATCTGAACGCAAAACCTTAATTTTACCTACTTAAGTACAGTAAAATTGAAATCTTATTTAAAAAATAAAAAAGTAACATACATGAACAAAAATAAGTACAAATGAATTACATTATGCAAATTGAAATGGAATATATTTTGAAGATAATGCAAACATTGACTTTTTTTTTTATATGATAAGGAAATATAGAAGTAGCCTAACATAAGTCCAAACTGCACATGAATGATATTGCCAAATGTATGACATTTGAGACAATTTCTGGACCTCATTGTAGTAAAACAATTTTGTTTAAAACCATATTGTGTTCAATCTAGCTTAAGTTATATTTTTTTACCAGGAGAACTGCATGCAATGCTTAATGTATCATTTATGATAAATTAGAGAACATATATACAAATATTTTTTTTAAAAAATGGTTTAAAATTGTTTTATTATACTATGTTTAAGGACCACATAAAGCTTTCAAAAAAAAAAAAAAAAAAAAAAATCTGAATTTTCTGTTCATTATTTCTGGGGTCAGGTATTATGGAAGATGTTCTGAACCTCCCCATCAGCAAATAAAATAAAATAAAATGAGCCTCTTTAACTCATTCCTCTCTCTACAAGATCAGATCAATTTTCTGTAGCACTGCCCTTTTTTATCGCATTAAATTATCATGCTTGGTTTTCTTCCTTCTTTGTTGTCTCAGAAACATGTGCATTTGAACCAATCAGAGCTAACTATCCATGCTGACCACATGTCAGTATGTCAGCCAATTGAACGGACAACTGGAGTCCAGGCAGCGTGGTTTGCTTCGCACATGCACACATCGGCGCGAGTCGACCGTCTCGTCAGACTCAGGTACACACACTGGGAGCACTCCATGGAATAAATAAATAATAAATGTCGGAAACACAGAGAAGGCTGAAAAAGCAGTTTCTGTTCTTGCATCCATCTTTAAGATAAACTGCTGTATTTTAAGCCAAAAGAACTGATGTTTTTTGACAGAACAATATGTCAATATGCTGCCATAGCAGATTCATGGCGCATTAAGCCCCGGAACTATTTTTAATTTGTCCGTTTTACCCTGGAGACCCCCGTTTACAAACGTTGCGCAACTGCTTTTGTTTCAACCCAGCCATAAAAAGAAGGTACTGTAAGTAACTATATTTATTATTCAAAATGTCTTTCATTTTTAGCTTAGAATCATTAATTGATGTCTAATATTAAAAAAAAAAAAAAAAAAAAAAAAAAAAACGACTTTAAAAAATTACTTTTACCTCTGCCTATCACCCAAATGTAGCAAAACTGTGGAAATGCCAGTATTGCTGTTATTGTAAATATATTTATCCATTTGTACATCTCTGGAGTTCAAACACTCATATGTTCACTACATTGCAGATCTAATGAATACAGCGAGCAAGAAGCAAGAAATCCTGCAGCACGAGCCAGAGGCACTCGGATCAATATTGTCTTAAAGTTGTCTTCGCAGATATCAGTGATGTTGACGTGGATGGAAAGTGAATTTCCATTAGGCAAAGAGCGGGTGGATAGGCGGAGACAAACTCACCACTAAACAAGCCATATAAAAGGCCTCACAATGTTGGTGGTCCTTCCTCCTTCATGATTTTATTGCTGGTGCTTTCTTTCTTGAGCAAAGTTCCTCTTTAATTTTAGCGAGGCCCACTTCCAATGATGGTAGTGTGTGAAGCAGAATTCACCCCCACACACTTGATGCAGAGCCAGTTGCCAATGATTGATTTCCTTTGTGCTAGGACTGTGTGCCTGGAGTAAAAGTAGGGTAACTACTTCAAAAACATTTAATGAAACAATTTCTATATTATGGAAGTACAGTATGTGTTTGTGGACCAATTGACTTTTACTTGACTGTGTAAAAGGGGCAAAAGGCTATTACTTATCGTCCACATCATGTCCGTGAAAACGGCTCCTAATCTGCAGCTGGACTGCTGTTAGCATTGGATCAAGAAACGGCAGTTGGCTGCTTACTTTGTTTGGTTGGTTGGTTGCTGGCTTGAGATCACACAGCAGTGCAAAACAAATAATGCCAGACATCTGCCCTGCACTTAACCTAAACTCTCCTCTCACACCAAGGGCGTAGGTTTGGTCTCAACATTGGTAGGGCATTATAACAGCATAACCTGCATGTACACTTTTTGCTGGGGATTGGACATCAGGAGACCAAACAGATTATTGAATAGGGGTCAGGGCTACAAACGAATATGAACCTAATCAATTGATAGGCTAAACCAATGCAAAATAAATCTGTGTTGACTTACTGATAATAACTTTCATGTGTATTGGTTAAGGTGATTCAACATTCGTTTCAAACCTTTTTTTTTTTTTTTTTAACTATGAAAGAAGCATTTTGAAGTGCATGTCCCTCAATTTAAAAAAAAAACAAACAAAAACAGGGAGCTATCCAAGAATGGGTCCACTTCTTTTCTTTTTTAGTTCTTTCTTTTTTTAAACCTGTCCTGTTCAGCTGCTTAACATGGAGAATTGAGACCTGAGTGTCCGATTGATCTGAACAGTTTTAATGTATCACATGCAAGTATGACATACATTCATTGTGATCATTCAACGTACCTCGTTTATTCGGAGAAGCAGCGAACAGGAAGGGTTTATGGGGGAACAAAAGAAAAGAGGGAGAGAGAAACAGACAAAACAAAAACAACGACAAGAAATACATTAAACGCCTACTCTAACTATGAATATTTTGGAGCCATCGTTAACTAGTTGTAATTCCAGTTGACACCATGTGGGGGGACTGATAACCAAGGAAAGAGGGTGTGGGGTCCGAAAAATAAGTGATTTGGAGGGGTGAAGTGTACCTAATGCAGTCATGTTGTCTACAACCCAGTATTTGTGTGAATCCCTTGCGAGTGTGAGTATATTGGCATCCTATTCTATGCTGTCTCATCGCTAATCCTGATACCAAGGTTTTCTACTTGAGTGTGTCTAATTTCACCTAGTCATGTGTGAGTCCCATCTAACATGTGATAGTCCCGCAGACCAGTGGAGATGGGTGGCCCTGGCCCTTCCCAAGCCAATCTGTGGAGGGGGGGGGGGGGGGGGTGCCGCCCATCCCTCCTCCCGCAGCCCAGCAAGGTGCCATCATCACCTTACAAGGGAATGGGTCCACTTCTGGGGGTCAGTCCAGGTAGTCCTCTTGTTGCGACGTACTCGACTTACTCAGTTTCGACTTTACAGCGCGAGTCTCATCCGCCATTTTGTCTCCAGTTGTTTTCTTTTTAAGTCGCATTAACAGTATCTTATTGTACCTGAAAGTATAGGTAACACTTTATAATTACTATCCGTTTTACTAGTTAATAAATCATTAGTAAACTGTTGATAAATGATTTATTGTTGATTTGTGAAGTATTTGTTAACAGTTTGTTAAGCATTTACAGGGTGTTCCAATGTGGTTGAGCCCATGTTAAATGCCCATGCTAGTTTATGGATCTTAATAAAACTATATACACTTTATGTTGAAGGTCATAAGTTTTATTGGTTAAATATACAACAAAAAGTACAAATATTTGTTGATTCTATGGCAGATTTTAATAAATGAGCAACATGAGCGCTGCCTGCAAAATGCCTTATCAAAATGCCTTTTCTTTTGAAGTGAACTGCATTTCTTAACCTGAAAAGATAGAAATGCCAAACGTTACACACAAAAACTTGAAACGTTTCTACACAAACTGTGTTTCTGGTTAAGAACACCCTGTAAATGCTTAACAAACTGTTAACAAATACTTCACAAATCAACAATAAAACATTTATCAACAGTTTACTAATGATCTATTAACTAGTAAGACGGATTGTTATTATAAAGTGTTACCAAAGTATATTATTTTTAATTTTACTTTATCAATATGAAGTGTTCTGTTCTCACTAAACGTGAAGTTGTTCAGCTTTATGGACAGCAAACAAGGCATTTGTGCTTTTTGAAGCTTTTTACTTCCTTCACTTTTGACAATTTGTCAAGCTGTACACATACAGTATGTACGCATCTGTTCAAAATGGCATGCATTTTAACAATAATACACTTGACACAAAACAATTGGTGTTCAAACTTCCATCTAGTCTGATCAATATATAAATATAGTAGCTTAAATTAGCCTACTTTGCCTAACAAAACTCCGCTAGCTTAAATTCAATACAATTTTATTTGTATAGCCCTATATCACAACAGGTTTGTCTCAGAGGGCTTTACAGAGTCATTTTGATATACAGTCAGATACTGTAGATGAATGAGTCCATGTCCTCGGCATTCCCCATTCTTCTTCAAGGAAAAACTCAAAAAACCCCATGGGAAAAGAGAAACCTTGGGGAGAACCACAGTCAGGAGAGATCCACTCCCAGGACGGACAGGCTATAGATGCACCAGGACTGATGATGGGTATTAGCAGAAGGAGTTCCAGTCTGTAGAGATGCAGTGGAGTGAGGTAACATGAGGAGGTCCATCTAGCCAGATGAGCCGGAGGGGTCAACGAGGACGTTCATCCAGCCCGGGGTCAGGATAGTCAGGCTGCTCCGACTGAAATAGTAGCCCCTTCCCAGAGGGGAGGGGGGAAAGGGAACACCGGGTGACTAGTGATGAAAAGACTAGTCAACTAGATATTAGAATTAGAAAAGAGAAATAAAGTAAAGACAAGTGGTAAGTACAGTGAAAAACAGGGTATAGGACTCAGTGGCTGTACTTACGCCAGCATTTTAGCTCCTAGGGCAGCTAAGACTGAACTGTGACTCTAGCCTGTTTTCAGCTAGCCTAACCATAAGCTTTGTCAAACGTTTTTAGCCTAATCTTAATTGTACAGACTGTGTCGGCCTATTTAATATTAGCTGGAAGCTGATTTCATAAGACAGGAGCTTGGTAACTAAAGGCTCTAGTTACCAAGCTCCTGTCTTATGGAATGCTAAATGCTATGAATGCTAACTTATTTACAATTCTCATAGCAAATTGCTCACGCATAACTCCACAAACTGTAGCTCTAAACTTAATTACAAAAGCATACACAAACAAATATTAGCTGAAACAACTTACAGCATGGTGTGGGCCAAGCCAAAGCGCTGCTATCCTTTATTCATGTCAGACATCGGAGTCTGCTCCTCAGTTATACAAGGTGACAGTGCAGCCAAACCCAATGCTGCCCCCAGAGGGCAGTGTATCTTCCATCATTAACAAAAATACAGTACTATTGGATATTTTGAATAGTTGTTTTAAGATTTAGGGGTACTTAAAGGGTTAATTCCGACAAAGGCAGAAATATGGGTTACGTCACCCATTTGTAACGCGGGAGATACCTGTATTGTAATATAAAAGTGATTTAGGGAAAAAATAATGAAAGTAAATCTGAGATATCCACGGACCGATCTAGATCTGAGGCAAACTAGACTACCCCAAGACACGAACCAAAGTACTTTCATGACATTCTGATGTGTGATTTCATTTCACAGATTGTATTCAGTTCATGTTCATGTCAGTGCCCCCCTGAAGTGGACCCATTCTTGGAATGGCTGTTTTTTTTTTTTTTTTTTTTTTTTTTTTAAATAAAGGGACATGCACTCCCCTAATGCACATAATGCAAACAATGATCCAAATAACGGACGGCTAGCTTGACTTTTTTGTTCGTTGTGGCGGCTGGCCTGACTGCAGTAGTTTAGCAGGTTAGCAAGTTCACACAGTTTAATGTTATGCAAACTCTCATCTCAGGTCAGACTTTCAGTAGCAAAGTTAGTGGTGTTTCCCCCACCTACACAACATTGACGTCATTTTACATTACTTACAGTGGCTGCTGCTGGACAGTGGCTGCTGCTGGCCAAAAAAAAAAAAAAAACCTTCTCATATCCCTCCCCTTCGAAGGGGAAGGAGGAGATGGCGTGTTGTCAACATGAAACTGTCGTGGCTGTGTGAATGTGGGTGTCTTTCTGGCACGGGGGGGGGGGGGGGGGGGGGGGTCATCCATTCATCATCCAATCAAATGTGCATTTGAGGGAAAACAAATTGACCAGCACAGTGAAAAGGGATAAATGTAAGTCTAAACATAATGAAAATGTTTAACTTCATAATGGGAGGGTCTATTCTCCCCTTAACAACATATGGGAAGACAATCTAAATTACCAGTATAACTGAACTCGCTTAAAAGGTGATGAGGACAAATTGAGCATCCTAAAAAGTTTATCGTGTTATGTCCTTACCGTCCCTATGAAAACCTACACTCTTGTCTCATACTGTCAAGACTACAGAGAATAACCAATTTTTAAATAACAGGGGTCGCGGAAAAAAAATATATAACGTACATTTGCTGGCACACAAATGGAAAATGAAGCAGAAGTAAATATAGTGTGATCTACCCTTTGCAACTCTAGCAGCCGCTACTCTCTTGTTACTGTTTAAGATGTTCGAATGTGTCTTTGTTCAAAATGATTTACAAGGTCAAATGTTGGACTGGAGCGATTGGCCCCCGATCTTTCCTAAAGGTATTTGATTGGCTTGAGATCTGTGTCTCTATGTAGGCAAGTCAAGTTTGTCCATACATGACTCATTGCCCTAAGGTCCTGTTCTGAAGTCAAGTGTAAACAGAGGACATAGGTCAGCGTAATTATGTTGACCAGTCTAACGTGGCTCTTGTACACGTGGCCAACTCCATTGGTGTTTTGATTCCTTTGAGCAAAAAAAAAAAAAAAAATCCTGTCATCATTATCATTTCTTCTTCTTAAGACCACACTGCAAATTTCTAACGTCTTAATCAGACTATTTTTCTTAAAGCTAGTCAAATAATTTTCTCCATCTTGAATTGAGTGTTAAAGAGTAGTTAACAGATTAATGAGTCAGATTGTTCTACTTACGTTAAGTAAATATTACTATTTTTTTCGTATTAACCCATACACCAAAAAGTTGGTCATTTTTTCATCTACAGTAAATGAAGCAAATTTTGCTTTCAAATAATGTTTTGAACAAAACCTATTCTTAAATTTTAAAAAAATCTGACATTTAGCACGTGCACACGAGTAGTAGTTCGTTGACACAAAGTATAATTTGTGTGCACAAACTATTTGAGCGTGCGCATGAGCTTAAATCTTTTTCAGTATGTCATGTCTGGGGCTCTGTAAGTATGATAATATGTGGAGCTATAGTATAGTGTTCAACCCTATACACTCTGAGCAATTTTTGTGAAATTAGGGGTACATTTTTCTATCAGTATTTAAAAAAAAAAAAAAAAAACAGTTCAATTATTGCGTTGTTACACGTTTTTATCCCTAAATCATCCAAGGATTATGTCATGAACTTTTTTCCAAACTGTTTCCATTTTTTAATCCAGTTAAGGTTGAAGAATTTCAAATGCCAATTATGGAAAATCACACACATTGCTTGATTACTGATAAACTATAAAACTCTGTAAGGTTTTGACAACTGATTAAACATTTAAGCTTTAATTTGACATCTTACTCATCGAGGTTGAGCATATGAGCACAGAGTAATTTACATTCCAAAAATGGCACTATTTTAACAATAATTTGTAAACAGTAGACGTTATTGTCATTATACATGAAAAATAAAACTTTCTATCCATTTCAATGAAATGAAACTTCATCTTTTACATCAGGGAGGGGTCTGTTCATGCCTCTGGCTCTACCTGTCACCCTCACAGCCCTTGGAGCTCTGGTAGGGGGGGTCGATCTGAAAAAATAAAAAATAAATTACATATTCTATTGTTTACGAATAGCACACTGTTTTCAAATTCACATATTTTAGCTGCTTACAAATAGAAAAAAACACATTTTCTGTCATTGTTTACATGGGCAATAATACAAGATGTTATTGATTCAGCAGTGAGGGTCACTGTTCAAGGTAAATCAAGGTCAATCTTATCTAATTTGACTGGATCTTTGATATGTTCATGATAAATGGCCATTTTTTTCCGTTTTATTACCTTCTTGGAGGGGATCAATGCCATTGTTGATCAAATCCTCTTCCTCCGAATCCATGTCCCCTCTTTCTGGAGACTCATTTTCAGACTTAGCATAATTCACTGCTTCTACTCGCCTCCTGAGGATTAGATGCTCTTCTTCTGGTGTTCTACCCCTTCTTTTACCCCTGCCTTGTCGTTGTGATGCCTATTTGTCGATGTAATTGTGAGAAAAAATGTATTATTCCAGCAGAAACATGATATGAATCATCGCGGATGCAAGATGGCAGCACCTGATGCGAACTTCGACTGGATATTTTCCGTCCCCTTGGGAAAACTCATTTAGTTAAGATGCAACAGTAATGGCATCTAGTGTTGAATGAAAGAGCTCCTTTTCGTCTTTATACTGGCCAAAAATAACATCTTTATGACGAGTACAACTGATGTTATGGCCTGGAGAAATCAAGGGGACGCAGGCGTCTCCGATTGTACAGTGCGGCGTGTATAGGGTTAAGTGTTAAAATATCTCTTTCAGCCGCTTGACTGGTTGTCTGTCGGGGCCCACAAAAAAATGATTCCATTTGCACCGCCCACACACACACTAGATGACCGTCTTGAGGGGCCTGCGAATATTTGTCCAATAGTAAACCCCCATCCCACCCCACTTGGATGGTCAACTTGGGGACGGCTCATTGCACCTAGGCCTTGTTCAAAGTTGATCCGCCACTGGGGTTGCCAAATTTTTCCTATGTTCAATTCAGAATTTGACCAGTGTCACTATACATTTGTTGTGCCTCGTAAAAATACTGCAACTCAGGATAAAACACTCACGCCAACACTTACAAATGTAATATATTGTTATTACGCAATGTAACTTTAACATGAACCTCTGAGTCAACAATCTCCATGTAATTTCCCAGAAAAAGGTGTTACTTCTCTATCCTTCTAACCTTTAAGTTGAAAAAGTGAGGATTGAGTTCAATTTGAGTTTAGGTCGACTCCATCTGTATTCTACAGCCTTAATCGGGATGCTTGGAAGGGAAAACTCTGGAAGAATGATTCAATACGGATGCACCATTCTTGACCTACCACATCGATGAACTCACTTGGAACTGGGCCATTACTGATAAGGTTAATAAATGAGTCGCTGAACATTGTCGCACGCATATGAATCTGCTTGTTAGGAGGTCTTCTTAAGTTGTATGATTATACAACCCCTAGCAAAAAGTATGGAATCACCAGTCTCGGACGAGCACTCACTCAAACATTTTATCATGTAGAACAAACTCAGATAAAAATCTTGAAAAAAATAATTAGTTCAAAAGTGCAACTCTTAAACATTCAGAAATGGTCAAAGAAATGAATAAAAAACATTGTGGTGGTCAGTAAATGTCACTTTTATAGAGATAGTGCAGGGAAGTATATATATGGAATCACTCCATTCTGAGGAAAAAAATATGGAATCATGAGAAACAAACAAAGAAATAACAATCAAAACACATCTCTAGTATTTAGTAGCACCACCTCTGGCTTTTATGACAGCTTCCAGTCGCTGAGGCATGGACTTGATGAGTATTCTTCATCAATTTGGTGGCAACTCTCTCTGATTGCAGTTGCCTGATCATCCTTGCAGGTCGGAGCCTTCTGTGGACCTTTTTTTTTTTCAATTTCCACCACAGGTTTTCAATAGAATTGAGATCTGGGCTGTTTGCATGTCATGATATTGACTGGATGAGTCGTTCTCCAAGGAATGCTTTAACAGTTTTAGCTCTGTGGCATGATACATTGTCATCTTGGAAAATGACAAACTTATTTTCAATTCAAGGGATAAGAAAGCTGTCTAAAATTTCAATGTAAACTTGTGCATTTATTGAAGATTTAACCACAGCCATCTCCCCAGTGCCTTTGCCTGACATGCAGCCCCATACCATCAAGGAATGAGGGAATTTTGATGATTTCTTCAGGCAGTCATATTTGTAAATCTCACTGTAACAGCACCAAACAAAAGTTATACCATCATGACCTTGTCAAGAGTCAAGAATATGCATTGGACAAGGTGTCAAGAGTCAAGAATATGCACTGGACAATGTAAAATGCTGTTCCAGTGAGATTTACAAAGATGACTTTGTAAATCTCACTGGAACAGCACCAAACAAAAGTTCCACCATCATCACCTTGTCAAGAGTCAAGAATATGCATTGGACAAGGTGTCACGAGTCTATAATCTGCATTGGAAAAGGTACAATGCTGTTCCAGTTAGATTTACAATGATGACTGCCTGGAGAAAACATCAACATTCCTTCAGTCCTTGATGATATGGGGCTGCATGTCAGGCAAAGGCACTGGGGAGATGGCTGTGGTTGAATCTTCGATAAATGTTTACATTGAAATTTTAGACAGCTTCCTTATGCCTTCAATTGAAAATATGTTTGTCATTTTCCAAGATGACAATGCATCATGCCACAAAGCTTAAACTGTTAAAGCATTCCTTGGGGAAGGACCAATCAATGTCATGGCCTGCAAATCTGCAAAGCCCAGATCTCAACCCTATTGATAACCTACGGTGGAAATTGGAAAAAATGGTCCACAGCAAGGCTCCGACTTGCAAGGATGATCTGGCAACTGCAATCAAAGAGAGTTGGCACCAAATTGAAGAAGAATACTCATCAAGTCCACTTGCACTACAAATGTAACATTTACTGACCACCACGATGTTTTTTATTCATTTCTTTTAGTGTTTCTTAATGCTAAAGAGTGGCACTTTTGAGCTAATTCATTAATTTTTCAAGCTTTTTATCTGAGTTTGTTCTACATGATAAAATGTTTGAGTGAGTGCTCGTCCGAGACTGGTGTTTCCATACTTTTTGCTAGGGGTTGGAAGCAGACATAATCGGATAGGGTTTTCTGTACAATGGAGCAGACAAATTTAGACCTAGAACTACCTGCTGGGCTTGTCACGCTGTTTACATGTGCCAGCGAGGAGCAGTCAGCCAGATGCATGAATTATGAATCGGACACAGATGACTCCCTCTCGAGCGGTGGCCCGCGGAATGCAGTGAGGAAGCAGAAATAATGAGGCAGTCGCGGCCCTTGGGAGTTGTCGACTGAACCTTTAACTTCATCCTTGAGCCACCGCACACCTCCACCATTGCGAAATAGAGAGGTTTGACCCCACTCGGGCTCGACATGCTAAAGAACAACACGACCGATAGTCTTCTTTGCTCAATTTCTGCCCTTTCCCTCTTAAATGCACAAGAGCCTGGCAAAAAATAACAGTGTCATATTTCTGTCGCCCAAAATGATTGAACATTCAATTGAGCTTGAAAAAACCTGGGTGGTTTTGTTTTGATATAGGACCACCACACTTCCCCTCACTCACAGTTTATGCTTCACCTCCACGTGTCTCTCTTCCAGTCAATTTCTTGTACTATTTAACGCTCTTCTATTTTGGCTGAGTTTCTTGCAGACTTCAGCATTGTGGCGTGCCAAGGATGTCAGAGCGATACCGCTCGCAGCTGGACACACAGGTACGGCACTTTTTGAAAGTGCAGCAAGCATTATGTAACCTTATCAGGAGCTTTTCCTGCCGTTGGCTCATGCTTATGCCCCACAGATAAAATCCATTAAAATAAAGTAACAAATGTGATTTCCGTCTTGTTCCTTACTCTGTGTTCTTAACCTGATGAGTGTGTATGGTACAGTGTGGCATACAGTAGGAATGGTAAAATGGCACTCAGTGTTGGAATTAACGCCCTCACGTTCGTTACGTTACAGAGCAAAACTACTTTTTGCTGTAACTTCTAACGCAGGGCAATACATTTTCTCATTCTATAACGGCCCTGTGGTTACTATACAAGCGTTACTCAAGTTACAGTGGTATGAAAAAGAACCTGAACCTTATGGAATTTCTGCATTAAATCACCATCAAATGTTATGTGATCTTTGTCAAAATCAAACAGATGAAAAAACAGTTTCTCCTTAAGGCACCCAAACATTTATAGGTTTTCATATTTTAATGAGGATAGTATACCAATAATGACAGAAGGGGGAAATATAAGTTCACCATCACATCTAAGATTTTGTGGCCTCCCTTTGGCAGCAATAACTTCAACCAGACGCTTTCTGTAGCTACATATCAGTCAGGCACATCGATCAGGACTAATCTTGGCACATTCTTCTCTATAAAACTGCTGTAGTTCAGTCCAATTCCTGGGATGTCTTTCAGAATCGCTGTCTTTAGGTCATGCCACAGTATCTCAATGGAGTTCAAGTCTGGACTTTACTTGACCACTCCAGAACGTGTGTTTTGTTCTTCAGAAACAATTCCGAAGTTGATTTACTTCTGTGTTTTGGATCATTGTCTTGCTGCAGCATCCATCTTCTTTTTAGCTTCAACTGTCTGTCAGACAGCCTCAGGTTTTCCTGCAAAACATCCTGATAAACTTTGAATTCATTCTTCCATTAATGAAGTTTTCCAGGCCCTGAGGCAGCAAAAACAGCCCCAAATCATGATGCTCCCAACACCAAGTTTCACGGTGGGGATGAGGTGTTGATGTTGGTGAGCTGTTCCGTTTTTCCTCCACACATTTTGCCACAACTTCTGTCGAGTGTTCAAGTGCCTTATTGCAAACAACGAGTTCAAACGAGTTAAATTCCCTTGTTTTCAGTGTAAAGCTAACAGAAATAAGTGAAATTATCTGCCAGTGCTTCAAAAAAATGTTACTCAGATTTCTTGAAATAAGAAAAATAGCTTGCTGAAAATTTTATTTTAAGCAATAAATTTTCATATTTAATCTTAAAAAAGACTGTCAGAAAGGTTCTTGATTCGAGAATAGATATTGTTTAAAATACAGTGGGGCAAATAAGTATTTAGTCAACCACCAATTGTGCAAGTTCTCCTATTTGAAAAGATTAGAGAGACCTGTAATTGTCAACTTGGGTAAACCTCAACCATGAGAGACAGAATGTGGGGGGGAAAAAACTGAAAATCACATTATTTGATTTTTAAATAATTTATTTCCAAATTAGAGTGGAAAATAAGTATTTGGTCACCTACATACAAGCAAGATTTCTGGCTGTCAAAGAGGTCTAACTTCTTCAACTTCTCCATTTGTTACCTGTATTAATGGCACCTGTTTTAACTCAGAATAGAATAAAATACACCTGTCCATAACCTCAGTCAGTCACACTCCAAACTCCAAACAGCTGTCGAAGGACACCAGAGACAAAATTGTAGACCTACACCAGGCTAGGAAGACTGAATCTGCAATAGGTAAAACGCTTGGTGTAAAGAAATCAACTGTGGGAGCAATTATTAGAAAATGGAAGACATACAAGACCACTGATAATCTCCCTCGATCTGGGGCTCCATGCAAGATCTCACCCTGTGGCGTCAAAATGATAACAAGAATAGGGAGCAAAAATCCCAGACCCACACGGGGGGACCTAGGTAATGACCTACAGTGAGCTGGGACCACAGCAACAAAGGCTACTATCAGTAACACAATGCGCCGCCAGGGACTCAAATCCTGCACTGCCAGACGTGTCCCCCTGCTGAAACCAGTACACGCCCAGGCCCGTCTGCGGTTCGCTAGAGTGCATTTGGATGATGCAGAAGAGGACTGGGAGAATGTGTTTGGAGGAGAAAAAATACTGAATTGCATCCGAAGAACACCATACCCACTGTGAAGCATGGGGGTGGAAACATCATGCTTTGGGGCTGTTTTTCTGCAAAGGGACCAGGACAACTAATCTATGTAAAGGAAAGAATGAATGGGGCCACGTATCGAGATTTTGAGTGAAAATCTCCTTCCATCAGCAAGGGCATTAAAGATGAGACGTGGCTGGGTCTTTCAGCATGACAATGATCCCAAACACACAGCCAGGACAACAAAGGAGTGGCTTCGTAAGAAGCATTCCAAGGTCCTGGAGTGGGCTGGCCAGTCTCCAGATGCCAACCCCACAGAAAATCTGTGGAGGGAGTTGAAAGTCCGTGTTGCCCAACGACAGCCCCAAAACATCACTTGCTCTATAGGAGATCTGCATGGAGGAATGGGCCAAAACATTAGCAACAGTGTTTGAAAAGCTTGTGAAGAGCTACAGAAAACATTTGGCCTCCCTTATTGCCAACAAAGGGTACATAACAAAAGTATTAAGATGAACTTTTGGTATTGACCAAATACTTATTTTCCACTGTGATTTGCAATTAAATTCTTTAAAAATCAAACAATGTGATTTTCTGTCCCCCCCCCCCCCCCCTTCTGTCTCTCATGGTTGAAGTTTACCCATGTTGACAATTACAGGCCTCTCTAATATTTTCAAGTGGGAGAACTTGCACAATTAGTGGTTGACAAAATACTTATTTGTACCACTGTATTATTTGAAAGCAAATTTTTCTTGGTTTAAGTGAAAAATTACCAACTTTTACATGTATGGGATTATTAAGAACTAAATTGTAATATTTACTTAAACTAAGTGTAATAATCTGACACATTAATCTGTTAACTAGTCTTTAACACTTAAAAGAAGATGGAGAAAATTATTTGACTAGATTCAAGAAAAATAATCTGGTTAAGCCATGATAAATTTGCAGTGTTAATAGCATGCTGAGAGAAGGAATGGAATCAATAGAACCTTCTGATACATTAATGCGTGCGTGTGTACATGCGCGTGCATCATCCGTCTCTCATGCCTGTTGGCTTCCAATGAGCACATCGCACTGTTGACGTGTGATGGATGCCATTACACTTGTGTGTGTGCATGCTGACGTGTGTAAGTGATTTCAGCTCTATAGCTTGCCTGGCAGAATAATTCATTACTTTTGCATATGTGCCATCTGTAGAAAGCAACTGACACGAAACGCTTGCAGGTTTCACTTCAGTAAACCCTCAGTTCTTATGGAATTCCTCTTCAATTTTGACTTTATAGACCATTCTGCAATCCTGTGGTTTTCTTACAAACGCGTGTTCTTGTTGTGTTTTTTTAACATAACCACATCTCTGCTTTCCCTAGGACCAATAAGTTTGGAGAACGTTTTTGGATAGAGCTTTCCTGTCCATGGCTCCAGATGTGTGTTATCTCATTCCATGTCAGAGTCCCAGCACATCATCATCTTGTTATGCAGTGGGAGGAGGTTAAACTCGGGGGTGATTGGCGAAAAAACATGCCTGGTACAGGGCAGCGCTGTTTGCGTCATCCTCTTAAGCCAAAGTCTCTTGGACACAATTCAACCCACACGAAACCTCAACTAAATTTAGAGGGAAAGTATGTATTTCAGACTGGAAAACATGCTTTGCTTCTGCAAAACACAAAGGCATGAAGGTGAGAGGTATTGGTGGTTGTTGTTATTGTTAGCATGAAAGTGTGGAACCTACACAGTAGATTTTAATGAAATGTTATGACAAAGAGCAGGGGTGCCCAAGTCCGGTCCTCTAGAGTCCCTATCTAGCTTGTTTTCCATGTCTCCCTCCATTAACACCTAAATCAAATGATCAGCTCATCAGAAAGCTCTGTAGGAGCCCAATAATGATCCTGATTATTTAGCCCCTTCAGATATACAGTCATAGACTTCATAATGGTATTGACGGGACACGGGGTGCGGGGCAGATTAATAGGGGGCCTATCTTCGTCAAAGCTGACCGAGTGGAAACACAGACAAAGAGCTTTTTACATCGAAAATTCTTGTGAATAAATCCTTCAATCCCTGAATTCTTGGATATGGACGTAAAACAGTCTCGATTCTTGGTTAAAAGCAAAAAAACGGACATTTAGCATTTATTTTACGTAAATATGTCGAATGTACTGCTCCTCCTTAAGTCACTTTGGCGCCACCTTACCACAACAAAGAGCTTTTTACGTTGAAATTATTGTGAATAAATGCTTAAATCCCTGAGTTCTTTATAGATTTGGACGTAAAACAATCTCGATTCTTGGTTAAAAGCAAAAAAACAAACAAACGGGCATTTAGCATTTATTTTACACAAATATGACAAATGTGCTGCTCCATTAAGTCACTGTAGCGCAGCCTTCCCACACCAAAGACATTTTATGTTGAAATTCTTGTGAATAAATGTTTAAATCCCTGAATTCTTTCTAAATATGGACGTAAAACAGTCTTGATTCTTAGTTAAAAGGTAAGATGAATCTTAGATAGACGGATTAACAGGTCTTTCAGGGTCAGAATTCTAGCTGATAGACAGGTGTTCAAATACTTACTTGCATCTGGATCACACAAATAAAATGTTAAAAAATCATGCATTGTGATTTCTGGATTCTTCTTCTTAAATTGTCTCTGTCACAGAGGACATACACATACACTGAAAATGTCAGACTCCTCCATGATTTCTAAGTGGGAGAGCTAGCAAAATAGCAAGGTGTTCAAATACTTATTTTCTATTTAATATAATTAGATTAGTTATATAATAAAAGTAGATTGTCTTCCCATACGTTGTAAGGATAGAAAAGACCCTACCATTATTTAGTGAATTATTTTTATTATGTTCAGACTTACATATATCCGTTTTCATTTAGTGAATGTGCCGGTCCATTTTTTCCCCTCAACTGCACGTATAATTGGCTAATGATTTAATTCCCCCCCACCACCACCACAACCACACGGAGACATACAGCCCCGGCAGATTCATGTTGACAACATGCCCCCTCCTCCGAAGAGGAGGGATATTAGAAGTTAGTTTTTTTTCAGCCAGCAGGAGTAAGTAAGTAATGTAAAAAGACGTCAACGTTGTGTAAGTGGGGGAAACACCACTAATTTTGCAACTGAAAGTCCATCCTGCATCAAGAGATAGCATAAGATTAAACTGTGTGAATTTGCTAACCTGCGGAACGACTGGCAGGCCAGCCTCCACCAGGAAGAATGAAGTCACGCTACTAGCCATCTGTTATTTGGATCATTATTTGCATTATGTGCATTACGGTAATGCAACGGGTTGGCTTCAGAGTGCAAGTCCCTTTGTTAAAAAAAACAGGGAGCAATCCAAGAATGGTTTCACTTTAGGGGGACACTGACATGAACATGAACTGACATGAAAAATAAAATCTATGAAATGAAATCACACATCAGAATTTAATGTGGGTACTTTGTTTCAAGTCTAGTTTGCCTCAGATGTAGATCGGTCCTTGGATATCTCTTAATTTTTTCCCTTATAGCACTCAGTTTTTTTTTTTTTTTTTTTTTTTTAAATAAAGGGACTTGCACTTCAAAATGTTTTAGTAGTTTTTAGTAGTTTTTGAAAACAAAGGTTTGAATCGAACGTTGTATCACCTAAACCAATACACATGAAAGTTAGTATAAGTCAATACAGATTTATTTTCCATTGATCATTTAGCCTATCAATTAATTGGGTTCATCTACGTGAGAAATGTAGCCCGGACCCCTGCTCAATAATCTGTTTGGTCTTTTCAGTGTCCCGTCCCCAGCAAAAAGTGAACATGCAGGTTATGCTGTTATATCGTCCCTACCAATGTTGCGACCAAACCTAAGCCCCTGTTCTCGAGGACCGGACTTGGGCAACCCTGACCAAGAGGATATGTTTGACGATCATCATTCATTGTGAAAAGTAATGTGGTGCCAAGTAGAATATGCAGGGTGACCCGAAAAAAACTGGAACTTTTTAACAATCCAAGAGTGATGGGCGAAAATACAATACTATACAATACAAGGAATATACAATGTTGCTTTAACCTTCAAAATGTCTGTGCTGAGTGATCATCACACACTAAATGTTACCGATAGCGTTAGCATAGTGTTTGGGTTAGCATTAGGCTAAAATCTCAGACAACTTTTTTACCTTTTACTTTTCATACAGTTCTTGGGGTGCAGGTGGGTATAATTGATTAAAAATAATGTACCGTTTTCCTGCTGAGTGTGTATTATCACCATGTTGCTGTTGTCCTTGTAGATGCTAAAATACGTGCTCATCTGTCAATGTTCATTCGTTTTGGAGTCTCTCTCTTTTTTTTATTTTATTTTATTTTAATTTTTATTTTTTTTTACAGACAAAAACATTTTCAGTCAATGTTGACTAAAACTAGACGAAAATAGTCTTGAGTTTTTGTCAGACGAAGACAAACAAATTTTGAGATGACTAAAATATGACGTATTATCGCCCAAAAGACTAAGACGAAAATTAAAAAGGCTGCCAAAAGCAGCACTGGTAGGTATATTGATTTAATTATACCTTGATTCTTGACATTTTAGATTTAAGATAAAGAACTCAAAATTGATCCAGGGTTTCAATTAGTGCTGCATCGAATAATTGATTAACTTGAGTAGCTTCAAATCAAAATTTTCTGCTTCAAGTATTCGTTTAATTAGAGTGGCATTGTAATGATTTGTTTTGAAAGTGTTTGCATTTACTCTTATTAATTTGGGTGGAAAAACTCCCCTCTATTGGCAACAGTGAATATGACCTAACTCATTGAACATGGATGAATCCAGCTTTTCCCTGTTAAGACCAACATAAGGTGAGTTTTTGTTTGAGCTAATGTTTTTTATGGATTGGTAATTTGGTTTATTGGTGTTTCTAGCTGTTTTGAGGGGGAATATGTGTTTGAACGATTTGTTTAGAGAATTGTTAAAAAAAAAAAAAAAAAAAAAGCATTTTATAGCATTTGAGCTAGCGGACTTTCGCTATGCAAGTTAGCCAATTCTTTTGTTGTACTTAGATCCTTATTTATTTATATATTTGTAATACCGTTTGAGGCTAAGCTCAGGTATTTAAATTTATTTTTTACATGAAAGTGCAATTCTGCATAGTTTGAAGAAAAACTCAGGAATTTTTTGAAAGTGCAATCTTAGCAAGCCTGTTTCTCCTAAAATTGATTCTGCAACGCATTAAATGTTCTTAATCAGATTACTGGTTTACTCGAACTAACTAGTTGATGGATTAATCGACTGCTAAAATAATCGATAGCTGCAGCCCTAGTCAATAACTAAATGATGATTTTCTTTCTTTATAATTATTATTACTATTATTTTATTTTACACTATTCTGTATTGCTCATCCTTGATTAGTCGAGCAGCAGATCAAGGGTGGGTTAGGCTTCAGATCACCTGTCTCTTCAGCTCTGCAGCCAGGTCAGCATTTTTAACGAGTACCTGTTCTCGATCGCCTTATCCATTTATGTATAAAGGTTAAATAGGTAAATAAATACTCTATTTTACCAGCGGCCAAAGCAACCTCGCTTCTGGCCAGCATGGGCAAAACTGGATGGTTGTAAGACACCTTGGGGGGGATAACATAAGCGAACTAAACAGACTATCATTACGATCGATGCCCACTAGATTTTTAAACCCAAAAACATTCCCACTACATTCACGTTGTGGAAGAGAAAGTTGTAAAACAGCAACAGCAGTTGTAAAACGGGATTAATGAACCTAAAGCGGCAAGAGGGAATATTAGTGTGAGAGCACTATATACAAGTATGAACTCTTTTGGATGATTTTGGTACAATAGATGGATTAGAGAACTTTAGTTGGTGACAGAAAACTAATATTGTCAAACATTTATGAAGTCGCCCTGCACTGATTTCTACTCTGGTGCCGGGCCCAGCATGGGAGCTTTATTCAACTCTATCGGGACCGCAAATGTACTCCAAAGCTGCTCAGCATCAATGTTTTATCTGTAGAAAGCCCTAACTTGGTAAATTGTGGATACAGTTATAGAGGGTGAGAACAACTTAGCAAGAATTTAGTAATTAGAAAAAAAAATATTGATGACGGGGGAAAAGAGTCCTCTGCTACACTATATTTTAGGCAAAACTGGGGGTGCCAAATGACAAAATGCATAGAAAAAGAATGAACGGTAAAAGACATTGTTTTCCTTTTGTATTAATTGTTTAGCATTTGATTTTGCATAAAAAGGCCCAAAAATGTCTCATTGAAACAGGAGGGTTAGTTTAGAGTTGAGAGGAGTAGGGTTAAATATGTTAAAGAAGAAATCACATGGTCATTTCATTCTGGTCATTCTGGTCTTCTGGGTTGCATTTCAAAATTGATGCTAGAGGTCGGGATGACAAGGACAGGATGGTTTTTGAAAAAACTTTTTTTTTTTTTTTTTCCAAAATGTATCTAGTCCTACAATTTTTATCCAATTCACATGAATCAAAAATTACAGGAAGGTAAGGGGCATAAACATTGTATACCCATTTTGCCAAAAACCAACGGTTCCCCCAAAATTCGCCAAAAATTTCTCATTGGTTTCTAATGGCAAAAATTTCCCCATTTTCAATGGCAGACAAACATGGGTTGTTGTGATTTTTGACTAAAAATTTACCATTACAGCCCATTGACATTCAACTGCCGCCCAAGTAAGTTGATGCCATTGACAGCCGAGCCCGTGGACAGGGGGGGCAACCGGGTATGTTGTCCCGGGCCTCTTGTCCATAGGGGCCCCTAAATGACAATTTATTTGACTTTACATTCATATATTTATTTTTTTATCCAAATCATTGTCTGATTAAATATTATGTTTTACTCCATATATACTTAAAAGCTTTAACATATTAAATATTTCAAAAATATATATTTTTCCTTTTTTTGCACAACCCCACTCCTTCTGTCTTAGCAGAGAATGGTTTGACCCTGCACTGGCGCACTCAAGGCTACACTATGTACGTGCCCTGAAGCGGGAAATTAAAATCTGTCATTGCTATAAACGCTAAACATGGCGAGTCGTCATTAATCGGGTGCGCACAAAAAAAGAAGAAAAAACAAAAAAGAGATGGAGATCATAGAGTTGAATGAGAAAAAATGATGACTTTTTAAAAGGGGTACAAGAAGCCAGAGAATTAGGGCTAAAGTTGGCTGTGGACAGTGATGTCGCTAAGTACAAGTGATGTCGCTAAGAACAACAACCGCTAACACTGAACATTTACATTTGCGATCACCGTGCCCTAAGCCCGATTTGAGTCCGTCACCGGCCGCTTGTAGCCTACTAAGCTGCGGTATGACAAGACATGCTGCTCGCGTTGAGCCAAGGAGAGAGTAGGTGATGGGAGATCAGGGATATACAGTATGTTAGTCTGTGGGGAGCAGGTATGTTAGGCTGAGCAGACAAGAAAATGTGTAACATGCTACGCATTTTCTTGTCTTGCCAGTGACTGTAGCTGGAGGAGAGCAAGCCTTCAGCAAAATGAAAATAATATTAAACTACCTCCACCATTGGCAGGGCAGGCTTAACAACCTAGCGTGAGCTTGCTCAAAAACTGGATTTCACTGATGTTATAAACGACTTTGCCATCAAAAAATCTAGGCGCATCACTCTTTGAGAGCTTGATAACCCCAGGGATGTGGAGGGGGCAGGCACAGGATTATTGGTTATCCTGTTTTGTTACTTAGCAGGCAGGCATAGCACTCTCACTTGTATTGTATTGTAGCCTAAATGGGACAATGGATGGAAATTGTTTGTTTATATTGTGTCACATCATATTACGGTCTGTTAAATTTAACTGTCCATCTCAAATTAAATAATTTGTAAATTTACACTGTCATTGCTTGCAAAGCGTTAAAAGTACTGTGTATGTTGTTGTGACAAGGGGGCGGGCTATAATGGTCTCTTGTCCCCGTGCCCCTGCAAGTCTGTTGAAAGCCAATGCCATTGACGGCCATGTACACTATGGGTCAAAATTTTGTGGTCGCCTTGACCCTTTTGAACCGTAGTGTATCATATGGGACTTTTCATGATGTACAATCCCATACGTAGTGTACATCTTTGCAAAATACGGCCACGTGCGTCAATGCCATTGAAAGCCATGTATGTCTATTCTTTTTTTTTTTTTTTAACCTGTCCTGTTCAGCTGTTTGACACGGAGAATGCAAGTCTAAGTGCCCGGATAGTCTGAACAGTTTTAATGTTTCACATTGAGAGTCTGACATAGTCCCGAACAGGAAGGGGTTATAGGGGAACAAAAGAAAAGATACACAAGAGAAGAAAGAGAAGAAATACAAACAACAACAAGAAATACATTGAACGCCTAACTACACTAACTACCAATATGTTGGTGCTATCGTCAGCTAAATGTATTTCCGGTTGACACCATGTGGGGGGCCTGTTGACCAGGGAAAGAGGGGGAATAAGGTGGGGGAGTCTATAAGCTAAGTGATAGAAAGGAGTGTACACAAATCATCTCTGTGATCTAGAACCCAGTAATCGTGTGAATCCCTTGTGAGTGTAAGCCTGTTGGCTACCGACCCTACACCACCCCATCGCCAATCCCGGCACCGGGACCCCCCGCCCGAGCGCGCCCAACAACATCCAGCCGCACGCGAGCCCCGCCGGGCATGCAGCAGCCACGCAAACGAGCGGAGACGCCACACGGGCGCCGACACAGGGCCAGGTCCGGGGAGGGAGGGCGGACCCGGGGGGGGGTTGGGGCAGCGCAGCCCATCCCTCCTCCCATGTATGTTGATTCTATTGAGGCCAATGTACTTTGATTCCATTGACACATATGTATGTTGATGCCATTGACTGCCATATAAGTCAAAATATCAATGCGAAATAACCTGATATCAACAAGAAGTGACCCTGAAATGCCCCCAAATCAACAGGAAGTGACCTGGATCAGCAGGACGTGACCCTAAGTGGTTTATCTGCAAAAGCAGAGCTACCATTGCAATTTCTGCAAAAATTGCATTTTCTAGTATTGAAAATAACCTACTATAGTTAGCAAAAATCCATCTATCTGTAAGACTTTATTCAGAGACTTAAAGCAAGATTTGCAGAATTTGTGATTTAGAAATAGGCAACCATTTTTCAAAGAGAAAAAGTGCCTGATGACTTACTCACCCCTCACTGCAGGATGGCATTTACCACTTGAAGCTAAAAAAAAAGCACTTTTCCTTCACTGTCATACGGTTAATTAGGTTAGCAGGGGTGTAATTGCATATCACTGCAAATGTATAAACTTCTTGCACATTGCAAATAGTGGGCTGTCTATGCGAGGGGAAAAAAGCCTGTTTTTTTCCCTCTGGCGTGCTTCCATCCTCCTTCCCTCCACATGCTTCACTGTGGCTGTCTGCTACACTCCACTCCGGTCCCATGAGAAATCTGGGACAGACTATATTGTTTGAGCCAAATGTGTGCATGTGTGTTTTGTGTGTAACTTGAATTGTATGTTTTGCCATATCACAGGCCAGTGATACTTGGAGTGGCAAGGAGGAGCACAAATTTGACACTGAGATGGCATCAGACGCACACGTACCCACCAAATGATTCACTCAGCGTCATCTGGCGCACATTTAAAAAAGACTCATAAGGAGGTACATTGTCAGAGGAGATCTATCGTCCAAATACTAGACAGACATAATGTTTCAAAGGACGACCACTCTGAGCAGTCTGATTCCCCGGTTCGGTTGCAGAAACTTCCTAGGAAATGAATCTCGACCTTGCTATTAACCTCCTGACATTTCCTTTTCATAACGCACGAAAGATGAGAGCCATCGGTCACAAAGCCTTCGTCACGTCATGGCTGGCCTGAGCAGCCCAGACGTGGACAATTCAAATTAGAAGCAGTGTCTGCATGAAAGCACTGATGTGTTTGACTCATATGCCAAACAGAGAGAATATTTCACTCATGGCCACATCTTACTCAGATAAAAGAAGGCATACTTTTGCATCCAGCGTTTCTTGTGACAGGGTGTGCATCACCAGTTTCACTTGAAAGTCTTGGAGGATCAGAGGTTGAAACAATGATGCACTGTATCATGTTGTTCCTTGGAGCAAACAAACAGTAATTAAACATAGACTATGCTATTTTCTGAAATAGCAGTGCGTTCTGAATGCCACGCTAATAGGGATGCCTTACCTTCAGTTATCAAGAGCAGGTATGTCATAATCTTTATGCCAGTACTTCCTTGAAAAAGATATGTTTCATTTCATTGAATTACATTGGTATGAAAAGGCATTTGAACCTTTTGGAATTTCTCATATTTCTGCATAAACTCACCATCAAATGTGATCTAATCTTTGTCAAAATCGCACAGATGTAAAAACAGTGTCTGCTTTAACGAAAACCACCCAAACATTTATAGGTTTTCATATTTTAATGAGGATAGTATGCAAACAATGACAGAAGGGGAAAAAATAAGTAAGTGAACCCTCTGCTGAAGAAGACTTAAAGAGCATTTGAAACCAATTTTTACCAAACAATTTAAGGCAGGTGTGTCCCCAATCACTGATGAGTGGTAAAGCTGCCCTGCCCACCATAAAACACACACCAGGTAAGAATTGTCTTAATGACACGCATTGCCTGATGTGTATCATGGCTCAGTCAAAAGAGCTGTCTGAAGACCTGCGATCAAGGATTGTTGATTTTTATAAAGCTGGGAAAGCCATCTCTAAAAGTCTGGATGTTCATCAATTGACAGTCAGAGAAGTTGTCTACAAATGGAGAGAGTTTGGCACTGTTGCTTCTCTCCCAAGGAGTGGCCATCCACCAAAGATGAAGCCAAGAGTTCAGCGCAGAATACTCAGAGAGGTAAAAAAAAAAACAACAACCCTACAGTATCTGCTAAAGACTTACAGAAATCCCTGGCACAGTCCAATATCTCTGTGCACACATCAACTATATGGAAACTATGGCCGAGAATGGTGTTCTGGGAGGACTCCATGGAGGAAGCCACTGCTGTCATTAAAAAAATTTTTTAAAATTTGCTCGTTTAAGGTTCGCAAAAAGGCACTTGGTCACTCCACAGAAGTTTTGGCAAAATATTTTGTGGACTGACGAAAGCAAAGTTGAATTGTTTGGGAGTAACACACAATGTTATGTGTGGAGGAAAAATGGAACAGCTCACCAACATCAACACCTGATCTCCACCGTGAAGCATGGTGGAGGGGGCATCATGATTTGGGGCTGTTTTGCTACCTAAGGGCCTGGACAGCTTGCAATCGTTAATGGAAGAAGTTTATCAGGATGTTTTGCAGGAAAACCTGAGGCCGTCTATCAGACAATTGATGCTACACAGAGGATGGATGCTGTAACAAGACAATGATCCAAAACACAGAAGTAAATAGACTTCAGAATGGTTACAGAAAAACAAAATACACATTCTGGAGTGGCAAAGTCAAAGTCCAAAACTTGAACCCCATTGAGATACCGTGGCATGACCTAAAGACAGTGATTCATGTCAGACATCCCAGGAATCGGACCGAGCTACAGCAGTTTTGTAGAGAAGAATGGGCCAAGATTAGTCCTGATTGATGTGCCAGACTGATCTGCAGCTACAGGAAGCGTCCGGTTTAAGTTATTGTTGCCAAAGGGGGGCCACAAAATATTAAATGTGATGGTTCACTTACTTATTTTCCCCCTTTTGTCATTGTTTGCATACTATGTTCATTAAAAATGAAGACCTATAAATGTTTGGGTGGTTTTAGTTAGAGCAACACTGTTTTTACATCCATGTGATTTTGACAGAGATCAAATAACATTTGATGGTGATTTTATGCAGAAATGTGAGAAATTCCAAAAGGTTCAGATACTTTTTCATACCACTGTAATTCAATGAATTGAAAAACATCTTTTTCAAGGAAGTCCTGGCATAAAGATCATGACATACGTACCTGCTCATGATAACTGACAACAACTACAGTGTGTTGGAGGTTTTTCATTGGAAATAAAAGTGCCCATGTGTTATGATGCAAATATCCGCAGCTAGACGGCACAATAACACACAAACACATTCGAAAACTAAAACGGCCAATGAGCCTCTGTTTAACGCCCCCTTTTTACAACACTAAAATAAAATTGCACACGAATCTCCAACAGCGCTCTACACGTCGGCAGCTCAACAGCAACAACAAACAATAATATGGCTACAATGCAAGCATGTCCTAACGATTTGAAGACAACAAAGGACAATCATCTTCATTTTCGACCTTGAATTGAAATTTTAAAAATCTTCTAAAGGTTTTTGTAAAGAAAAAAATGGCTAATTCATTTTTGTGCCATGTTAATGCCTCCTCTGTCAACAGTTAACTTTTCCGTTCCAATAGTGCCTTATTCAACGTGACCAGGTATCAAGAAAGGTGTCAGGTGGTGTTATTACCAAAAAAAACAACAACCTAACCTAACCTAACCTAACCTAACCTAACCTAACCTAACCTAACCTAACCTAACCTAACCTAACCTAACCTAACCTAACCTAACCTAACCTAACCTAACCTAACCTAACCTAACCTAACCTAACCTAACCGTTAATACCTATAATGAAGTTTGTGGAATGGAAAATAATGCAAAAGAAAATAGAAAGATAAAATATTTTACCCCTTTCTCCTGGCGGTTGTTAGCTAGGATGTGCTCCATCACCCCCGCGACCTTCATAAAGATAGCTGCTCTGAAGATGAATGAATAGCTTACATTCCTTCTCTTTTAAGATGGTGCCAATCGCCTATCAAGCTTCGTGACACAAAAACGTGAAGATGTGCTCTTTTGGCAAAGACGTCAACAACAACACCGTCATTATGACCAGGATCTTATTCCGCGACATTTAAAAACAGCACTGTAATGTAATTTTGCCTCACGAATCCTGAAATTTCTCTCGTCACAACAGGCAATATTTTCCTGTTGAGTCGTAACCTGAGAATTGTGTTTGAAGAGACGTTCATAAGTAAAGGTACCATTATTTATGTGTGTGTGTATACAATACTTTATTTAAATGTGTGTTTGTATACAATACTTTATTTAAATTTCAAGCCAACAAAACACAATGAAGTGTGAATCATTTCATTTACGCGTTAAAATTAATTTGAAATATCTTGACATTGGTCCTGCTCTTTTCAATTATGGTAATTTTCTTTAAACAAGTGCCTTTTAACACGAATAATGGAATCTTGGGAAAGCAACGAGGGGAAGCTGATGGGTTCCACAGCCAGATGGCTCACTCTTTTGCAGCCCTCTGCTAAATATCCAAGATTCACTGACACAAGCAATAAAACAAGAAGGGTTGTAGGGATTCAAAGTGCTTCCTCAGCACACTGGAGTCGCTCTTTTCCTGAGCGTCATTCAATTTAGACAGCTTCTGGGTAGCCTTTATACCTCTTATATAAAAATAAATACTGTTTAATGCCGTTATTGATGATGGTGCAGCTAACCTGTATTTTAAATTTTTTTTTTTTTTTTTTTTTAACAGTATCACTTCACAAAAGTAACAGCTGTCTAATAGTAAAGTGGCTGTACGGGTAACATTAAGCTGGCAATTTCCGCGTAAATCAGAATTAACCCTTTAAGTACTCCTAAACACCTACCAAATAACTTTCCCCAAAAATGTATTTTACCTCATTGTACTATCCTCACCAAGATGTTGGAGCTAAGTCCCAGTTAGCGACCTAAGCTACGAAATGACGATATCGGACGTCTGTGCGGGTTGCCGACTTTATTCAGCTGCTCACGACATCAACACTTGCATAATCACAAATTTTTAAATCAGTTTCATCTTCAATAACAGCAATTCAAATTTGCGTTCATAACTAGCTGCTGATACAGCAATAACAATCGTCACAAACTATTAGCATGTATCAGTTAGCGTACGCACATCATCAAAAACAATCACTCAAACTCACTCAAAGTATTTGACCACACGCGTGCGCTCTTCTTCGTCTGCGCAAACACGTTCTTCTTCCTATGTAAAATGCGCCCTTACTCACATGCCATTAGTAGTACCTGCTCTACGTTTCCTACGCCCAAATAAAAGCATGCGTCACAAAACAAAAGTCAACATTATTATAAAAAAAAAAATAAAATAAAAAAACAAACACAACAAACAATTGGAGCAAAATGGCGGACAAGACTCCGACATCGTAAAGTCGAACTCAAGTCGGTTACGTCATAACCCGGGGACTACCTGTACATAAATCTTTCTTTTGGCATTAAGATGAATACCAAATAAATGCTCAAACAGCTACTGTGTATTGTTGTCCTTCTTGATTTATAGTATTCTAGTTTAGATACCTGATTTCCTCTATAAATGTGCCACCACAATGCCAGAAAAAAAGTTGTAGCTGTCTGAAGTGTTCATCTGTGCATTAAGATTTTCGGGGTTTTGAAAAAAAATTCTTTAAATTTAAACAACCCGAGGTGTTCAGTTGTCCTGCGTTGTCTGTGTTGGCAACAGCTACAGTAGCTGTCCGGTAAGGGCTTAGGTTTGTATAGAGACGTTAGGGACATAACACTAGCAACTTTTCAGGATGCTCAAATTGTCCCCACCAACTTTTAAGGAACCATTTTTACATTAAATAATGACTTCAGCTGTATAGGTAATCTAAATTGTCTTCCCATATGTTGTAAGGACAGAATTGGCCCTACCATTACTAATAAAAGGATTTTCATTATGTTTAAACTTACATTTAACTCTTTTCACTTGCTCAATGTGCCAAACCATTATTTTTCTTCCTCAAATGCACGTTTGATTGGCTGATGACAGATACATCATGTTGACAATATGCCATCTCCTCGGCTCCCTTCGAAGAGGAGGGATATTAGAACTTTTTTTCGGCCAGCAGCAGCGCAGCAACTACTGTAAGTAACGTAAAAAGACATCAGTGTTGTGGAGGTGGGGAACACACCACAAATTTGACTACTGAAAGGCTGACCTGCATAAGTTAGGATAAAATTAAAATATGTGAATTTGTGAAATATTAAGTGAATTATTTTCAGATTTATGTTCAGACATACATTTCCCCCTTTTCACTTGCTGAATGTGCCGGTCCATTTTTCCCCTCAAATGCATGTTGGGTTGGCTGATGACTTGCATTTATTTAAAATATATTTATTTATCGTCTACAATATTTATTTAAAAAAATGTTTATTTTCAGCCAATTTAGACATTTATTCAGATAATCATACATCAATCCAAGTTGAGGTAGAAAGTTTTCATTTTTTTGTTGAGTTTAGCTGCCATTTTTATTTATTTTTGTTAATCCCTAAGACGTTTTTTCAGTTATATTTCTATATTTATACAGACAATGTTGAGTGTTCTTACGACAAATGTTTGTTTTTTGCATTACTGCATTACTTATTTATTCAAAAGTGGCTTTGGAAAACAAAGGCTTGAATTGAAAGATGTACCCTGAACCAATACACATAACAGTTATTAGAAGTCAATACAGATTAATTTTGCATTGATCGTTTGGCCTATCAATTAATTAGGTTCATATTAGGGCTGAACGATACTGGAAAAAACTGACATTGCGATTTTTTAGGGGAATGCGATATATTGCGAAATTAAAAATAGAAGAATTTTAAGCTAGACTGAATAGCTATGTTTGGGAAGACTTTGGTTGAGTCACTATGACCACATCGTATTCATTTGAGATGTACCAATCCGATCACATGATGAGAAATTGGCCGATCGCGCCATTTTTGGGGTTTTTAATTAATAAAAAAAAAATGTTTCTCTGCTTCATGATCATACACCCTCTCACAATCGATCCTGAAAAGCAGTGCGACGACAAAAAAAAAAATGGTTTTGTTGGTCACCAGTGGAGGTGGCGTTAAAGTACCAAACGCCAGCTCTACTGATTGACAGGTTTGTAGCCACAGATGCCTCGTTAGCTCTACGATCAAAGGCACAAAAATTTTAATCATCATTAAGATTGGTACACAGTCTGAAGTGTGTCGTGGCAACTCATTCATTGCGTAAGTGAGAGGCTGTTCTCGGCAGCGTGAGCGTTAAACCAAAAACAACTATTTTTTTCGGTATCAGGTTGAGACTCGATATCGGCAGATTCTCAAAACGAGGTGACTTGGACTCGGAGGAAAAATATGCGATCAGTACATACCTAGTATTCATATAATACCGTTTAATCCAGGCTAAGGGGGTTTATCTGTGAATGATGAAGATTGGTGTGTATAAAAGGGATCCAGGAAGCCATGTCTCTGCACAATTGCTGCTTTTATGAAGAAAACCAAAAATTTCCACTAAAAACAAACAAAAAAAAATCGTGCGATGGGACTATTGCGATGTCAATGTTAAAACGATACATCGTGCAGGCCTAGTTCATATCCATGAGAAATGTAGCCCTGGCCCCCGTTCAATAATCTGTTTGGTCTTATTAATATCCCGTGCATAGCAAAAAGTGTACATGCAGGTTATGCTGTAATATCGTCCCTACCAATGTTGAAACCAAACCAACGCCCTTGCTATCTGACAAGGAAATTTCTCTCTTTGTTTAAATACACTATGTCCATTTTACATTTCTTTGCTGACATAACAGCTTAACGGAAGCTGTTTTTATTGTCAACGCAGTTGAGGAACACGATGGATTCACACGGGCTCCTGGCTCACTTGTTTGCCTTGTGGCTCGGGGCAACTATAATTCCACCCTGGTGGGAGAATATTTATTTGAAACAGGTAGATTGTATCAAAAAGGAGGTGTAATTTCCCAAAAGCAATGCGGCTACACAATGTGAGCTATTGTCTAGAATCCAGTTATAAGTGGATCAAAGTGAATCTCAGCGTCAACATCAGGCAGCTGTTCACACCATCGGTTCAAAGGTGAAGGGGCTTTACATGCATCTCATGTGTTGAACCTGGCCTCTTTGCCCTCTTCCCCACAGATCTCTTACCTTACAACAATAACCATAGTACTTGGCAGAACAAAAATACAAAAAATCCTCTGATCTCCTGAGCAGATGCCTATGGGTGGTGTGCTACCAGGGTGGCTTAAACCTCCGACCATCTAGACCTTCCCACATCTGTGCCGAGTTAGGGTAGGCACTTTGCTACGTCAAACCCAGCTGTTCAAGGATTTGCTTTGTTGACATCAAACTGGTTTGATCGTAGCAATTTTTCACCAGCAACAGCCTTTAAAGATCACATTTGAGAAGGTGCTTCATGGGAAAGCACATATCCGTTATTGCCTTGAATAGACCTGTTTTCTCACATTTTCTTTCATGGTTCGTGCAGTTGCTGCGGGATCACAGCTTAAATAAACCCAAAAGCTTTCCACAGGAAGAATCTGAGTGGATAAGATAACCAATGTTGGCTTAATGTTGTGTCCTCACTTCTTCTCATAGTATTTTGAAAAAGTAACTGCCTGTGTGAATGTTTATTTTCCAGAGATCTGACTCATAATGTTAAAGACGTGCACCAAAGAATACATGTTCTTGCTAACAAAACAAAATTGTACCACAGGTTCCAAATGCTGATACAGTCATTTTAACTGAGGTGGTAATGGTGGTGACAGCTAGAACCACTTCTGTGTATACGTCACTCTCTGTTGCAATTGTTTGGGTTATGGGCAACTGCTGTGGTTCTTTAAGAATAGATAGAGGATGCAGTGACCACTTGATACTCCTAAAATAATTCTAATGATAGGTTTTCATATGGAGTCTGATGGGAAGTGGACACTTTTGGCTTATACAGCCCACAGATGTGTGATTATTATAGGGCAGCCAAAATTAGCACATTCTTTCTCTATGAAAAAGTACTTAGCTAAAAAAGCAAGCCGGAATGAAGGAAGTTTATTCTTTTTCTTTGCAGAAAAGATGGAAGTGGTTTCAGAACCCCTGACCCACGCCAAGCTTAATAAGCAGTCTGAACTTATAAGGAGGCTGCACTTGATACATAGAGATTGGCGCAATTACTGCATTCCTAAAGCCATGACTTGATGATCTATTTAAAGCAATTACACCATTCCTTTTTTAACCTGGAAAGAACATGAAATATTATATTTAAATAGGATTTGAAACAATCCAAATGTGTACTATAAAGTAGTTGGTTTTTGTTTACCAACCAAGATGGATAGTGGTTTTATAGGATGACTTTACAAGGAATTCAGTAAAATATGTATTAGTTACACATACATAGATATATGTTGACAGATTTTTTTTTTTCTAAACGAATTTCCGGCGAACGGAAAATGTTGGTTGTTTTGGTTGTTCATAAATACAATCCAAATCCAATTTCAAAGCACACCCTCTTGTATGACAATGTACAGTTTGCGTTTGTGTTGAAAGTAGACTCTAAGCTGTTATATGAATGGGTTTAAGTGTGTGGTTTCTTTATATAAAGAAATGTGACACTTTACTATCTAATTAGAAATGGCAATTTTTGGAGAAACTACTATGGGGCTTTGCTGTGGTAGATACAGATCTATCAGGTCACTTCCTGTCTATTTGGGGACGTTTCGGAGACATGTCCTTTTGATATCAAGTCACTTGCTGTTGATTTGGGGACATTTCTGGGACACGCCCTGTTGATATCAGGTCACTTCCTGTCGATTTGGAGACATTTTAGGGACATGCCTTGTTGATATCAGGTTACTTCCTGTCGACTTTGGGACATTTCGGGGACACGTACTGTTGCATGGCTGTCAATGGCATTGACTTACTTGGGTGCCAGTTGAATGCCAATGGGCTGTAATGGTAAGTTTTGAGTGATAAATCACAACCACAGAGGTTTTTCTGCCATTGAAAATGAATGGAAAATGTGGACCTACATGGCGGTCAATGGCATGGACGTGCATGGGTGTCAATGGCATCAACTTACTTGGGTGCCAGTTGAATGTCAATGGGCTGTCATGGTAAATGGTAAAAAATAACAAGAACATGTGTTTTCCTGCAGTTGAAAATAAATGACAAATTTAGACGTACATGGATGTCAATGGCAGCCCATTACAAATGAATGAATTTTTGGGTGAATTTTGGGGGAAACGTACTTTTTTGGCAAATTTTGTATACAAATTTTATACCTCTGGAATTTTCGATGTACAAGTGATTTGGTCAAAAATTGTAGGACTAGATACATTTTGAAACTTTTTTTGCTTTAAACCCCGCATTTATGGGCGAACGAAAAATTTTGGGGGGTGATTCGAAAAATTCCCTGCGTCGCCCGAAAATTCCGGTCATTTCGATATTCGAGCGGTGCGAACGGTCAAAGGATTTAGGCTGTGCGGCGCGCCGATAAAACACGAAGAATAAGAGTATAAAAGTTAAAAAGAAGAATAAAGTTGCGGGATTTTACTAGCTGGGCTTTTGCAAGGCAAAGCCCCATCTAACAATATCTCAAGTGCTGTTATGCTTCTCCAAAACACAATACAAATGGCACTTAAGACACTCATTAGCTTAATGGCTAACTAGCTTAGCGCTCTGTGCTAAATAGTAGCATATCATCAATAAAGAATACAAACAATACAATTCACTTCATTTACTCACCTCTGACTGAGGCCCACTGGATCTAACAACACAAAAGGCAATCTAACTCTCGACACTTCATAATATTATTGACTCAGCAACTCAACAGCAGCAGCAGTGGTGAATTCTCCCTCTCTCTCTTGCTTTAATCACTGGCACAAAACACAAGCAAGGACCCAAATGGGGCTGCTCATAGCTGCCAGCAAAAGTCGATTATCAAATTAGTTGGCAACTAATTTAATAATCGATTTAATCGAGTAGTTGTTGCAGCCTTAATTATTACAGGTAGTCCCCGGTTTACGAACGAGTTCCATTCCTGCGCTGGGGATGTAACCCGGATTTCCGCGTAAATTGGAATTAACCCCTTAAATAACTCAAAACACCCGCTATTTAAACAAAAAACCCCAAAACAAAACAAAAAAAAAACTATCCAAAAATTATAGATATTATACGTCATTGGACTGTCCTCGTCAAGACGTTTGAGCTAGGTCCTAGCTTGACAGTGAGCTAAGCTCCAAAAATGATGTCAGACATCTGTGTGGTTTGCTGACTATTCAGCTACTCATGACATCAACACTAACAAACTAGAATAACATGAAAATAAATCTGTCTCATTTTCAGTAACAGTAATTCAAATTTGTGTTTACAAGTAGCTGATGATGCAGCAATAACAAACGATTAGCATGTATCAGCATCCGCACATTATCAAAAACAATCACCTAAACTCGCCCCAAGTATTCGACCACAATTAAAAACGCACACTAAACAGTACAAATATATACAGCCGTTGTCTCTGGATGCTTCACAAGCAACAAATGTGCGCGTAGGCTGTCACCTGTGTGTCTGTGTGTCATGTGTGTGTGTGTGCCGTCACTGCCATGTTTGGGGTGGGCAGGTGTGTAAATGCTCTCGCGTACAGAAGTATAACCTGCTCTATGCTTCCTGCCCAAAAATAAAAGCATGCGTCACTAAACGAAAGTCAACATTAAAAGGTATCGTAAATTCGAAATCACGTAGGCCGGGTCTGTCGTAACCCGGGGACCACGTGCATTCATAAAATTATAATATAATTACAGTAAAAATATGTATGTATATAACAGGACTAGAACATAAATTCAGTATTAATAAAATTATATCATAAATACAGTGAAAATTTGTATGTGTATAACAGGACTAGAACATAAATTCAGAAAAATCAAATGAAAAAAAGGTATGGCAGTGACTACGCATACTTTCTTGTGCCTCATGACGACACATTCTTAAGATGTGTGCTTTTTGGAACATCAAAATTTTGTAGCCTACCATATGTCAGGACGATTTATAACGTACAACCCAAATGAATGTGATGAAATTTGTGAGCCAAAAAGAATCATAACTATCCTCGGCTATCATTTTTACAGAGCAGTACTTTGTTGAAACTTGAAACAATTAAAAAAAATAGGAATGTTTATATGTCCCATTGGGCATGGGAATTTGAGTGTTTTTCTGAAAGGCAAGACCAGGGGTGGAGTTTAGAGGGGGTGTTGGAGCATTTTTTGGAATAAAATCCATGTATGAACTGACTATACACTACACAATTGGGAGCACAGCAGCAGACTGGGAACAGACACGCCACAATAAACTAACTAAACTACAGCAACAAAAAACAATTTAATGATAAAATTCTGTTTTGTTTTTAAATTAATAAACAAGATTATTCCTGCTAGGATGCACTTGATGAAAACCATGTTTTGCGCTTTAATTGGAATTGACACCTTTCCAAACAGATGCAGATTAAAGGAAGTATGAGATGCATTGTTCAAATGCGGTGGCCCGCACTGGGCAGGCTGCTTGGCAAGCTAAGAAATGTTGAACCCCAAAACCACATTTGGCAAGTGGAGTGATGACCTCACTGTCTCTACACCACATTGCACTGCTTTGAGTTGCTAATGCTTGACCCTAGGAAAGCAGACATGTCCAAGTTTACAGCAATAACAATGCAGTTCAAACAGCGAGCATAAGAAAGATGAACTAGTGACCTTCTGTGACACTGCGCAGGTGCTGTTAAGACTACCGCCAAGTACTGTAAAACAAAGTTACAATGTTCCTGACAGAGCATCATTTGTTCGCTTTCTTTCCCCAATTTGCTCATTATCTTATCATGCGCTAAGTAAATACTTTGTTCTGCATACACCTACCAGATTCTGAAACTTTACGGACTCATATATCATGAGACACATGGTATGCTTGTCAACAATATGGCTAAACTTTCTGTAAACATAAGATAATCATCATGTAGATAATCCAGACTTGATTCATGTAACATACTCACAAACTGGACATGACATTTTACAGCACAGATTGATTTCAAAGGGGAATATACTGAAATAATTTCTAACTCACAGGACAGAGCTGACAGCGCCTAGCAGCTTCCTTTACTTTCAAGGGAGTGCACTTATATGTAACATCTGTGTCAATATTATGGAGGTGTAGGGTCTTGGTCTTTTTAAGTGCTGGATAGGGAGTACTAGTGTCAGCTTTGAAAGCACAGAGCCAGAAATGTAAAGGAGGGGTTTGACCGGTCTTCAATGCATACCAGAACAATGCATTGATAAAATTACTGCAGATTACTGTATTATGTAATACATTCATCTATTCATTTTCAATTTTGCTTATGTTCATTAGGTTCTCTGGCAGTGTTGTTTTTGGCAGCCAGTTTAATTTTCGTCTCAGTCTAAGTGTTTTGGACGATAATACTTATTTGTCTTTGTCATTTTTTAGCAGTGGTGGAATGTAACAAAGTAAAAGTACTTTGTTACTGTACTTAAGCGTATATTTGTGGATATGTATTTTACTTGAGTACAAATATGAAGAGGTACTTTTTACTTCACTTCATTTTACAGCAGGTATTTGTACTTTTTACTCGACTACTTCTCAAATTGTCGCCTGCGTTACACGTTCCTTTTGTTTTCGAGTACAAACCAGGTAGGTGAACAAGATATTGACCAATATAAACCACCATACCCTTGTAAAGTAGGTGGCAGTATGCACCGTTGCTTGCAATCTGCCATTAAGCTAAGTTTTTGAGTTTTTGAGCTTGTTATGCTTCTGTTTACAGAGCAGTCAATTTAAAGGTTCTTTCTTTGAATATTCACTCAGATGTCTGTGTGTATATTAGGGCTGTCAAACGATTAAAATTTTTAATTGAGTTAATTACAGCTTTAAAATTAATTAATCGCAATTCAAACCATCTATAAAGTATGCCATACTTTTCTGTAAATTATTGTTGGAATGGAAAGATAAGACACAAGATGATTATATACTTTGAACATACGATACATAAGTACTGTATTAGTTTATTATAACAATGAGTGATACAAACAGACACCGCTACGATGCAGGCTAACCACACATAAAAATGTTGTAAACATGTGACGGAAACTGTGGTGCATTTTTGTCTCGTTCCCGTATCGTCAGACGACATCTGGCATTTGTCTCGTTATGTTTTAGCCCCCCAAAACACGTTTTTAGCTCGTAATCCTCTCGTCATTGTCATGAAAAAAAAAACTTTTCGTCAACTAATTATTTCGTTATAGTAATCGTTGACGAAAACAATACTGGTTTACCTGACTTTGGGTGAGAGACGAGTTACAAAAATGTTCACTCAATGATCACAGGCACATATAGACAAACAACTCAACTATGAGAGTCTTCAGTCCTCAATTGAGCTAACATACATGTTATTTGGCATGTGGGAGGAAGATGGAGTACCTTGTGAAATCCGAGAAAGGACTCCATGCCAATTAAAGAAATTATGATGTGCACATTGTTATCTGATAAAAAAAAAAAGAAAATAACACAAAACGCTGAATTGATTTTTTACGTGGAATAAATCATACTGACAAGGACACGGCCACAGCAACAATATGTAAACAGCAGAAAGAGTCTGGGAGAGGAACTTGTGAATTCTTAAAAGATGTCACAGTTGATTAATTCTGTTATGTAATACATATTGCATGCAGACATACACTCAGCTACCACAATGATGGGTACACTATTGCATTCTCATGTGATCCATTACAAGAGCCACATAAAAAATTCGACATAAGCCCAATTATGCTTTTTTTTGGCTGGTATTTACATTTACTGTTGTATACTCAGGGCGTAACGATCAATCGATCCGGATAGATATATTGATTTGTTAAGCACAATGGAATTTAAATCGACTGAAATAAATGAAACGTCAACAAACAGTGATCCCTGTGCGGCTCAACTTTCGCACTCTCAGTGACTCATGGATTTTTTATTCTTGTTTTAAGTATCTTGTTGTGTGCCAGTCGGGGACCTGGCAGCCACAGTAATAGAGCGGTAGGTGGGTCCCACACTTTTCTATATGGCGTGGCTCCTGGGGCGTGGCCTCCTCTTCGCCTGGCTGCCATTTGCGAGCGGGGATTGGGGCTCCGGCCCTACACCGCCCCACGGAGGCTGCTTCTACCTTCCCCTGTCTTTTCTGCCCTGGGATCCTCCTTGGACTCCAAGGCGGGTTGCTGGCCAGGTGCAGGTGGGCGGCGGGTTGTTGCCCTCTACGGACGGGGACCTTGTCTTGTCCCGGGTCTAGTGGGCCGTAAGAGTCCTGCGGTGTGCTGTGTCGGTTTGGGGATTGCAGCGGTGGCTTGTGGGCCTGGTCGGCGGGCGGTGAAGGGGGCGGGCGGTGGCGCGTCCCCGTAACGGGGGCGCGGATGGTACGGGGAACCACACTGGATCCAGGAGTTGCCGGTAGAGGGACGGGCTGCGCTGGCTCACCCCCCTCTGATTGGCTGAGCGGGCGGCCGCGGCCCTAGGGCGGCCCCCCCGCCCAGCATTTCGACTTGTCTGCAGGACTATCACACGTCTGAGGGGATTCACAGATGACTGGGTGCAATTAGACACAATCAAGTAAGAAAAAACATCGATACCAGGATTAGCGATCAGGCAGCATAGAATAGGATGTCAACATATCCACACTTACAAGTGATTCACATAATACTGGGTTCTACAGCACACATTGTTGATTTGTGTACGCTCCACCCCATTGAATCACTTCTCCTTCTGACTCTCCCCCCTCCTTTTTTTCCTCAGTCATCAGGCCCCCCACATGGTGTCAACTGGAAATACAATTGCCAAATGATAGCACTACTATATTCATAGTTAGTGTAGGCTATGAATGTGTTTCTTGTTTTTGTTGCGTTCTTCTCTTCTTTCTCTCTCTCCTTTTCTATTTTCCTTTCCGTCCCGCCCATAAGCCGTTCTTGCTCGCTTCTTTCTCCTAATAAATGAAATACAATGAATAATCATCACAATGGGAGTACATCATACTCCCATGTGATACACTAAAACTGTTCTGACTAACAGGACACTCAGATTCTCATTCTCTTTTTCAAAAAGCTGAACAGAACAGATTTTCAAATAAGTATATTCTTATGAGAATAAAAGAGTTCTAAAAACATTTATGTACACTTTATTTACATCTATGTATGTACGTACACTTACACACACTCGTCATATAAGAGAGAGAGAATGAATGTACAGTGCGTAGTACAGTAGAGTATTATTTACATTATTTATTCATTTTATGTATATTAAATACATTATTTATATTTTACATATTTCAAACTATTCTGTAATGTTCTAATGATAACATATGCGTTCATAGGGTTTTATATACAGGTACTGATAGTAAATATACACATATTCATATTTATATTAAAAATGGAAGGGGAGGACACTATTTTGCAGTTTTTCACTTTAGTCGGTTCTGGTCCCCGTTAACAGCGATAAGTGACGGATCACTGTATCGTCAGCTTTTAGAAATGTTATTATCGTGTCTCTATTTTTGGCACTAAATTTTAGTTTGACGTAATTTTCGGACTATAAGGCACACCTGACTATGAGCCGCCACCCACCAAATTTGACACGGAAACGGCATTTGTTTAAAGAGAAGCTGGACCGCACCATAAACCGCAGCTGTCCTCACTGTATTATGGAATATTTCCACCAAAAAATATTAACCGGTAACACTTTATTTCACAGCGGCATTATAAGACTGTCATAAGACCAAATGAACCACCATGGAGCTTTGAACCAATTGCTGCCAAGCTTTATTGCATCAAGAAGCTTCATTTTTCCATCACTGCTCCCTTAGGGGGGGGCAGTCAACCTCTGCTCCCACCCGCTGTCAACACTGTTGTCGTCCAATAGGCCTCCTAGCATGCATTGCAGCGCTACAGATGTAAATAACAATCAAAATTCATGTTCTGTGCTATTTTTTTCTTCAGGTACTGTTCTAGTTGTTTCATTAATTGCTAGTTATGGTATTTGGTAACACTTTATTTGACAGTAGTGCCATAAGACTGTCATAAGATCGTCATAGTTATGACATGACACTGCTATGAGCATTAATGAATGCTTGTGACAGATGTAATTTTATGTCATCCGGCAAATTATCTCACTTTTAAATGGATGTAAAAGAGCTGAGGTGGATATAGAGTAAATGGAGTTAATGAGATGACACTTAATGAAATCTGTTACAAGCATTCATTTATGCCCATGATATTGTCATAATCATTACGGTCTTATGGCAGAGTTATGACGCTGCTGTCAAATAAAGTGTTGCCTTTTAACCCAAATAAATAAACAAATAAGCCGCAGTGGACTATAAACCGCAGGATTACAAATGAGGGGAAAAAAATAACGCTTTATAGTCCGAAAATTACGGTAATTTTAATTAATTATGATGATGATGATTATTTTTTTTTTGCCTTCAGCTTTTGTTTCGGCACGTGCACAGTGAATCGGTGAGGTTTTCAGTGAATATTTGCGCTCTACCCAGATGGCAGACATTAAATAAACGTTTTTCCATCAAAATCATCAGTATGGTTGACATCAAAATTTTTTACGTCAAGTGACGTCGAAACAACATTGTTCTATGGTATGTTAGGCGATGGTTGGGTTAACATTGTTTTATAGTTGATGAACTAATGTTGGCACATAGTTGATTTATGATTGACCGGGAAATATGATTGAAAAGTCATTGAATTATGGATGGGCGGGCATTTTGGTCGAAAGCATAACATTGATTCAGCGTTGTTCCAATATTATTAGTAATCGAAATGACGTTTAGGTTTTTTAAGGATTTCAACGTTGAAACAACATTAAATGAGGGTGCAAAAGTGGCGTTGATTCAACAATATAAGATCGATCGCGGAATGTTGATCCAACATCTTTTCAACGTCGGTCTGTTATCTGTCCAGATCAATACCTGGTCAATCATAAATAAACTATTTTTCAACATTAGTTCATCAACTATAAAACAATGTTAACCCAATCATTGCCTGACATACCATAAAACAACGTTGTCACATGACGTTGAAAATCTCGATGTCAACCATCCTGATGATTTTGATAGAAAAATCAACGTTTATTCAATGTTGGTCTGCTATCCGGGTGGGAAGTTCCTCCATAAATCAGCAATTGGGTGGGGCTTCACTTTAATGATGTGTTTCTAAACTGGCTGAAATAAGAAGTGAAAATCCCTACTGAAGACCTAGTTACGGAATACAGCCCACCATTTGATCAATCTTATTAAAGGCTGTATTTTGATCCAGTTTGCATGCAGCTGTACCTTATGATTGGCTACAGTAGTTTCATGGTCAAGGATGTGTGGAGGTTAATTATTCATTAACCGCTGCTGGTCTCCTAAGATCTCCCAGATGCGCTTTGAATCGATTTTAAACAGTTGGAAATTGTGAAGAAAGGTTAAACATAAGCATTTGCAGCATAGACAGATGAGGTGAAACGCTGAGTGTACAGTCATTGACATTAACATTGCATCCAGCTGCCTGCCCACTGGAGCGGAGGCGGGATGCTCCCTCGGTGCTGTGCTCCGCACGTCGTGAGGGGGCTGTTCCCTTCGCACATCCGAGCTCGCTCATTCCGTCCGGAGCAGCGGCAGGGATGAGAGCTTGGCACCAAGGAGCCAACGCGACGACACGCTCCTCAGGTAAATAAAAAAAAAAAGTACCTTCCATTTCGTTGCATCATGTGGTTGTTGTTTAGTGCGTGTAAACATTTGAGAAAGCGAGAGAGGTGCCACCGGAGGCTGAGTCGCATCCGCGCGCCAGTCAACAATTCCAGCGGTCCCTTCAACTTCAATCCAGCCGCCTCCACGCTCTCCTGCCCGGCTCCGTCTGCATCTCGTACCGTCGAAGGGGTACGGGTGCATTCGGTTCAGTTTTGTTGTCACTTTTCAGACTCGACATTACGTAGCGAATGTGGACGAGCATGACCTATTCTTTGCATTTGTAACTTGAAGAGTGACGGGAGGCGTGTGGTATTTTTGAAGGAGACGCGCTCTTTTCCGATCAGCTGAAGGTTAAAGATTGCTGATGGAGCTAGCCAGGCTAACGTTAGCCCATCTTGGTGTTCTGTTCCGTGGAGAAGAGGCCAAACTCAATTCAAATTACGCAATTTCTACTGTCCTAGCGCTCTCGTGTTATAAACAACCAAGCGACTGAAGGTATTTAACGGAAGAATGCCCGACATTATTCCGATTTCAGCCTTACTAATGAAGAGCATCCCCAAAGAGAAATTTCTTATAAACCTGTGGAAGTTGTTGACTTGCTCAAGTGATATTTAATCCACAGTGGCTCTGCTGCATGAACAAAATATTAATAATAATTATAATGAAAAAAATAAACTGATTCGTCACCTGTATTTTGGTCACCTGCATGCCGACTAAGAACACACACGCTTAAATGAATTTAAAAAGACAGCAATGAAAGTCAAATTATCCGAACATTAAGAAGTCTGGAGTGCGCGCGCGTTCCTATTGGGGGAGTGTAATAACAACCTTATAGTCGCCCGTCAGTCAATTTTATAACATGACAACCTTCATAACACACGGATTCGTGCATGTGCTGCTCTCATTCTTTTCCAGGAGCGCCAAATGCATTAAATGGAGCTTGGCTGATGACAAATGATTGCTTTGATGCTTCCATGTTTTGTCACTGTGTCTCACCTGCAAGCATGTTGGCATTGATGACCTTCCCTCTCCCCTGATCGAGATTAGGGGTAATAATAGAAAAGTAGGGTCAGTACTAGGGGTGTGACAAAATATTGAAATTGTGATATATCATGATACTTTGTATCCCAAAAGGTTATTCATACACTCCTGCCAAGAATCAATATGTTTTTTTAAAAAGGTGTCACTGTTTACATAAAAAGGAACCAACAAGTTGCGATCCCAAAATGTTACACTGGACCAGTGCTTCTCAATTATTTTGCTAAGCCAAAGGAAGACGTAGATGTTTCGCGCCCCCAGCTCTCTGCCGCCACCATAAATAGTATCGTTTGTCTATAAAATTATTATCATTATAAGTCCACCTCTGCAAAACATTGTGCAATTTTTAATATGAATAAAAGCGGTATTATAGATCAACTTACAATTAGGCATTTGCCTGTATGAGATTCTGAGGGTATGATAACCTTAAGCCAAAATAGGACGGTATCACGTTATTGCAATTAGAGCTCCAAAATGTGGTACTTTGAGATATCTGGGTTAAAATAAATAAACAAACAAACAAATAAATAAATAACTTTTTTCCATTGAACAGGATTTTTTGTTCAAAACATACTAGCAAATTGGAAAATAAGTGTAAATCATTCATTTTCCAAGCTGCTTTTCCTCACAAGGGTCACGGAGGTGCTGGAGCCTATCCCAGGTAACTATGGGTAATGCAGTGTACACCCTGAACTGGTTGCCAGCCAATTGCAGGGCACAAGGAGACATTCAACCATTCACGCACACATTCATACCTACGGACAATTTAGAGTGTTCAATCAGCCTACAATGCGTGTTTTTGGGAGGAAACTGGAGTTTCCTGAGAAAACCCACACATGCATGGGGAGAACATGCAAACTCCACACAGGAAGGCCAAAGCCCAGGATTGAACCCTTGATCTCAGATCTGCGAGGCGGACGTGCTAACCACTCAGCCACTGTGCCGCTCAGCCACAGCTTAACATCATGATGATCAGAACAAAATAATTGAATTATTTTCCATAAAAAGCACGGGTATGACTCATATCTTGTTTACATTATACGCACACTCTCTTTCTCAACACATACAGTTACCAGGGAGAAAAACACGTTTTACCACTGCTAGACACACTAAACACGCTGGAGTTAAGTCTCGTAGCTGGTGGGAAACGTCCATGATAGTCTTTACTCACCTTTAATTTCATATAATTGCGAAATCATATTGGAGGTATTGCCTCCTTGGCAATCACATGTTTTACATGTCGGTTAGCCCTCCTCCTCTAAGCCGTCTGTAACTTTTCTTTAGCCAAAGTATTCCCATACCAGCAATTTCGTTTTCTTTGATGACGGGAAAAAGTACATGAGTTTCACCCCTTGCAGCCATCGTGTAGCACAGCTGACTCACTGACACTGAGCAACAGAGTCATGCAGCTACAAGCGAGGGATTTCTCCCTGCATATGTGGTACATTATTAATAGCTTATAACTTAGGGACGGTATGACGGAAAATTTTTGCGGGTTTGAAACCGTTACGTTTTCGTACCACAGTATAACTTAAAACCGGTTATCGACACATGCCTACTTACAATAATGTATAACTTTATTAACATTGTTTTGTTGGTAACAGAAAAGACTTAAAGCGCATCAATTAGCCTCAATTAAAAAAGTCACATCCAAACTGTAAAAACACACTCAAGGTACATTTTTTGACAATTTGATACTGAAAAATAAAATTTAATATAATAATTAAATAATAATTAATTCAAATTGATGAGCAACATTCCCTAATACTGTAAGGATAATATGCCAAACAATTTGACTGGAACAAAAGGAAAAAAAAAGAGAACAAAAATGACAGTGTCATTGGACAGAGGGACAGTTTTTATTTTTTCTGCAGGCAGTGTCATCTCCTTTGCTATGGTGTTTTTTTTTTTTTTTTTTGCATCGAGCAACATGGTATGCCATTTTATAAGATGCTAACAGTGCTTGCTAGTTTACTGATGTATCACTGACAAAGCAGGATGATTGTTTGCAATATTGGGCATGTTTTTGCTGAAAAAAAAAATCAAGCTGTTCATCAGTGTGATTGGGGTTTAATTTTCTTAAGTGAAGCCTTAATTTATTTTGCTTCCTGCTGTCTGCTGCAAACATTTTTAGACACCGTAAACAGACTGGTCTTTCCTCATCTCCCACTGTATTAAAAGTCAAAGCCAAAAGACAAACATTACATACACTTAGTCATATTTCCTCGTCTTAGCTCTTCATATCTCAATTGCTCTTTGCTGTGTGGTCTTGTTTTGTTCAAAAATACTGCACACACTCTGAAAATGAGAGCGCCACTGCCACCCACTGAGTGGATGAGCAATTACACTTTATTCTAGTCTGGCAAAAAAAGTATGCTCCCCGAAGTCACATGTGCCGCCCTCTGCGGCTCTGCGGCCAAATATTTGAGAAGTATTGCACTAGAGTAGACGAGATGTAAACAAGTGACAGTGAGAGTTTAAAGGATGCTCGCCATGCTAAAGCTAATGCTAACGTGAATGCTATGCTAATGCTACCAGTTACATTTAGAGTTGTAAGGCTCACTCAGTAAACACCTTAAAAGACTAAAGCAACATTGCATATCCCCTAATACAAGGTTAAAAATATCTTAAATCTCAATATTTACAAAACAGGCACGCCTCAAGCTTCCTATAGCAGCCTGCCTTCAAGCTGCTGCAGGGTCTTTCCGGGGTCCTACCGTCAGTCAGCGGTGGCCATAGTTGCCTACACAGATGCCAGATCAAAATCCTTTTTTTGGGGGGTGGGGTGGGGGGTAATTGGCTGATGGCCAATGTTGGAAAAAAGTCCATATATTGCCCCGATATATCGGTCGACCTCTTAGAAGTGGCCCATCAATATCCCCAAATCAACAGGAAGTGACGCAAAATTGCCCCAAAACAATAGGAAGTGACTGAAAATCAACAACAAATTACTTGAAATGCCTCAAAATTCACTCATTTGCTGCCATTGACCACCACAGACGTCCAATCCGTTTGAAATGGGTGGGTGGCAGCGAATTAACTAATGTTCTGTCATTGTTTGCATACTATCCTCTAGGAGTGGGAATCTGTTGGTACCTCACGATATGATACGATTTGCGATACAAAGCTCACGATAATGATCTGACGATTTGGCAATACAACGATTATCGATACATTGGTCAGGAAATCATTCTAGGTTATTCTACAAAACACTAATAAACAGAAAATCAAGCTTCTGCTCTGAATTGGAATGAGTTTATCACTCGTAGACGTCCAATCCATTTGAACTGGGAGGGTGGCAGCGAATGAACATCCCTCCCACTTCAAACGGAATAAACTTCTATGGCTGTCAGTAGCAGTCAATGCCAAGCAATGAGGTAATTTTGCGCCATTTAAGGTCATTTACCTGTTGATTTTCAGTTATTTCCTGTTGATTTGGGGGTATTTTAAGGGTCACTTCCTGTTTATTTTGAAATACAGAACAGGAAGTGACCTGGGAATCACCCAGATGAATAGGCAGTGACTCAAACTCAACAGGAAATGACCTGTAAATGAACAACAAGTGACCTGTAAATGCCCCGAAAATCAGACAGAATGACTGCGAATGCTCTGGTTTGGAATGAGCGAACGTTCCCAGTCTAAATAGATTGGGCGTCGAGCACCATCAATGGCAGCCTTAGAGTTAAATGAGATAATATTATGGTGGAAGAACTTGGTAGCAACTTTTTGGTTCCTTTTTTTTTTTTTTTTTTTTTTTTAAAACATTGACACCTTTTTAAAAGGATTTCTCGATTCTTGGCAGGAGAATATCGATAACCTTTGGGGATACAAAGTATATGTCACCATTTCGATATTTTGTCACACCCCTACTAGTATCCTCATTTATATATGAAACCCTATATATGTTTGGGTGGTTTTAGTTAAAACAGTTTTTTTCATCTGTGTGATTTTGACAAAGATCAGATTTGATGGTGAATTGATGCAGAAATGTGAGAAATTCCAAAAGGTTCAGATACTTTTTCATACCACTGTACACAGCGAGGCCATTCTCAGACCAATTTTTAAATTAGAATAGGATTTAATTGTGATTTCATTTCATAGTAATTTGTGTTGGTGTTGTTGACCTGCACCTTGCTCTTTTGTCGTACATATCTACAGCATATGTTTGCATGCGTTACATGGTTTTAACTTTTAAAACTTTTTAGAATAGTGTAAGTACATGTACTGTACATGGGACATTTAGATGATGATTAATTTTAGTGCATGTCTGTGTACAGATTAGCTCTATACAGTATGTAAAGTGTAGTTCAGTTACATCAATGCAAATATAATAATGTGTCTCTCTCGGGCTGGTCATCTGTGGCCTCAGGTCTTAATTTTTTATTTTCAGTAGTGTTGTTTATCTAGTATTTATGGTTTTGCCTCACAGCAATGTCTGATGGTTTTTGACCTTTCATAGCTCAGTGAGTGCGTATTAAAAGCTAGTTAGTAAATGTCAGCAACCGTTCTCCAAGATTAGCTAAAAGGGAGAAAGAAATCCTGAATACGGTTCTGTAGGCATACGTGTTGGTCTTTCACACATCCCTGATATTGGGCTGGCGTGTGAAGGCCCTGCTGGAAGTCCTCAGGGGGTGGGGTATGGTGAATTTCAGGGGTGGGGGATGAGGGGGGTATTAAGAAGGAAGCAGCTCATTAATTCCTTCCAGCAGTGGAGGAAAGGTTTGCTCAGCGTATTTTGAGGGGCCCTTCTCAACTCCAAAATGAGTCAAACTTTTATGAGTGGGCCAAACCCAAGCGATAAGTATGGGGTGTGTGTACTTCCTGCGTTTTTTTTTTTTTTTTTTTAAAGGCAGTGTGATACCCCTGAGCTTCCACTTCTTTCAGATTATTACTTCTTCTTGGTTCATTGGGCATGATCTGGCAGACTATTCTGTTTTTTCCCCCTCATTCACATTGTCCATCATAAGCATTATTTCAGGGCCAAATGCACAAAGATTATTAGTCTTGCCATTGGTTGGCTGAAACGGTAGCCTTTTTGAAAGTCATCGGATGTTTGCCTAGCTACAGGGATCCCCTCGGAGCTCCTGTCTGATGTCACATGTGATGTCAGAGTGGAGGTGACGCAGGCAGGCAGGACGAGGCTCATGGATGTAGCCAAGCAGAAACATGTGAGAGCGACTGACATCTGCCAGTGTGTCTCTTGAGAGTGATAAAAGAGAGCTGTGGCATGAAATGTGAAACGTTTGGTGTGTATATTGTTGTATTCTGATTGGATGCCGGCCATATGTTTGGCCCATCTGTCTGCTCTCATCTTCCTTTGCGTCAATTTATTCCAATGTGGCAATCAAGCTCTGGTGATATAACCATCACTATTTGTTTTCACTTGTTTACATCGCAGCTTTCCACAGCCGTGCCTCATGAGTGTGTGAGAATCCTTTCATCCCACCTGTTATCTGGTTCACATTTAAATTTATGCGCCAAGCTCCTAGTGCAGTGCTGTGTTAGATTGTTGAAGTAACTTGCAGAGGAATCTCAAAAACGTGAACACCCTTAAGGTCGTATAATTTGAGTAATACAAGTAGAAAACAAACTCTCACTCAAACCGTGACGTGACACCATTTAAGCTATCAACAAATCCGTTTTTAAAATGATCCTCTGATTTAAATACATGTAGGCTCTAATAAACCACAATTGTTCTCTTGTACTAAAATGTGTTGTTAGAAACACATAAAATGTTAAATCAATGGCAATATTTTATAATATTTAGTCCATATTTTGACCGTTAGTTGGCGCCATGGTTTGCGGGCTCGCAGTGATGACGTAATTGGTATCTTTCCGAATGTGTAGCGTGTTCAACAATTGCTTATTGCTGCCTAAACTCGCGAAGTAAAATGCCACGATGTGCTGCTTTTGGATGCAATTTCCAGTCAACTGGAAAAAAGGGGAGTGAAGTGAGTGGTCAAGGTGGAATTATTATTTTTAGTGAATAAATGTGCATAAGTGGAAGCTTCTCCCCCTTTTTGGTCCCTGTATGCATGTATCCTACCCACCCTGCGTTACAACTGGCGCCCGAACATTTTTCCTGGATCCTCAGTAAGGGTCCCATCGTGTCTGCAATAATGGTTTTGGATCTGTCCATTTATTTTTATTCGTCGGTCCCACAGCGGCTTTTCGGATCAGTCTATTTTGTGGAATCCACGGCCTAATCGCGGCTGCGATATTGCCATGGGATCGGTCTAATTCCTGGATCTTCGAGTGAGTAAAAAACGCGGATTTGGATTAGTATTGCTATCTTTTTTGTTGACTATTCTTCATCGGAGTTTTCCCCAAATCATACAAAATAATTAAAGCACTATGGCACGTTACCGTGACGACAGTGACTCTGACGTGGACCTTACAACAATGTTGGAGTTCGTCAGGGAATGCGTGTTGCGTACTGCTGAGCTCCCGAGTGAAGAGTGGTGAAGGTGGAAATATTTTTTTTTGTGAATAAATGTGCATAAGTGGAAGCTTCTCCCCTTTCTAGTACTTTTATACACTTATCCTAGCTACCACGCGTTACAATGTACAAGACCTGGATTACACAATGTGTGCTCTTTGGCCTGTACTATATGTAAAGCACACGACAGCTCTGGATGCTAACAATCTACATAATCATATTGGGAAAACGTTTGAAAATGCAATATGCTTACCTTGGAAATCTTTCAAATAAAACCGGAGTTCCCGAATCCCAACAGCATGCACTCTCGCTCCCAACCGGAGTTACCAACAGGAGTCTCTCGCATCACCGGTTTTTACCCAACTTTTGTCTTATCAGGTATTTGCTGCACGCATTTTTCCCTGAAACTCGTTTTAAATGCATCTTACCGGATATAAAATGACTACTACATAGTCTGTGGTGATTTTTTGGTGCCCAGTTTTCACGTCGAATTGCAGCCGTCCATTTCGCTCTCCTCTTTGGATCCCTCGGAATACGGTAAAACTTCAAGTCTCTCCTTCCATCTTCTCTGTTAGTGCAACCAACAGCCACACACGCCTTCACCATTTTGATTATTAATGTTAAGGAGCAGAAAAACACGCCGTAAATAGGAGAAATGTACGTAGCCGTAACAGGTTAACACTATGTTTTGACGGACAAGTGGGCGGTACCATTCAGGAGAGCGGAGCTGTGACGTCACGTGGGTAGGGTCTATAGACTCCCCAAATTTCATTGCTCTACGCTGACAGACCCTAATGTTATAGGCCAATTTTAAAATTTCAAGGGGGCGCCACTGAGCCATTTTGTTACATCTTTTTGCATCGTTGCAAAATTATCGAAATTTACAATTTTCCGCACGGATGTGCAAATTTTGGTGACTTTTCGTGCATGTTCAGGCCTCCAAATTGGCCGTTTTCATTTGCCCTGGAAAAAAAAAATAATAATAATTAAAAAAAAAAAAAAAAAAAAAAAATCCTTTGCAAAACAATAGGGCCTTCGCACGCTTAGTGCTCGGGCCCTAATTACACATCGCAAAACAAATACATTATAAATACAAATCAAATCAGAACAATAATAATCATAAATCTATAATAAAATATTGTTTTTATTGTCACCTTGTACTGGTACAGTAGTTACATAATTCAACTGTGGAACTGTAGTTACTGTTATGATGCTCCGGTGGGAACGATTCTGGTAAAGAAAAAGACTGAAGGTTGTTAGTTTTTACCTGTATTCATGCTGGTTGACTTGTGTGTAACGTTGCTGCTGGAATGTCAATAAAGCATCACAATTTGGCTGCATATTTTGACACACCGCCTCAGACTCCCGTCTAGGCATGTGCCGGTTTGATATTATGACGGTATGATAACCTTAAGCCAAAATATCACGGTTTCACGGTATCACGGTATTGCAATTACAGCTCTAAAATGTGTTATTTTGAGATATCTGGGGGAAAAAAAATCCATTGAACTGGATTTTTATTTTTCAAAACATATTAGCAAATTGGAACATTAGTCTAATGTTAAGTTTAAATACATTCAAAAAATAACAAAACATTTGAAATAAAATTAAAATAAATGCAGTCTTTTAGGTGAACCTAAACCCACAGCCACAGCTCAACATTATTACCACAGACAGTTGCCAGAGAGAAAAAAAACAGGTTTTACCACCGCTAGACACACTAAACACGCTGGAGTTAACGCTCGTAGCTGGTGGAAAACATTCATGACAGTGTTTACTAATCTTTAAATTTGTATGAAAAGGAACTCATATTGGAGGTATTGCCTCCTCAGCAGCCACCCTCCACAAACATGTTCCTCCTCTAAGCCTTGGCCGTCTGTAACTTTTCTGTAGCCCAAGTACAGTGGTACCTCGACTTACGATCGCTTCGACACACGACCTTGTCGACACCCGACGTAAAATTTGACTCACCATTGTTTTCTACATCAGACGCGTGCTCGAAATACGACAACATGACAGCACCGCAGATGCACGGCGGTTTTCTTGTGAGAGAAATCAACACAGGTTTCAAAAAGGTTGGTACAGGTGGTGAAACAAGGAAAACCATTGCCATTGAAATGAAGATGCAAATGATAGAAAATATGCGCGTGGGGTGCGCGTCCGTGATTTGGCTCAACAATACAGCCATAGAATGTGTACGATCTCCACAGTCCTCCTCCGACCACCGTTTGCCAGTCTTTATAAGTTAAGGTGACATTTATTTTTGTGGTAACATCGCTAAAGAAATCAGCAGCTTTGTGATCTTTTTATTATTTATTTCCGAACTTGTCCAACACTAAACGCCTACTGTCCGCCGCAGATGATGGTGTTCTCAACTAAACATTAAAAGTGAAAGTAAACTCTCAACCGCACCGCTCCCTCTTTCTGTCACGTCAGCCACGCGGTGCGATGCGTTCAGGTACAGCAAAAAACGTCCGCCACATTATAACCTGATTCGTTACATTATAACAGGTATTATTAGTATTATTATATTATTATTCCAACTTTTATTCATCATTAATTTGTTTTGCTATGTGTGATTGCCATTTGTAATCGTACCAGCAGTATTTGAAGAATTTAGTGTAAGTTTTTGAGCTGTGGAACGAATTAATGGAATTATAATGTATCGTTATGGTAAAATCCTGCTCGATGTATGACAGTTTCGACTTACAAAGAAGTTCCTGGAACAAATTAACTTCGTATGTAGAGGTACCACTGTATTCCCATACCAGCAATTTCATTTTCTTCGATGTGGGAAAAAGTTTCAGGGGTTTCACCTCCTCCAGCCATCGTGTAGCATAGCTACTGACACTGAGCAACAACCGGTGGAGGAGGGTTGATCCCTACAGCTGCTAGCGAGGGATTTCTCCATGCGTTTTTGGGACATTAAAAATAGCTAATACCTTAGTGACGGTATGATGGAATTTTTTTGCGGTTGTGAAACCTTGAAGTATATTGTACCTTGAAACCGGTAATCGGCACATGTCTTCTCCCCTCCTTGCTCCGCGCTACAACCTTAACTTATGAGACTGGCAAACGGAGGTCGGAGGAGACAGCAAATGGAGGTCTCTTTATCCTTAATCCAGATCAGCAAAAGGCGTTCCATCTCCTCTGAAATAGCGCGACAACTTGGATGCTGTCGAGATCATAGACATATTCCGGCCTTATTGTCAAGCCAGTTCACTAACACACACCGCGCGCATATTTTTTTATCATATTCTATCATCTATCAGTTCAAAACAACTCCAACCACTAATTAAACCCCCGCTGACTCGAAGATTAAACCTAATGTCAAAATTCTGAACTTCCCATTTAAAGTAAATAGCTAGCCGTAAAAATGTTGTCTATAAAAGTTGCAAAGCAATAAAACAAACAACAAAAGTGAACGAAATGAACAAGAATCCTTCAAAGTATTTCATAATGGGTCCAAATTATTTTTCAAACAGATCGTGTGACTTGCACCTGAGAGACCTTTGCTTTGCTTGGCCAAAACTACAGCTGAGGAGGCAAGACGGATATTTATATTTTTTCAAACCAAAGCTTTCAATAGCTTCAACAATTGAGCTTGAACCGAGGATTGAACACGAATAGTGTCAAGATGCATTACAGTGTATATACACAATACAGGCCAAAAGTTTATACACACCTCATTTAACGCAATACAAACGATGGTCCCAACCCCATTGAAAAGGCAACAAATTCAACTTATTAACCCTGATAAGGCATATTTGTGAAATGAAAACATTTTCAGGTGTCTGTATATGTACAAAACGCACTAATGATGAGGTGTGTTCATCAGCATGTTTTGCGCCTCCTCCCACAAAAGTCAAACTCCGCCCATGGTGACAAACTGTAACTATAAAATGTACGTAAAGGCTGGTTACGAACTGTAAAAGTGCTATCTTTACCTGGAGCTGTGGTTCGAGTTCTATTGTGCTGTAATTCCAAGTGGTTCCTTGAATTCAATTGGACGTGAAGATTTTAGCGGTCGACAGTCTTTTGAGCCAGCGTAAAGTTTGAAAAAATATTTTTGTCATCTTTAATGGACAAAAATGAGAAGTAATTGCTGTTTTTCCAGTAAGCAAGTGCAGCCATTTGTGGTATCTTTCCTGCATTTCACTGTTCGCGTCCTGATGAGGTAGCTAGGCTGTGTTGTGTTGGCCGCTGCAGACAGCGCTCACACAGCATGGTAATACACGTGACCAGGGGAAGATCCGGCACCTCTTGATTTTGGCCTCCCTGTGTTTCAGGACTTATTTGGGCAGATCCGGCACCTCTCGTGTATAGAATAATAATATAAAAACGTTTATTAAAAATGTAATGTAAGAACTCCACTTTATTTTGGTAACAATAAGAAAACAATAAACAAAATAACAGCGGAATGCTGCCACATTCGACTGGAAACTATTGCTTCTCACCCGTCTCCCCCTTGCTTCCTGCTACCTCACAGCTCTCCAGTCCAAGCATCTCTTAAAGGCACCGTACATAGTTACGGACATTAAAATATAAAATAAAATAATAATATGCATAAATTAATTTACAGAACAAATTCCAAGAATTGCATGTTGTTTATAAAAATTTAACTTCATTTGAAAGAGTCAGAGATTTGTTGATGCACTGAAAAGCTGGACCAACAAGTCCCGTAACCCGTGACATAAAAATAAATAAATAAATAAATAAATAAATAAATAAATAAATAAATAAACTTTGGAAATTGGGGGCATAAGCAGCCAGGATCAAACGGTATTTTAACATGCCAAAAAGACAGTTACATTTACTATTTTTTTTTTTTAAAAAGAAGGAAGATGGTTCAAAACGAGTCAGAAAAGCAACAAACGGCAATGAGGGCAGCTGCAGCGATCATGCTAACGGGCGGGACCGGGTGCAGCTGGAGGCTAGCGCCGCAGCAGCTAGCCAGGTTCACGGACAGCCAGCCAAGCCGGGGCAGGAGGCTGCTACCGTGGCAGCAGCTGGTCAGGTTCAGCGCCACCTGGAGTGGGGGCCAGCTACAACGCCAGCAGTCAGGCAGGTAGACCACCAACAGGGCAGTACCCTTATGGAAAATTCGGGTTTGGGCTGCACAATTTGTAACGTGGTGGGAAATTTGGGACCACAGAAGACGGGGCGGATGAAACTCGTAAAAGAATGGGTTTGTGTTATTTATTGTAATCTGAGATTTTTATTTTTTTTTATTTTTGTTTTTTATATTTTACAAGTTAGACTGTACTGTAAGTCCCACCTGTGGTTATGTGGGCAATTGCCCGTGCTGTGCAGAGTATAGCCTAAATAATTGTAAATTGTTGTCGTAACATTTGTACCATGGATATTATCTTAAACTTAGGTTTTTAAGTCCCAGAGCTTGGCAAGTGGGCATTTGCATGTTTTTTTCAGCACCATTTTCTGCGTATGATTCAGGACTTGTGCCCGTCTCGTCTTCCCTGCGCTGTCATATGTACTTTGCGTTCCGGCACCTTATGATTTACAAATGAAGCACTGCACATGGGCTGTTTTTTTTGGTCCTCCGATTAGAAAACATGACATGTGTTGTCACTCCCAAACTCAAGAGCAACATTTCTATTTGAAATGCTCTTCGTACATGACGACAGTATTCTTCATTCTACATACATAATGAGGCAATCACATAATAGTAGCTCACAGGCACTAAGGAAACTAATCAGGTTTTTGGTTTGGAAAAATGAATGAATGAGATTGCTCGTTACTGAAAGAAAGTAATCTGATTACAACACTGGCCATTGATTCCCGTAGACGTCCAATCTGTCTGAAGTGGGGGAGATTTCAGTCATCCTCCCTCCCAGTGCTGATGATTTGGAAGTCTACTAGTAATAAAGTCAATTAAATGCTCAATAGAATGGTGAAAACAGCTTGTGTTTTTTGTATATTACTTGTATAGTAAAATATTGAAGTTATATCTAGTGATGCACGATAATACATTTTTCAACCGATACCGATAACCGATAATTTCTTCCTCATTCCAACCGATAACCGATAATGTCAAGTCGATAATTATTATATTAAAATATTTACGTAAAATTTTAAAATATACACAAGAGAAAATATTACTGTCTAAAAATATAATTTATTGCTCTTTTTTTTCAACATAAAATATGAACAAGTAGTCAATTCCAACATCTAAGTAATGACAGATTGTCTGACATTGTGCAATGGTAAACTTTTGGCAATAATTACTTATAGAGTAAATACAAAATCAAAATGGACCTTAAGGCAGACAGTATTCACATGCTGTCCTTTTAGCTCACTTGTCACTTGATGTCCGTTTTGGTGATATCATGCATACTCAAGCTTGGTACACCTCTCCTTCTTCCTTAATGATGACATTGACCTTGCAAATTATGAATACTTGAATATGCACGATCACACATGGGCACTTAAATGAATGGCCTGTCCCGGAATTATAAGGCACAGCTCAACAGAACAATCAGTGATTAAACGGTTAAGAAGTCAAATCAGGTAAAAATAAAAAGTGAGAACTATTTTAGGGTTAAGAAAAAAAAAGTCCACATGCCTCTCTGACATTCACTGGCAGAAGTGAGTTCATGTCTAACTAATGTGATCCCTCCTCTGGCCTGTTATTAATGATAACAGTAATTTGCACAATAGAAATAAATGTAATGTAGCGTTGGTATAATGAATGAATGCTTAAAGAGGAAAGCCAGCGGGGGACAAGAGCAGGGTGGAGGATTGTACCGCTATATCACGAGGAAATGGTAGTGTAGCCAGAAGGAATGGACATAATCATCGATTTGACATTTCAGTGCATTTGTCGAGAATTTGCTTGATTGTTTATTAATCATAAAATGGGGCGCACTACTTAGATTTTAGAGTTTTGTTCGGTATGCTCTGCACGGTACACGGCTTATGGACCATGTTTTCTTTCTACATTGCTGGCTAGTTGACTAAATTAGTGTGTTCAGTGGCGGGACAAATATGAACAGGGCTAGGATGGACCCCTCCGAGTGGACCATCCAATGGTGGGAGTGCTTGTAGACAGTTATTCACAGGCCATTCCACATTTTCGCAGGCCCATCAAGACAATCATCCGTTGTGTGTTGGGGTGCAAGTAGAAATTTTTTTTCCTGGTCCCTCCAGACAACCGGCCAAGCGGCTGGCAGAGATATTTTAACACTTAAACACTAGAGATATTTTAACACTTAAACACTATATTTCTAGTATATTATATTCACCCCAGATGTTTCAACCTTTTCTGAACCAAGTCACACATTTTTCATTGAAAAAATCCCAATGCCTACCACCATATGCAGACTACATTAATAATATACAGTTGTGTATTGAACAGGAAAAAAACACAAAGAAAACTGCATTATATAATCATATTTTTACTGACTCAGCGCGACACCTCGGCCTGTTGTACTGGAGTAGGTATCGTTGCATGCCCAGTGAAAGTTAATCCCGCTATGTCCAGTTTTTCTTTATTTCGTTTTCTTCTATGGTAAATCCCAATCAAAAATAGCTTTCTCTACACTGCGTAATATCAGAGACTTTTTGCAAGAATACAGTATTTGCATTGCATTCTTTAGACAGCCACTCCTACAAGGCCATTCCTCTCGGTCAGAAATTTGTCCAGTGTTCAGTTCATCTTTCCCTTTAGAAAATCTTTCAATTGTTTCCACCACAGGTGGGTAGAGTAGCCAATGACTTTATTCAAGTAAGAGCAGCGTTACTAAAAAAAAATATATATAGTACAGTAACATAATAACAATTTATATAGATAAGTTTGTGCTGAGAAAGAAATACCATTGTTTAAAAAAATAAAATAAAAAATCAAACATTGTAAGCAGTTACTCACAATGTAACTCATGTCTTGAGTATTCTTTTCACCAAATACGTTTTTACTTTTACTTGAGTAATCTATATATATATGTATGTGTATATATATATATGTATGTGTATATATATATATATATGTATGTGTGTATATATATATATATATATATGTATGTGTATATATATATATATATATATATATATATATATATATATATATATATATATATATATACATATAAATTGTTATTATGTTACTGTACTATAACCTATTATATAACCAAATTAAGCCCCCCCCAAAAAAACTATCATTGAATTCCGGCGAGAGAAAAAAAATGAAGCATCATTCATCCAAAGAGCATGAGTGCATTTTAGTGGAGAAAACATTTCCTATTATGAAACTAAAAGGGTTAGGGTATATCTTTGTTTTTGCGTGGTCAATCGGTGCCAAATAAAAACTGGGGTTAAAAGCCGCGCTTATGAGTCATGTTGACGGCAGTGTTCTAAGGCCTTTTAAGGCGCTTTAAAGACGCGACGTGATCAAACAGGCGGGCGTGGTCATAGAACGGCAAGCTTCAGCCTGATTGGTAGAATGGAGTCCTCATTTTAGTTATTGTTGTGACATCTCATTGGTAAAACTGGTAGAGCCACTGTTGGCATCTCTGGCAAAAGGAAAAGAAGAAAAATTTAATGATTAGTGTAGCCCAAAGTAGGTGACTAAGGCTATGTCTACACTGGGACAGATCAAGGGTATTTCTGCCGACTATTTTTAAACCTGTCCGTACATACATTTCAGGTGCGTTCAAGCCCCACCCGCCCCCCGCTTCTGCAAGGTGCTGCATTTGCGCAAACTTCGCATGCGTTGAAAGGAGCTGCCTCATATGTTACGTCATCACCTGCGCGATGCTCTGAACTGGAAACTCATTACTCGCCGGCGTGAAGTTTTGTAATTACTAGACCTTCTAGAAATCCGTTTTCTGATCACTGTTCTTTTTTTTGGTGAACGCATCACGCGGGAGCGAGAGTGAAGGGAGAGCATGCTTGGCTTTTACGAGCAGTCGCCGAGTTGTTTGTAAAGATTTATTTCAATAAATCATTAGAAAACAACAAAAGCCTGACATGGTTACGTGGGATGTTACAATCGATCCCACCACTTGGAAAATAACAAATAGAAACATATGGTGTGGCGCTGCGTATAATTCCTGGAAGCCGTAACCAGGAGTGCTTTTGCATAACACTGGCGATTCAGGAAGTGGCGACAGTTTTGACAGGCAGAAATGTCATGAAAAAAACTCGTTTTATTTTACTCTACGCATTTTTATATACTCATGTTCAGTCGGCATTGAGTTGGGAGGGGCAATCCCCACAGCTTGCTGATCGGACAGCGCGGGACGAGCTCTGTAAAAAACGCTCATCTCCGCGTCATCTGCAATGGGTGGACCACAAAGGGGCACTGAATTGAAGCATATTATTGCGACAGTTTGAAGGTTCAAGAAAAATGTGTGGAAAAGAGGAGCGGGAATGTCGCGTCGTGATCATCTGCCTCCATTGTTTACGATGCCGTCATGCTACACTAAAAATGGCGACTACATATTGTCACTTCCTTTGTATCCGATTGTTGTACGGAGACAGCAGTTCATATTTGGCGGCGAGTAATGTTCCCCGCCTACATTATCTGTGTAACAACTAATCCGGATAATAGGCATAGTAGTGTAGCCGACATGCCGTACAGTCCAACTAATTGCACGTTTAAGGCCATTATTCGCCCTAATGTAGACGTAGCCTAAGAGTATTATTTCATCTCATCTACTCAAATAAAAGTAAAAGGCATGGCTTTGTAAAACTACGCTCAGAAGTACAAAAAGTTACTCTAGTAAATGTAACGGAGTAAATGCGTTACTACCCACCTCTGGTTGTGACTGTTGTAGTTTCGCCAACGGCTAGCCAATGTCACCTCCATCTGACACATCGAAAGAAAAAGTACCGTATTTTCCGGACCATAAGTCACACGTGAGTATAAGTCGCACCAGCCCAAAACTGCGCAATGAAGTGGAAAAAGAAAACATATAAGTTGCACTGGAGTATAAGTCACATTTTTGGGGCATATTTACTTGATAAAATCCAACAAATAGAATAGATATGTCATCTTGAAAGGGAATTTAAAATAAAAATACAATAGCGAACAACATGCTGAATAAGTGGACAGTATGATAATGTTATATGATGCATGAACAATGAAATGCGAACGTGGCCAGTATGTTAACGTAACATAGCTATTAACAGTTATTCAGATAACTATAGCATAAAGTACATGCAAACAAGTTTACCAAATGATCAGTGTCACTCCAAAACACCAACATAACTTGTGAAATGATATGATAATGTGTTAATAAATTCACACATAAGTCACTCCTGAGTATAAGTCGCACCCCCAGCCAAACTATGAAAAAAATCTATGACTTATAGTCCGAAAAATACAGTCGTTAGCTACCTGTTGCCATCTACTGATATGGAAGAGTATTACATGATTGCTGAGCAATGTACAGCACAGACACCCATCGCTTCCTTTTTGAAAACATTTTTAAATGAATTAGGTGAAAATTGATGATTTGTTGTATGTTTGTTGTGTTGTGGCACAGTGGTCGAAAAACACTGGAATAATGAAACATAGCTCTTTGGCAGATGCTGACTTCCCCCAAATTATGGAAGAGATCAATGTATTTTTTGTACCTCAGTAATATGTTTTTTTGCCTCTTTCACTTAAAAATGCCAATACAGTTTGTTATAAACACGTTACAAGCTGCCAAGATGTTTCATGTGCAAATTAACAGAAAGAAGAAGGTGCCCTTTGGTTCTCCTTGCTTTTCCAAATGAAGTGGAAGTCTGTTATAATTGGCCTGATACTTGAAGTCTCCAAGAAAGGATTTTATTTTTCTGTTATTATTATTATATTTTGTGTGTGTTCTCTTTCAAGCACAAAACACATTAAAACAATATATACAGTAAGCCTTGGCCAAACATTCGAGGCAAGGATCACACTGTGGATTACTGTATTGTCACAAACAGGCAGTAAATAATCTATGATGGCTTAAAACATTGAAGAAATCAGTCAAAAAGCGGTCTGGAGTTGACTGTGTTTGACCTTTAAGGTTTCACTGCACTGTCATTTTGCATCAAATCTAATCAAACGAGAATCAAGATTATTTGTTGTTCACCTTACCTAACCCTTTTATAATACCGGGCAGGAGCCATGCAGCGTCCACTTCTGATTAGCAAAAGGCCATAGCATGCTAACCCTTTGATCAGCCTGCTTCTGGCTGCTAAACCATGCCACTGTCATCTCCAGCAAGCCCCGGACCTTGACAGACACTAATTAGGACACGGCATGGATTGGGAATAGCTAAGTGCAGGTGAAGCCTACTGTGTTGAAGAACAGCGTGTCCGTGGATTAGCGTGCCTAATGACCTTGCCTTTATCTTTCCCTTCCTCTCTCTCATTTTAAAATGCTGGCCACAGTACAAATGCTCATCCCTGTATATCCCTTTACATGTGAGTGCATTCAGCTGAAAATCTCATGCCGCCCAATGGCTGATGAGGTCAGCAATGGAAAATTAGTTCATTGATATGTTAAAAGTTGTTGCACAGCTTTGCATTCGGCTGTTAGCGAGGCAATAAGTTTGGAGGACAGTTATTTGGCTGTGCCAATAAGAAAACGAATCAGGACTAGAGCATAATGTTGTACCCTGTGATGTATTGGTGAAATTAAAATAATAAACTAGACTACTACCTTTAATTTTCCTGCCAGCAGTGTCCGACTGAAACTGAACTGAAACAACAAGGGGGAATATTATAGCAGCCCACGCATGAGCTAGGGCAAGGAAATTTTGCCATGGGACATGATTAACAAAATAATTAAAGCTTATGTCTTTCGGCCAACCTTTCTACATGAGCTAATTTACTTACAATGCACAATGCAGGGATGGCCAACATGCAAGGGAAAGCACATTGGGTTGCAATGTAGTGACAAACTTTGTTGTTCTTTTAGTAGTTGAGAGTCAAATATTCAAACTACCTTATATAAGTCCAAACTAAATGCTTAACAACACGTAACCTTGTTTTTTTCTGAATGGATTCAAACTCAAAACTGGAAGAAAATATGCCCTGCGACTGGTGTGCTTTTCTTTTAATCAATCTGAAATAAAAATTTCACACTCCATGTCCATCTTTAAGAAAAAAAATCAAAACTCATCTCCTAGCAATGTATATATAATATGCTGATTCTTTGAATAACATTACTGGTGTCTCATATCAAATCCAATGTAACCAGAATTTTGAAAATTTTCACAGTTAATTGTGTGTGTGGGGGGGTGTCCGGATGTGTGTGTGTGTTGTCCAACATGGCTCCTGCTAAAAGCTTTGAATAGCTTCTTTGGAGTGTCCTATCATGTACTGTTAATAGCTTCTTTGGAGTGTCCTATCATGTAGTTTTTTGATGTGCGAATAAAATGAACTGAACTGAACAGTTCCATAGGGTGGAAAAAAAAATCTGACCATCTAATGAATGACTGTTCGGTACGTACTTCTGTACAGGGGTTATGGTTCAGTAAAATGGAAAATAAAGAGCGCAAGAAAAATAGAAGAAAACATGAAACTTGTTAATTTGTGTTTTTATTGTTCTAACATTCTTGAATAGAATAGAATAGAATAGAATAGAATAGAATAGAATAGAATAGAATAGAATAGAATAGCTCTTTATTGTCATTATACGGTTCTACAATAAAATTGTGGAGCATCTCCCTTTACAGTGCAGGACAAGTTAAAAAAATCTCGAAAGTGGCTTGCAAGAATAAAGTATAAAATCTAAATAAATATAAAATATGTATGAGGTAGTCTTATGTTCAGTTAGTGCAAATAATCGAAGTGAAGTAGCAGCAGTTGACAGTGAAGGCATTGAATATTGCACAAGTAAAAATCTCGAAAGTTTCGTGCAAGAATAAAAGTATAACATCTAATTAGTATAAAATACGTATGAGGTAGTTCTATGTTCAGACAGTGCAAATAATTGAAGTAGCAGCAGTTGACAGTGAAGACATTGAATCTTGCAGATTAATATTGCACGTAAATAAGTATTGCACATTGAATATGTGTGAATAGAAGTTAAGTTGCAGAAGTTGACAGTGAGGCATTGAATATTGCACTTAGTAAGTACTGCACATAGTATATTGCATGTAAATGAATATTGGGTGATGTGGTGTTACATATGGCTGTTCAGGGTGAAGATGGCTTTAGCAAAGAAACTGTTCCTCAGTCTTTAATTCACAGTTTATGTACAAAAATAGAACACACGCCCTTTTTTGTAGGGATCGACTGAGATAACAGTTAAAGTCAGGTAGCACTCGCCAGCTGGCAACCTTTTTTTTTTTTTTTTTTTTTTTTTAATAAAAATAAGATTTTCAATGTTGAATTATAGAGCTGGGAAAAAAATATCAACCGTCATTATGTCACGATCAGAGTATCGATACTTTTTTATGAGTGCCGATACTTTAGATACCTCTAATGTGCTTCTCCAAGTAGACATGTGCCGATTACTGGTTTCAGCGTATACCGTGGTATGTAAACGTCACTGTTTCAAAACTGCGAAAACTTTCCGTCATACCGTCTCTACGGTATTTATTATTTTTTATGTCCCAAAAATGTAGGGAGAACTCCCCCGCTTGCAGCTGCAAGGCTCAACCCTCCCCCACCGGTTGTTGCTCAGTGTCAGTGAGTCAGCTGTGCTACATGATGGCTGGAGGAGGTGAAACTCCTGAACTTTTTTCCCCCATTGATGAAAACAAAATCACTGGTATGGGAATACTTCGGCTACAGAAAAGTTACAGAAGGCCGCGGCTTTGTGGAGGAGGAGGCCCAACCGACATGTAAAATATGTTTGCGGAGGGTGGCTGCCGAGGAGGCAATACCTCCAATATGATTTCGCATTCATACAAAATTAAAGGTTAGTAAAAACTTTCATGTACATTTCCCACCAGTTACGAGAGTTAACGCCAGTGTGTTTAGTGGTGGAAAAACGTGTTTTTTTCCTCTCTGTCAACTGTCTGTGTTGAGACAGTGTGTGTATAATGTAAGCATTATAAAGTCATACACACGTGCTTTTTATGAAAAATAGTTCAATTATTTTTGTTCTGATGGTAATAATGTTGAGATGTGGCTGTGAGTGGCTAAAGGACTGCATTTATTTTCATTTTATTTAGAATAACACATTTTAGAGCTGTCATCCCAATACCATGATATTTTGGCTTAAGGTTAACATACCGTCAGGATCTCATACCGGCACATGCCTTGCGCCATAGCAGCGCCTGCCAGAAGCCAACAAACTAGAGACATCCCGATCCGATCACTCTCCGTCCTGCTGCTTTTCTTGGTCGCAGTGCGCTGGAGATTGCTTGTTAAAGTTAACATTGAGTGACAGCTGTTAAGGCTTTGATGTTGCCAGAGAAGCCTGGGAGAGCTATACTGGAAAGGTGCCGCATCGTCGTGCTTGTTTAAACACATGCGGTAGTGTGATTGGCAATTCATTGTGTGTGTGTAAGTGAGCAGCGTGAGCTGATTTCAGTGGACTGACTCAATGAAGCATTTAATAAAGACAAGTATTTTCCTATGTTATTCTGGTTTAAAAAATAATACAGTTAGTAGCTAAGATGATATAACAATCTAGACTGCTAAACGTGTGTATCACCACACAATTCCATCCCACAACTTTAGCAGCCAATTTCATACTTGCTTTGTAAGCCTTACACACATACGTATGACTAGCTAACGGCGAACGTCACACAACGATCTCTACTGCATTGTAACGTTAGCAGCTAACGTTAGAACTACTTCCAAAAAGCAGTGATAGTCGCAAAGTGGTATCACCCGGTGGGAGTCTGCTTCCATTCTAAGTCGAATTCCGTTGTGAGCATTTTGCGTTCGCGTTGCAGCTCTCGGCGGTCGTGTTTTTTCTTTTAAAAAATGTTTGGAATTGGCAAATCGCCTGATACTTCTCGGCCGTCGTAGACTTGGCTTTCGGAGTATATGCGTGACTATCAGGAATCAGAGACCAAAAAGTGACCGATTGTTTTGTTACATTTGGGAAGCTGAAATTTTCAAAAGGTGCAAGTTGGGATTAATGCTGGGCAATATAAATTAAAAAAAATGCAATATTTTATATCACGATAACGACGCGTCACGATTTTTCACTATTTGAATGATTGTTACCGACTGTAAGCGGCCATTATTTCCCAATGTAGCACTGGGGGCACTTGGTTCACTACCTAAAAATTGTTTAACTTTAATTAACTAATTTCTTGCCATTGATGGCGATCCTACTCTGTACATTCGCCGTAACTTTCTTAGTAGTGATCAATGATAACTTCTTCTTCATCTCTTTTGGTTTGGCTTCTTTTTGTTGGTTTAGGCACATTACCTTTACTGCCCCCTGGAGTAAAGGAGAACTACTTCCAACAAAGATTTTTTTCCCTTCTTTTTTTACATGAACCTATTCGCCGTCAGACTGCAGGCACCAAACCGAGATGCCTGTCACATGACAGTACAGGACGAATACAAATACCATTACACTCTTACTAATGAACTTTTTGGAATTTTGCAAAAGTAGACCCTAGACAAAAAGCAAGGATACATTAAGCATAGGAAGACTAAAGCTACATTAGGTTTCCACCAAGTGGTATAACTCAGTTCAGCAGACCCTTTAATATAGATTAGACTTGCATTTCTGGGATGATTATCTGTACACAAGTGGCACACTCAGCATAAAATTCAGGCAAGATTCTGAAAAAAAGTTGGAAGAAATTACGGGTATTTAAAATATTTGACGACAAATCAACTGACTGCTTTTGACCGTCTTTCAGGATAGCTCTAAATGCAGCCGGCCTTTTCACCGTTTAAAAGACTATAATTTCCCAGGAAAACATCCCCTTGAATTTGTGCTAGGCTGGTGTGCTGTGGTCTGATGGGTTTCCAGATGATTATTAAAGATATAGCATATTATTTTAATCACATTGGACCCTCACTTAATTTTTGGTTTGCTATTCATCGACTCCTTTATTCACACTTTTGTCTGTGGAACCAATCCTCAGCTCTTGAAAAACAATACTAATCTCCTTGCATAAATTTGTGCTTTTTCCCTTAGACAAGATAGTGCTAAAGCCCCTGTATAAACGAAAAGAAAAGTAGTAATTCATATCAAATGTGTACAAGTAATACATATAAACCATTTAAGATCTTATGTTTATGTGAAAAAGTGTTTTTTTAAACCGCATATTAGGGGTGTGACAATACCAGTATATCGAAAAGGTGATTTATCACGTTACTTTGTAGCCCAAAAGGTTATCGATATGCTTCCACCAAGAATCAATATATTGTTTTAAAAAGGTGTCACTGTTTAAAAAAAAAGGACCACAAGGTTGCTACCAAAATCTTCCCTTAGAATCCTGTCAATGTTAGCTCACTGGCACTGAAACCAGAGCATTCACAGCCAGTCTTTTGTGGGCTATTTTAGGGCATTTACTGGTTACCAGTACGTCTTTTTTATTTTGAGTCACCTACTATTCATTTGAGGACATCCTTTTCCTTCCTCAAGTAACTCAAAATCAACAGGAAATGACCTGTAAATACCCCCAAATCAATAGGAAGTAACCTGTAAATGCCCCGAAAGGTAAAAGGAAGTGACTGAAAGTCAACAGGAAATGATGTGAAATGCCCCAAAATTAACCTATTGCCTGGCATTGGCTGCCACTGATGGCCAAAGATGTCCAATCCTTTTGAAGGCAATGAATTAACTTCGCTGCCACTCTTCCACTTCAAATGAATTGGACATCTACCAGTGGTAAAGTCATTCCAATTTACAGCAGAAGGACTAAAATAGCTTACGTTGCAGTTTATTAGTGTTTTTTTGTTTGTTTTTGTTTTACCATATTTTCTGGACTATAAGTCGCTTCGGAGTCGAACCAGCCATAAAATACATTATAAAGGAGATTAAAAACATAAATAAGTCGCACTGGAGTATAAGTCACATTTTGTTTTTATATTATTGCTCCAACACCAAGAATAGACATGTTACTTGAAATGAAAATGACAAACAATTTTAGGGGTGCACGATATCCATTTTTTGAAACCGATACCGATAACTTCCTGCTCCTCAAAGCCAATACCGGTATCGATAACAGATAATAAATATATAATTTTTCAAATGAGTTTTTGAACACCTGGAGGTTTTAAAAAAAAAAAAAAAATAGTGGTGGATTCAACATTGATTTGCCTTTGATCACACCAGAATTTTCATAATGACATGAACAAAACAGAGCGTTTCACCTCGGCACTGCCCGACAGCCAGCTAAGAATGAATGCACTTCCATAAACCACAAGGCTTGGTCTTTTCATGCTTTTATGGGAAGACACTCGTCTAAATATTGTGAAAGTACAACAGAAAAATACACATATTCAATATTCAATATACAACAAACTGCACAATACACTTAGATACACAACTATTATATGTATAGCATAGCACACTAGCTTGACCTACTAAAGCATTGACTGGCTTCTATAACACAACTTATAAAGTTCTGTACATATGACCCTTCACCACAGAAGTGAACATATATTGCACATCCATATGTTATGGTAAACATAAAATACTTACATATATTTCCGAGGCGGAAACGTAACAGAAAGCATTCACGACTGTCAATGCTACCGCTAGACACCGCAATGTGTAAGTGATTGAACCAAACTACTGTAACAAAAATAGATGCAGTGAATTATTCTGACCTGCAGGTGGGAGCAATGCCCCGCAAATGGTCAACTGATTTCCCATACTACTGTGTAAACTGTAAAGCCACAACAGAACATATTATCGGTCCTATTATAAATGTTATTGGATTTATCGGGATTACGTCATAATTCCTATTATCGGACCAATAATTATCGTGCACCAGTAAACAATTTCAAATAAAAATAGAATAGAGGCAACAACAGGCATAACGGTATTGCTTATGTTACATGACACAACTGAGAACATGCCTGGTATGTTAAAATAACAAATTAGAGTTTAACTATAGCAGAAATAACATGCTAACAACTTTATCAAAACCATCCGTGTAACTCAAAATACCTAAATAGCTAAAATCCAATGAAACCTTCATCCTCAGTGTCACTTTTCATCAACTCCGCTAACTCCGGAGGTAGACGATGCAGCACTTCCTCTTCCACATCGCTTACGTCAGACTCATCGTCAGTTGCAGTTCCAACTACAATTCCAGACTTTCTGAATCCGGACAGAATGGTTTCTGTTGTCACCAAAGCCCATGCTTTGTGGATCAATTCAATGACTTCCAGGAAAGTTGCGCGGGACATTCTCCCGGTTGCCGTGTAGCTGTGCTCTCCATCCATCATCCACTGCCTCACAGTTTACGCAAGACTGCCTTAAAGCAGAGTCAGAGTTTTCTCTGTTTTTCGCCAATCACTTAGTTTCTCATTAACTCCAAACTTTCTGCAACTCTATTGCCGTTTTGGGCGGCATACTTTATTACTTGTAGCATGTATTCTGCAGAGTAGGATTTCCTTTTCGGTGCCATTTTTGTTAAGCCCTTCTTCTTGTTTTTAAAAGTTACCGGCAATGCTGAAGTTATCAACACAGGCCTAGAGCGCCCTCTTGTGGAAGGTTTACGGTAGTGTGAAAATAATATCAAATGTCATCATGAAAGCATCCTGAGACAGTCAGGAAATTAGAATATTGTGTATTCTAATTTCCTGAGACAGTCCTGTATATATACACAGGACTGTCTCAAAAAATTAGAATATTGTGTATTCTAATTTTCTGAGACAGTCCAGTATACAGGGAATAATGTGTTTATAAAAACACACAGAAGTCGCTCCAGAGTATAAGTCGCACCCTGGCCAAAATATGAAAAAAAAAAAAAAAAAAAAACGGAAAATACCTTAAATCTTACTGATTTCCTAACTCGTGTATGTATTGTATCGCGATATCGTGAGTAGGCATGTGCCGGTATTATATTCTGACGGTATCATAACCTTAAGCCAAAATATCATGGTTTAACGGTATTGCAATTATAGCTCTAAAATATGTTACTTTGAGATATCTGGATTTTTAAAAAAAAAAGGTTTTTCCATTGAACAGGATTTTTTTTTTAAACATGATCAAATTGGAACAAGAGTATAATGTTAAGTTAAAATAAGAAAATATATATTCTAAATAAAATTAAAATAAATGCAGTCCATTAGGCGAGCCTAAACCCACATCCACGTTATTACCATCAGAACAAAATTAATATAATTATTTTCCATGAAAAGCCATGTGTGTATAACTCGTGTTTCATGTTTACATTATACACACACTCTTTCTCAACACAGTTGCCAGAGAACAAAAAACACATTTTACCACTTGTAGACACACTAAACATGCTGGAGTTAACTCTTAGCTGGTGGGAAACGTTCATGACAATGTTTACTAACCTTTAATGTTGTATAAATGCAAAAGTGTGTAACTTTTCTGGAGCCGAAGGATTCCCAAACAAGCGATTTTGTTTTCTTATATAGCGGGAAAAAGTTCTGGAGTTTCACCTCCTCCAGCCATCGTGTAGCACAGTTGACTCACTGACATAGAGCAACAACCGGTGGGTGAGGGTTGAGCCTTATAGCTGCAAGCGAGGGATTTCTCCATGGATTTTTGGGACATAGAAAAATCGCTAATACCTTAGGGACGTTATGGTGGAAAATTTTTGCGGTTTTGAAACCTTGATGTTTTCATACCACGGTATACCTTGAACTGGGTAATCGGCACATGCCTAATCGTGACATCATCGTTCTCATGAGCCTTGTACCGCAATTCTTATATCGTGAGTTATTAGAAACAAGGCCATTATTATTATTAGTGGCAATTAAAAACTCTTTTGGGGAGTTGTCAATTACTTGGCTCGGCCCCTATCCCCAATGGATAGCGGGGGTTTCTGTTGTTTACGCCCTCGTCTGCCCACAAAAGCTTCCTGTTAACACTTTTCAGTGATGTTGGTTGTGGCGCAGTTTGATTTGATTGTATTTTTTTTCACTGTGGGTAAAGAAAATTGAGGAAACATTGCAAACCTGTTAGGTCCTGCGAAAGAGAAGGTCGTTTCTGAGCATACTAATTGCCCAAGGAGATTTACGTAATTGCCAGATCTACGCCACTCACACAAGCATATTCGCATACAGTACTTTGTGATTATTGCATGCCTATGAGTAATCATTTAATTTTGACCGTATTTTGTGGAATTTTTACTGGATATCTATCGAAAAAAGCATGTTCCAATACAATAACAGGTAAAATTGTTGACTCTTTATTCCTGACCAATTTGTGTATGCTGGGAAGCTAGTAGATGCTAGACACTTAAAGTTGCTGAATTAGTGTGCACCTGAAGTGGAGGTCTGCATTTGTATAATTAGGCTTGAAGTTTGCTTGGTTGTTTATTCACCAGGCCTCTGTCAAAAACATGCCTCTGACATGTTTTAGAATCCTGCGGAGCGACTGATTGGAAGCATTTGGGACGCAGTCGGTGCACCGTTATCCCCACAGCAGTGCACTTCCTCAGGAAGAGAAAGGCCCTTCAATGAACACGGTGTTGTCACATAGATAAATAATCTGCAGATCTTTGCTGTTTGCTGAATGTTATGGGCTGTCGTTCCCTTGAAGGGTCTGTGTGTGCACAGTCCAAACAGATGCAGAACAGCCAAAAACACACCCATCTTTGGATTCTCTTTTAAGATCCAAGGAGAGTGGGAACATTGTAGAGAGGTGTGGCGCTTGCGAAATATTATTAGTTAACAAGGTGATTGTCTTTTTCATTCAGTGTAGGGCTGCAGCAATCGAATATTTTTGTTAACGAGATTTCTACTGACAATTTCATCGATTAATCAAATAAAAGATTTGTTTAAGGTAAAGAGCTATTATAAATATACATGAGAAAACAAGACATTTCACCTAATATTGAACCATTTTAGACAATCAATGACTTTATTTTAGATGTACATGGTTGAAAACAGCCAACATGTGCAGCTTAGACGTGACTAGAAATATAAAACAACAAATTCCCTGCTTTCTTTTATTAAAAGAAATTCGTATTTCTTACCTAAAAATGCCATTATGCTTGATAACACACATCACTTAAAAGTTAGGTGTTTTTCCCACGTATTTCAATTGAATTTCCATTTCCACAAGCTATTTTAAAGTTCTCCTTAAGTTTTAAGTTTCAGTCTAAATTGTAAGTCCTGGTAGGATTTTGAGTTTTTGCAGTGTTCAAAATAAATGTACGATACCTGTTGTACTGGAAAACATTAGGCACCAGTGCAGTTGGTGTTTTATCCATCAATGACTATCGAGCTAAAATTGACAGTTAGCTTTATTATGTTTACAGGTGCACAATAATTATCGGTCCGATAACAGGAATTATAACGTCATCCCAATAAATCCGATAACATTATTAATAGGCCTGATAGTATATATTTCTGGCATGGTGTCGGTGGATTGGGATGTGTGCGTTTATTTCTCCTCCTGTTTTGCCAGTATGCAAAGTTTTGTTACTGTCCTAGAGGCCGATTTTTCCATCATTGAGTGATGAACATTGCAATGCCAATTAGCAAATGTTTGCATTTTACAGTGTTATGTTCACAAGTTATTGAGAGGCCTGTTGGTTATTGATAGGCTTGCTGTCTTATAATTGCCAGGTTAAGAAAGTTGTTTCATGGACCAAGACCACAACAGTCTCCTCTCTTGTTGCACCAAATGTTTTATCTGCATACAAAGCACAATACCTGGTGGGCGTATGATTGTTTTAGTTCAGTGCTCATTGTTCAGGATAACACATCTTCAATGACACTGACTGATTGATTGTGATTGGCTCAAATGATATTTTTTTGAAAAAATAAATATGGGCACTTTATTTGAAGTCAAAACTGTTGTTGCCTTTGTTTTGTTCATTACAATAATGTTCATGTCATCATGAAAAATGGTTAGGTTGAAGGCAAATCTATGCTGAATTCACCACTAGTATTTTTGATCTCCATGTGTTCAAAAACATTTAAAAATTATATATATATTATCGGTTATCGTATCGGTATCGGCCTTGAGGATCAGGAAGTTATCAATATTGATTTAAAAAAATAGATATCGTGTACCCCTAATTACTATAATTTTTGGACTATAAGCCGCTACTTTTTTCCCTCATTTTGAATCATGTGGCTTATAGTCCAGTGCAGCCTAATTGTTGATTTATTTGGGTTACTAGGTAAGACTTTATTTGACAGCAGTGTCATAAGACCGTCATAATTATGACATGACACTGTCATGGGCATTAATGAATAATTGTCATGATGTCACTAACTCCGTTCATGTCCAGCTCAGATCTTTTACATTCATTCAAAAGGGAGATAATTTGCCGGATGACACAAAATGACATCTGTCATAATCATTCATCAATGCTCATGGCAGTGTCAAGTCATAATTATAATGGTCGTCGCTGTCAAATAAAGTGTTAGCAAATTCCATAACTAGCAATTAATAAAACAACTAGAAGAGTTACTGATGAAATAATTAGCACAGAACATGAATCTTGATTTGTTATATACATCTGTTATAACTGCAATGCATGCCAGGAGGCATGTTGGCCGACCACAGTGTTGACAGCAGATGGTAGCAGCGGTTTACTGTCTCCCCCAAGAGAACAGTGATGGCCAAATGAAGCTTATTGAACCAATGAAGCTTTGCAGCCAAATGCTTCAAAGCTTCATGGTGGTTCATTTGGTCTTATGACAGTCTTATGATTCCGCTGTCAAATGAAGCATTACCGGTTGATATCTTTTGATTTAAATATCCCATAAAACAGTGAGGACAGCTGAGGCTTATAGTCCAGTGGGGCTTATCTATGAACAAATGCCATTTTCGTGACAAATTTGGTGGTGGCGGCTTATAGTCAGGTGCGCGTGACAGTACGAAAATTACGGCATGTTTTTATTTTACACCCCCATCACACTACTGAGCTGTTTTTACAATTTAAATAAAGCCTATATAAAAGACACGTTAGGCACGCATCGGCAGTAGTCATAATTAAAAGAAACATAGCACTGCACAGGTCTAACGTTACATTAGTAAGGTACAGTAACGTTAATTATTTAATAGTGCTACGTTAACTGAATTTTACTTTGTCCCGAATATCGCTCCTCCGCGGTGTCTTTAGTGGAGCAGGCGCTAGGCGAGCAGGTCCCACGGTGGCGCTCGGCCTGGGTTTCGGGGGCAGTCATCGGTTGCAGAGTCCAGAAGGGGGTGCGGAAGTGTCGGCAAGGCCACAAGTACTGTAGGTTGTAGTGTTATGCAAGCACTGTCTTAAAGCTGATTTATGCTTCTGCGGCAGACCTACGCTGTCAAAGCAGACCCAATTTTACAACCCTGCGCCGTAGCCTGACGTACACATCCACATAATCCTGACTGCGCGTGACGTCAAAGCGTGGTGACATAACGCAAATGGACTAACTGGTCTGCTCAGACTGTTGTTTCTGGTTCTGCGCGAAATCGCCGACATTTACAAACATTTATGAGCTACACCTGATCACCGAAGAAGTCTGCAAGTATAACCACCTGTACAATGTTTCGTCAAGCCATTATAAAGATTGCCAAATGGCAAGCAATTTGTGAAAGGAGATTGTTGAAAATACGGGGCTGGAAGTCAGCGAATGCATTCAAATATGGAAGAACCTCAGAGACGAGATGTGTGTGTTCGGAACCGAATTGCCACACGAAGTGGTGTATATGAAGAATAAAGCACAGATTTGGTGTCAAAAGGGTTGTTTTGATGTTTAATTTTCAACAACAGTTTACACACTTGATACATCATCACTGATTCAGAGTGACTCAGTGCTTTTATGTTAATGTGTTTACCATTAAGGTTTCCAAGTTCCAACGTAGTTTGGAAAGTCCCATAGCCGCCAGAAGTCCGCTATGGCTTTCCACTGGCTGGTTGTAGGACACGGCAAAAAAATCAGACAAAACGCTGGACAACGCAGCTTGCTGGCTTCCACCCGATGCTAGAATTCGTAATGTGACTGACAGTCTCTGTGCGGCATCAACAGTCGGACAGACCACCTCTGCAACCGTCCTCTGCGTTGCCTGTGCCTCAACATTTGTATGATCAACATTTGTGGTTCAATGTTGATGAGCTTAAGATCCACATTCAAGTGTTCCATCTCTGTTGGCATTGTTGTGTAACCGGAAGAAAACTAGAGGAAGTCAACAAGAGTCCCCCAAAACTGTACAAACACAATGCCACACCCCTCTAATGGCTTGCCGGTAAATTACACAACAACGCATTCCCTTGCCACAGAACTATCGAATGCTCATTAACACCGTAGGGTGTACATTGTCGCTACGCCATCACCACAATGCAGAAGCATATAGTCTACACAGTGAATACATGAAACAGTGTTTGCCTTGGTCTCCAGCTTAAAATGCTCCCACACCTTTGACATTTTCTGCCTTTCCTTGGTGCATTTTTCTTCGCTTTCGTCAGCTTCTTCATTGTTATCTCTATAGCCAGGCATGGTTGAAATCAAATATATAAATATAATTTTCTTCAGGTATTTCAGCGCATCGCGCCTTATTAAAAGTAGTCCGGGCAAAACGTGATGCTTAGAGCTGGCAAAATTAAACGATTCCTCGAGGCGTATAAAATTCCTTGATCAGTTTTTAAACTCGAGTTATATGCGTAATCGTTTCAGCTCTAGTTCAGTGCATTGGGCGTCTTTTGATGGTTCCTACTTTCTGTCCGGTTTATTGCTTCCATTTATTAACATCTGTGTCTCCTTCAGGGCAACATTAATCACTCTTATTAAATTTGTTTTGACCACATCGCACACAGTTTTTTATGTGTTTGTAAACAATCATAACAACGTACTAACCACTTTGCGTAACCTATTTATATCAGACGGTTGAGCCGCTGACGTGAACAATTTCACCACATTCCATCTAGTATTGTGTGTCATCCGTGCTCTCCCTCATCTTAGTTTGGCCACGAATACAGTAAGGAGTTGACACCAAACTGTCAACCTGCAAGCCGTCATGCTCCTGCAGCCAGCCATGCGTGCACCTTCATTCACAGCCAAAATGTTTGTAATTGGTTTTTAATCCGCCAAACCTGTCCTGGATTTGAGCGCATGTGACCTCAAAAGCATATACATTGTGTCTTTGACTGTGTAGCGAGTGGAAATGAAGTGACTGATGAGAAGAGAACACATGGGGGCGGTGCGAGGGTCGTCTGTGGGGAAATGCCAGCCCTCATGTGGTTCTGTTTATTTTTAGCTCGCTTAGCAGTGTATGTTATCCATATCAGCTATTTCATTAATTTCCCTGTTTCTGAGAGAGTGCCTTCAATAAAAAAAATACAGCAGATCCTCACTTTTCTCCCTCCACTTTTCATATTCTAGCAACCACAATGCCATCCTTTTTCCACACAAGAGGGTATTGTCACGGAACACAATGTTTTTGTGTAGTGGGGGATGAACGCCTGCCATTGTTGCACAGCATTCCTTCAATCCAAGGTTTTACTTGATATAAAATGAGTAATTCCATTGCGTAACAGCATTAGCAGTATTTAAATGCAGCTTGTCATGGGAAAGGAGAAGTAAGGGCGGGGACTGTATGAAGGCAGATCATTGTACAGGAGGAAATCCTCACTTTAACTGATGATGGAGATAATCCTCATTTGCTGGTGTCACTGAGAGCAATTGCCTCAGATTAAGGATTAAATTGGATCAAATATCATATGGATGTTCACTTAACAAAGGTTTATACGCAAATGATATTTTATCACAAGGTAAATTGGGCTATATTATGAAATTAATGAGCTTAGCCCTTGACCTAAATTTGATTTAATTTATCACTGATACCAATCACTGATTTCTGAGTTTCATAAATTCCGCTTTTATGATACTAGATACAGGATTTAAAAGACCTGTGTCTAATCACGAGCAAATTTAGAATATTCATAGCACAGCCTTAAGTTTTATGAATCTGTTCAGCGCATTCATATTTCTGGTAAAAGTCCCAGTCTCAGTGTATTTACAACCTCAAGCAATAGCCCAACTCTCATAAACAGCCGTAAATGGAGGTTGACACGCTTCTAATTAGCGTATTTACATACTCTGCTCTTGATATCCTTTCAGTCTTTATTATTGTAATATATATATATATATATTTTATATCAAGTGCATCCTAGCAGAAATAATCTTCCATTTTTCTTCTGTTATTTGTGGAGGCGTTCTGACATCGTGGCTCACTGTTCGCAAATTACATGAGGCACAAAAGAGTTTGGGGTATTTGACGTCAGATTCGTCCCAAAATGTCAGCCCTGTCGTTGTCTGTGTTTAAACATTATTTTCTCTGGTATCATAGTTGTAAGAAATTAGTGATTTGCATATTAAGGGTCTTTGAACAACCATCTTAACCATGTAGGTCATTTATTATTAAAGGATAACTATTGCTTCAACATTTTCAATTAAGGATACAGTTTGAGCAACTGCTACATTGAACTAAATGTTGAGGTGGCTCAGAAACATTTTGTTAATTACCGTATTTTCCGTACTCTAAGGCACATCAGAGTATAAGACGCACCTTCAATGAAGGGCTTATTTTAAAACTGTCTTTATATAAAGGGCACACCACATCAGTGTGTGTGTTTCGTCTAGATGATAACGCCTAAGAACGTGTCTTCGTAGACTAACACAAAACGAGACGAATGCCAATTTTCGTCTGACGAGATTAAAATGTGACATTTAAGTTACATGTTCACAATGTGTAACATTTTTATGTGTTGTTAGCCTGCATCATAGTAGTGTCTGGTTGTATCACTCATGTTATGTGACGTGCTGTGCCCCAGAACTCGCCAGAGCCCTCTGCAGGCTTGCTTGTTTTGAAACACACACAGTAAGATTTGTTTTCTTATCTTGGCAAGCGAGAATATTCAATGTTGCTTTAGCCTTGAAAGATCTGTGCTGAGGGATCGTCACACACTAATTGTAATTCGTAGCATTAGCATAGCATTCACATTTGCCTTAGCATTGGGCTAATGCTAACGGAAAGCGTCCTTAAACTCTTGGACGTTTTGTTACATACATTTCGTGGCGTCCAGGTGGGCATAATTAATTGAAAATAATGTGCTGTTTTCCTTCTGTGTGTATTATCACCAAGCTGGCGTTGTTCTTGTAGACGCTAAAATATTTGCTTGTCTGTCAATATTCATTTGAAATTGTTGGAAACCTTTATTTATTTATTTATCTATTTTTGGACTGAAACTTTTCAATTTTACAGACGAAAACAGTTTGAGTAAAAGTAGACTAAAACTAGACAGAGACAAACACATTTTGAAATGACTAAAAGTATTGTGGTCAAAAAGACTCAAAGGCTAAAATGAAAATTAAAAGGGCCAAAAACAACTAAAATATAACCAAGACTAATAAGTATTATCGTCCAAAAGACTAAGACGAAAATTAAAGATGCCAAAAACAACACCGCACCGCATTATAAGGCACAGTAGTAGTAGGGGTTGGGGTTGCGTTATGTATCCACTAGATGAAGCTGCGCTAAAGTAAATATCATGCCATGCCAATATTGATCTATTTTAAAATGTGTTCGTCTTCGTCTAGTTTTAGTCAACGAAAACTCAGACAATTTCATCTGGTTTTAGTCGACAATTCTCAAAATGTTTTGTCTATACACTTCAAAACTTTTAGTCCATGAATAAATAAATAAGTAAAAGGTTTCCAACAATTTCGACTGAACATGACAGACAGTTATGCATAACTGTAGAGTCTACAAGGACATCAACATTTTCATGATGATAATACACACTCATCAGGAAAACAGCACATTATTTGCAATTAATTAACCTCACCTGGACGCCACGAACTGTATGTAAAATGTTTTCCAAGAGTTTAAGAAGACACTGAGTCACCGCGCTAAATGCTAATGCTAACGCGAATACTATGCTAGTGCGAACGCTTTGCTAACGCGACAAGTTAGTTTAATGTGTGATGATCACTCAAAACAGACCTTTAAAGGCTAAAGCAACATGGCATAACATGTGTGTGTGGGGTGGGGTTGGGTGTGTGGGGGCAGCACGTCACATGAGTGACACTGCTAAATGGATTCTAACTACACATTAATTTTTCGTTGACGAATATTTTCGTTATCGTCATCGTTGACGAAAACAACACTGATTGAAACCTTAAAGTGCCTGTGACACGAAAAAGCATGTTTATTTCATAATACACGCTGTATTTTCTCTCCGCCGGGCGGCTTGCTGATCGGCGAAGACAATCGACAACCCAGTCGTCATTTCAAATGTTCCAGGCTAGTTATGTGTGATTTTCCGCTTCGAAGACTTTGAAACATCACTCGGTTCGGGTTAGCATGTCGGCTAGCTGTCACGCCTCTCGGTTTGTTTACATTCTCCGAAGCCAGGGAAGGGAAATGACATAAGCCCGATTTAGGTGTCATAAAATATCGTTCGGGAGGTGCGACAGTAAAGGTGAAGTCGACAGTTTTGACCATTATGGAGTAATTTTGCCATGTCCTCCTGAATAAGTGCATTTTTATTATTTCATATTCCTTTTAGCACAAGACTGTTATTTGTCATGACCATGCCATTTATTAGCAATTGGGGTAAAATACTTGGATAAAAAGAATATCCTGTAAAAATATTGGAGTAGAGAGACTGAAACAATGACATTTTGCAGCTCTCTTCGTCACGTTTTCCTCGTTGTGAATAATTCCCCCTCGACGGGCTGACTGGTCCTTCTCAAGCCATTTATTTAGCTATTGGGTAAAAATACTTGGATAAAAAGAATATCCTGTAAAAATATTGGAGTAGAGAGACTGAAACAATGACATTTTGCGGCTCTCTTTGTCGCGTTTTCCTCGTTCTGAATAATTCCCCCTCAATGGGCTGAATAGTAAAACCGATGAGCCCATTCTCCCGCTGACGTCATCCACCTGTTGAGGACACTAGAGCCCTATAATGGTAGGCGTGGCTAACCGGCAGATTAAAAGACTAATTTCTCGTCATCTGCAATTTGCTAAATTGTTGTATATAGTCGAATCGTCTCAAAATATGATTCTAATTCACATAAAAATGCTATTTAAGATGTTTTTTCTCCTGTCGTATGCTCTTTCAAACATGCCAATAAAGAAACCATGTTGGAATTGTCACTTTTTAAATACGACATTTTTTAAATGACGACATCCTGTACGAATGCATTCTTGAAATCTGCTGTTGAGATTCTTCATTGATTGCTAATCTGAGCTGAATACCGTAAATTTCATTCTGATTTCACCATGGTTACTAAAATGGCACATTGTTTACTTGCTCATGGTCGCGTAGTGCTGCCACTTGCTCATGTCTGCCAATACGCACCCCCAAATTTTTTTTTCAGTGGTCAACAGCAGATTTCAAGAATGCATGAGGACACCATTTAAAGGGCATACTTTTTAAGTGAAAATTCCATAATTATTTCCTAAATGGCATGTTTTAAAGTTCCAATTACTGTGAAATAAATATTTTCTTCCATTTATTTTATAGGTTTCATTAGACTGTTAAAAACTTGTTTTTGGGTCACACTGTTGTTGTCATTGTAGTAGCATTGTGCATCCACTAGATGGAGCTATGCTAAAGGGAATGTCATGTCACTATTAACCAATATTGATCCATATAGTGCTGCAACGATTAATCACTTAAATCAAGTAATTTGCTTGGAAAAAAGCTTCAAATCAAACTGTGGTGCTTCAGGGATTTGTTTAATTAGAGTGACGTTGTAATGGTTTAATTTAGTTTTGTTGATTTGGGTGGATACACTGCCCTCTAGTGTCACCAGTGAATATGCCATAACACGTCTACATGGCTGAATCCAGCTGCTCCCTGTTAAGACCAACATAAGGTGTTTTTTGTTTGAGCTAATGTTTGTTTATGCATTCGTTCTTTAATTTAGAAGAATATTTAGCAGTTTTTTTATGGGAATGTGTGTTCGAATGACTTAAGAGCATGGCTTAAAAAAAAGGTAGCCTTTTATAGCATTTAAGTGAGCGGACTTTTGCTAAGCAAGTTAGCCAGTTGTTAGCTAGTTGTTCTTTTATTGTGCTTAGCTCCTCATTTATTTTATTTTTTTCTATATCGTTTGAAGCCTAGCTCAGGTATTTCATTTTTAAATACATTTATTGCTTTTGTGACATGAAAGTGCAATTCTGATTTGTTTGAAGAAACACTCAGGAATTTTATTTTGTATTGGCATTTACCGTAATTTTCACACTATAAAGCGCACCTGACCGCCCACTAAATTTGATACGATGAAGGCATTTATTCATAGATAAGCCACACTGGGTTATAAGCTGCAGCTGTCCTCACTGTATTATGGGATATTTACACCTAAGATATGAACCGATAACACTTTATTCGACAGCGGCATCATAAGACTGTCATAAGACTAAATGAACCACCATGAAGCCTTGACCCGATTGACTGCAAAGCTTCATTGCTTCAACAAGCTTCATTTGGCCATCAATGCTCCCTTGGGGAAGACAGTCAACTTTTGCTGCCACCTGCTGTCAACACTGTTGTCGTCCAACATGCCTCCTAGCATGCATTGTAGCGCTACAGATGTAAATAACAATCAAAATTCATGTTCTGTGATCTTTTCTTTAGTTACTAATTATGTATTTGATCACGCTCTATTTGACAGTGAGGCCATAAAACTGTCATGACACCATCATAATTATGACTTGACACTGCCATGAGCATTAATGAATGCTTATGACAGATGTCATTTTGTGTCAACATTTTGAGGCAACAGTGTTGACAGCTCTTAAGATGTTGCTGCTAAATAAAGTTTTGCCTATTAACCCAAAGAAATCAACAAAAAAGCGGCACTAGACTGTAAGCCGCAGGATTCAAAATGAGGGGAAAAAAGTAGCATTTTATAGTCCAAAATTTACGGTAATGCTCTTTTGAAAGTGTAATCTTAGCAAACCAAAATAAATTTTATTGCAAGCATAAACATTTGTTTGTTATACATATCATAATACCTATTCTGCAACACATTCACTGTTCGTAATTTGATTAATCGGTTACCTAAATAATCGATAGCTGCTGCCCTAGATTCATATATAAGGCACATTCGATTATGAGGCGCATTATCGGCTTTTGAGAAAATGGAAGGCTTTTAGGTGCGCCTTATACTGCGGAAACATGCAGATATAAAAACAGTCATAGCTTCAGTACTTTTTGATAATTTGTTGGACGGAATTTTATTTTATAGTCCTCTGTGAATCATGATCGTCAAATACAAATAAGGTTGAGCCAAACAAATAAGCCGGATGAAATCATTTTTGTCATTGTCTTGACATTGTTCACTAATGAATATCAAGCAAACTTTCAGCTCGACTCTCCTTGAGGAGATTACGCCAATAGAAGGAGTGAAACTTAACTAAAGTATTAACTGGGTAAGAGCCAAGAGTCAAGCCGCCAAAGCTAACAGGTTTAAGGTTTTAAATGAAAAAGATAATCTTATTAAGGAGTCATACATATAAAGAGCGGCATTTCACGGTTTCGGATCCTGTTAATAACCTCATAGGCTCTGCTAAGGTTCAGGTAGCCAAGAAGGAACAAGAACATACAGTGAGGGGAGTGATGCTGCCCCCTGAGTCAAGGCTCTTTCCTTGTAAATGTGTTTTTTTCCATGGGAGGAGATTTGTGGCAAAACAAATGTTAAGATGGAAAACAAATGTGAAGCTTTTATAGATGAATTACATTTTGGCCAGGCTGTGTCATCCGTCTGTTAGTCAAGCTGAAAACGACTGATTTGGCTCTGCCATCCGAACGATCAAAGTGCGATTGGCTTTTAAGGTGCCTGAACAACATTTGATTCTCACAACGAGTCTCTTGCTGCTGTGCCTGAATTCAATTTCTTATTATAGAAAAGCCACATTGTTGGCAGTCTGCTTCACTGGAGAGTACCGAGTCAATGGGCTGGAGCATCTGTCCTGTTGACGAGGAAGTATGACTTCATCAAGTACATTACATCATTAGCAGATGTAACCTCAGTTGGACTCTTCATCCGATTTTGACAGTCATATACTGTCAGTAGGGATGTACCGAAAGCAAAATTCTTGGCCGAAACCATAAACAGAATATTGGAAACATGAATAATACATAATAAAATTTAATTTTATTTAGCTGTTTTTGACACATAGTTTTCGGCGCCGAATTTTCAGTTACATCTTTCATAGTCAGACATTATGGAAATCAATTACAAGTGCATTTTGTGTGTGTAAAAGTTATTTTATTACAGACCCAAATGTCTGGTCATTAGCATTGTCATCTTTGTTCCCACAAGTATCATTCAAGTAAACTGTTAGTTAATTTATATACATATTTTTCTGTCCTATTTAAATGATCTTTGCATGAATATTGCTGGTCATTTTATATATAAACTGACTGTATTGTATGATATACTGTTAGAGTGTGCCATCTTTGGCACCCCTTGATTCGATTCAATTACAATTCAGGGTGCTACGATTCAATTATTGAACGATGATCGTGGTGTTGATGATGATCACGATTATCGATGCATCATACATTACTGATTAATAAAGTTTAAAGGCAGTACTTATTTCTCAACATGCCTATTCAACACACAGCTGACCTTGAGAAGCTCTTTTTCACAAGAAGGTAAAAAAACATCAACTGTTTCATAGGCAGTACTTATTTCTCTCAACAATACAATACAATTTACACTGGTGGAGTGAATTCCATATTTTCTGGAAACAAACAAAGTGTCTTTAAGAATAAGACTTCTTTTTAACCATTGTACTTTGTTTTCACAGATTTCTGTACTCTTTCACATGTTTGTAGTGTTACCGCTGTACTTAATCCTGGTTGTACACGTTCTGCACCTGGAGTAACTTTTGTACACCACCAAACAATGCACAAATTGACATGGAAATACATGTTAGCGAAGTTGCTAATTAGCATAGCGCTCGGCGCTAACTAATAGCATCTCAAAAACAACAACAATAAAAGCTAAACAGCACAAGAGGGTTTGTGAACTCACCTCTGATAGACGGACACGGGATGTAGCAAAACACTAGGGACTTTTTTTCCAATTAACACGGCTTGAACCTACTGTTGGACAACTGAAAGACAAGGCGCAACGAACTATCTCTCTTCCCCTTTTGCACTAAAAAATAACTTGCGCACAAAAGAGGACCCAAAGTGCGACCGCCAAACTCACCTCTGATAGACGGACACGGGACGTAGCAAAACACTAGGGACTTTTTTCCAATTAACACGGCTTGAACCTACTGTTGGACAACTGAAAGACAAGGCGCAACTAACTATCTCTCTTCCCCTCTCGCTCTAAAAAATAACTTGCGCACAAAAGAGGACCCAAAGTGTGACAGCCGGGTCCCTGCCCGTCTCATACACAAATTTATTTTCAAGTCTTTAAAAAAGGAGTGAATCTCTCGCTCAGTATCTTCAGCTGCAGCCATCGTTGTGCGTGCGTCCATTAAAGGTGTCTGGGCGGCAGACGTGTCTTGAATTTCGTTCTGCTACTAGCGGTTGTAATAAAGTTATAGGTAAAGCCATCGTATTCTAAAGTTTATGAATTGTAATTGAATCGTCATGTTTCAAATCTCAATGCATTTAATAATCAATATTTTGGTACATCACTGGTACGATGTACAGTATGATATTTGTTTTTCAGGGCATCATATCAAAATGCATTTTTGTCACAAACACATTACTTAAGTAAGGCTGCTACAACTAATCAATTAAAACAATTAAAATTGATTAATAAATTAGTTGCCAACAAATTTGGTAATCGATTTTTGCTGGCAGCTTCGAACAGTCCAGTTTGAGTCCTTGTTTGTGTGTAATGTGAGGCTGTGCACACGCCAGTGATTAGAGCAAGAGAGAAAGAGTTCACTGCTACACTTAGGTTGGGTTGCTGAATCAATAATATTACGAAGTGTCGAGAGTAAGATTGTCTTTTGTGTTGTTAGATCCAGTGTGCCTCAGTCAGATGTGAGTAAATACAGCCAATTTTATTGTTTGTATTCTTTGTTAATGAGATGTTACTACTTAACACGGGGCTGTAAGATAGTTAGCGATTATGCTAATCAGTGTCTTAAATGTCTTTTTGTATTGTGTTTTGGAGAAGCATATTAGCACTTGAGTTATTGTTTGATAATAAAGTTGTCTCATTTTATTTTATAAAGAAACCTTAAATATAAACCCATTTATATGCCAGTTTAGAGTCTCCTTTCAACACAAACTTCCATTCAAACTGTAAATTGTCATACAAGAGAGTGTGGTTAGAAATTGGATTTGGATTGTATTTATGAACCAGACGCCCAATCCATTTTGACTGAGAGGGGGTGAATGAAGAAATGTAACTGCCACACGAAAGAGAGCCAAGTGCAGTAGTGCACGCACTCCATCACACGAAAATTGAGGTTATATGGTTTAACCTTCATAAATTTCAACATTTATTTATTTCACTTTTTATTTATTTCATTCTTGCACTCTTGTTCCCCCTGTCGCATGAAATAATTTTATCTTTCATTTGGCTCATCAAACTTTGAGTTGAGATAAATAAATAAATAATGAAATAAATAAATAAAAATTGAAATAAATATATACATGTTGAAATAATTCAATAAAAGTTGAAATAAATAAAAAGTAAAAAAAACTTATATTCATATAAAATATAGATTGAAATAAATATCAACTGAAATAAATAAATGAAAAGTGAAAAAAATAAAAATTGAAATAAATAAGCATAAATTGAACTAAATACATAATTTTTGAAACAAATAAATGTTGAAAGATTGAAATAAATAAATATTGAAATAGAAGCATTTTAATGACACATTTAATAATTTATTTGATTGTGTTTTTTATTTATTTATTTTTATTATTTTTTTTGCGCTTCTAGTCCTCCATAAGGAACACCATACCAACATACAGTATATTCAAGCATGGTGGTAGCAGCAGCATCCTTTGTAGCAGGTAGAACTCGATACAGAGAATTATAAAGTGAACTTTATTAGGAAAAAAATCTTTTGGTCAAAAGAAAAAAAAAAAGAACAAAAATCATTTTTTGGGAGCGAAAATTGTAGTTGAAAATGACCAAAAATGAATACATACTGTATAAACAAGTGGCACCCTCCCAAAGAAATGAAAGCGCAAATGCCTGGAGAGGGCAGTGAAATGCAATAGTCTCCTGGAAAAACAGAGTGGGTTGGCAAGTAGAATATGCTCCTCACATATTTGCATGTTATCTTGGGATTGCTGTGAAGTTGCAACCAGCATTACAGTCCTAAGTTAATTTCTTTCTTGCACATTTCAGCTTGGTGACTGCGTTTCTCGGAACTTGCTTGTAATTTCATTGGGAATTCCAGCTTTTAGTTTTAAAATATGCTGCTTATCCTTTCAGATGAAGGAAATACTTTTGAGATGCAAAAGAGATCCCGAGAGTGAAAAAAAGGATGTGAGCAGAAAGGAATACGATTCATCATTTGTAGTTGTGAAGTACTGAAGCACTAGTTTCATCCATGACATTTACCATCCTGCAGTTTGGTGACAATGGTGGCCATTTGAATGAATCTTCCTTAAGTAGCGTTCTGACAGTTTTGATGCTGATGTAAGATGGATAAGAGAAGGGAGAGAAAGACTAATAGTAAGCAGTAGTACTGGAATGATTAATCGATTAACTGGAGTAATTCGATTAGAAAAAAGCTTTGAATCAAACTTTGAAAGACCGGCCCACATCATGGATGGTGTTGAAAGCCATCCAGCCAGCAACACAGAGAGGTCCACTACTAATATTCACTAACTTTGGCCAGAACTTATTCAGAATTGTGGATTTGCAGTTGCACAAAAATGACTAGTGTAACCTGATCAAAGTATGCATGCATGACTTCTAATTCAAAATTTTCTACATTTTAATTCAGGGAAAATGTATAGTTTTGAGAATGTGGATAGTCAGAAAGGTCCACTACTAATATTCATCAATCTTAGCCAAAACTTATTGAAAATTGTGGATTTAAAGTACCACAAAAATGAGAACTGTGACCTGTAACCAGATCAAAGTACACACGTAGGACTTTTAATTCAAATTTGCTATAAATTTGTTCAGTAAAAATGCATAGTTCTGAGTCTCAGAGTAGTCAGAGAGGTCCACCTCTAGTATTCACCATCCTTGTCCAGAACCTATTCAGAATTGTGAATTTACAGTACCGTAAAAATGAGAACTGTTACCTGATCAAAGCATACATGTAGGACTTTTCATTTTTCTGAATATAGGTATAGTAAAAATGCATCATTTTGAGTATGGGAGTAGTCAGAGAGGTCCACTGCTAATATTTACCAACCTTAGCCTGTACTTCAGATTTGTCGATTTACAGTGCCACAAAAATGAGAACTGTAACCTACCATCTACTAAAACGACAAGTTGCTCAGGGGATTCGCATAATATTGTATTGACGTTACCAATGTTGTCACTAACACATGACTGTAATCAGATTACTTTCTTTCAGTAACGAGCAATCTAACGCGTATATTTTTCCAAACCAGTAATCTGATTAAATTTAGTTTCCTTAGTGTCTGTGAGTCACTATTTTGAGATTGCCTCATAATGTATGTAGGATGAAGAAGACTGTTGTCATGTGCGAAGAGCATTTTGAATAGAAAATGTTGCTCTTGAGTTTGGGAGTGACATCATATGTCACGTTTTTTCAGCGGAAGACAAAAAAAAAAGGGTCACATGTATTACCATGCCGTGTGAGTGCTGAGAGAGTGCGGCCATAACTACAAAGCCTAGCTACCTCGTCAGGACGCGAACAATGAAAGAGGCAGGAGAGATACCACAAACGGCTGCATTTGCTCACTGGAAATACAGCCATTACTTCACATTTCTGTCCAGTAAAGATGACAAAAATATGTTGTTTACCCTGAAACAAAAGTCAAAAGTTTGTCTCATCATTTGTGCATTTTCACTACTACTTTTTGAGACAGTCCTGTGTATATATACAGGACTGTCTCAGGAAATTAGAATATTGTGTATTCTAATTTCCTGAGACAGTCCAGTATTTACATTATAAATTCTCACTAAAGATTTCTAAACTATGAATGAACATATGGAATTATGTACTTGAAATGAAGTGAAATAACTGAAAACAGGTTTTATGATGTACTTTATTTTCTACTTTCTTCAAAGTATCCACCTTTTGCACTTTTTTGCACTCTTTTGGCACTCTCTCAATGAGCTTCAAGATGCAGAGACCTGAAAAGGTTTTCACTTCACAAGTATGCCTTATCAGGGTTAATAAGTGGAATTTGTTGCCTTTTCAATGAGGTTGGGACCATCATTCTTGAAGTTCCGCTCTGAGACCCCCAATTTGTCCAAATTTCAAAGTTGTCCAATATGCATGTGTGATACATCATTGGAAAGCTTAAAATCTCAATTTTCTGGGGGAAGAAACATTTCGAACTGGAGGGCATTTTAAAAAAAAGGAAACAGCAAAACCCTATCTGGAGGTCAGAGCACACGAGAGCAGAATTACAGACGCCATGACTTTAACGAGATATTATTGCTTACTTACCTTGTTTCGATCCAAAAACTCCATGTAGCATGTATGAGTGTCAAGACACAGCTGTGAATAGCCACAGTTGTATTTTTTGGGGATTTTATTGGTGAAACACGGTAATATAACAAGGCTCGCGATGCAGAAATCGCAGACATCAAGGAGCGGTGGAGATTTTCTTTTTCATATATTTACCCTTTTAAATGTTTTTTTTGCAATTTTTCTTTGTTTGGATCGATTATTTATCATCCAACACATTGGAGAAAATGCGACAGTAACAAAAAAAAAAAATACAATTAAGCAATAGTTATGAGGTAGATATCCATTACATTTTTACAGACACCATTTTTTTCATTGTTAAAATGAAAGTTTAAAACACGCGAGTGAATAATTTTTTAAAGTTGTTTTTTTTAAAATGAAATATTAGATATAAATTAATGATTCTAAGCTAAAAATGATATTTTGAATAATCAATATAATTAATTACCTTCGTTTTATGGCTGGGTTGAAACAAAAGCGGTTGTCTGTAAATGGGGGTTTTCAGGGTAAAACGGGCAAATTAAAAAAAGTTTGGAGGCTTAATGCGCTATGATTCTGCTATGGCAGAAAATAGACATATTGTTCGATCAAACACAACAGTTGTTTTGGCTTAAAATACAGCAGTTTCTTTTAAAGAGGAGCGCAAGAGCAGAAACTGCTTTTTCAGTCTTGTGTTTTCCGCCAAATACATCTTGACACTGTTTGTGTTCAATCCTCGGTTCAAGCTCAGTTGTTGTTGAGAGGCTTAGGTTTAAAGAAATTCAAAATTTCTATTTTGCCTGCTCAGGCGTAGTTTTGGCTAAGCAAATTCAAGAAAAGTCTGTAAAGATCTAGTCACATGTTCTGTTGGAAAAAATATTTTGGACTATGAAATACTATGAAGGATTCCTGTTCATTTCTTTTTGTTTTTCTAGTTTTATTTTTTATTGTTTTACAACTTTTATAGACAGCATTTTAACGGATTTTTTTACAGTAGGTGTTGAGGCAGCAAAGCAGAAAAATTCGTAAAAAGTAACCATAAATTACTTTTAAAGTAATATAGTTACTTTGATAATAAAGTAATCAGTAATGTAACTAGTTAATTTTTTGAGGCGTAATCAGTAATTAAATAAGTTTTTCAAGTAATCTGTGACAACACTGAACATGACAGTGCATGTAACGCACAAGTGAATGGAGCGGTTCTAAAATTAGGCAACTTCTTTATATAATTTTTTAAATGATGACAATGGTGGCCTTGTATATTTTAGAGTGTTGAGAGTTTTTTTAAGAGTTGGGAACAACGCGAGCACTCGTAAGTCAACTGCCTTGCCACTCTCTGCATTTACCATAATGCTTGGATTATGTGGGTGCGATAATTTTAGGGTCTATTAATTTGACCATGGCCCCACTGGGAAATCCCCGGTATCCCCGTATGCCAGTCCGCTCTTGACTACTACTGCTACTACTACCATGCACCTTATACTGTATAGCAGTGCGCCCTATATATGAAAAGTTTTGAAATAGGCCGTTCATTAAAAGTGCGCTAGATACGCAGATGCGCCTTATAGTGCGGAAAATACGGTAGTACCTTTATCACTTATCCTGCCATGTTATTTTTATGAGCAATTGCTGTTGTCTGACAAATGTTGTGCATGAGACGCTGGCTCTGACGTCAACACACATTATCTGATTGGTTTCTGTGTCAAAGGCCACTGTTGTGGCAACATCCCACTTTACTGTGTTTTTTTCACTCCTGTATCCTGCTCTGATGCAATTTTACATGATCTGTGTAACTTGTAAGAGCTTTCTTTCTCTTGTCCAGTTAACTGATACAGGATCTCTCCCTTTTCTCTACCCAGTGATGGCCTTGGCTGTACAGCTGTGCCGGTTATCCTGCCGCTGCACATAGGGAAGAAGCAAAGACGCCTTGACAAACGACCTACCTTTCTCTCTCCCCCAAAAAAGTGAAAAACATAGAGAGGGGGGAAAAGAGGAAACACACCAGCATAAACAAATGCGAACATGTACAGCGTGGAGGATCTCCTCATTTCTCATGGATACAAGCTACCCAAGCATACCACCGCCTCGGCAACCCCGACCCCAACTCCTGCATCGACATCCCGGCCGGCGTCTTCCTCTTCACCTCCATCTTACAGCAAACACCATGAGAGTTTGGGGAGCAGGCCAAACAGCAGAACACTGAACGGGTACGAACGAGGGTCGAGAGCAGCATACGGAAATAAATGTGGAAGCAGGCACCCCCAGGTGTACGTGACTGGAACTAGCTGTCTCAATAACAACGTTGAACCCAGCAACAGGAGCCAATCCAGGCAGGAGGGGGAAATCCAGAGTCAAATTGAAACTCCTTCCTTCGGAGAGTCATTGACCTCAGACAGCGGGTAAGATTAAATTATGTGTTGTGACATCAATACTGTAATTTGCTGACCAATCATCATACCACCTAGTGTCCTAATTATCATTGTGGACTATTTATTGAATAATGAAATTATATTCTTTGCGCTGGTGCTTTGACGAAATAGCTGACATTGTCTAACATTAAATAGTGAATCAATATTTTTTTGTCCTTGAAATTTGCATCCCATTTATTGTACCATCTGTCACAAACAGCATCTCCCCTTCTATTTGCATTCCTCTTGCATCTTTCCACCATTTTATTTTCTACTTTTCACAACGCAATAGTGGTTATGACAATGTGCGCTGGAATCCTAATAGGCCACATTGGACCTTAAAGTCATAATCAAAACAGCTCAGGGACAAGCCTCCATGCCCCATTTAAGCATGCCAAGTGTTACACACACAGATGTCATCTTTACTCAGCCCTCCATATATGGCCAACGGTTTTTCACCAAAACGCCAGATTTATACTTAATTATAGCCTACTCGCACATCAATAAAACAGAATGTATATAGGGTTTAATAAATAATGTATATGGAGGATGGGCTATATTTAGCTTTGTCTGGTGTTATGCAATTGAAGCCCTCATGGGTAGGCACTGTTAGATTGTATGATAGGTCTACAGATCATGCTTGGTCATAATTTTTTTTAAAAGGGCCGTTTCATTTGCCTATTTGGTTCACAATTTTTTCATATCATACATTGGTATGAAAAAGTATCGGAACCTTTCGGAATTTCTCCCATTTCTGCATAAAATCACCATCAAATGTGATCTGATCATTGTCAAAATCACACAGATGAAAAAACTCTCTGCTTTGACTAAAACCACCCAAACATTTATAGGTTTCCATATTTTAATGAGGATAGTATGCAAGCAATGACAGAAGGGGGAAAATGAGTAAGTGAACCCTCTTCCTAAGGAGAGGAGCAATTGAAACCAATTTTTAACAAGCAATTTAAGTCAGGTGCCACTATAAAACACACACCTGGTAAGAATTGTTGATTATGTCTTGATTATTATACTGTACTATAACATATTACACAACCACATGAAGCCAAAGGGGGGAAAAAAATTGAATTCCAGCAAAAAAAAAAAAAAAAAAAATCTACAGAAATTAAGCATTATTCGTCCAAAAAGCATAAGTGCCCTCTAGTGGAGAAAACATATTTCCTATTATGAAACTCAAAGGATCATACAGTGGTATGAAAAAGTATCTGAACCTTTTGGAATTTCTCGCATTTCTTCAGAAAATCACCATCAAATGTGATCTGATCTTTGTCAAAATCACACAGATGAAAAACAGTGTCTGCTTTAACTAAAACCACCCAAACATTTGTAGGTTTTCATATTTTAATGAGGATAGTATGCAAACAATAACAAAAGGGGGGGGGGAAAGGTAAGTGAACCTTCACATTTAATATTTTGTGACACCCCCCCCCCCTTTGGTGACAATAACTTCAACCGGACGCTTGGGACAAGATCAGTCTGGCACATCGATAAGGACTAATCTTGTCTGCTGTAGTTCAGTCAGTAACCATTCTGAAGTTGATTTACTATTGTGTTTTGGATCATGGTCTTGTTGCAGCATCCATCCTCTTTTTATCTTCAACTGTTTTTCTGCAAAACATCCTAATAAACTTTTGAATTTATTCTTCCATTAATGATTGCAAGTTGTCCAGGCTCTGAGGTAGCAATACACCCCCAAATCATGATGCTCCCTCCACCATGTTTCACGGTGGAGATGAGGTCTTGATGTTGGTGAGCAATTCAATTTTTCCTCCACACATGACGTTGTGTGTTACTCCCAAACAATTCAACTTTGGTTTCATCAGTCCACAAAATATTTTGCCAAAACTTCTGTGGCGTGTCCAAGTGTCTTTTTGCGAACAATAAACGAGCAGTAATGTTTTTTTTAGACAGCAGTGGCTTCCTCCGTGGAGTCCTCCCATGTGAACACCATTCTTGGCCATAGTTTTATATATTGTTGGTGTGTGCACAGAGATATTGGACTGTGCCCGTGATTTCTGTAAGTCTGTAGCAGACACACTAGGGTTTTTTACCCCTCTGAGTATTTTGCGCTGAACTCTTTGCGTCATTTTTGGTGGACGGCCACTCCTTGGGAGAGAAGCAACAGTGCCAAACTCTCTCCATTTTTAGACAACTTCTCTGACTGTCAATTGATGAACATCCAGATTTTTAGAGATGGTTATATATCCTTTCCCAGCTTTATACAAATCAACAATACTTGATCACATGTCTTCAGACAGCCCTTTTGACTGAGCCATCATGCACATCAGACAATGCTTCTTATCAAGACAATTCTTACCAGGTGTGTGTTTTATAGTGGGCAGGGCAGCTCTAAACCACTAATCAGTGATTGGGCACACATCTGACTTAAATTGTTTGGTAAAAATTGGTTTCGATTGCTATTTTATGTCTCCTTAGGCAAAGGGTTCACTTGTTTTTTTTCCTCCTTGTGTCATTGTTTGCATGCTAAAAACCTATAAATGTTTCGGTGGGTTTAGTTAAAGCAGTTTTTACATCTGTGTGATTTTGACAAAGATCAGATCACATTTGATGGTGATTTCTTTTGACAAAGATCAGATCACATTTGATGGTGATTTCATTCAGAAATGTGAGAAATTCCAAAAGGTTCAGATACTTTTTCATACCACTGTACATAGACAGTGCTTCTCAATTATTTTTTCTTACGCTCCCCCATAGGAAGACGTTAACCTTCCGCGCCCCCCAACTCTCTGCCACCCTCTGGATAACATTGTGTCCTTTTTAATATTAAAGATGGAAAAAAAAGAACACATCCATGCTGTAAAAATACATTTTTGACCGTTTGATACTGAAAAAATATATATATAAAAAAATAATCATAGTCAAATTGATTCAAGAGGACAATTTGCCAAACCATTAGACTGAAAAAACAAAAATTAATCGAACAAAAACAACAGTGTCATTGGACAGAGAGACAGTTTTTATTTTTCCTGCAGGCAGTATCAGCCCCTTTGCTGTGGTGCTGGGTTATTTTGCATTGAGCAACTTGGTATGCCATTGGACAGAGAGACAGTTTTTATTTTTCCTGCAGGCAGTATCAGCCCCTCTGCTGTGGTGTTGAGTTATTTTGCATTGAGCAACTTGGTATGCCACCTTATGTGATGCTGACAGTGCTCGCTGGTTTGCTGATGTAACACTGACAAAGCGGGACGATTGTTGGCAATATTTGGCACCTTTTCGCTGAAAAAAAAAACAATTCCTATTGCGAACATTTTTAGACAAAGTAAACAGACTGGTCTTTTCTTGTCTCCCACTGTACTAAAAGTCATAAGCCAAATGCTTCATACGCATATTTCATATTTCTTTCTCTAAGCTTTTCATATCTCCAGTGCTCTTTGCTGTGTGCTCTTGTTTGGTTCAAAAATACTGCGCACATGCTGAAAATGAGAGTGCCACTGCCACCCACTCAGCAGATGTGCAATTACACTTTATTCTAGTTCAGCAAAAAAGTATGTTCCCCCAGGTCACATGCGCCACCCCCAGCATCACTCTGTGCCCCCTTGGGGGGGACCGCCCCACTGTTTGAGAAGTACTGACATAGACACAAGTCAGTACAATAATCACACCTTTTGGCCATTTTAATTTTTTGTTTATATTTCTTAATTGAGAGAATTAACTGACATACTTTGGCAGGTTGTTTGTTTTTGTTTTTTTTATGTGAGAGAATGAATCCACATACTTTGAAGAGTATTGTGCCTATGTATGGAATGCAATTTTAGTCTTTTTTTTTTTTTTTCTTCTGGTGGATTCACTTTTTCCTAGACCTCTGTAAAGTTGGTACCCCATCAGACACAAATTTATAGAAAATTAATGTTATGCTCATTTTTGTGCTGTAAAAACTTTCGTTGGTAGTGCTAATGTTGTGGTAACGTTGAGATACAGAGGTACCTCGACATACACTCGCCTTGACACATGAGCTTTTCAATATCGGATGTAAAATTTTACTCGCCTTTTCTTTCTACATCCGACGATATGCTTGAATTATGACGATTTATGACAGCGCTGTAGTTTCTTTGTTTTTAGTGGAAGGTGGTGAAAAAATGAAAAAGGTGATGCTTACCATTGAAATGAAGATGTAAGTGATAGAAAAATATGAGCGCGCTGAACTGCCTCAACAATATGGCCGTTGAATGTGTACGATCTCGACGGTTCTCCCCCGACCTCCATTCGCCAGTCTTTATAAGTGAAGGTGACAATTATTATTGTGGTAACATCACTAAAGAAATCGCCAGCTTTGTCAGGTTTTTTACTATTTATTTCAGAACTTGTGCAACACAACACGTCTACTGTCTGCCTCAGTTGACGCCAATAACAAAACATTGAAAGAAAGTAAAATCTCTACCGCACCCATCTCCTTGTCACGTCAGCCAAGCGGTGCCTTCAAGTACAGCATGCAAAACACATCCTCCAATTTAGAAACTGATTCGTTACATTACTTCATTATTATTACGATTTTTATTCATAATTTATTTGTTTTGTTATGTGTAATTGCCATTTGTAATAGTACCAGCAGTATTTATTAAGGATTTGGTGTAGATTATTGGGCTGTGGAACGAATTAATGGAATTATAATGTATTCATATGGGAAAATCCTGCTCGACATATGACCGTTCGACTTACAAACAAGGTCCTGGAACTAATTAACTCCGTATGTAGAGGTACCACTGTATTAATTTTGAGTGATAATGTATCGCAGCCCTCCGTTTATTGCAAAATGGATTAGAAATGTTGCCATTCGTTAATGCTACGTTTGTGCTCCTTTGTGCTGTAAAAAAATTTTTGTTTGTGCTGCTATCGTTTTACAGTATAGAAATCGACCGAGTTTTTCAGGACTGATACCGTTACCGATTATTAGCAGTTAGATGGGCTGATAACCGTTTTTTGGAGTCAAAATTCATATGCAGTAAAAGTGTAAAAATTGGCGTAACAAAAAGGAATAATGCAAACACCGAACTTCATTGAAATGCCTAAAGCTTGTTTATTTAATTATGCAAATAGAAAATAATAGCTCCAGAAGTGCCTGAGGCACAGTATGAGTGTAACTCCATTTACCATTACTATTTAACCAATAAGAGGACGGGGTGAATACTAGTGTAGAAGACAGCAGGCAGGAGAGAGAGGCGCAGCTGCATCTGAGTTGAAATAACCCATTTTTTCATATCGGTCGGTCGGAATAAATCAAACGCCAATACCGACTTTTGTAAAATTTCCAAATATCGGCCCAGCCGACAGCCGCTAATCGGTCTATCTCTATTTTAAAGATATTGAGATACAGTGGTACCTCTACATATGAAGTTAATTCGTTGTAGGACCTTGTTTGTAAATTGAAATGGTCGGATATTCCCATAAGAATACAATATAATTCCATTAATTTGTTCCACAGCCCAAAAACCTACACTAAATCCTTAATAAATACTGCTGGTACTATTGCAAATAGCAATTACCGAGAGCAAAACAAATCAATTATGAATAAAAATCGAAATAATAATATAATAACTGTAATAATAATAATAATTCCTGTAGTAATGTAACGAATCGGGTTCTAATTAGGCGGATGTGTTTTGCGTAGTGTACCTGAATGAACCGCGTGGCAGACTTTTTTTTACTTTTTTAAGGATTTTTTACTTTCACTGTTCACGTTCTGTCGATGACCTCAACTGCGGTGGACAGTAGGCATGTTGTGTTGAACAAGGTATGAAATAAATGAAAAAAAATCTGACGAAGCTGGTGATTTCTTTGGCGATGTTACAATAATAATAATTTTCACCTTAACTTATAAAGAAAGACTAGCGAACGGAGGTCGGAGGAGAACCATTGAGATCGTAGACATTCTACTGCGGTATCGTCAAGCCAGTTCACGGACGAACACACCATACTCATATTTTTCAATCATTTCCATCTTCATTTTAATGGTAAGCCTCACTTTTTTACGTCCGATGTCAAAAACATCATGTGTCGAAACGATCGTATGTCGAGGTACCACTGTATTAATTTTGCAGCTTTTCCGTGTCTAACTCCCGCGGCTGATGGAGCGTACCAGGTTACCAACCTTCTCAATGACAAAGGGGTGTCCCAACAACTTGCGCAAACGTCGAACAAACAAATGGCACCCCTTTTGGTCCATTTTGTAGTAAAATGAGAGGCTTGAGATATTAATTGAGTGATAACGTGACTTCCATTTACTGCAAAATGGACCCGAAGGGGTGCACTTCGTTTGTGCTATGTTTGCACTAGTTGTTGGGACACCCATCTTATTGAGAGAGTCTGTACGTATCTATCACCCTGGCACCTACATACTCATTCGGAGGACTGGTAATGGGGCGGCGTAGAGTAGGTTGCCAACAAACGATTTCTGGGTTCTAGATTACAGGGCTGATTTGTGTACACTCCACCCCTCCCAATCACTTTTCTTCTAGACCCCCCCTCTCTTTCCCTGGTTATCAGGCCCCCCACATGTTGTCAACATACGCATAGTTATGGTTCAATGTATTTCTTTTTTTTTTTTTTTTTTTTTTTTTTTTTTTAAACCTGTCCTGTTCAGCTGTTTGACACAGAGAATGGAAGTCTAAGTGCCCAGATTCTGAACAGTTTTAATGTTTCACATTGAGAGTCTGACATACTCCCATTGTGATCATTCAAAATACCTTTTTATTATGACAAAGCAGCGAACAGGAAGGGATTATGGGGGGACAGAAGAAAAGAAATACAAGAGAAGAAGGAAAAGAAACACATACACAAACAACAACTAGATATACATTGAACATCTAAACTAGTTACTAATATGCTGGTGCTATCGTCAGCGAGATGTATTTCCGGTTTACACCATGTGGGGGCCTATTGGCCAGTGAAAGAGGAGAATGGGGGTGGGGGTGTCTATAAGACTATAAGCTAAGTGATTGAAAGGGGTAGAGTGTACACAAATCAGTTCACCCTGGCACCTACATACTCATTCGGAGGACTGGTAATGGGGCGGCGTAGAGTAGGTTGCCAACAAACGATTTCTGGGTTCTAGATTACAGGGCTGATTTGTGTACACTCCACCCCTCCCAATCACTTTTCTTCTAGACCCCCCCTCTCTTTCCCTGGTTATCAGGCCCCCCACATGTTGTCAACATACGCATAGTTATGGTTCAATGTATTTCTTGTTGTTTGTGTTTCTTCTGTCTCTCTCCTTCTTTTCTTCTGTTCCCCCATCACCCCTTCCTGTTCGCTGCTTTGTCTTAATAAACGAGGTATGTTGAATGACCACAATGGGAGTATGTCATACAGTGATACCTCAGCTCACGAACATAATTGGTTCCCAGAAAGTGTGTGTGAGGCGAAAAGTTTGTCTTCCGAACATTTATTTCCCATAAGAAACCATTAAAATGAGAATAATCCGTTCCCAGGTCCCCATAAAACATAATTTTCTACTAAATAAGCCTTAAAACTACACAAAAATATACCTTATTTTATGTATAATAAATGTGCTATTGTATTATAATTGAAGAAATAAACTGTACTGTATAATAAAGTCGTTTTATTTACCTTTGTGATGGTAGTTGATGGCTTGATGGAATGGAGTGGGAGGAGGAGGGAGGGAGGGAGTTACTGTTTGGAAGGAGAGTGTTACCGGCAAAGTGCGCAGTTAGCGTAGACTCCACTGCTGTGCCCCCCACATGCTTTTAGTTGTTAATAAAAGTGCCCACAAAAAGCCATCCGACGGCTCTGGGTGTTTGTATGCACGCCGCCACCTTTCTGGAGAGGAAATCGGGCGAACCGAAGACAACCGACGACAACGAGCCAACGTGACTCGCCGGTCCACTTCTCACGACGGTGGGAAGCTGAAAGCACCGCCAATTACCAGTCGAGGACGAATTGGTAACACGAGTCACTTTCCACAAGGACTGTAGGTAACTCTTTTTCGGTCCCATAATAGCAAAAGTACACTCAATATGGTCCAAAATGTCTATCAAACACAAACCACGTCCGCACTCAACGAAAGGGAGGGGACGAACTGGGACGCCGTGAGCGTGCATCAGCTTCTCGTGGCCGCCACCGTGGTGCTGTTCGACCCCGTGGTTTGGTTCGTCCGCCGAAAACTAGTTCGTCAGCAGTGACTATATGCTCGCGAATTTAATGTTCTTGAGGCGAAAAGTTCGTGAGCTTAAGCGTTCGTGAGCTGAGGTATCACTGTATTCCTCTGTGAAACATTATAACTATTCAGACCATCCAGACACTCAGATTTCCATTCTCCATGTCAAACAGCTGAACAGGACAGGTTTGAAAAAAAAAAAAAAAAAAGTCTGTACAATCCATCAACCGCAACTGAGGGGCTGCGATTGACGTCATGACTTGAAATTAATATCTGAATATCTATAAAACGAGATAGCAACACAAACGAAAATTTTAACAGCATAAATGAGCACAAACGTAGCTTAAATGAATGGCACCATTTCAGGTCCATTTTGCAATAAATCGGGGACTGCATTATGTCATCACTCAAAGTTAATGTCTCAATATCTCAAAAACGGTAGCAGCACAAACCAAACTTTTACAGCACAAATGTAGCACAAACGATTGACATCATTTTGAAAATTAGCGTTTGATGAGGGGCCAACTTCATGGAGGTTTTGCCTAGTAGCTTCACTTTAGATAATGAACGGGGGCCGTCTTCTGTCTTTTATTACCGACAATTTGACAAATGGCTACAACTCACATAATCACTTATTTAGAAGATTGGCATGGATTTCCCACCGCAAACATCTCTGACCAGTTATGATCATAGATTGAAATGTCAAGGATGGTCGATGACCTTAGCCTTGGGAGTTGTGCACGTGTCCATGTGTCTTGTTTATGGTGTTGATCAGCCAGTCATTTTTGAAAACAGATCAAATCAGGCTGCACGACGATATTACTGCTCCTTCTGTCAGCCGTGAAACATTCTCTCACGGATGTAACAGCAGCAATCAGTATTATTGTTTTAGTGAAGCGTTGAAATAGTTAATCTGTTATGAAGGAAAGCCTAATGTCCTAATTAAGGGTATAGTTATCATTTTGTGTATATGGCACGACATCAAAAATGACTTTTCTCATGGTCCTCTGTCTCCATCTAGTGGAAGTTTTATCCCAATTTGTTCTGTAGTATCAATGTTTTCCTGAGCAGTGCAACAATACTACTTTTATTGCTTTAAAAATGCTAAATTGTTCACAACCACCTCATCCTTCGCCTTATTTTATTTTAAAATACACATTTAAATATATGAGGTTTCACTCTATGATTCCTCTGATGTGATGTTTCCTATTAGGTTCTGTGATGCCAGCAGAGGTCAACAGATCCAGTCCAAGGATGTATCCTTTTGGAGGAGGAGAGGCCAGGATTTTACTGTTCTGCTGGACTATGCTGACCAAAGAGAGTGCCATGCAGGTGGACATGGGGAATATATCAGACCAGAGGGACCTCAACAAGCAAGAGGTCAAGAGTTGCCCTCAGAGGAGCGTCAGAGAGTAGCCCAGGAGCGGCAACGCTGGGCAGCTCAGGTACAGGCCCGTGCTAAAGAAAGGGAGGCAGCGCTCAAACAGTGGAAGATGGCCACTGAGAGGAAGTGCCAGAGCCTGGGGACAAATGAGTGGCATCCAGCTGTCAGTTTTAGTCGCCAGATGTCGCAGAGTGATGGTGAACGTTGGGCACAGGAACAGCAGCGGCTGCACGCCAGGACACCAGAGGGAATGGTAGTCCACCCCAGGACCAAAGCCAAATCCCAGTCCATGCCCAGGATGCTGCGACCTGAGAGCCTGCAGTATGTGGACACGGCCTCATGTGGTCAGGACTTGTACAGAAGGGTTAACGGCCACCCACTGTCTCACCACGACTTTTACAGAGCACCCCGCTGGCCGGAGAATGGGAGGCCAGCAAGTGCCAACCAATTATCATTAACGCCAAAGCCCCGCTTCACTCGGCCCCCCAGACCTCCCTCCTATGAAATGCACCAGCAGATTAGGGGAAGCTGTGAAGTATTGTCTGGGAGAGAGTCGGTTATTTCCCATTCCAGGGACAGGACTCCTCTTCCCATCATACGAACAGGTGATGCTCCAATTGACTATTTTGCACAGGATTCTGGCCCTCCAGGCTACATCCCACCCCCATCATACAAACGATCCCCTGTGATTATAGGAGGGCGCCGGGGATATGGTGAGATTGCAGTTGATTACAGGTAATGTGTTCTATTTGTATGGGTACATTATCAAAAGAAATGCAGTGTAATGGTAGAGCTACATGCTAGTGTTCTAAACGATTATGTGAATACTGAATAATATACATTAGCTTTTGGTGTGCAGGAATAGTAGCCTGAAATTGAGTTTTCAACGTGTGAGAATCTTGCAAAAAAGTATGTTTGCAAACCTTTGTTTTAATCTCATTAGGCATATTTTACCCTTTCTTACCCTTCCACGTCTGATGTTTTTTGAGTGGAGATTTGTGGCTCAATCTCATTCCCCTTAGGTCAGTTACTGTAATTTTCGGACTATAAGCCGCTACTTTTTCCCTCCGCTTTCAACCCTGTGGCTTATAGTCTTGTGCGCCTTGTATGTGGATTTTGCAGGCCTTTAAGGTGTATGTCTTTCGTAAGGTTGGTAAAAGTATTGAATCCTATTGATACCGAAATGTTCTATTGGGATACGACATTTGATTACTCAGTTATCTATTGGTTTTTGGGCTACCACAGGTTAAGAAAATTTTGTTGTCATGGGATGAATTTGATTCTGCACGACTCTTTATAATAATGGAGGATATTTTTGCATTTTCTTTTTAACTCATTGGCTGCCGTTGACTGCGCTTGATGTCCAATCCATTTGAAGGGGGAGGGTTGCATGCGAATGAACATTCATTTGCTGCCACCCTCCCAGTTTAAATACTTGTCATAAACTCTTTTTAAAAGAGTTTTTATTTTTCATGAACTGCAAGACTGGAAATCTATCATCGTCTAATGGCACTGAAAGAGTTCCTAAAAGACATATTTTAAAAAAAATGTATCGTGTACTTTTTTTTTTTTGGAGTAAAGATAACAAGTTGAAAATATTATAGTATCATGACAACAGTAGTCTTTAGGTGTGATTATCCCTGTAGCCTATCGTCCAGTGTGGCTTATACATGAACAAATAGTTTTCTTGTCAAATTTGGTAGGTGCGGCGTATAGTCCAGTGCGGCTTATATATGGACAAATGCTGTTTCTGTGTCAAATTTGTGGCGTGCAGCTTATAGTCAGGTGCGCCATATAGTCCGAAAATTACAGTAATTTGTGCCTGATTCTGCTGGAACAGGATCCAGGACTTCTTGGTTTTGGCACACAGTGTTCCGTGACTTATTCTGGCTGATCTGGCACCTTAATGTCTGCTGTAATCAGGGGTGAAAGTGGGCCGGAACACCTGTCCGGCATGAAACTCGAAGGCGGAACGCCGTTCCGGCATATGATGCTTTGATCCCGAAAATATGACAGCATCTGTAAAAACCCCATGTTTAAAAAAAAAATAATTAAAAAAAACTGCCACGTTGCCACACACGCATCTCCAATAAAAACAATCTACCAATGTCAGATTTACATAAGTGTGAAAAACAAGCCTAATAAAGAGCTTGTGTAGTGTCATCCGTTTCCACCGATATTTATTATTCATTTATTTATTCTACGTAGTTCTTCCCAGCGTCTCTCTCTGTGTGTGAGTCACGTCACCCTGCACATGCAGGGAGCATGCAGGCTGAAAAAAAAACTGGACTCTGCTGTAGTTCAATTGGATGACATACTGACATGTGATCAGCATGGATAGTTAGCTTTGATTGGTTCTAATGCACATTTTTTTCGAACAACAAATAGAGGGCAGAAAAAAAGCTTGTTGAATGGCGTACCGCAAGCAACATGTCACTTTTGCTCATTTATATTCTTGACGTTAGCAATTGTGGCTAGGCGGTTCAACCTCCCGTTTGTCCCCAATAGTAAATGAATGGAAATAGTGTACGAACCGAGTTGTTTACTGAACTAAACTTACCAATTCTCTCTGAAAACTATGTGGCTGGTGCCAAATTCACTGGTAAAGATGTGGAAGAACATACAAATGTTCAGCTAAAGAGATGGCTTGCGTCACGAGGGCTGAAAAAGGCCTTAGCTTAGCTGACAATGACATTCTTCTGTTTCAACAATCTATCCATTACCACCATATGCCCTGTCTTTCTTATATATTATATCCTCTGGTTGTCTTACGTCTCTGACCTTTCTTGGGGACAATTTACATTGCTATTTTTGTGTAGTGATCGCAAATGCTACTCGGTGACAGCCAACGAAAACTTTTAATTTTTTCATTAATAAAGTAAATAAAGTTTTTTTTTTACAACAGAAAAGGTAACAGGTACAGTCAGAGGCCATTTTAATTTTTTCAGGTCACTCATTGTCAGACAGAAGCAGCACGGCAAAACGCCACGCTAAAAAATAAGTAAAAAATATCAAAATGGCTTACCTCTTAGTCTTCTGAAGGACCATGCCCCCCAACAAAATGTTACTGCATATTAAATGTGAGTGGCTACACCTTGCTAGTGTTAAACTGGTTAAACTTTTGGACGTCCACGCAAGTTGATCCATTCTTCACGTTTTCCTCCGAGTTTTTGGTTCACGAAACGTATGAAGAACACATCCTTCATATGTAGTAATGTCTAAAGCCATTTCTACGAATTCCATATCAGCAGTGCTTGATCGGCATGTTCTTTTTTGAAAGATTACCGGAAAAAATTAGCAGAAATAACAAGGTTTTTATGGGTCGAAAATGTCCCACTTCCGCGTTATGATGGCGACGTCTCGGTCTAAAAATAGCATTCATGCTGTGTGCTATTTAAGGGGCAATGCAATGGAAAATTGATTAAATTTTTAAGAGAAAGGGAAGAGTTGATAAGGTTTATTTTATTTCATTTGGTTATATTTGAGTGATTCAGAATATCGTCCGTGTTAATTTGCACTTTGGACTTATTTTTGTTAATTTATGTAAGGCTACATACTACTTGTTTCCTTATAATTAAGAAAAAGTCATTGTTTGCTTTGTCTTCAACATATATTCCATTCCACTGTGCATAATGTAAGTCATTTGTACTTATTTTTTGTTAATGTATGTTCTTTATATCTTTATTATTTAAAAAAAGTCAATATTTATAGTATCTTCAATTTTTAAGTAGGCTACATCCTATGTTCCTGAATAGTTAAAATTGAGATTTTGCTTTTATATTTGAAGAAATTAGGGAAAATAACAATTAGATGGAGTTTTATATGGAATTTTGTAAATCAGTGAAAAAAATACAATTTTGAATGGAAATCATTTTCTTATTTATGCCTTGTTCTAGTGTAATGCAGTAGCCTAATGCCTGTGTGAAACCTTTCATGTATTCATTCATTTTCTGAGCCGCTTATCCTCATGAGGGTTACGGGGGCGCTGGAGCCAATTACAGCTAACTATGGACAGTATGCGGGGTACACCCTGAATCGGTAGCCAGCCAATCACAGGGCACAAGGAGACAACCATTCGCGCAAACAGTCATACCTAGGGACAATTTAGTGTGATTGATTTGATCAGCCCACCGTGCATGTTTTTGGGATGTGGGGGGGGGAAACTGGAGTACCCGGAGAAAACCCACACAGTTACGGGGAGAACATGCAAACTCCACACAGGAAATCCCGAGCCCAGTATTGAACCCTTAATCTCAGAACGTACTAACCACTGTGTGTGTGTGAAACCTGTTGTGTTTTATAGCGTGTTTTACAGTATTTATAACTGTGCCAAAAGCAGTTTTAGCATTTTGGTGGTCTTAGGAGATTTAAGGATTGATAAGTTCACATGCCAGTTTTCAATTAACCTGTGCTAAGAAAAATTCAAAGGGTTCCCAAATGTTTGCACTTGTGTAAATTTCTTTTGATGCATACTAGGGATGTCCCGATTGCATATTTTTGCCCCCGAGCCCGAGTCACCTTATTTTGAGAATCTTTTACTGTCCCACCATGTCGCCTTCATAACGTGAATCACAGGTAGTCCCCGGGTTAGGAATGAATTCCGTTCCCTACGCTGGCGACTTAACCCGAATTTCCCCATAAGTCGGAATGAACCCTTTAAGTACCCCAAAACACCCCCTAAATCTCAAAATAACTATTCAAAAACATGTATGATATGTGATTGTACTGTCCTCGCCAAGATATTGGAGCTAGGTCCTAGCTAGAGATCAAGCTGAGCTCCAAAATGACGAAGTCAGACCTTCGTGTGGTTTGCTGACTTTATTCAGCTGCTCATGACATTAACACTTGCAGAATGAAACTAATATAAAAAATTAGATTAGTTTCATCTTCAATAACAGCAATTCAAATTGTGTTTATAACTATCTGTGGATACAGCAATAACAATCCACACAAATGATTATCATGCATCACATCATCAAAAACAATCACAAAACAAAATTCAACATTATTAAAAAACAAAAAAACGACTGGAGACCAAATTGCGGACGAGACTTGGTGTCGTAAAGTCGAAATCACGTAAGTCGTGTACGTCATAACCTGGGGACTACCTGCATTTCTAAACAAGAATAACGTAGTAAAATGCTTGTCTTTGTTAATTGCTTTATTGAGTGAGTCCACTCAAATCCACCCTCGCTGCTGAGAACGGCCTCTCACTTACACAATGAGTTGCTACAGCCCACTTGTGTAAATTTAACGCCAGTTTGGCTGCACTGCTTAGCAGTGGCTAGGGCGAGAGGCTGTGACGCTGTACAAGCATGACAACAAATACTGTATATATTTTTTTTATTTAAAACCCGATCATTTTCACCCGATTCCGATCCTCTGAAAAATGAATTCCGATCACGTGATCGCATCAGGACATCCCTAATGCATACTACACATCTTCCGTTAGTCTGATCAACTTAGTTTCATTTCTGCAATATCACTGTTTATCAGTTTTTTGATATATTAAAATTAGGTTTCTGATCCTAAACACGCTATAATGAATAAATGAAATTAATGTAAACCATCAGGGGTGCCCAAATGTTTTCATAAAACTGCTGTCTAAATGCCCTACTTTAGGTGGACCTATGGTGATGTGAGCGATGAAAATACTGTACATTATTCAGAATAATTGTAAATTATTTTCGTAAACATTTAGGCAAGTCGTTAAATATGCATCCCAACACAGACAAGAAAAGTTGTTGTACAATAAATTACAAACAAAAAACAACTAAAGGAGCACGGCAGAACACGCGAGAAAAATACAAACAAAAGAAGCACGAACCGAGCCGCCGAGAGAACCAAGGGGAAGGCAACGATGGCCAGAAAAGGCAAAAACATATATTAGCAACGTCCAACGAAAATACTAGCACAAAATCAAAGCGCTCACAACAGGAATACAACCGATGACGCACAGTGTGTTAAGCAAGCAATCGTCTGACACCCACAGATGGTGACAGGCGTCCTTAAATATCGAGCGATCCTAATGTGCCACAGATGTGTTGCATGGCCCCGCCCATCCAGCTCAATCAGAAACGAAAAAAAGAAAACTGGGAAAACACACACAGATATGACGGATACAGGTGTGGCAGACAGAGGCAGGATTCACTGAATGATACAGCTACATATTCCTAAAGATATCTAATACATACTGTAGATCACATACCAGGTTCACAGACAGTAAATAGATTATGTGTTCAGTCCTGAATACTGTATATTCACTGCCATAAATATGAGATTAACCGTCAAAATAATAATAGCATATTCTAGTAGTTGATCATTTTTGAATGTTTTCCTAATAGCATTGCTACACAATGTTGTAAACACCAACTGTGTTGTTATGCTTTTAGGTACAGAGGTGATATGTACCAGCAGATTCACGTGGCTCCTGATGGATCACATTGGATTACTCGACATCCAGCAGGTCCTTGGTCTGAGTCGTCAAGAGAGAAGTGCATTGCAGGCCAGAAGCACCTCCATCCTGTGTGTACTTCACAAGGGCATCCAGGTGGAGGGGTCCAGTATATCTCCTTTGACGATCCCCGCATACGGCACATTTCCTCAGCTCTCGGTGGCAATTCCCTCACAGACGCTGACAAAATACGTCACATCCGCAACGAGCTACCCAGCACCACCGTGTCGGAACCAGCATCCGGCAACAGTGCCTTTTCGCCCCCATCAGCGGGGCCTTTTATCGCTGCCAAACTGGCTAGTGATGATAATCAGACATCTTCATGTGACTTTGACAATGACAATAAAAGGTGGCACAGCAATTTGCACAAAGCGACTGTCGATAACTTCTCAGCAACTGACCAAAATTGCAATACGTATTCCAAAAACCAACGTCCTCCTCCATCCCCGTCTTCAGCCTTTCAGGCCCCAGTAAGAAGGGCAGCGTCTCGCCAGGGGTCCAGTTTAGATCAGGTCTTTGCAGAAACCATCACGCAAGTGAAAAAAATTGTCCCAGAATCAGGGATGGACAGTAACAGAAATTCAAAGAGAAGAGTGAGTGAGACCATCTTCTGCCTTGTGTCTGTCCCCCTTCACACACCAACTAACCTTAACAAAGATTTATCAGCAGATCAAAACAACAATGACACAGCACGAAGTCTGACTGTGACCAATACAGAAACCTTCGCTGTAGGCCTAAAAGAAACCCATACCTTGCGAAGCAAGTCGGTGAATGAGATGCCCATCAGAGTCCACTATTCACATTTTCATACCACCAGCACTTCCTCGCTGAGGAATTACAAGAGGGCTCCTTTAAGAAAGGAGATCATCGATGCTTGGGCACTTCAAGCCAACGAGGAAAAGCAGATGTGTTATTCCGGGTCTTGGCCTGGAAATCAATACCGGAACCAGGAAACCCAGACTGGCTCACCCTTGACAGTGACAAAAAGTCCAGAACCCCAAAGCCCACCTGGAGGACAAGAGCCCGTCCACTCCGCCTCAGACACAACAACTGATAGTGGTGTAGGAACAGATAACGGTTCCTCTTACGGCTATCCCATGGCTGGCCAGAAAAACCTCAATCCCTCCAGCAACAGCGCCTTCTCCCGACTTAGCAACAGCCCACCACAGCAATCATCGCAACCTTCTGTGCAACACCTATCCTCCCCTACCAAACAACACAATTCAGGAGACACAAACTCATCCTCTCCAAAAAGGAGCAACTCCAGTCCTCAAGAGTGCGCCGAACAAGTGGCCTTTGGTCAGTTTCTCTTGAAGCCAGTCAACCGACGACCATTTGATGCTATTGGTGAGCTGGAGACCATCAATAAAGAGATGGAAGACACAATCAGCAAGAGGCGTCATGTCGGTCGCTCAGTTGATGATTTAGATGGTATGAATAAAAGAAACAGCCACTATAAATCAGAAACCCGTTTCACAACTGGCCTTGAATCAGGCAGAGAAGCTATGAGTCTTCGACCTGTGATCAAAATAAGGTCAAAATCGTTTCCCTCTGCCAATGATTTGGAATCCATGGACACACAACAGGCTTTCTCCAAACCACAGACCAACATAGCATTGACAGATAAAGTAGGTGTGATCCATCGCACAGGCGTGAGACAAGCTGTGTCCTCACTACCCAAAAACAGTAATTCAAACCGGCTTTATAGGCAGGATATTCCTGTCCCTCAGGAGTCATTGCTAAGAGATGTCGGACTAACGGTTTACACAGAGAATCCTAGTGGTCACGGTGACACAACAGAGCACTCGTCCCAACTTGATCACATGGCCCTGCCGGTGCATTTTCCAAGTGAGAGTGACAAAGTGCATGTAAAAAATGGTGACATTCCAGAGGGCAGTTCTGAGCTCGAGCATCAACATAAAGTGTACACTGAGGCAAAGGCTCAGTTAGCCAAAATACCACAAAGCAAGAGTGAGATGAATTTGAGCATGAATAAAACCAGGAACAAAAATTGTAAATTGCCCAAGAGTAAAAGTTCCCCATCCGGCATCCATCTGATTAAGGAGGTTTCCTTTGTGTTCAATGATGATGGTAACGACAGATACTGGGACTCTGAGACTTTAAAACACAACACAAACGGGACAACGATAGCAGACATGCACCTTGAGACTTTGCTGAGTCAAGAGAAAGTGAATGCATTACCTGCGGAGGACCTGTCTAGTCTTTACGAAGTTAAATGTGCAAAGGGAATACCTGAAAACGAGTCAATCGAGGAGAGAGCTGCCAGAATTTTAGGTATACCTGTTCCAATGGAGACTTTAGGAGTGTCAGAAAATAGCACGGACTCCCCTGTAGGGGAAAAAACAGGTATTGTAAGTGAGGAAAATCAGAATGCGTTTGAGGAGGCCAAGCAAGTCAAAGAGGAATCCCTGATTTTGCCAGAAACAGAGATGGAAACGGTCAAGGTGTCAAAATCAGGGGACGATGTTGATGAAAATTGCAGTCAAAGGCACAGCAACAACTACATGGATGTTGATCACAAGAATGATACTGTCAATCAATCAGCAATGATGCTGGTCTTGCCTAAATGCCCACCATGTAATCTTCCCGTATCCCAACCAATGACCCCTGATGAGATGCTTCAACCAAGTAAAGGAGAAAAGAAAGGCACCACATCACAACCTTCAAATAAATTCATTGAAGCCGTGCAAGATAAGCTAAATTCTTCTGCTTCCGTATCTGTAACATCTTTTGGCAGGTCAACCACAGACAGAATAGCCCGATTCAAAGAACTGGACTCGGTTTCTCGAATCAGGCGCCTCAGCCTGAAAGGATCTGATTCCAATCGAGGCTCTAATTCTGAAGAAAGAGACGGAAGTAGACAGGAATACTTTTTCAAAGAAAAGCCAAAGGTAGAGTTTGAGGAGAAACAAAAGGATGAAAAATGTGAGAATGAACTGAATGGAAGGAACAAAGAGGAGGATGTGGATTCTCCTGTTGAGCATGAAAACGCATGTGAAACGCAGGACGAGGTAACAGAACTCAAAGAGAATTGTCGAGCAGGTGAAGACAATGAACATATATGCAAAGATGGAAAATCCAGGGAGGTAGAACAGACTGTTGATTTTGCACTAAAAGCAATAAAAGAAAGAGAAACAGAAGATGTTGACGTAAAGACAGAGGAGCCAGAAGGAAAACTGGAGCTTAACGTTATAGACAACACAGACAAACATGACACAGCAGAAGTTAGCAGAAGTGAAATGACAAATGACGTTAAAGTAGGCAAGTTGCCTAAAGCAAAGCTTCGCACGAAGCTGCAGAAACCTCCGCTGCTTCCTAAACCTCGAAGTGTTCCCAAAAGAGAAATAACCTTACCACTCAGCTTCAGCCCTGGGACCTTTTCTTCCTCAAATATGGAGGATGAGGAGATACTAAATGTCACAGGTGAGTTTAAGAGTACTGTTTTTTTATTGGTCCCAGTATGACCCTGATACAGTGGTACCTTTACTTACAAACGTCTCAACAAACAAGTGTTGCATCGATACCATTTTTTAGCCCTGTTACCGATACCTGGCTGTGCAGTATCGGCCGATACTGATACCACTTTGTTTGAAATGTTTATATATACTTTTTATTGCATACCTGGTAGGGGTGACAATAGTTAAATAAACCTTTGGCTCTCAAAGGCCAAAGTAGAGCTAAATTCGTGAAATTAAAACATGTATATAGCCCAACAGTAAGAAAGTAAATATACAATTAATGAATAATGAATAAACTTTTTTTTAACCCTGAGTTTTGGCTCTTAAAGGCCAAACAGTACAACTTTCACGAAATTATAAGTAATAATAATTGACCTCAGGATCCTGTCTCTCCATTAGCCTCCCTCTCTGTGCACCAGCGGCAACACATACTTAGCCACTTAGCTTAGCTTACTTTGCTTACTTCTACAGCACTTTCGAATAGACTTGCCACCAGTCTTTTGAAATAAGGAATCGTTACAAATTGGGAATTAAAAGTTGTGTTCCGTATTGAACCAATACGGTGTATATATGAATAAATACATTTCTACGCATTTTAAGGGTTTTGGGGATGTCCCTTTTTTTTTGTTGCCTGTATGGCTTTGGGCGCGAGGGGGGCATCCCTTATTTCTATTTCTGAAAGGTGGCAACTCTACTTTTGAAACAGGTCTCAAATTACTGCGACATTTCTTTCAGTAAAAGACAATACAAGTAAAGTAGAAAAAGTGAGCTGACCTTTTTCTTGGTAGCAGTTGCTGCTGTTGTAGCCTTAAACTCTTTCCGTTCATTCACATTTCGTCTTCAAATGCTTTATCAGGTTCGAAATATTGAAACTGGTCAATTTAACTCCAATTCTCGAAAATTTCAGGCCGCAAATCTTGCATGCAGTTATCGTAGTCGACGGAGATTATAAGATGAAATATGTCCAGACCGTCGACATTTTCCTCTCGTAGTTTGTTTTACCTACATATAAAAAAGCTGCCCCGGCATTGGTTAAGACAGAGAGTGTAGTGAGCGTCAGGAGAAAAAAAAGGCTGCGCTCAAGTGTGAGAATACTGGACTGGTAAATGGTATCGACGCCCTCTTTGTTACCACCATTTCGGGCCGGATCAGCCCCCACTGCCAATACTCGTATCGGTAACGGTACATCTCTACTACAAACGTTATTTCAGGTTACGACATGTTTAAAGGGGAAAATATTGCCGCTTGTTAAGAAAGAAATTTTAGGCTATGAGAGGCAAAAATACCATACAATTCTGTAAAAGATATGTATGTACTTCTTGCTTTCTGTTTTTAAATGTTGCACCATAAGATCCTGCTGCCCTATTGATCATAATATTTCCCATCATTCCTCCGAAATGGGATTCTGCTCTCCTACTGGCCTATTGTTGAGGACGTTTCAATTTGGATGTTGCAGTATGATGACTTGCATAGACGCGACAGTGTTATTGTTGCTATTACATCTGAGCCAAATTAGCATAAGGGTCCTCGCGTTTTTGTCTCCCCAAGATTGAGATAGGCGACAGGCACCATCGATTTCGTGAGAGATAAAATTGCCTCCCTCGAAAGATAAAATATATATATATTTTTTTTTCCATTTTGTTCAAATATCTACTTCAATGCAGGTATTAATTGCTGGTTAGGTAAACGGAATGGTTCTAATGTGTTTGGCTGTTGTTTTATATCCCAATTATAAATTTAATGTGGCGTGTCAGTAGTGCTTGAACGAGATTAAGACATTTACATGTAAAATGTCTGTATTTACGAAATTTTCGGGTTACGAGACCACTTCCAGAACCAGTTAATGTCTTAAGTAGAGGTACCACTGTATTCCTATGTAGAAAATTTATTATCTGTGCAATTGAAAAAAGAATGAACACTGAAGTTTTTGACAAATACAATGCCATATTTTTCAAACTATGAGTCGCACTTTAGTATAAGTCGCACCAGCCGAAAAATGTGCAAAAAAGAGGAAAAACATGCATAAGTCGCACCGGAATATATTTCTTATTTTATTTGATAAAATCCAACAATAAGAATAGAAATGTTATCTTGAAAGGCAATTTAAAATAAAAATACAATAGAGAACTACAGGCTGAATAAGCTATATTGTTCAGCCCTTCTCAGTTGTTTTTATAAGTTACCGCCAATGTTGAAACACAGGCCTTGAGGGCCCTATGCGGTTTAGTGTGAAAATAACATGTGAAACTATAGAATAATATGTTAATAATTTTACACAAAAATTGCTCCAGAGTATAAGTCACACCCCTGGCCAAATTAAAAAAAAAACAAAAAAAACCCTGCGGTTTATAGTCTGAAAAATATGGTATACTGCAATATATATGACAATTTAAAGTAACCATCTTCTTTTCTTTTCTCATCAGACTCCTACGACCCAAGTCGAGTGGAGCGGGTGTAACTTGTAGGTCTGCTTTTACCACTGTGGAAATCTTTCATCAAATATTCCCCCTCAGACCCCCATCATTTTCACGATTATTCGATTATCCGGCTGTGAAACTTCCAGTATTGTTACATATCACCCTTCACAAATCTGACTTTTCTGGTGCTGCGGAAACATTTTTACAGCTAAATAAAACGGTGATGCCAATTTTTTTCTCATTCACTGCCCCTCTGAGGACAAGTGGTTGAGAATATACATACAGTAGAAGGATGGAGGGACACTTCTCCAAGCCTTTTCAGTCTGTTCCCGTCAAAGATTTCTTTGCTACACCAAGTAAATTGCCTTTCTTTGAAATAGTATTGTTTTTGCTTTCCTTGCGGTGCATGTCATTATTTCCTTCTTCGCTCAGCCTTTTGGCTTGGTGTTGAATTCTGAATGTAAAAGTGCTTCTGCTCTTCAAAACAAAAGAAATGTAACAAGTTCATTTAAAACAAAGGCAACAGTATTGCATTACAATCAGTATTAACCTTCACCAAATGTAAATATAGAAAGAAGTATAAAATTTTATCCAGATGATAAAAATCAATTTAAGAAATGTATATTTTCTTATATATGTTCAGAAAATCATAGATTTTTTTTTTATGTGGTATTTGAGTGATACACTAATAATGGAACCCTATGTTCTTTATTCTTATACCTGTATGATAGCGAATGTACTCAGAGTGTCTGGGTTGCAATGAGAAACACTGTGGTCTTTGAAAAGCTTCACTCAAAAGCAATATAATTACTGTATTTTTGTTGTTGTTGTTTTTGGGGGATCAACAGTCTTTCAGGTTGTATTTGAAGTTGTATGTCTCCATTTTAAGGAGGAGATCCCATTTAAATTTAAACCTTAAAGCTTTACGTTTTGGCACGTGTGTGATTTTGCAATCGTAAGAGATTATTGGAACTCGTTAACATGACAACCAGTAATCTCTTCAAATAAATTAATATTTCATTTGGAGTGCGATTTGTGCAACATTTCACTTCACTTTCCACATTAGCAAATGCCACAAACTGTATATCGGAAGTGTCTACTTTGTCAACTAGTACTGGAAAAAAAACCTCATTAAAAATATATATGTATTTTTGGGCAGTAACAGAGGTCTATATTTAACTGCCGGTGGTAGGCTAGATGTGTGAAAAGTGCTTTTATGCTGGGGATTATAAATATCATGTAGCTATGTTGAATGAAAGGTGTGCCTTGTCCACACTGTTTCTCTTGGTTAACTTGTGTGTAAAACATCAAACATGATCAGTTACCATAGATAAATTGTTGGCAATAACAGTACAGGTAGTCCCCGGGTTACGAACGAGGGCCCTTCCTAAACTGGCGACGTAACGATTTTCCGTGTAAATTGGGAATTTACCCTTGAAATACCCCGAAATACCAACGAAATTTCAAAATAACCATCCAAAAACATCTACAGGTAGTCCCCAGGTTATGAACGAGTTCCGTTCCTACGTGGGAGAGAGAACCCGAATTTCCACGTTGTTATGGTCCTCGAATGCGGAAAGCAAGATTTGACCCCTAAGCAGACAACAAAGGAGGCAATCAAAACATTTAATAAATACAAACAAAAAAAAAAAAGTGAAAAAGTGGGATAATGAAAAAGGGACCGTGACAACAGGTCGACGGGGATCACAAAACTAGACTTTATTATGTACTGACGGGGCGCGGGGCCGATTCATAGGGGGCCTATCTCTGTCAAAACTGACCGAGTGGAAACACAGACAAAGAGCTTTTTCCATTGAAAATTCTTGTGAATAAATGCTTAAACCCCTGAATTCTTTATAGATATGGACGTGAAAAAGTCTCGATTCTTGGTTAAAAGCAAAAAAAAAAAATCATGCAGGTAGCATTTATTTTACGTAAATATTGCGAATTATGAGGCTAGTCAGTCAGGAAATTAGTGGCCGTCAAATGTAAACAAAGAGCTTTTTCCGTTGAAAATTCTTGTGAATAAAAGCTTAAATCCCTGAATTCTTTATAGATATGGAGGTAAAACAGTCGTGATTCTTGGTTAAAAGCAAAAACACCATGCAGGTAGCATTTATTTTACGTAAATATTGCAAACTATGAGGTTAGTCAGTAAGGAAATAAGTGACTGCCAAATGTAAACAAAGAGCTTTTTCTGTTGAATATTCTTGTGAATAAATGCTAAAATCCCTGAATTCTTTATAGATATGGACACAAAAAAGTCTCAATTCTTGGTTAAAACTAGGGCTGTCCCAAACGACTAATTTTCTCCCGATTAGTCAGCCGACTATTTTTACGATTAGTCGACTAATCTAATAATTATTTTTATTATTATGTTTTTTTTTTAAACTAATTTAGCAATGACATTTTTGCTGACGCTTATTAATTCACAAAAAAACATATTGGAACACTTAAATTATTTATTAAAGTAAAAATAAACACGTAAATAAAAATAAAAAAAAAACAATGAGTTCAAATGCTGATAGAATTAAATAGTGTAGCATCCCGATTGGAAAAATGGTCTCTTAAACTGATGGTTTACAACTTTTTTTCCATCCTTGATGTAAACACACTGTAAGAGCTACGGTGCACACAAATAAAACAACACAATTAAAAATTAACAAAAACTTTTTCCTTTGAAACCTTATTTATATATCAATGAATTGCCTATATGAATTGCCTTTACCTTAAATTATTACCTTATCATTGACAATCTTTCCCTTGAGTGCAATCACTGTATATACTGTATATATTTATGACCTTTTAACCTTATATACAGTGGGGAGAACACGTATTTGATACACTGCCAATGGGAAAACCCATTGGCAGTGTATCAAATACGTGTTCCCCCCACTGTAATTTTCTATACCATAAAATAAACCGTAACATGAAATAAACCTTTCAATTAGCATTAAGAACAATACTAATAGCACTTACAGGCCCATCATCAATGAAACATCATTATTTAGTAAGGCGACAGCACCCTCTGGTGTACAAAAAATGAAAAAAACAAAAAAAAAATTACAAACTGGGTGACGGCGATTGAGGTGTTTATTCACGGCCGACGTGCAGCCAAGCTTGGCATTGAAGAGACAGGACACAAGAGTGTACCCTCCTTTGTTTCTTTGAAATAAGCCAATGTTTTGGACACTCTGGTGCGCTTTTTTGGCTTTGTGCCGCTTTCCCTGCTTGCATACAGAGCATCCGACATTCTGAACTTTCCACGCATATATTTTTTTAACCCTTCATTAACCGTCGACGGGATGTTGAGCTCGTTGACTGATTTACGTCATCGATGACGTCGACTATGTCGACGAGTCGGGACAGCTCTAGTTAAAACAAACAAACAAACAAAAGAAATACGTGCATGTAGCATTTATTTTATGTAAATATTCGAAGTATAATGCAAATGCTGTGGCGCCTAATATCTACCATTGTTTTTTTTCACGTTTCCAAATGCATGCATGGTACAAAAAATATTATAATTACCTTGAATCCTCGAACAAATCACTCCTGAGACAATCCTTTTTGTATGCAGTACAGCTTTCGTACTTTTTCAGCCTAAATCCGGCGTTAGATCGCTAGGTGTGACCAACTGCGAATAAATGAAGCGGAGTGATGGTCGTAATGTCTAGAATCGTTTCTACAAGTTCCATAGCAGCAGTGTTATATCTGCATGTTCTTTTTTGAAAGATTGCCTGCAGAAAACAAACACTACTAGCATTGGTTGTATGCGAATGCACTCCTATGTTGACCCCCTTCCGCTTTACAAAGGTGACATCACGCAGCCTTGTGGTCTAAAAATAGCATTTGTGCGATAAGCTACTGAAAACGCACAAAGGTGTTACATACAAGTGTTGCTTCTAAGGATGCTTCACAACAACAAATGTGTGCACAGGCTTGCAGCTGTAATCTTTCCCCTCTCTTTCTCTCACTCTGTTGTGTGACTTCTTTGTGGGAGCAAATGGGCTCTTCCTGGTGTGTGTGTGTCTGCACTCTTCTTTGTGTGCGCGAATATATTCTTCTTGTGTACATGCGCTCTTACAAGCATGTGGAAGTACTACCTGCGCCAAAATAAAAGCATCCATCACAAATTAAAAGTAAACATTATTCAAAAAAAAAAAAAAAAAAAAAAAAAAACGACTGGAGACAAAATGGCGGACAAGATTCCGGCGTAGTAAAGTCGAAATCACATTAACTTGGGTACGTCGTAATCTGGGGACTACCTGTCATTTTTAAATTTACAATACACAGTGTTTTGAATGATTATTCCAAAATTAGGAGCAAATGTTTCAAGAAGGAATAGTAATTTTAACATTACAGTAAATTTAAAATAGCCACTTTTTTTCGTTTTCAAATTCTCTTTACTTTTCATTGTCTTTTTTTTTGTGTGTTTCACCATAATACTCCTTTGTATGTTTTTGAACGTGATGTACAGAACATTGTAAACATGTTCAACCGTTTAATGATTACTACGTATTTAACAGGTTTTAATCTTTTGAGATAGCAATACCTTAAATTTGGGAATATACCAAACCAAACTTTATGCTATGCATTTGACATTAACATTTACTAGGTTTAAAACCAAAATCCAAACTTACTACTTCTACATTTTATGTTTGGCCTATGCCACCTTGTTTGTTTTTTGTGCTTTTGCCAGGGAAATTAATTTTGTCCTAAGATGTTTTTGGTCTGGTTTGGAAAGTGGTGTTGACTGGGGTAAATCCATGATTTTTCTTTATTCTGTTTTTGGCTCAGTATCTGTCCTAATTCCAGTTCATTCTCGTTAGTCTTTTGTACTGCAAGTTATTTGTAACATATAGAATGACTGGTGCACATCTTGCTTTGATATTTTATATTTTCATACAGACAATATATGTATAACTTCTTTTTTTTTTTAATGTGCGGCATCTTTAGTTTTTTTTTTTTTTTTTTTTTGTGCGTGTGAGTGTGTGTGCATGAAATGCGTAACAAGTCACAGAGAAGTGTATTTGCATATACTGTTCTTTCATTTGGTACTATGGTAGTATATCGAATAAACAACTGTTATATTTCCAATAATGCATATTTTATTTTCAGAAGGTATTCTACATATTTAAAGCAGAATATGGTATTTTTAGATTGTGAAAAGGGAACTAATTATAAAAGGCACAATGTTTGTCTACATTGATATAGATCATTTAGAATGATCATAAATAGAGACAAGTGTGTGCTGTTGTACAGTATTACAGACTATTCATAAATAAAAGTATTTGCATGAAAAAACAAAAACGTGTGTTTCTCCAGAGTGGATGTAAACCAATCAGCACATGCATTAAGACGACACTACTATAAGACAGAGCAATTTGCTGAGTTGACATGATCATCCAGCAGATGGTGCTACAGTACTTCGAGAGAACCTTACTGAAATCCGGAATCCCTTCTATGTCATTGTATATTATTATCTATTACTCAATACTACATTTAGTATAAGTAAGCGTCAAAATCAATATTTTCAGATGCTTGTATTTGTTTCATTTTACTCAACCCGTTTGAATGTCATTTGTGTTTTACATTTATTGCAAGGAGAATGAGCTCTATTTGTGATACATGGCAGTATTTTGTTTAATCAATTTAGTATGGTTTTTGCTAAAATTACAATTATTAAGACTAATTTTAAATTATTATGATCGAGCTATTAAATCGTTCTAGACAAGTCGCTGCACATTTTAGTGTATTAATGTGGATATTTAGCGCCCCCTTGTGCTTGATAAGATGAATCACCTTTTATAGTGTTATCGGTGAAGTCTGCATTGGTTCATTCATTATAACTGATCAGGATTCACAACAATGTTAGTGTCTGTCAAATAATATGCCAATAATATTCTTTTGATGTAGCTTTTGTGTTTTTATTATTATTATTATTATTATTTTTAACAACCATCCTTTCATTTGATAGACATGAGCATTTCAACCTTGTTCAGACTGGCAGTCAAAATCTAATTTTTAACCCATCCATATTAATGAAGCTCTTTTTGTGTCGAGCATGCACAAATGAAACAAAAATACAGTATAGTTCAGAAGAATTATTTTCACTGGAAAGGCAGTAGGAATAAGAAAAAATAAATAAATCCCACCCCTAAATTCATCGTCCAGCATTCTTATTTTGTGGGATACTCCAGTCCTTTGACTTTAAGTCAACATAGAGAGACAGAAAACAAAACAAAACAAAAAAATAACAAGAAAGCAAACAAAAACAACTAAACCAGTAGACAACCAACTAGACCAAACAAATTCTTAGTTGGCTCATTTATAATAATTTTCATTATATACACTAGCCGTATTGGCCCGGATATAAGACGGCCCTGATTATAAGACGACCCCCTCTTTTTCAAGACTCAAGTTTGAAAAAAGACTTTTTGAACACCAAATTAATTTTTATACAGAAAATAATTACAGTACATCCAAAACAAATGGTTATAACAATATATTTGAGACAAAAAGCATGTTATTTTGCCTCATTCAAATCTTAATATCTGAACATTTAAATATGTAAAATAAAATGCATTCACATTTGTAAATGAATGGCTTCTGGTTTTTGAAATGTAATTAAACCAATCCATTGTGATAAAACAACAAAATTGCAATAACTGCATTAACCATCAAAGTGAAGTCTAACTGTAACTGTAGTCTTGATCTTAATATCTGAACATTTAAATATGTAAAATAAAGTGCAATCACATTCGTAAATGAATGGCTTCTGGTTTTTGAAATGTAAATAAACCAATCTATTGTGATAAAACAACAAAATTGCAATTACTGCATTAACCATCAAAGTGACGTCTCACTGTATCTGTAGTCTTGAAACAAATCTGAATAAGGAAAAACATTGCAATAAAATAATGCAAACTGGTTAAACTAAAAAGAGTAGCTGAGATCTGTCATGACAGAACATCGCTTCAAGGATATCTGGCGCCATCTAGCATCGTGAATGGGTATAATGTCTAGACCGCAAATATAAGACGACCCCCTCTTTTTCAGTGTTATTTCAATGCAAAAAACACTGTCTTATATTCGGGCCAATACGGTAATTGTACAAAAACAGCAACACACATTGTCAATAACTGTCATTACAGTGTGACCAGACCATGTTTTTATACAGCTTATTTTTTTGGGATATTTTCACAATGCTTGAAGTGATTGTCTAAATCAGTGCTCCCCAACCACCGGGCTGCAGGGTAATAAATAATTTATTAACGACCGCAATCTGGCCTGTGGCTCTTGACACATCAATATCCCTGTCTACTCTATAGACTAATCTGAGTAGAGATTTGCATAGGTGGCCTTCTAGTGGTTAGTCGCAATTAATAGGGTGTTTGCACACCTATAGCATTCCAGCGCCAGTCAATGTAAACAGTAACTTTAGCTGCTTTTGACTCTGTGCTGCGGGCAGCGATGTCTTTGGACAGCATTTCTATGGGGAAAAGGCCACCTGCTGAGCCAGAAGAGGAACCTACAACCAAATCCATCCTGCATAATATGTGGCTAAAAGCCAGCAAACGAGGCAACAAAGCGAATGCACTGAGAGCATTATACCTCATGGCGAACCATATTGCTAAAGCTAAGAAACCTTTCACGACTGGAGAAGAACTCTTTATGCTTGCGGGATATTTGCCGACAAGTTTTTGGAGAGGCGGCTGTTAAAAAATCTGGGTAACATAAAATCTCCAAAACCTCGCAAGACTATGCGTACTCTCCCAAATCTTAACTCATTCACTCCCAGTCATTTTCACCGGAGCAAGGCTCTTCGCTCCCGGCCGTTTTACTGGATTTTGACTGATTTTGCAAGGCCCACAGAAAATTCTGTTCTATTGCTATAGGAACCCACCAAAAGAAAGATTAGACTCTCTTCTTTTAGCAGGAAAAAAAGTAAGTTCATATCTTTTTCCATTCTTTAGAAATCAGCATTAGAAAATTGCTTAATTAGAGCAATTTTTCAATTTCTGATGAAAAAAACTGAGAAATTGAGCTTTTTGTGAAAGCATACATTTCAAACATAACTTTGACTTTAACGGAGCTATTTTTTGCTTTAGTTACATCCCAAACATCTGAATAATGTTTTCCTTTTACAAAATAACATAAACAACAAGACAAATAGAGCTTTTGATCGCAAAGTAACAATTTATTTACACATAACTAACTGAGAGATGACGCTGTTGTCACCACGATAGCCCGGTTAACTTTTTCACTCATCGCCGCCTGTCTCATAAAGATGGATTTTTTTTTAGTCTCTGCGGGGTCTGCTAGGCGTGCAGCACGGACTCAACAACTCGTCCGCTGCCCTGGTGGTCCAGGTTGTTCTGCTCGGTCGTCCAGCACCTAACATTCCCGGCGTCCTCTCGGTTGTTCTGCTCAGTCGTCCGCTACCAGGCATCCTTCCGCCGGTTCCCCGGCCGTGTGGCCCGGCCGTTCATTGCCGTTGAATCGGGTTGCGGGTCTTACCAAATGCGCTACTGCCCTCCAGTGTCCAGTTTTATTGCTTTGAAATGGATTTTCAGCTTTGTGCTTTGGAGCTCAGTTTAATCAGAACCCAGAGATGTCTCTTATGAAAAAAAATAAAAAAGACGAATAAATACATCTTTGAGACACTGAAACAATTAAAAATAGAACGTATTTATATGTTTTTGGGAGCAAATGAGTTAAAATGGTTTTGTATATTACATTGCTGTAGTTTATTATATGTTTTAAATAACCTTTGAGATGCATTACATATTGAAACAAGATGGCTCTTTAGCCCATCCAGATTGAAAAAAATGGCATAGTCACAAAATCAGATTTTTGCAAGACGGACTGAAACCACATACGGGAGGTAGTTTCATATCCGACAACGGATATGGACAACAATCATGGGAATTGATTGTCCGTGACGTCATTCTTCGCGACAGAAAACTCCAAGAGGGCCAGTCGAAATGCATGGTGCAACCCTATGTGAATATCGATAGGATGTGAATGGCACAGTACATGCACCAGTCAAACGCGCATGCGCAGTTTTTACGCAGGCAACTAATTTGAGTCGTGCATGTGTAAAGTAACAAAGTTTTGAACCGGAAGCATAAGCGAAATTGTGTTGAAATGCTATTAAATTGTGCCTACATGTATGAGATTAACAACACGTTTTTGAAGAATATATATACAGTGTGGAAAATAATAGACAGGTGTTCAAATGTTTTTTTGCAGCAGTATAATACGAATAAATTGTTTTAATTAATTGTTATTAATTTATTTTTTTCCTTTTAGCCGTTAGGCAGAACGGCCTTCTTTCACCTGCGCAACATAGCCAAAATTAGAAATATTTCATCTAAAAGCAATGCAGAAAAATTAATTCACACGTTCGTTACATCGAGATTGGATTACTGTAACTCCCTACTTGCAGCTTGTCCTAAAAGTTCTCTAAAAGGTCTTCAGCTAGTCCAAAACGCAGCAGCAAGACTTAACAGGCACCAATAGAGGAGAGCACATCACCCCTGTGCTCCAGGCCCTTCACTGGCTTCCAGTCGAGTTTAGAATTAAATTTAAAATCCTCCTTCTTACATTTGAGACCATTAATGAGTTGGGGCCATCTTATATCATCGATGCTCTGGTTCCATACCGCCCCAACAGAACACTCCGCTCTCAGAATGCAGGTCTACTGGTAGTTCCCAGGGTTTCTAAAAGTACTGTCGGAGCTAGAGCCTTTAGCCACCAAGCTCCTGTTTTATGGAATCAGCTTCCAGCTAATATTAAAGAAGCCGAGACAGTCTGCACATTTAAGATTAGATTAAAAACGTTCCTATTCGACAAAGCTTATGGTCAGGCTAGTTGATGTCGGAGTAGACTCACAGTTTAGTCTAAGCTGCACTAGAAGCTATAATGCTGGGGGAAGTACAGCCACTGAGTTCTATCTCCTTTTTCTCACTCTACCTACCACTTGTCTTACTTTATTTCTATTTTCCAATGTTAATATCTAGTTGTCTAGTCTCTTCATCACTAGTCACCCGGTGTCCCCTTTCCACCATCCCCTCTGGGGAGGGGCTATTTTTCAGCTGCAGCCTGCTGACTGTCCGGACCCCTGGCTGGATGGACGTCCTCGTTGCTACCCCCGTCTCATCTGGCTAGATGGACCGCTTCTTGTTCCTTTACTCCACTGCATATTCGCCTGCTAATTCCCATTAGCAGGCTTCCTGTCTATCCAACCTGGGAGTGGATCCCTCCTGACTGTGGTACTCCCCAAGGTTTCTCATTTTCTCCCAAAGACTCTGGAGTTTTTGGAGTTTTTCCTTGCCGACATGGAGGGTCTCAGGATGGGGGATGCCCAGGACTTGAACTTTATTTATTCATCTTTGTTGCTTCATTTGCTGTTTCTGATTGTGTATCATATTGCCTCTGCAAAGCCCTTTGAGACAACCTTGTGGTGATTTAGGGCTATACAAATAAAATTGAATTGAATTAGATTGTCTCTCACAGTGGACAAGCACCTACCATAAAAATTTCAAACCCGCCCATTATTTCTAAGTGGGAGAACTTGCAAAATCGCAGGGTGTTCAAATACTTATTTTTCTCACTGTAAACGTTAGTACACCACTTACAATTCTGCAGGTATTCATCTTTTCATGGGACAACAATGAAGATAGGACTCCTACACAAATAAAAGTAGTTAGTGTACAGCTTATATAGCAGTATAAATGTATTGTTTCCTCAGAATAACTAAAAAATAGTCATTATTATCAGTTTTAGAATTATTATCAAGGATTAATGAACAAAAAATCCCCGAAACACGTCACATACCCAAACTGTCGTTAAAAAATAGTTGTGTGCAGTTGTGTGTTGACCGCTTAGTTAGCTTAGCAACGGAGAAAACTTTAAACAGAACCGAATTACAGTACTTGCATCCATGGGCAAGTTGTCAACGGCCATTGGCTGTAGAGTTTACAAGTCTTAATTCACGTCAGAGAAATTTGAGAAGTAAAGAGAAATAAATTCATATTCTTTGCAAGTATTCCAATTTTTGTCTTGTCTTTTGTACTTTTTTTCCAGTACTGATGTGAAATGTGTCTTGAATTGTGTTTGTTATGGTCTTAAAAAGTCTTAAATTTGGCTTGCTGAGACCTGCATAAACCTTGATTAAATTCATATGTCGAGGTACCACTGTATAATTGTATAGTAACGTTGGTTACTTACTTTGTAGATACTTCCTTGCACGTTGCATTTTTGTAGTCACTGTTGCAATTTTATGATGCCAAACACTACATGCACTGGATGACGCCTTGGTTGCTACAGCAACCCATCAGATGGGTCAATAAAATGGCCCAGTCTGAACAGGCTCAATTCTGATTTTGACACTTGCTTAAAAAATGTGAACAGCCAGCCCTTAAAACTCGGATTTCAGAACAAAAGATATTGGACTTATATCAGTCTACCTTAGACCTACACTGACCCTTGACCTCACAACAATGTGGTGCCTATTCTATCTTGTCACACAGTCTGTTCACATGACACGGGGACCAGAAACATATTGAGCCCACGTTGTGTTGAAGGTAACCCCGCTGCTGAAAATATAGCCCTCCTGCTCCCATCCGCACCTCTTCTCTCTATCCACCCGCCTGCCATCCTGTGTTCCCTGCGTGAGGGCCACACAAACCATTACTCCTATAAGGCAACCAACCGAGCATGATTTTGTATCAGAGCTGAAGTCTGGCTGTGCCAGTGGGGTAACACAAACCAGCTTCTTTCATTCTCATATTATCCTTTCTTTTGTAAATATTGTTGATTTAAATCTTGAATAGGAAACATTATGCTTAAAAACATGAATCCAAGAATGATAATCACATTTGCTAACCATTCGAAACACATCTTAGAAAAATATTATTCAGATATATGATAGTATTCTACAAGTATATACCTAATATACTTTTGTGTTCCTTTGAAACCAGAAAAAAACATAGATATAATCGTAAAACTGACTTGACTCTTCTAGATTGTCTCTAGTGACTGTTTGCATTTGCATGTCTGTTATGCTAATCATTGTTTTTGCCTGTCCGGCGTGTTTGCTTAGTGCTGACGTTAGCTGTACTGCCGCCACCGTTTGCGCTCACCTTTATTAGACACAAAAGCTTGTTTGGAATTCGTGTGGGAGAGGACAGGCCTGAGCAAACAGATCCTTCTTCCACTGTCGCGCATGTTTACTCACTATTGTTCTTGGCTTCTGTGTTGTGATGAGGAGGAGCAAGTGATTTATGTGTGTGTTGACAACAACAAGTGTTTAGGCCAAGGTGGTGCCCATATAGGTTTGTTCATCTTGTGTGATCAGTTGGCTCCCTGAAGAAACAAGCATTAGTTTTTTGCTTGTACATGAGGGGACCATCAAAAATAGATTTTTAACTCAAAACAGTCAAAAAGTGTGTTAATTAGTGCTGCAATGGTTCATCGATTAACTCGAGTAATTCGATTAGTAAAAAGCTTCGATTCAAATTTTGCTGCTTCGCGGATTTGTTTAATTAGAGTGGCTTTGTAATGGTTTGTTTTGACAGTGTTTGCATTTAGTGGCATTGGTTTGGGTGGGTGCACTGCCCTCTAGTGGCAACAGTGAATATGAAAATGAAGACAGCTGCTCTCTATTAAGACCAGCATAAGTTTTTGTTTGAGCTCATGCTATTTGTATGCATTCGTAATTTAGTTCTTGGGTATATTTAGCTGTGGTTTTGTGGGAATATGTGTTTCACAATTTGTTAAGAGCATTGTAAAAAAAAAAGTTAGCATTTTATAGCATTTAAGCTAGCTGACTTTTTCTTTGCAAGTTAGCCAATTGTTCTCTTGTTATACTTAGATCCTCATTTATATATTTTTTGATACCGTTTGAGGCGAAGCTGAGGTATTTTAATTAATTTTTAAATGAAAGTGTAATTTTGCATAGTTTGAACAAACACTCAGACATTTTATTTGTATTGGCATTTGAAGCTACACCAGGTAACTTTTCAGTTTTGGTAAATTTTAGCGACGCCAGTGGACAAAAGCGGTAGTGTTTTGACCTAAAAGGTTAGGAAACCCTACCACTTATTAGCTAGTGTTACCCCTTTGCTGAAATAACTTCAGTGGGACACTTTTTGTAGCCATCTACCAGTCTTAGACAACATCAGTCTGAAGAAAGTTTGCCCCACTTCTCAATGCAGAATACTTTCAGCTGTTAGATGTTTGAGAGGTTTCTTGCATGTAAAGCTTGTTTCAATTCACCCCACAGCATCTCAATGGGATTAAGATCTGGACTTTGACTTGGCCATTCCAGGACTCTGCATTTCTTCCTTTTCAGCCAGTCCTTGATGGATTTACTGGTATGTTTTGGGTCATTGTCATGTCGCAGGTTCGTGTTTCGCTTCAGGTTAAATTTTTTCACAGGATCTCACATGCTCCTCAAGCACCCTCTAATACACGATAGAATTTATGGTGGATTCTATGATGGTGAGCTGGCCAGGTCCTGCTGCAGCAAAGCATCCCCAAACCCTGACACTTCCACCTCCATGCTTCACAGTTGGTATGAGGTTCTTTTCCTGGAATGCTGTATTGGGCTTACGCCAAACATATCCTCTGTTCTAGTGTCCAAATAATTCAATTTTAGATTCATCAAGAACATTACTCCAGAAGTCCTGGTCTTTGTCTACATTCACTCCGGCAAACTTCATTCTGGCCTTCATGTTCTTCTTGGAGAGCAAAGGTTTCCTCCTTGCACACCTCCCATGAAGGTTAAACTTGTGAAGTCTCTTTCTGATATTAGAGGGATGCACTTTCACATCAACAGTACCAAGAGCCTGCTGTAGGTCCCGTGATGACATTTTAGGGTTTTTGAAGACTTCTTTTAGCGTCTTTGTGTCTGCTCTCGGGGTGAACTTGCTTTGACATCCAGATCTGGGCATGTTGGTAGTTTTTTTTTTTTTTTAATGTCCTCCACTTGTAGACTATTTTCCGGACAGTGGATTGGCTGATTTTATATTCTTTTGAGATCTTTTGAAATCCCTTACCAGACTCATAAGCATCTACAATCTTCTTTCTGAAGGCCTCAGACAGCTCCTTTGATCTCACCATGATGTCTTCTCTCACTTCAACAGTCAGGGGCACACCAAACTAAATGTGAGGTTTAAATTAAGCAAACCTCTGGGTAATGATGTTCTAATCATGTGCACCTGATGTGATACCCCTGTGTGGGATTTTAGCCATTTTAAGTGGGATTGAATTTTACAGAAAGTTATAAAAAAAAAAAAAAAAATCTTTTTTCCAGTTTTAATTGTTAATACTATTATTTGAATCTCTCAAGATTGTTAAAATTTATATTAAATATCAATGACCAAATATGTTAGAAAACACACAGGCTTCCATCGGGTGTCCTAATTTTTTCACATCACTGTATTAATCGATTATTGGGTTGGATGAGTTTGTATGATGACACACAACTACTAATGATGACATACTGATGCCTTCCAGACAAATAGCTACACAACCAGTCTAGCGCTAAGTCTCCAATCCCATAATGCTGCAGTTTATTAATTAGAATATCAGTCTTGATGGTGTCAAATGCTTTGTACAAGTCCCAAAAATGCCAGCTCTGTTGTCACCTTTGTCAATTGCATCATAGATTTTATCCGTGAAGTCAAGTCATATAGTAATAGTTTCCCTTCTGAATCTGTACTGTGATGGGACAATGATGTTTAGCTCGTCTAGAAAGTTAGTGAGTTTGTTGTAGACTACTCTTTCCAGAACCTTGGAGAGGGTAGGCAGAATTGATATTGGTCAGCAAATGCTTAAATCACTTTTATCTTTATCATGTATCATGTTCATCAGCTATTGTGCTAGCAAAGCTACAGTGTATCACAAAAGTGAGTACACCCCTCGCATTTCTGCAGATATTTAAGTATATCTTTTCATGGGACAACCCTGACAAAATGACACTTTAACACAATTAAAAGTAGTCTGTGTGCAGCTTATATAATAGAGTTTTTTTCCCCCCAAAATAACTCAAAATATAGCCATTAACATCTAAACCCCTGGCAACAAAAGTGAGTACACCCCTTAGAAACGACCTCCCTAAATGTCCAAATTGAGTACTGCTTGTCATTTTCCGTCCAAAATATCATGTGACTCGTTAGTGTTCCTAGGTCCAGATGTGCATAGGGAGCAGGTGTGTTCAAATTTGTAGTGCAGCTCTCACACTCTCTCATACTGGTCACTGAAAGTTTCAACATGGCACCACATGGCAAAGAACTCTCTGAGGATCTTAAAAGAGGTATTGTTGCGCTACATGAAGATGGCCAAGGCTACAAGAAGATTGCCAACACTCTGAAACTGAGCTGCAGCACAGTGGCTAAGATCATCCAGCGTTTTAAAAGAGCAGGGTCCCCTCAGAACAGGCCTCGGGTTGGTCGTCCAAAGAAGCTGAGCGCACGTGCTGAGCATTACATCCAAATGCTTTCTTTGAAAGATCGCCGCAGGAGTGCTGTCAGCATTGCTGAAGAGATTGAAGAGGTGGGGGGTCAGTCTTAGTGCTCAAACCATACGCCGCACTCTACATCAAATTGATATGCATGGCTGTCACCCCAGGAGGAAGCCTCTTCTGAAGATGGTACACAAGAAAGCTCGCAAACAGTTTGCTGAAGACATGTCAACAAAGCACATGGATTACTGGAACCCTGTCCTATGGTGTGATAAGACGAAGATTAATTTGTTTGGTTCCGATGGTCTCAAGCATGTGTGGTGGCGACCAGGTGCGGAGTACAAAGATAAGTGTGTCATACCTACAGTCATGCATGGTGGTGGAAATGTCATGGGGCTGCATGAGTACTGCAGGTGTTGGAGAGTTACATTCCACTGAGGGAAACATGAATTCCAACATGTACTGTGAAATACTGCAGCAGAGCATGATCCCCTCCCGCCAGAAACTGGGTCGCAGGGCAGTGTTCCAGCATGACAATGACCCTGTTAACTCTATTAACTCTATTATATAAGCTGCACACAGACTACTTTTCATTGTGTCAAAGTGTCATTCTGTCAGTGTTGTCCCATGAAAAGATATACTTAAATATCTGCAAAAATGTGAGGGATGTACTCTCTTTTGCGATACACTGTAGGCTGAGGGCTAACTTTAGCACAAAATATCCCCTCTGTTAGTGCCCACTCTTTTTTATAGGGTGCAATTTTGATGTAACAAAGACTCATTATAATATGTAATTGTTTATCTGGGAGAAAAAGGCTTTGGAATGATCCATGTTGGTCTTTTAAAAATAAGATATTCCAAATCCGTTTTGTAACTTTGTTCTCTTTAAAAACATCCTGAGGCTATCCTAAGGCTCCATGAGACTAATGTTTTTAATTAAGTTAACTTTTTCTATCTTCCCCTGTCTTCCCATTTCCTATGCAGCATCTGATATTGTTGATCTTGTTTTTCTTTCATACTTCCTGAAAAAATGAATGGTGGCTCTGTCGTGTCATGGAGTGTAGACTTCTGGGTTGTCTCCTTCCTGTTGCCTGCCTTATCTCGTGCACAGTGTCTGGCCTCCTTCGGTGTCAGGCCTCTGCTGGCTCCCCCTCTGTGGAGACAGACAGATAGAGTGGGGGGTGTTTTAAATTAGGCGCCTCACACTTTATTCATAGCCACCTCCCAAAGAGTTGAGCAAAGACAGGAAGCTCCTTGAAGCTCCTTCCTTCCCCAGACAGAGGACAAACAGGAAGCATTTTGCATGAGGGTTATTGGTTTTTAGATGCTCAGCGGTAAGGAGGGATGGTGGGCGTTCAGTGAGTGGTGTTAGTTACTTGAGGCATCGCCATGAGGTCCTCATTTTTCTCCTCGTGGCCATTAGTGTGACAGGCTGTTTACCATTAGCGACAGATTAGGTTAACTTTAGGACTGATGTTGCTTTAGCAGTTGAAATATAAACAACAACACACTGCTACAGATCAATGCTACCTACTGAGGTTTGAGGACGTTCTCAACAATGGCTGAAAATGTGTCAGCTGTTAAAATACAGTATACTGTAGCATTCCCTGAAATTTTCAGGATGAAAGGAACAAAGACCATTTGGATGCTACCGACCCTGACGTTGACGGTGAATTAGCCCCTAAAACCGCCAGTGCCTTTTCCACTGAGCTAGCGCTAGCAGCTAGATACTTCCAGGCTGTGCCTAAATTGGCACTGGTTCTTTCTGTTTCCACTAACAAAGCACTGGCTCCACACTGCAAAAACACACCTCCTTAAAACTATTGTATTTTCCGCACTACAAGGCGCACCTTCAATGCATGGCCTATTTTAAAAACTCTTTTCATACAGTGGGGCAAATAAGTATTTAGTCAACCACCAATTGTGCAAGTTCTACTACTTGAAAAGATTAGAGAGGCCTGTAATTGTCAACATGGGTAAACCTCAACCATAAGAGACAGAATGTGGAAAAAAAACAGAAAATCACAATGTTTTAAAGAATTTATTTCCAAATTAGAGTGGAAAATAAGTATTTGGTCACCTACAAACAAGCAAAATTTCTGGCTGTCAAAGAGGTCTAACTTCTTCTAACGAGGTCTAACAAGGCTCCACTCGTTACCTGTATTAATGGCACCTGTTTTAACTCATCATCGGTATAAAAGACACCTGTCCACAACCTAAGTCAGTCACACTCCAAACTCCACTATGGCCAAGACCAAAGAGCTGTCGAAGGCCACCAGAGACAAAATTGTAGACTTGCACCAGACTGGGAGGACTGAATCTGCAATAGGTAAAATGCTTGGTGTAAAGAAATCAACTGTGGGAGCAATTATTAGAGAAAGACATACAAGACCACTGATAATCTCCCTCGATCTGGGGCTCCATGCAAGATCTCACCCCGTGACGTCAAAATGATAACAAGAACGGTGAGCAAAAATCCCAGAACCACACAGGAGGACCTAGTGAATGACCTACAGAGAGCTCGGACCACAGTAATAAAGGCTACTATCAGTAACACAATGCGCCGCCAGGGACTCAAATCCTGCACTGCCAGACGTGCCCCCCGATGAAGAAAGTACACGTCCAGGCCCAACTGCAGTTCGCTAGAGAGCATTTGGATGATCCAGAAGAGGACTGGGAGAATGTGTTAAGGTCAGATGAAACCAAAATGAATCAGATGAAACAGCCCCAAAACATCACTGCTCTAGAGGAGATCTGCAGTGATCAATGGGCCAAAATACCAGCAACACTGTGTGAAAAGCTTGTGAAGTGTTACAGAAAACGTTTGGCCTCCGTTATTGCCAACAAAGGGTACATAACAAAGTATTGAGATGAACTTTTGGTGTTGACCAAATACTTATTTTCCTCCATGATTTGCAAATAAATACTTTAAAATTTTAATCAAACAATGTGATTTTCTTTATTTTTTTATTTTCTATTTTTTTCCCACATTCTGTCTCTCGTGGTTGAGGTTTACCCATGTTGATAATTACAGGCCTCTCTAAAATTTTCAAGTGGGAGAACTTGCACAATTAGTGGTTGACTAAATACTTATTTGCCCCACTGTATATAAGGCACACCGTGTAATAAGGCGCATAGAACAGATGTTTCAGTAGAGGCTGGGGTTACGTTATGCATCCATTAGATGGAGCTGCACTCCATGCTGTGAGACCTGTTGCGGCTCATAATTGATCCGTACATAATGCACAGGGGATTATTGGGCGCACTGTGAGCTTTTGAGAAAATTTAAGGCTTTTAGGTTTATCTTATAGCGCGGAAAATATGGTAGTTAGATTCCCTTTTTTTCAGTGTAAATATACTAGAAATAAGTGAAATTAACTGCCAGTGCTTCAAGTAAATTTAACTTAGATTTCATGAAATAGGAAAAATAGCTACAGTAGCTGAAAATACGTTTAGCAGACTTATTTCAAGCAATACATTATTATAGTTAAAACAAAGCTTTTTTATCATAAATGTTTTTTCAAGAATAGATATCATCTTAGGGTCGGTCGCCAACGGGGTTACACTCACTAGGGATTCACACGATTACTGGGTTCTAAATCACAGAGATGATTTGTGTACACACTACCCCTTTCGATCACTTAGCTTATAGACTCCCCCACCTTCTTCTCCCTCTTTCCCTGGTCAACAGGCCCCCACATGGTGTCAACCAGAAATACATTTAGCTGACGATAGCACCAACATATTAGTAGTTGGTGTAGTTAGACGTTCAATGTATTTGTTGTTGTTGTTTGTGTTTCTTCTGTTGTGTTTCATTTCTTCTGTTCCTCCATAACCCATTCCTGTTCGCTGTTTTGTCATAATAAATGAGGTATGTTGATTGATCACAAAGGGAGTATGTCAGACTCTCAATGTGAAACATTAAAACTGTTCAGACTACCCGGGCACTTAGACTTCCATTTTCCGTGTCAAACAGCTGAGCAGGGCAGGTTAAAAAAATAGAAAAGAAAAAAAAAAAAAAAATAGATATCATCCAAAACATTAACATTCAAATGAAAAATGACATTTTTTAGATGTATGGACTTAATAAGAACAAATTGTAATATTTACTCAAAGTAAATAGAATAATCTGACACATGAATCTGTTAACTAGTCTTTAACACTCAAGACAGTGAAAATTATTAGACTGGATTTAAGAAAAATAATCTGATTAAGACTTTATAAATTTGCAGTCAAGGGGCCGAATACCAGAGTTTAGCTGACACTAACTCCTTGCATGGTCAGAAAAAAAGGACTTTTTTTACATCTAGGGGCGAAGGCAGGGTTATCGTGTCGCAGTTGAAAACTGACACCAAAGAAAGTGTGTCCAGTTCTATTTTACAGTCAATGCAACTGAGCCAATCCCCCTTCGTCTCATTGACCCTCCAACATACAACCTGACGCCAGATAGACACCTCAAAGCACACATTCAGTCAACACTGCCACATTCACTCCTCGTGTCTTTTGTGAAAGGGTTATGACCTCCCTTAACAATCCTGTCCCCTGCCTTTTATTTAAAGTATGAGGAGGGTCACAGGGCTCTAACAGTGGAGACAGTCTTCTTTCCATGGTCTTTGCAGGCATTGATGTCCATTCACATGCGACGACACACAGGACTGCTTGTTTCATCTGTATTTGCAGACAACTGGCAGCTATGCACTGCTAAACATGGTCCTAACAATTTCTTTCAGAAAAAAAAAGACAGCTGATGAAGTCAGGCATTCAGTCTGTTTTACTCCTATTTAAAGGTACATACAGTATATTTATCTTGTACAGCGGTACCTCTACATACGAATGTCAGATTCAGAGATTTATTGGTCATTGACACTTGCTCTCACAAGATGAAAACAGATGCAACGAAATTCCGTTCGATGAGTGAGCATTGGGCCGCTGCAGACTTCGTTCCGCGCTGCCACTTCTCTCTCTTCTTCAGAAATTACAGAGCAAGTTACACAATGTAAAACATTTCAGTGTAAAATAACGGTAAACAGCTGGCAGCAGGGTTGCCATTTACAGTTGTGGTCAAAAGTTTACATACACTTGTGAAGAACATAATGTCATGGCTCTCTTGAGTTTCCAGTTATTTCTACAACTCTGATTTTTCCCTGATAGAGTGATTGGAACGGATACTTACTTGTTTGTCACAAAAAACATTCATGAAGTTTGGTTCTTTAATGACTTTATTATGGGTGAACAGAAAAAAGTGATCAAATCTGCTGGGTCAAAAATATACATACAGCAGCGCTAATATTTGGTAACATGTCCCTTGGCCATATTCACTTCAATTAGGCGCTTTTGGTAGCCGTCCACAAGCTTCTGGCAAGCTTCTGGTTGAATCTTTGACCACTCCTCTTGACAGAATTGGTGCAGTTCAGTTAAATTTGATGGCTTTCTGACATGGACTTGTTTCTTCAGCATTGTCCACAAGTTCTCAATGGGGTTTAAGTCAGGACTTTGGGAAGGTCATTCAAAAACCTTAATTCTAGCCTAATTTAGCCATTCCATTACCACTTTTGATATGTGTTTGGGGTCATTTTCCTGTTGGAACACCCAACTAAGCCCAAGACCCAATCTTCGGGCTGATGACGTTAGGTTATCTTGAAGAATTTGAAGGTAATCCTCCTTCTTCATTATCCCATTTACTCTCTGTAAAGCACCAGTTCCATTGGAAGCAAAACAGCCCCACAGCATAATACTACCACCACCGTGCTTGACCGTAGGCATGGTGTACTTGGGGTTAAAGGCCTCACCTTTTCTCCTCCAAACATATTGCTGGGCATTGTGGCCAAACAGCTCGATTTTTGTTTCGTCTGACCACAGAACTTTCCTCCAGAAGGTCTAATCTTTGTCCATGTGATCAGCAGCAAACTTCAGTCGAGCCTTAAGGTGCCGCTTTTGGAGCAAGGGCTTCCTTCTTGCACGGCAGCCTCTCAGTCCATGGAGATGCAAAACACGCTTGACTGTGGACACTGACACCTGTGTTCCAGCAGCTTCTAATTCTTGGCAGATCTGCTTTTTGGTGATTCTCGGTTGAATCTTCACCCTCCTGACCAATTTTCTCTCAGCAGCAGGTGATAGCTTGCATTTTCTTCCTGATCATGGCAGTGACAAAACAGTGCTATGCACTTTATACTTACAAACAATTGTTTGCACTGTTGCTCTTGGGACCTGCAGCTGCTTTGAAATGGCTCCAAGTGACTTTCCTGACTTGTTCAAGTCAATGATTCGCTTTTTCAGATCCATGTATGTATATTTTTGACCCAGCAGATTTGATCACTTTTTCTGTTAACCCATAATAAAGTCATAAAAGAACTAAACTTCATGAATGTTTTTTGTGACAAAGAAGTATCTGTTCCAATCACTCTATCGGAGAAAAATCAGAGTTGTAGAAATAACTGGAAACTCAAGAGAGCCATGACATTATGTTCTTCACAAGTGTATGTAAACTTTTGACCACAACTGTATATACTGTTATTTTACAGTCTTGGTAATGTAAAAATGTTTCACAGTAATAGTCCGTAATCCAGCAAAGCTGTTGATTCCTGTATTTCTAGAAAATACTGTAAAAGTCTGTCAGCAGGATTGCCATTACCAGACTCTTATTTTACAGCCTTGAAAATGTAAAAATGTTTAACGGTAGTAGTCTGCAATCCAGGAAAACTGTATATTCCTGTATTACTAGAATTCACAGTAAAGAGCAGGCAACTGAGGAGCTGCAGTATGCAGCGTTTTTAACGATATACTGTGTTTTAACGGTATTATTTGCGAAAATTACTTTACAGTCTATGAATGCATATATTTCCCTCTAGTACAGGAAAAATGCTGATGTCAGGTGCGAAACAGAACAAGTTTTATTTCATCGTGTTGGCAAGCAGTGAAAACGCACAGGAACTAGAGAGATGGTGCAGTCGGGTCGTGTTGCTCAGGCTGAGCAGGCAGGAGATCTAGCGTAATCGGGTCAAGCAGGACAGGTTGAGCTCAATGGAGAGCTGGCATAGTCTGGTCAAGCAGGACAGGCTGAGGAGCTTGATCGGGCTGGAGAGCTGGTGTAGTCGGGTCAAGCAGGACAGTCTGAGCAAGTTGATTGGGCTGGAACTCTGGCATAGTCAGGTCAAGCAGGACAGGCTGGGTCAGAAGTGGTGATCGGTCAAGGACAAACGACGAGCAGGAGTGTGCTGAATCAGTGACGAACTGATACTGACTTCGGGAGGACTTGCCACAGCTGGTAACAAGTTGCAGGTTGCGGTAATTAGGAGTGATTGAAAGATGAATTCCCTGATAGGTGGAGTGGCACCAGGCTAAAGGTCGATTTATGCTTCTGCGGCCATGTCTATACCTAGCAGGGTTTTCTAAAACAGAGGATCCTGCCCTAATACGTCAGGAATTAATAATTACGTCCACACCTGCAGGTTTGTAAAAAAATAAAAATAGAAAACCTTCCACAGCCAACCACATTCATTCATTTTTAAATACATTCATAACAATGCGCGAAAAATAATTGTCCATAATACCCCTATTCTTCGCATGGGTTGTTCAATATGAAGAAGCAAGTGAAATTAAATGAAATCAGTGGAGAAGGGCCAGTTTAGATCAGAGTGGGGATACAACAAGAAACATATAACATATGAGTAGAATAGAATGGAGGCAACGTCAAATAATATAATAATATAGCCTATAGGCCAACAAAACATCCAGTCTGGTGTTTGTGTTGAAGTGATTGTGTTGTAGTCTGAGGTTCAACTCCCATACATCATCCGCTACAGCTAATGCCAATGCATTTAGCTAACATTTGTAACTTCAAAATTTAAAACTACTAACATAATCAAAACATAAACATAATAAATTTATAATATAAATAATAATATCAATAGAGAAAAAAATTTAAAATACTTTTTATCATATTATAACTCCACTGTTAGATACATATGAGATCTTGGATTTTGCCTTTTTAACCGCTCACCGGCAAACACCTTTATTTATTTCCCCAAAACATTCACTCAGCAGCATCTTTTGCAAAACAATAGAAAATTGCCCTCCAGTGGCACTCCAGACGATTAAACATCAATATTATATATCGCTATGCAGCAATCCACTGAACTTTAGTTTAATATAAAATATTTTAGGTAATATGTGTAAGACTTAATTAACTTACCGTTTATAAATTGGTACACATAAATCCCAATATAAATTGAAGAACAAGCACTGAAGAGCAGCATATGTCATCTAAAGTCATCCTCTGAAGAGTCTCCAACATCCAAATTATGGGTAATTAAAGAGCATACGACATGAGGAAAAAAGTCTTAAATGGCATTATTATGTGAATTAGAATCATATTTTGAGACGATTCGACTATATACAACAATTTAGCAAAGCGCAGATGACGAGAATTTAGTCTTTTAATCTGCTGATTAGCCACGCCTACCATTATAGGGCTTTAGCGTCCCCAACAGGTGGATGACGTCAGCGGTAGACTGGGCTCATCGGTTTTACTATTCAGCCCATTGAGGGGGAATTATTCAGAACGAGGAAAACGCGACGAAGAGAGCTGCAAAGTGTCATTGTTTCTGTCTCTTTACTTCAATATTTTTACAAGATATTCTTGTCTTTTGGTCATGACAAATAACAGTCTTGTGCTAAATGGAATATGAAATAATAAAAATGCATTTATTCAAGACGACATGGCAAAATTACTCCATAATGGTCAAAACTGTCGACTTCACCTTTACTGTCGCACCTCCCGAACGATATTTTATGACACCTAAATCGGACATACTGTATGTCATTTCCCTTCCCCGGCTTCGGAGAATGTAAACAAACCAAAAGGCGTGACAGCTAGCCGACATGCTAACCCGAACCGAGTGATGTTTCAAAGTCTTCGAAGCGGAAAATCACACATAACTTGCCTGGATTATTTGACATGATGACTGAGTTGTCGATAGTCTTTGCGGATCGGCAAACCGCCCGGCGGAGAGCAATTTACAGTTCGTTCCCCGGAGGAGGGTGGCTGCAGTTGTTGTGCAGCTAACGTGCTAATGTGCATGAGGAGAGCTTTTTACATGCCTATCAATGATCAAACATAAGTAGTCCTTTATTTAAAGAAAGTTTGTAGTGTTTACTTTGTAATAGCTGTATTAATATTTGACATAATACTAAACAAGATGTTTACTCACTTCCTCGTAAGTCCAATGGTCCCACTGTAGTCGGGCTTGTTTTGGCCAATATCCACGGTGAATGGGAACCTTTTGAAACTCCAAAAAGGCGCATACGCCTCTCCCTCATACAGAATGATTTTTCTGCAGCCGTTTGGCTGGCGTGATGCGAAAAATAAACGTATTAATCCGCAAAATCAGTTGAATCCTTCGTCCTCATACACAACAGTATGCTGTATAGTGAAGAGGACGGCTTCTACCGTACACGTCACAGCGCCCTCCTCCTCAATGCAAGACCGAAGCCGGAAGTCACTCATTTTCATGGCGCGGGATTAAAAAAACTAAATAAATATAGTGATCGCTTCCACACACATCCAAGCAGCCCATATCATTCAGGAGCATAAAATACAGCGTGTATTATGAAATAAACATGCTTTTTTGTGTCACATGCACTTTAAGTCCTCCAGGATTTGATGGCAAATTATTTGCGGTGTCTAGTTATTTTAATTTAAATCGGCAAAAAATATAGTCTAAATAGCCACAATGTAAAAGATGTCAGATTTCTGACCCCGCTCCAATTTTCCAGTCAAAAATGAATGAATTAATGAAACTCAGTTTCCAAAAAATACGGTAGTGTCATGTAATTGAAATATTAACATACCATTTTCAGCATTTGTCTTGTTGCTTTAATGTTGGTAAACCACAATGCATTGCTAATTACCCACAATGCATTGCTAACTACAGTAATAAACTGTTGAACTCAAAAACGGTATTTTAGTGTTCAAAATTGGCCCTAAATTTACAGCAATTTTTACAGGGCACACTAAATCCTAAATAAATACTGCAAGAACAATCACAATTGGCAAATTACAAATACAAATTGGAACAATAATAATAATAATAATGCAATAAATCGTGTTCTAATGTGGCGGTTGTGTTATGCATGCTGTTCCTGAACGTGACTGACGCGAGAGTGAGAGGAGAGTGTGGGGGGGTGGGAAGGTTTTATTTTCTTTTTTCATGTTGTTGTTGGGGTCGGCTACGGTGGACAGTAGCCGTGTTGTGACTCATCCAGTCAATGTCATGGCCTGCAAGTAGCCCAGCTCTCAACCCTATTGAAAACCTGTGGTGGAAATTGAAAAAAATGGTCCATAGCAAGGCTCCAACCTGCAAGGATGATCTGGCGACTGCAATCAAAGAGAGTTGGCACCAAATTGATGAAGAGTACTCATCAAGTCCATGCCTCAGAGACTGCAAGCTGTCATAAAAGCCTGAGGTGGTGCTACTAAATACTAGAGATGTGTTCTGATTGTTATTTTGTTGTTTGTTCTCATGATTGCATTGATATTCCTCAGAATGGATTGATCAATCAATCAATCAATCAACTTTATTTGTATAGCAAATTTAAAAATCCGCCAAGGAGACCAAAGTGCTTTACATAGCAAAACACAGCAAAATAAGTCAACTTTGAAAGATAAAACAAACACATAAAATAAAATAAATAAAAGACGAGGTCATAAACTGTCATTGCACATTAAAAGCTGAAGAAAAATAAAATGTTTTAAGACGTGATTTAAAATCCGTAAGTGAGGGGGCCTGTCTAATAGTAAGTGGTAATTGGTTCCACAGCCTGGGCGCCATCACCGCAAATGCACGGTCACCCCTAAGCTTCAGCCTTGATCTTGGGACTACTAGAAGCAGGTGGTCAGCTGATCTGAGGGTTCTGGTTGGACTGTTGATTCCATATACTGTATATTTCCCTGCACTTGCTCTATAAAAGTAACATTTACTGACCACCACAATGTTTTTTATTCATTTCTTTTAGTGTTTCTGAATGCTGAAGAGTTGCACTTTTGAACTTATTCATTATTTTTCCAAGTGTTTTATCTGAGTTTGTTCTACATGATAAACTGTCTGAGTGAGTGCTCGTCCGAGACTGGTGAGTCCATACTTTTTGCTCGGGGTTGTAGAAACAATTCATTTTGTAGTTAAGGACTGTACGTTAGGTATGCTATCTGGCTTCAGTGCTCTGTTTTAGGTTTTCTAAGTGATCTGCTCAAAACAAAAAAAACTAAAGAAGGGAAGCATATATTTGTGCAGTTAACATGATGTAGAATCTATAAATTGATTGATTGAACAAAGGCAAAGCCTAGTTTTCCTAATCTCTACACACAGTGCGTGCCATTCACTGCAGCATCCCAATAGCTTTGTTTTTGTTTAAACGCCTTTTGAATAGATCATGGACATCGATGCCAAGACAGCTTACTGTATGGTGCACAAGTCCCCCCTTCTACTCATGACATCTCTCATAGTGCTCAGTAAGCTATCAGCCAAGCAGTCCACAACTTGTGGAAAATAAAAGATTTAATGTGTGTGGTCAGAGATGGAAACCTTTGACTTGTTTTTCCAGTCAATCAGAGTAACACAAGAGACTATGTTTTATTAAAGGCTTGCCTGTTTTCCTCCAAAAGGAAGTTGGGAGAAAGAGCGGCAGAGGATGTAGAAAGGGAAGTGTCTTGGGCATTCACAGGAATATGTCAAGCAACCCCTTGTGAGGAGCATGAGTAGTTTGAATGGGGGGGAGTACTAAATACAAGGTAGACAGGAACTCTTCTGGCTCGGGCCATTGGGCTGTGTGTATTTTTGGTTGGATTACTCCCGTATCAGGTCTTCCTCTGGTGTTTTAGAGAAAGTTAATGTGGATTATTTTAAGTTACAAAAAGACCCACAAAGCAGAGTCCAAGCAAAACAGTTTTTGGTAACCCCATCTCTGTTTTCCTTACATTTAAGAGGTACGGCACATTTTCTAACGCTATTGTTTGAGGACCTGAATGTCTTAAAACGTTCTCAAATGATGGATGTGACTGTTTTCAGGAAATATTAAGTGTTGAGGTTATGTAGTCAAAGTCATTTATTGTACATCACATATTACCCTCAGAAACCGTAATCCCATGCGTAATTAGTTAAACTACTTGTTACTTTTGTATTCTTTTTATTTATTTGCAGTATTTTTTTTTAACGTCTCGGATTTTAATGACCGCAATTTTCGCACTATAAGCCGTTACTTTTCTCCTTTATTTTGAATCCTGCGGCTTATAGTCCAGTGCGGCTTAGTTGTTGATTTGTTTGGGTTAATTGCATACCCAAACAAATTTCCACTACAAATAGTGACATATGCCCTTAAAATTGGTGACTATTCTTACAACGTTGTATATAGCGTGCAATGTGAAACAAAAAAAACTCAATTTTTAAAATAATATGAATTTATTGGTAATATTGTAACATATAACCTGGTGCAATCAAAGAACAATCAAGATCTTCAGCTACATCATGATTACTAAAATTTAACAGTCACTTTTGTAATAATTTGTATGTAGCACTTTTGGCAATTTCTATCTTGTCTTGATGGCTGCACTTCATGGCACTTCAGCTCGCAATTCAGTTTGACTTGAAGGGAGTTCGTTAGTGAGTCCAATTATAAATTAAAAAGGTCAAATGATAAAATTAACTTACCGATGCAATCTTTGAGTCAGGGAACACTTCTTTTGCTAATTCTGAGAAGTGATCAGCAATAGTTGCAGTCAAATTATGTTCGGCAACGAATTAGCAGAATAAAATCTCCGCTTTTGTTACTTTTCATTCTGCAGACTTCATCTTTATGACCAGCTTTGTTTATCTTACTTTCAAAAAGTAATTAATTACAGTTACAAATTACTTCTCCCAAAAAGTAACTCTGTTACCTGAATGTAAGAGTAATTAGTTACTTAGCAAGGAAACTGGTCTTACCTTTTATGTTTTGTTTTGTTTTTTCATTAAAAAAAAAAAAAAACATAGTAACCTTTGCGCTGTTTGGAATCATTGAATGTTGTAAATCAATTGTTAAAGTTGTTAAAATTGCTATCGTTGTTTCATTAGTTCCCTTCTGTCTTCTTTCGACATGTTAAAGTTTTAAAACTGTTTCATCATTTAAAAATAGATTCAAGTCAAGATTTTAGGAGTATTTTAGATGAAAACATTACTTAAGTTCGCTTAGAATGTTCGCTACAACAAAGCCTTTCTGCGAAGTCTCCTGCTTCAAAATGGCGGCTGTTCATTAACGCCGCCGTCTGTCATTTCGCATGAAGTTCTATAAGCATGTGATATCTAGGTGTAGACTGTCGGCTGTCGGCTACAGTCAAGAAATATTGGAGCCACCTAGCCTACATCGCGTTTGCTAAAGCGTCACAACAATGACTTTGCTCTCAGTGTCTCTAACTTTTCTCACGTCATTCAACCAACGTACTAACACACATTGTCTCGTTGCCGAAACGTGGAAACGGTGACAAAATCCGAACGGAGAAAAAAAAAACGTAATGCACGAAAAACATACAGATTTTGAACGTACGGCGTACATATTTAAAATTCAGTGCTCACTTGTACAAATTACACCGAAACCGCTGCCATTGACAGGGCGTTTTGACTGGGATCGGGCGAATGTGACTGCGGACACGAAACTGAATTTAGTGCAGAAGTGCATGCACTCGATCACACAAATCACAAATTTCTGTTTTTACTGCGCGAATGTCAAAATAAAAGCATGTGATTCTATATGTACAGTATGAATGAGCGACAAGGTAGGCATACAGTGTATCACAAAAGTGAGTACACCCCTTGCATTTCTGCAGATAATTAAGTATATCTTTTTATGGGACGACACTGACAAAATGACACTTTTACACAATAAAAAGTAGTCTGTGTGAAGCTCATATGATAGAGTTAATTTATTTTTCCCTCAAAATAACGCAAAATATAGGAGGAAGCCCCTTCTGAAGACGGTACACAACAAAGCCCAACTGTCTCATCAGACAATAGGACATGGTTCCAGTAATCCATGTGCTTTGCTGACGTGTCGTCAGCAAACTGTTTGCGAGCTTTCTTGTGTACCGTCTTCAGAAGAGGCTTCCTCATGGGGTGACAGCCATGCACACCAAATTGATGTAGAGCGTGGCGTATGATCTGAGCACTAACAGGCCCCCCCAAATCTTCAATCTCTGCAGCAATGCTGACAGCACTCCTGTAACGAGTCACATGACATTTTGGAGAGAAAATGACAAGCAGTACTCAATTCGGACGCTTAGGGATGTAGTTTCTAAGGGGTGTACTCACTTTTCTTGCCAAACGTTTAGATATTAATGGCTATATTTTGAGGGGAAAATAAATTAACTCTATTATATAAGCTGCACACAGACTACTTTTCATTGTGTCAACGTTTCATGTTGTTAGTGTTCTCCAATGAAAAGATAGACTTAATTATCTGCAGAAATGCGAGGGGTGTATTCACTTTTGTGATACACTGAAACAACGCGTTCTGGATTGGACCACCTAGCGGGTCGCTGCCAGCCCTGTGCAGTATCTTTGACAATCCTGATGTGAAAGGATCGGGAAATAAATCTCATTAAGAGGTTGTGCAAGTGCACGAACACATCAAGATCATGTCTCGCTTTTGGAGGAATGATCGATTTTCCACAACTGCTGCATTTCTACACAAAGGGCAGCTTGTTTGAGTCAAGATTTCTCATGTAATTAGAACAGCCCCCTACTCTAATATGATCAAACCCATTTTTCACCCTCTTAATCTAAGGAGTCACTCAAATAATACTCGATATGCATCATCAGCGCAAAGCTAATACACCAACATCAGCCTCCCTCGCTGCCTGCACTTTAAAACAACATACACAGAGTCGTTGTGGAATGCGTCCATATCTCCCTGATAAATCCCAGCTTTTGATTTACCGCCTTGCCTCGTGTGGAAAAATGTGCAGTCTACATGGAATGTCTCACAGCAGTTGTCCAACTCATACTGTATGCGACCAATATGGCCTTGAACACATGGAAAAATGAATACCGTCATTGTTAGCGAAGGGGCAGCAAGAAAGCTGTTCAATAATGTTGGTGTTGTGTTGGCCCGGACCTCCCTTTTGCCATGTGAGGCTTTATCTTCTTTCCACATCAGGAAAAGTCTGCTCATGGTTATTAAGGCTGACCCCTAGATGCTTGAGCTTTTAGAAAAAAAGCTTTTAACAGAACAAGTTTGAACTATGCACACATACAAGTTCATCCTAGGTTAAACAGGGAGGATAATTGCAGAGCAGCCAACTTTTATCATTACGAAATTGTACTTAAGTATGTTGGAGGAGCCATTACAAAGCAATCGCAATCAACGCCAAACAAACCTGACATTCATATATCCACAAAATAAATAGCCCCTCTGAACTATTTGGGAGTCATGTACAGTGTAATTCAATCTACGTTCAAAGTGCAGTTTGCACAGGCCTCTACTCTATCCCTCAAAGGTGCCTGACTCCCACCCCACCCAAAACCTGACACATGCTGCGAGCAGCACTGTCATCCCTCGGGTCCAAATCTTTTAAATCCTCTGCCATCCTTTCATGTGAAGAAAGTGTCCATTGTTTGCGGTTTGTTGTCAAAGAGGCCTGTAGGTTTGCCGAGGAGTTGGCTGCTGGGAAGAAAAAACAACTGTTGGGTTGTGATTTCAGGCATTCAAGTTTAAAGCTGACTTTTACTTATCAATTATGTTTGTCAATAGGCCCCTTTTCACGGAGTTGGAAACGGTGCTTGTTCCGTGTTCGTACTTGGGTGAGCATCGGTTCTTTTTTTAACCTGTCCTGTTGACACGGAGAATGGATATCAGAGTGTCCGATTGGTCTGAACAGTTTTAATGTATCACATGGGAGTATGACATACTCCCATTGTGATCGTTCAACATACCTTGTTAATTCGGAGAAAGCAGTGAACAGGAAGGGGTTATGGGGGAACAGAAGAAAAGAAGGAGAGAGAGACCTAAGAAGCGCAAACAACAACAAGAAATACATTGAACGCCTACATTAACTCACTTGCTCCCAAAAACGTATAAATACATTCTATTTTTAATTGTTTCAGTGTCCCAAAGATGTATTTATATGTCTTTTACGTTTTTTTTTTTTTCACAAGAGACATTTCTAGGTTCTGATTCAACCTAGTTCCAAAGCACAATGCTGAAATTCATTTTACAACAATAAAACTGGCCACTGGAGGGCAGTAGCGCATTTGGTACGACCCCCCCAACCTGATTCAAAGGAACGAACGGCCGGGCCGCACGGCCGGGGCACCGGCTGAAGACGACCGAATGGACGTCCAGGATGCCAGGTGGCGTACGACCGAGTAGAACAACTGGGAGGATGCTTGGGATGCCAGGCGTTGGACGACCGAGCATAACGACCGGGATCACCAGTGCAGCGGACGATGCCGTTGAGTCCGTGCTGCTCGCCGAGCAGAGCCCGCGCCGCCGTGCTCGGCCGCTCGCGTCCCCCACACCCTCCAGTGTCCTGCACGGACACGCGCACGGCCAAACCAGTTCCAAACCAGGAACACAATTTCCCCAGGCAAACTCTGCCACGAGGCAGTGGTCATCACTAAAGAAAGACTAAAAAAATTCATCTTTATGAGACAGGCAGCGATGAGGGAAAAGTTTACCCCAGCTGTCACAGCGACAACAGCGTCATCTCTCAGTTATGTGTAAATAATTTGTTACTTTGCTATTAAAAGCTCTATTTGTCTCATTATTAATGTTATTTTGTAAAAGGAAAGCATTATTCAGATGTTTGGGATGTAAATAAAGCAAAAAATAGCTGTGTTAAAGTCAAAGTTATGTTTGCAATGTATGCGTTTACAAAAAGCTCAATTTCTCTGTTTTTTCATCAGAAATTGGAAAATTGCTCAAACAAAGCTACTTGCTAATGCTGATTTCTAAAGAATTGAAAAAGATATGAACTAACATTTTTTTCCTGCTGAAAGAATAGAGTCTAATTTTTCTTTTGGTGGGTTCCATGTTTGCATAGCAATATAACAGAATTTTCTGTGGGCCTTGAAAAGTCAGTCAAAATCCAGTAAAACGGCCAACAGCGAAGGGGGTTGCAACAGAGAAAATGGCTGGGAGTGAATGAGTTAACTATGAATGTGTCAGTGCTATCGTATGCTAGTTGTATTTCTGGTTGACACAGTGTGGGGGGCCTGAAGACCAAAGAGAGAATAGAGGAGGGGGTCTGAAAGATAAGTGATTGGGAGGGGTGGAGTATACACAAATCAGCCATGTGGTCTAGAACCCAGTATTTGTTTGAATCCTTTGTGAGTGTGAGTATATTGGCATCCTATTCTATGCTGTCTCATCGCTAATCCTGACAGGGGTTAGGTTTTCGACTTAAGTGTGTGTAACTGCTCCTAGTCATGCGGAAATCCCATCAGATAGTCCCGCAGACAAGTGGAGATGCCGTGTGCTGCCCCAGGGCCATGGCCCTTTCCCAGCGGGGGGGGGGGGGGGGGGGGGTTTGAAAGCGAGCGCAGCCCATCCCTCCTCCCGCAGACCAGCAAAGGGCTGCAGTCATCCCCTCGGGATCCAGGTTGGTCCCCCGGGCCATCCGCGCCCCCATCAACCGGCCTTCAGGGACTGGATAAGGGAGAACGCGCAAACACCCCCAACGCCAACCCGGCCCATGAGACACCGCCGAAGCACCTGCTCGTTAACACTTAATTTCTAATCAGCCAATCACATGGCGGCAACTCAGTGCATTTAGGCATGTAGACATGGTTTAAGACAATCTCCTGCAGTTCAAACCGAGCATCAGTATGGGGAAGAAAGGTGATTTGAGTGACTTTGAACGTGGCATGGTTGTTGTTGCCAGAAGGGCTGGTCTGAGTATTTCAGAAATTGCTGATCTACTGGGATTTTCACGCACAACCATCTCTAGGGTTTACAGAGAATGGTCCGAAAAAGAAAAAATATCCAGTGAGCGGCAGTTCTGTGGGCAAAAATGCCTTGTTGATGACAGAGGTCAGAGGAGAATGGCCAGACTGGTTCGAGCTGATGGAATGGCAACAGTGACTCAAATAACCACCCGTTACAACCAAGGTAAGCAGAAGAGCATCTCTGAACACACAGTACGTCAAACTTTGAGGCAGATGGGCTACAGCAGCAGAAGACCACGCCGGGTGCAACTCCTTTCAGCTAAGAACAGAAAACTGAGGCTGCAATTTGCACAAGCTCATCGAAATTGGACAATAGAAGATTGGAAAAACGTTGCCTGGTCTGATGAGTCTCGATTTCTGCTGCGACATTCGGATGGTAGGGTCAGAATTTGGCTTCAACAACATGAGAGCATGGATCCATCCTGCCTTGTATCAACGGTTCAGGCTGGTGGAGGTGGTGTAATCGTGTGGGGAATATTTTCTTGGCACTCTATGGGCCCCTTGGTACCAATTGAGCATTGTTGGAATGCCACAGCCTACCTGAGTATTGTTGCTGACCATGTCCATCCCTTTATGACTACAATGTACCCAACTTCTGATGGCTACTTTCAGCAGGATAATGCGCCATGTCATAAAGCTGGAATCATCTCAGACCGGTTTCTTTAACATGACAATGAGTTCACTGTACTCAAATGGCCTCCACAGTCACCAGATCGCAATTCAATAGAGCATCTTTGGGATGTGGTGGAATGGGAGAGTCGCATCGTGGATGTGCAGCCGGCAAATCTGCACCAACTGTGTGATGCCATCATGTCAATATAGACCAAACTCTCTGAGGAATGCTTCCAGCACCTTGTTGAATCTATGCCACGAAGAATTGAGGCAGTTCTGAAGGCAAAAGGGGGTCCCAACCCGTTACTAGCATGGTGTACCTAATAAAGTGACCGGTGAGTGTACAGTAATGTGTTTGCATGTTTGAATGAAACATATCATTATTGTTGTGATTCCAGGCATTCAGGTTGACATTTTCTTATCAATAACTTTGTCAAAAACTTCCAAAGGAGAGGGCAAAACATTCTTACCAATCTTTCACAAATGGTAAACGAACATGTCTTTGTGTTCATTGGAGTGTGCCAGCTGATTTCCAGATGAGGAGAAAAGAAAGTATTTTGTCTTTAATTTTACACACTAGCTAATGATCTGAATATGCATATCTACTTGCACGCGATGTCCCCTGACCAATGAATACTTAGGACACTGCTGAGTAATTTATGTCCCATCTAAACACTGTTGTTGTTATTTAGCTTGGGTCCAAGTTTCTGATCTGTATAGATTTATTAAGTCATGTGTATATTAAAAAAAAAAAAAAGTTTGTTCTGTTTGACAAGTACAGCAAAGGCTACGATAGTGCCTGCAAAAAGTTTAGACTGATAACAAAAAAAATTGTAATCATTTATAGAGCTGGTAGCTAACATGACTACAGATTTTAAAATCCTCAGAGTCTGCATGATGTTTCAAGAATCTGAGACCACCAGAGATGCTGTCAATGAATTATTCATCCTTGGAGAATTCCATTTTTGGACTGATCCAAATCTCACCTGTGATGCCATCTTTTGCCCCCACCCCCTTCTCCTTTTTCTCCACGGTGGTCTTTTCTTTTTTGGAGTGTCTTTGAAGCTGAGCCCTTCTCAAGAACAACCAACTCAACCTGAGTGACAGAACCGGCCTGCCTGGCAGACATCAAATAGACAGGTCTCCCAGATTTGACAGTGATCCAAGAACGCTCCGCCACCCACCCCTCACCCCCAACCCTCCGTTTCTGTACCTCTTAAGC